>NW_026712363.1:4117642-5317642 GCF_030504385.1 Musca domestica | reverse complement strand
CTATATTAGATATTTTAAAGATTTTAAAAGAATTTTTATTGGATTTAATTTTTTTGAAAATTTTCTAATTCGTTCCAAATGGTGGAGGGCATTCAAAGTTCGGCCCGGCCGCACTTACTGCTTTTTTACTTGTTCATACTAATTTCGGCAAATGTTGGTAAAATATTATAAAATGCAAAAAATTATCACTTTTTTTCATTTTTTTGGTCCTTATTTGGCATCTTTATTTCTAAGGGGGTAGAAAGCCTCTTCTCATAAAATTTTCAATTTTCGGAGTAGGGTCCATCGCGGTCTTGACCACATTCATTAATTGATTTGGCTACAAAATTGTATATATGCCACTCTTGGGTAGAGAACCACAGGTAATTGTAAAATAAGCATTTATTTAAGTATAGCCCCCACTTTCTTAAATAATATGTGATCAGAAAAGAAAAAAAAAAAAAAACAATTAAAAAACCATTGAGTTCGGCCGGGCCGAATTTTTAATACACTACACCTTCGGGTAATGGAAATACTAGCACCAATTATGAGCCACAAATATAAATTTTTAGTGGGAAAATGTGGCAAATATCATCAAAATACCGAATATCGGGAGGTACCGCTATATAGGGCTATACAAAAACGTGGACCTATACCTACAATATTTCGCCAACTGAGCTAGAATTCATTATGACCAACAGATTCCAATTTTTAAACAAATTCGAGATAAAATGTGACAAAAACCATCAAAATACCGAATATCGGGAGATACCCTTTTATGGAGGCTATACCAAAGCGTGGACCTATACATACAATGTTTCGGCGCACGAACTAGGACCCATTATGACCTACAAATACCAATTTTCATGCAAATCCGTGAAAAAATGTGGTAAAAATCATCAAAATACCGAATATCGGGATGTACCGTTATATGGAGCTGTACCAAAACGTGGACCTATACATGCAAAGTTTCGCCACCGGAGCTAGAACCCATTATGACCAACAAATGTCAATTTTTAGACAAATTCATGAAAAAATATGGCAAAAATCATCAAAATATCGAATATTGAAAGGGACCGTTATATGGGGCTATACCAAAGCGTGGACCGATCTCATTTTCAATACCATCCATCCTAGACATAATACAAATTACTCTGCTAAATTTTGACGCTCTACGTCAAATAATGTGGGCTGCATCGTGATTTCAACAGACAGACAGACAGACGGACATCGTTAAATCGTCTTAGAATGTAATGCTGTTTATGAATATATATACATTACGACGAATATTTAGGGATATTGGTTGGGAACGTAGATTTGGGATATAAGTCTATAGGAAATAAACTCCGATATGTCAAACTGGAACTCATTCAGTCGGAACCATGATAAAAATTACGAATATTTGAAAGTAGCACGGGACCGAATATTTGTTTAATCATCATTGAATCATACTATGATGAAAAATATGGACTTTATGGGGTCTCCAACGCAATGACAACATGACAAAAAAATTTATGCCATTCTTACGGTAATGGGTGTAAAAGAGTAATTAGCTTTGACTATTCTGAAAACATTCTGCCTCGATTATGAAGTGGATAAAACTAAATACCACGCAGCACGTTATTTTAAGCGTTGGAAATTTAAATACCAAAAATTAAGCCGAGTTTTCACATGAGACTATTACAGATGTTCTATATAATATTGGTTTTTAACACTCAATTTAAAGCCCATGGCTGAAAAATAAGATCAGACTAATCAAATCAAATCATTTCTAAAACCGACTGTCTATTTAGAAATTACTATGGAGTCATCACTTGTAATAAAAATTGTACCACTTACATAAATCGGATCTGTGATTTATTTAGCTTTAACAAGTAAAAAAACATTAAGTTCGGCCGGGCCTTAGGGTAAAGGAAACATTAGAAGAAATGTGGCAAAAACCATTAAAATGCCGAATATCGGGAGGTACCGTTATATGGGGGCTCTACCAAATCGTGGACCTACACATGCAAGGTTCCGCCAACGGAGCTAGAACCCATTATGACCTACAAATACCAATTTTCAGACAAATACGTGAAAAAAGGGGCAAAAATCATCAAATTACCGAATATCGGGAGGTACCGTTATATGGGGGCTATACCAAAACGTGGACCTATAATTACAATGACTCGCCACACGAACTGGGACCCATTATGATCTACAACTACCAAATTTTCAGTGAAATTCGTGAAAAATCCGTCAAAAATCATCAAAATACCGAATATTGGGAGCTACCGTTATATGGGGACTATACCAAAACGTGGACCTATACATACAATGTTTCGCCACACGAACTAGGACCCATTATGACTCACAAATACCAATTTTTACACAAATCAGTGAAAAAATGTTGCAAAAACCATCAAAATACCGAATATCGGGAGGTACCGTTATATGGGGGCTATACCAAATCATGGACCCATACATGCAATGTTTCGCCACCGGAGCTGGAACTCATTATGACCAACAAATACCAATTTTTAGACAAATCCGTTAAAAACTGTGGCAAAAATAATCAAAATATCGAATATCGGGAGGTACCATTATATGAAGGCTATACCAAAACGTGGACCTATATATGCTATGTTTTGCCACACATACAGGGACCTGTTATGACCTACAAATACCAATTTTCAGACAAATCCGTTAAATAATGTGGCAAAATACCGAATATCGGGAGGTACCGTTATATGGGGACTATACCAGAACGTGGACCGATATACCTCATTTTCAATACCAACCATCCTAGACACAACACCAATTGCTCTGCTAAATTTTGGCGCTCTACGTCAAATAATGTGGGCTGTATCGTGATTTCAACAGACAGACAGACGGACAGACAGACAGACGGACAGACAGACAGACAGACGGACATCGTTAAATCGACTTAGAATTTTATGCTGATTATGAATATATATACTTTATGGGGTCTACGACGAATATTTAAGGATGTTACAAACGGAATGACAAAGTTAATATACCCTCCTTTCCAAGGTGGAGGGTATAAAAATATGCGTTAAAGACTAAAAGTATGGTTCAGCATCGCGGACCGGGCCAGCTAGTTATTAAAATATATTGAGGGTATGGAAAATCTCTTAATTATTACACAATTTCGAATCAGTGGATAAATAGTTTATACACCGGTCCCCATTATACCGTTCACTGACAATTTACATTTTCAGGAATTCAATTCTATTTTAAAGTTTAAAAAATAGGAAATTTCAGGGATCAATTTGAATTTAGCAATTGTTGATCGATCAAGAAATTACTTTATTTCATAATTAAGGGTCGAGCAACGAATGTCAAGAATGCAAATGCGTATTTTCAAATTCTAGCATGTGTTAGGTATGGACCTTTAAAATACCACATTTAAATGTTAATAGGATAAGATATTTAATGATCGTATTTTGAATTCAAGATGCCTACTAATGACGATCAACACCATACATTTTTTGTATGCGGAGAAATCTGCTTGCTGTTGCATCAAAAAGATTGCAGGCAATAGCAACGGTGTTACATGAACAAAATATCGTGGAACACCAATCACAGCAATATCGTGAACGCATAAGGAAGAACGGAGCGATAACCAAAACGTGTCACGTTTTGCAATTCATATATTTAAAAGTGCGAACAGCTATTGTTTCTGCAACACGTTTAGAATTGCTAAAATATGAATTGTGGAAACCAATGACGATGGCGACAGTGAAGCTCCCACCAAAAACCAAAAGGCATTTTTGTGTTCCTCTTCATTACCATCGGCATCAGCATCTCAGCAGTGGCATTTCAAGCAAACTCGAAAGTATAACGTGAATGCTGTAAGTAAATTGGCTCCATTGTTTAGAGAGACGACTACTATGACGAAGAAGATCCGGATTGCATATCGACTTCTGAAGGTGAATGCTGATGTTGCCATATTTTGAAAAATAAATTTTGGCACTGTTCTTTATTTTAGGAATCGAAAAATTCCTCCTGATGCATCATCCCGTATCTACAGTTTTTCACATGTACGTTGCATTTAAAATTTCGAACTTAAATCACACAACTTTGCTGGGGAAATTTGCACATGAAAATAATTAAAAGTCCAAATTTATCGGACTTTTATTTTACATCATCGCTAAACGTTTGCAAATAGCTAGGGTGTATTTCAGGATTAGATTCATCGATTAGGTGTTTTAACATTCATATTCAACATAAACGGACAGAGCTAAAATGTTGACATTTGGGGAACTAGGGTTGATATAAGGTGGTGGTTTGTGAAATGTGTACTAAGGTACGGTACTAAATGGTATATAATTTGGTTTGCATTTGGAATTTTAAACAATAAGTGTAGCAAAAATACTACGATGCATCAAATCTGGATAAAGGTAAATTAATAAATTTGGTATGAAAACCTAGTTTGTGAAGTAGGGTTGACATAAGAGGTGGTTTTGGAAATGTGTAAAAACTGTACTAAATAATACCATATTAGGTACAATAGAAGTATTATGAATTTTTGTATTAGGATAGCTGTGATTGCGATGCGTTTTGATGAGAATGGTTAATATTTGAATTCTGTTATAGAGTGACTGTGTCAAGGGACAATTTTTAGAAAAGGGTGCAATATATTTTTCGCAAATTACTAAATTCGGTAGGGAGTGTAGGAACTGAAAATAAAAATGTATTTTATTGGGATCGCTGTGAGTGTGTAGCTTCTATGTAAGTAGGTCGATTAACAAATGCGTATTCGTATATTATATAAATTATTCCAAAAGTACTAATTGGTACTAAAAATGGTACATAGAACAAGAAAATATCTAAAATTTGGTATTAAATTATTGGTATTAAATTAATATGAAATAATAACTAGCCCGTAGTATTAGTGCTTAATGCATATATCCAAGAATATAATCTTCAATTCTAGTTCATTTTAATTTTCACCCCCAACACAACCCAATTATAAATTTTTAGCCAATATGTTGTGATAATGGTGTAATATATGGTGAAGACCTTTGTAATGGTAAAATCAGGAGGTTCCTTTATATGGACATTACACCTACATTGAAAACTTTCTTCTACCCCTTATAATCCACGATGACAATTAAGGGCCAAATCAAAAAATTGCTGAAATTAGATTGAAAAATAAAGCTAAAATATAACAAACATTAAGTTCAGCCGGGCCGAACATTGAATACCCTCCACCTTAGGGTTGAGGAAACCCTTGACCAACAAATACCAATTTTTAGACATATTCTTGGTAAAATGTGACAAAAATCATCAAAATACCGAATGTCGGGAGGTACCGTTATATGGGGCTATACAAAAACGTGGACCTACACATACAATTTTTCTCCAACGGAGCTATACCCATTAGGACCCACAAATACCAATTTTTAGCAAATGCGCGATGAAATGTGGCAAAGACCATCAAAATACCGAATATCGGGAGGTACCCTTACATAGGGGCTATACCAAAACGTAGACCTATACATACAATGTTTTTCCACACAAACTAGGGCACATTACGACCTACAAATACCAATTTTCAGACAAATCCGTAAAAAATGTAGCAAAAATCATAAAAAACTATATAAAAACGTGGACCTACATGGCCCATTTTCAATATCAAAAGTCCTGCAGATATAATACAGATTTGAGTAAAATGTTATCAACCTACTTCATTTCGTTCGGAAGCTAGAGTGATTTCCACTGACGGACAGACGGACGGACGGACAGACGGACGGACATTACTAAATCGACATAGAATTTTATGCTGATCAAGAATGTATATATACTTTCTGGGGTCTAAAATGTATATTTCGAGGCGTTACAAACGGAATGACAAACTGAATATACCCTCCTTACTATAGTAGAGGGTATAAAAAAACTGCAAAAAAGACAAGCGTAATACTTTTTACATTTTTTTAATTAGATTAAATGAAAGCGAAAAATATCGGAATTGCTCGAATTGGTCACATTTGGCACGAATTATGGCCTTCAAACGGCCAATGAAACCGTCACACGCTGCCCGAATGTTGCTCTTCTGTATTTTAGTCCATTTCCGGCGAAGCTCTTGCTTGATGTGACCGAAACTTTGGTATTTTTATACCCTCCACCTTGGGAAGGTTAAATATACCCTAACTTTGCCATTCCGTTTGTAACATTCTTAAATATTCGTCGTAGACCCCATAGAGTATATATATTCATAATCAGCATAAAATTCTAAGTCGATTTAACGATGTCCGTCTGTCTGTTGAAATCACGATACAGCCCACATAATTTGACGTAGAGTGCCAAAATTTAGCAGAGCAATTTGTATTGTGTTTAGGATGGTTGGTATTGAAAATGAGATATATCGGTACACGTTCTGGTATAGTCCCCATATAACGGTACCTCCCGATATTCGGTATTTTGATGAGTTATGCCACGATTATTCACGGATTTGTCTGAAAATTGGTATTTATAGGTCATAACGGGTCCTCGTACGTGTGGCAGAACATTGCATGTATAGGTTCACGTTTTGGTATAGCCCCCATATAAAGGTACCTCCCGATATTCGGTATATTGATAATTTTTACCACATTTTTTCACAGATTTGTCTAAAAATTGGTATTCGTTGGTCATAATGGGTTCCAGCTTCACTAGCGAAACATTGCATGTATGGGTGCACGATTTGGTATAGCCCCCATATAACGGTACCTCCCGATATTCGGTATTTTGATGGGTTTTGCCACATTTTTTCACTGATTTGTCTAAAAGTTGGTATTTGTGGGTCATAATGGGTCCTAGTTCGTGTGGCGAAACATTGCATGTATAGGTTCACGTTTTGGTATAGTCCCCATATAACGGTACCTCCCGATATTCGGCATTTTAATGGTTTGCCACATTTCTTCTAATGTTTCCTTTACCCTAAGGTGGAGGGTATTAAAAGTTTGGCCCGGACGAACATAATGTTTTTTTACTTGCTTAGTTTCAATCTTGCTTTCCAAAATACTCCAGACAAAATGGTACAACGGATTGGTATCCGGAAATTTTGGTGGCCATTGTGCGCTGGAAATGAAGCGAGGGACCTCACTTTGAAACCATTCTTAGGTGGCCGGTGCTGAATGCGATGGTGCTGAGTCCTCTTGGAATGTCCAAGGTCTGGGGGCAAAAGATTTTGGCAAGTAAACACGATAATTTTGTTTGCTTACATACTGCTGGACAACGAATGTTTTCTGATCGGGGAAAACCAAATTCGGCAGTTTACTCTTTCGGCCAAGCGAAGCAACTCTTTAGCTCTTTTGAGTCTATTTTCTTTCTGTTGCGGTGCAAGTTCTTGCACTTTTTGGAATTTTAATGGCTCCCCGAGCTCATTTTTCAATATTTGACGAATGGAATATTGCTATATTGTCAGCTCATTAGCCATTTTTCGGTCACTGCCGCGCGGCTTGCGATCAAGTCGCTTCTTTACTTTTCGAACTATTTCTGACGTCGGGCTACGCCAACACTATAACGGTAACGAACGATGGTACGAGAAACAAAAGATTTATTCACATTTAAAAGCTGGAGCCAAATATAAAAAAATCACGCTATCAGGCTTGAATTCCATCACGAAAAACTTTTTTTCTGGAAAATGCTCACCAAAATGCTTTTGACCGCTTGTAAACAATATAATGAACTATCACTGGAATAATTTTAACAGCTGTCGGACGAGTGGCTTAGAAATGTCAGCTGTTGGTTGGCTGAAGTTGGTTGCAGTTTTTTTCATCTCACCCTGTATGGGGTTCATATAAAAATGTGGACCTGCTTCCTTCATATGACAGTAATCCGTCCAATGAAAATCAAAATACAAAGTTCATTCGGACTGCAATCAATGAAATACCAAATATGAAAATGCACTGCAATATGCGGATTATTATTATTATTACAATGTTCTAATTTTGGGTAATTTTGAGTGGAGGTGATAGTATTCTGTTAGTAGATCAAAATTCCAAAATGGGGTTTTGAGTTCCCAGGCCAAATTTTTTAGAGCCCAATATGTATGGCTTTAAACATATATAAAGGGCATCAATTATTTTATTCTATACTTCGCAGAATTTACTATAGTGTTTCAAATTTGATATAGTCCTATGGGTTATATGTAAAACCATCGTATGAAATATGGATTTTGTGTTTAAAGTATTTTTATACCCTCCACCTATTCATAATCAGCATAAAATTCTAAGTCGGTTTAACGATGTCCGTCTGTCTGTCTGTTGAAATCACGATACAGCCCACGTTATTTGACATAGAGCGTCAAAATTTAGCAGAACGATTTGTATTGTTGCCACATTTTCTCAAGAATATGTCTATAAATTGGTATTTGTTGGTCAAATGTTTCCTTTACCCTAAGGTGGAGGTTATTCAACGTTCGGCCCGGCCGAACTTCATGTTTCTTTACTGGTTTATTATAAATTTGAATATGCTATTCAAATTTCAAATTGCACACAATTGTAATTCGCACTATTTCAGTTTTAATTGAACAACATTATGTTAGATACATAATTTATTGAAGTATATATTGACCGCCCAAGCACTTCCAATCGCTTTTTGTGATATTTCGTTTGTTAATAGTGGCAGCACTTGGAAAGTCACAATAAACAAAATCTGCTCAAAAACATACTTTTCCACGTTATATTCGCCAACGCTTCGGAGGAAATGTTAATAATTGCTGAGCTAACAACAACAAAAACGACATGCCATTGTTGTCGACGTCATGCACCTCCGCGTTAGCGTCTTGTTCTTCGTGGTAAGCACGTTCTAGATGTACCTACAGATGGGATACCATTGTTACCTATACAGGTACACTCCCGTCATAGCAGCATTGAACTCTCGCGTGTAGTTCTTCGATTGCCCCACACACATCCAGATACACTCCAAACTCAACATAGTTATTATATTACAGCGAAGACAGCAAAGATGATGGGTCGGTCATGATACAAATCTTCTTATTCTTCTTCTATTTTCACGTCGCTATCTACGTCTTTGATTCAGGAATAATGGCGCTTTTCGAGTTGTTCACTATTTTGCACATTTAAGCGTGAAGAAACCAACACTGTACACCTTCACGTGTTGGGAACTTTTTTCATCCGCTTGACTTGCCTGCCTAACATCAGAATAACAGTGCCAGTAAAAAAATTAGGATCCCTATGGCAGTTATAAATGCAGTGCAAACTACTGAGAACAGTGTATAAAAATATGGTTTTCATATATTGTTTTTATACCCTCCACCTTGGAAAGGAGGGTATATTAACTTTGTCATTCCGTTTGTAACATCCTTAAATATTCGTCGTAGACCCCATAAAGTATATATATTCATAATCAGCATAAAATTCTAAGTCGATTTAACGATGTCCGTCTGTCTGTCTGTCCGTCTGTCCGTCTGTCTGTCTGTCTGTCTGTCTGTCTGTCCGTCTGTCTGTCTGTTGAAATCACGATACAGCCCACATTATTTGACGTAGAGCGCCAAAATTTAGCAGAGCAATTGGTATTGTGTCTAGGATGGTTGGTATTGAAAATTAGATATATCGGTCCACGTTCTGGTATAGTCCCCATATAACGGTACCTCCCGATATTCGGTATTTTGATGATTTATGTCACATTATTTAACGGATTTGTCTGAAAATTGGTATTTGTAGGTCATAACAGGTCCCTGTATGTGTGGCAAAACATAGCATATATAGGTCCACGTTTTGGTATAGCCTTCATATAATGGTACCTCCCGATATTCGATATTTTGATTATTTTTGCCAAAGTTTTTAACGGATTTGTCTAAAAATTGGTATTTGTTGGTCATAATGAGTTCCAGCTCCGGTGGCGAAACATTGCATGTATGGGTCCATGATTTGGTATAGCCCCCATATAACGGTACCTCCCGATATTCGGTATTTTGATGGTTTTTGCAACATTTTTTCACTGATTTGTGTAAAAATTGGTATTTGTGAGTCATAATGGGTCCTAGTTCGTGTGGCGAAACATTGTATGTATAGGTCCACGTTTTGGTATAGTCCCCATATAACGGTAGCTCCCAATATTCGGTAATTTGATGATTTTTGCCCCTTTTTTCACGTATTTGTCTGAAAATTGGTATTTGTAGGTCATAATGGGTTCTAGCTCCGTTGGCGGAACCTTGCATGTGTAGGTCCACGATTTGGTAGAGCCCCCATATAACGGTACCTCCCGATATTCGGCATTTTAATGGTTTTTGCTACATTTCTTCTAATGTTTCCTTTACCCTAAGGTGGAGGGTATTAAAAGTTTGGCCCGGCCGAACTTAATGTTTTTTTACTTGTTTTCCAATCGACCTGGAATAATGCATAGGATTAAAAATTAGAAAAGAACACAGGCTTACAATTTATGATGGGTATCACGTAATATTTAGAGGATGAAATATATCATAAATTTGTGTTGATAATTCCAAAATTTCCATTTAACCGCGAATATTTTTGATAATGAGAGTCACATCCAACCAAAATCACATACACCTGAAAAGGGCACTTCTTAACTTTACAATTATGCTGTTTTTATTTATTTTCCAATCAGCACGAAATTCCGCATGACCTCGTCAAATAACACCTTTGTCATAACACCATATGTCATTATTTCAAGTATTAAATGGACCAACAACATACGTAAATATGAAATGTTCATTATGTTCCACCTCGAAAAGGAGGGAATATTAACTTTGTCATTTCGTTTGTAAAATCACTAAATATTCGTCGTAGACCCCATAAAGTATATATATTCATGATCAGGGTAAACTTCTAAATCGATTTAACAATGTCCGCCAGTCTTTATGTCCGCCCGTCTGTTGAAACCATGGCACAGCCCTCATTATTTGACTTAGAGCTTCACAACAATTTGTATTGGGTCTAGTATGGTTGTATTGAAAATGAGATATATCGGCCCACATTTTGGTATAGCCGTTATATAACGGTACCTCCCGATATTCGTTTTTTGATAATTGTATAAAAATTGGTAATTGTAAGTCATATTGGGTTCTAGCTCTGGTGGCGAAAAAATGTATGTATAGGTCCACGCTGTTGTATAGCCCTCTACTTTTGAGGATCTTCATAGGACCTGTCCGCCCCATACGTATTCTTGTGAACAAAATTCAGGTCGCATTTATAATCCGATTGAGATGGAATTATCCAAACAATATTTGTTTGGCCCAATTAATTAATTGTGCACCAAATGGCTAATATAAGTATAAAAATGGCCTGTATTTTGGTACATCCCACCGAATCCAGTCTTGAAGCATTGAATTTGGTGAAAATCGGTTCAGATATAGTTTCATCCGATTTAGTGTCTAAGTCCCTCACATTCGTAATACGCATTCGACAACAATGATATTTGGTACCTGATGTCTTATAAAGCTCGGAAATACCTTTGCCATAATTTATCGAGAACGGCTACGAATTGGATATAGCTCTCATACATTTCCATTTTGTGCAACTCGGCTCCGATATATATTTTTTAATGTAGTCCTTCTCCAAGTGATATCATGCACTCTATAGCAAACTATAACAGCTCTTAAGCCAAATGTTGACGTGAGCTCTATTAAATATGCATAGTGGTAAAGGGTATCATATAGTCGGTGCCGCCGACTTTTGTCTTTTCCTTACTGGTTACTTGTAGGTCACCAACACCAAGTCTAAAATTACCCTCAGAATAATTATGTCCTTGTGCATTTTTGGTAATATGGAGAAGGAAGCGAGATAGACCCATAGTTCCATTTATGAACTGCATGGAATCACATTCTGACTCGATTTATTTTTCTAAATAAAATACAGGTCGCATTTATTGCCCGATCGAGTTGACATTTTTCACAAAGGACGAACCCTATTGAAATTTGCAATAATCGGTCAAAACTTAGATATACCTCCCATACATATTTTCGTCTGATTATTTTTTCTGTGCACCAAATGTGTAAAATAAGTGCAAATAGGATGAAATTTTGCACATACGACCAAATCGAGCCTAGACACATATATGTCACATTTGGTCAAAATCGGCTCACTCGTGTGAAATATGTGCACTCCAAAAAACTATAACTTGTGTCAGGTTTCATATGCAGTAAAGGGTTGCCCATATTCGACGGACCCATCTGGCAACGCCATAACTTTTGACAGAGATGTCACATCGCTTAATGACATATCGCGTTTGAAGCGTCAGTCCACGCAGATTTTTACTATGAACCAATACACGCCACGCGAGCGCTCTGAAATAGTTGAAATTTACATTCAACAGAAGAAGTCAATTGTGAAAACTCAACGTGCTTTTAAGACATTAAAAAATGTGAGAAGTGCGCCTTCTTAGAACACCATTAAGCGTTTATACGAAAAATTTTCGACTAATAAGGCCCTTTCTAATCCGAAGAGGCCATATAAAAGTCGATCAAGGCGATCAGTTGAGAATATCGCTGCCGTACGAGCCAGTGTTGAGAGGTCCCCAAGAACATCCCAAAAACGCCGTTCTCAGCAGTTGGGCATGGCTCGGTCCACTTTACAACGGATTATTCGCATTGATTTGCATTTGTTCCCGTACAAAATTCAATTGACGCAAAGAAAGTTGCCTGCGGACAAGCCTCGTCGATTGAAATGGGCCCATGTCCGTCGAATATGGGCAACCTTGTACAGAAATACCTCTGCTATTTTTATACCCTCCACCTTGGAAAGGAGGGTATATTAACTTTGTCATTCCGTTTGTAACATCCTTAAATATTCGTCGTAGACCCCATAAAGTATATATATTCATAATCAGCATAAAATTCTAAGTCGATTTAACGATGTCCGTCTGTCTGTCTGTCCGTCTGTCTGTTGAAATCACGATACAGCCCACATTATTTGACGTAGAGCGCCAAAATTTAGCAGAGCAATTGGTATTGTGTCTAGGATGGTTGGTATTGAAAATGAGATATATCGGTTCACGTTCTGGTATAGTCCCCATATAACGGTACCTCCCGATATTCGGTATTTTGATGATTTATGCCACATTATTTAACGGATTTGTCTGAAAATTGGTATTTGTAGGTCATAACAGGTCCCTGTATGTGTGGCAAAACATAGCATATATAGGTTCACGTTTTGGTATAGCCTTCATATAATGGTACCTCCCGATATTCGATATTCTGATTATTTTTGCCACAGTTTTTAACGGATTTGTCTAAAAATTGGTATTTGTTGGTCATAATGAGTTCCAGCTCCGGTGGCGAAACATTGCATGTATGGGTCCATGATTTGGTATAGCCCCCATATAACGGTACCTCCCGATATTCGGTATTTTGATGGTTTTTGCAACATTTTTTCACTGATTTGTGTAAAAATTGGTATTTGTGAGTCATAATGGGTCCTAGTTCGTGTGGCGAAACATTGTATGTATAGGTCCACGTTTTGGTATAGTCCCCATATAACGGTAGCTCCCAATATTCGGTATTTTGATGATTTTTGACTGATTTTTTCACGAATTTCACTGAAAATTTGGTAGTTGTAGATCATAATGGGTCCCAGTTCGTGTGGCGAGTCATTGTAATTATAGGTCCACGTTTTGGTATAGCCCCCATATAACGGTACCTCCCGATATTCGGTAATTTGATGATTTTTGCCCCTTTTTTTCACGTATTTGTCTGAAAATTGGTATTTGTAGGTCATAATGGGTTCTAGCTCCGTTGGCGGAACCTTGCATGTGTAGGTCCACGATTTGGTAGAGCCCCCATATAACGGTACCTCCCGATATTCGGCATTTTAATGGTTTTTGCCACATTTCTTCTAATGTTTCCTTTACCCTAAGGTGGAGGGTATTAAAAGTTTGGCCCGGCCGAACTTAATGTTTTTTTACTTGTTTTGGAGATCGGTTCAGATTTAGATATATCTCCCATATATTTTTTAATACGATTTCGAGTTTATTGTGCACCAAAAGTGCACAATATCATCTCAGGTACGATGGATTTTGGTGAAAATTGGATCTGATATAGCCATAACTCTGAAATATATGTTTTAATTTGAACGCTCTCAAGGTTAAAAGTTATGAATTCCTCCCTCATATTTAGTACAAATCGGTTCAGAGAGGGATGAACCTCCCATAGTTTCCTCTAGGGCAAAATCATAACTGCTCTAATAGTTGGTATGATCTTATACTTCACATAAATTCCCAAAACACGTGCAGAATGTAAAATAAGTATAAACACGTTATTTAACAACAATTTGTAACAAATCACATGCTATTGGTCCTGCATACATGTTCGGACTGCATAATCTGCAGTATTTTGAAGTTTATTTTCTACAAATTTCTTTGAGCAATTTTAAAAAATAAAAACGATGTGAATACTTATTATACAGTTCACTAACATCAACAAATAAATGCAAAAATAGGTTTCTTACCTTTAGGACAGTTGTTCTTCCGCTGACTAAACTTGTAATCTTCTAGTTTGTAGTTAAATACATTGGGTCACGGTTTTTACATCATTTCAACCTCATTACTTGGCAATGAGGACAAAAAGCTATTTAGTTTTTATACCCTCCACCTTGAAAACGTAAAATCCATACTATTCGTCGTAGACCCCACAAGGTATACATATTTTATTTTAAATATATTCATAGTCATAAGTCGATTTAACGATGTCCATCTGTCTGTTGAAATCACGATACTGCCCACATTAATTGACGTAGAGCTTCAAAATTTTGCAGAACAAATTTTATTGTGTATAGAATGGTTGGTATTAAAAATGATATATCGGTCCACGTTTTTCTATATTCCCCATATAACGGTACCTCCCGATATTCGGCATATTGATGATTTCCTGTCATATACATAAAATGTTGCTACGGTAGCGCAAAATGTTGCTCGAAGGGAGTATCCGATTTGGTCCAAACTTGGTACATCGTAATAATTTTGTCGAGCTTAGATCGAAGTGGGAGATGGCCAATATCGATCCACCCCTTCTGGTACCTCCTCCACAAAATATCGAAATTTTAAAAATATATATTTTCTGCACAGAAAGAGAAAGGATAATCCGATTTTACTCCAACTTTGCAAATCCCAATTTTTGCGTCAGTGCTACGTCAGGAGCGAAAATGGGATATATCGGTCCACTCCTTCTGGTACCTCCCCCACAAATGGTCAACATTTTGAATAATTACAACTCTTATAAAATGTGATGTAATAGTCCGGTTGTCTTCAAATTCCACACATCCCAAAAATTTTGTTAACCCAAAGTCTAATGTTAAGATGGAATGTATCGGTCTAGTTCTTCTGGTAACTCCCCCACAAAAGGTTGAAAAAAGCAAATCTTTTCTGCACAGAAAGAGAAGCTATATTGCGATTTTGCTCCAACTTTGCAAGTCCAAATATTTGCGTCAGTGCTAGGTCTTCTGGTACATGCCCAACAAAGGGTCAACGTTATGAATAACCAAAACGTTTATAAAATCCGAAATAAGCATCATGTTCTCTTTATATTTCACACATTCCTTTATTTCTGCTGACAGAAGATCTGTAGTGAAGATGGGATATATCGGTCCTCTCCTTCTGGTACCTCCCCCACAAAGGGTTTCATTTTCATTTGAAACTTTGCACATCTCAATATTTACATCAACACAAGATCTGTTATAAAGATGGTAGAGATCTTTGTCATTTCCTCTGTTACCTCCAGCCATAGGGCTCAAGATTTTGAGAAACCAAACGCTCAAAGTAAGCCAAATAAGCATTCAACTATCTTCCAAGTTCACACATACAAACATTTTTGCTAACACAAAATCTGTTGTTAAGATCATATATACATATCTGCGAAACCCTTTTTGTACCTCACTCATAAAGGGCCACAATTTTTAATACATTTATCTGTCATATCGACGATGCTTTACAATTTGCTATATCTAAATATCTCTCTCAATCAGAAACTTGGAATAAATTTTTATGATGAAGTTGCCAATATAGATGAAGTTGCCAATATAGACCAAACCTGGGACGTCGCAATATTTATATCGTATTTATTAAGGTCCGATATGAAATGGACAATAATGGCCCATTCCTTCATTGGTTGAGGGTCGGTGGGACCGACTGGTACTTTTCAACTTGTTTTTAGATCATTTTAATTTGAAAATATTTCCTACTTGGCATAATTATTACGTCCAACTACTGTGGCAATATTTGGAATGCTGCAAATGCTTGTTGCCAATACCTCTTGTTAGTGCGGTTTAGGCGAGGTGTTATACAATGCATAACATTGTACAAGACACGATGAAGCTGAACCAGGCACAAGAATAGGTTTGGGAACCATTATTGTTGATGTGCTATGAGTGGAGATGCGATCTGTGATCACACCTCATTTTTATAATTGTAACGTTCTGTTCAGTGCTGGTCGTTCACTGGTTTAGAACTTTGACTGTTGTTTGTTGGGCCAGCCTTTGTTAGTCGAAACTTTCCACGCTATGTTGTGGAATATTTTGGTTGTATGTATCACTGGCTACGTTGTTCTTTAAGAAGATTATTTATCATGGCATATTTCAATTGTAGTCGATGTACGTTTAATTCTATTGTATGCATAAATGCATATCATTGATGGCATAAAAGTTTATAGATGCAATATATCTCTCTCTAAACTGGTACAGTGCTCTTTAGAGTACTCACAGCATTGTATGAAAAGTACATAACGTCCCATTGCGACGGGGAACTACAAAGTTGTAGTTTTAGTGATTCATCTAATTACAGTCATAGTCATATCAGTATCATTTTAATTACGCAACAAAACAACTATAATTTATTCGCATTAATCCACATACATGTATATAAAAGAAAGTGATGTTAGTTAATACGCTCATAACTCAAGATCGGATGGCCTGATTTTGACACTTCACTCCAATTCGGTATGATATCATAATAATAAAAAATACATCAATAAAAATACGAATAAAAAATGTTTTCATTTTTGGTAATTGTTTTATATCGCATGCATTTTATTTTGAATTTAACACACTATATTCAAAGGTACATTTTCTAATGTTTTTTTTTCGTGTTTCAGCTGGAATGGGACTACAATCAGTAAAATACCGAATATCAAAAGGTTATACCATATGCGGACTTTGCAAAACACTAGACCAAAATGAAAATGTTACAAAAGGATTTATATCCTCCGGACGATTCTTCCGAAAAATTCAAAACACATAAAATCGCAGGTACGGTTACACGGGGGCTTTGCGAGTTAATTTTTGACACCGGTTGTAGAATTAATTTTAAACTACAAATACCAAATTTGACACAATACATTAGAAAATGTGGCTTAAGTCGTGAAAATACCGAATGTCCGAAGGTACATTGTTCTGCCACCAGAGCTAAAACACACATACCATTTTTTAGAAAAATCCGTGTAAATATGTAGCTTGAACAATCAAAATACCGAACATCGTTCGATACCGTTATATGGCTGCAATAAAAAAACGCGAACCTGTATACACAATGTTCTAACAGCGGAGCTTAAATCATTTACGAAATACAAATACCATTCTTAGAAAAATCCGTGAGAAAATGTGGCTAAAATTATCAAAATACCGAATATCCATAGGGACAGTTATATGGAGGCCATTACTAACTATTAATATCAAATTTGGAACGCTTCGGTGGGAAAATGTGGCAAAAATCATCAAAAAAAAGACATTGATTTTATACAAAAATGGGTGATTTGTTCCTAATCTCTAAAACCTATTAAAATTAGTGAAAAACAAGAATTTTTAAGAACAAGAATTCATGTTTATTTCATTAAATCAAATATATAATACTTATTTTCACAAGCATAGTAATTAATGATAAAAAGATATTTTCAAACCGTGCACAAAAAGACCGTGTAAAAACAGACTTAGGTGTATATACTCTATGGGGTCAACGACAAATGGGTAGAGGTGTTACAAATATAATGACAAATTTACAGAGAAAAAGACGAAACAAATTGACGAAAACCAAAAAGTTTAAGATGCATTACTGAACATTTTGTTAGAACCTTTGATCAATATATATTAAAACATGTTAGCAAAGGCTATAGTCAAACGGGGCCGACCATGCGATACCCTACAACACTACAATATGTTAGAAGCCCCCTTATGTCTAAATCCATTTTGGAAGATTTCGCTTTTGAAATTATGTCATGGAGTACTGCCTAGATATTTCCCTTCGATTTTTAACCAAGGGCACTTGCCCAATATTTACGCACTATGTCCTGTTGTCAGCTGTTGTGGTCCATTTTGCAGCCATATATAATCCAATGGTCATCCAAAATGCTAGACTTCTTTCATGTCGGTTGGTTTCAATTATGTGATTAGGAAAATTTTTCTAAATCATTTGAACCGATCATCCCCAAATGCAAAAAGCCCCTTGTATCTCTAAATTTAGACTCAACTATATAATTTGCTTATCTACGATATTTTGCTATATTTGTCAAGGAAATCAACATAAAAAACCAGAAGTCCACTTTTTGCGTATTTTGGATTTCGCCTGTAAGTTATTTTCAGAGTTTCGGTAGAATGGTCTATTCTACCCGCTATCCTAAACTCTAACTTCGTGCGAGATTTCGTGTACTTTGGTCTTTATTTGTGGCCTTTATAATGGCTTGAACATTGTTGGTTGTTTTGCGAGGATCCGACGATAATTGCAATATGTATATAACCCAATATGTGTTGAAAGGAGGAAAAATATTACAAAATATATACTTCAATGTTTTAAGTCAAATTGAAAAAAATATGAAAAAATAAAAAAATTGTCACAAAATACTACATAATCTATACTAACATCATAATTGACATCTTTTTATGCGATTTTTTGACTTTATTCTTTTATGCCAAGAGGGCATTCTGAATTGACTAAATTTGTCAAAATCGGTTTAGCCATTCTTGAGAAATAAGCTTTCTAGCCAACATCCCCTTCCTTAGTATATACACATTGTATATATTTCGCTACATATATCCGTCAGAATTGACCTTTCCGTCTATTTGTGATTTCGCCGGGACTAAAAATATTCGCGGTCCATGGAAAATTTGACTTTTATTTAATACAAATATTATGGTCTATTTCACCCACTAAATAAAACCTGATGACCATCAAAATTGGTAGACTTCTTCCCGGCCTTAAGCTCTAGTCCCATGCTAAATTCCGCGTCGATTGGTCTATAATTGCGACCTGCAGAACAACTGCAAAATTTGGAATTTTTTGAGTTTTTTGTCTATTTCAACCCCTAAATATTATGCGACCATCTCCAAAAACAATAGGGTTCTATCTGACCTTGACCCCATCTCCATTTTCAATTTCGTGAAGATCGTTCCATAATTGCGGCCTGTAGAGTGATTACAAATTAACATGGACAGACGGACATACATAGCTAGATCGACTCAGCTCGGCGAGATAGGAAGATCCATATATTCTTTCCTATGTGGGAAACCAATATTTCGCAGTGTAACATAATTTTTGGCCCAATCAAACTTATAATACCCCAACACATAGTGTTGTAGGATATAAATACCGAATATAGCCGTTATATTAGGGCCTGTACGACGTACACTTACATAGGCATTGTTTGTCACAAGCCATTACCATATTCAAATTCGAAACTTGAAATAAACGGTGAATAATGTAGCTAAGACGTGGATCTACATGGCCCATTTTCTGTTTTATGCTGTAGTATCTATTACAAACTTCAAATACCAAAATTGAAACAATTGCGAAAAATAATGTCGCTAAAATCATCAAAATACCGCATATCGGGAGGTACCGTTATATAGGGGCTATACGCATGGACCTACATGGCCCATTTTCCGTTTTATGCTGTAGTATCTATTACAAACTTCAAATACCAAATTTGAAACAATTTCAGTAAATAATGTCGCTAAAATCATCAAAATACCGAATATAGGGAGGTACCGTCATATGGGGGCTATACGAAGACGTGGACCTAATTGTTTAAAAATTGGTATATAAAGTTCGTAATAGATACTACGGCTTAAGACAGAAAATAGGCCATGTAGGTCCACGTCTTCGTATAGCCTTCACATAACGGTACCTCCCCATATTGGGTGTATTGATGACTTTACAGACATTATTTACCGCTATTATTTCACATTTTATATTGAAGTTCGTAATGGATACTACAGCCTATTCCAGAAAATTGTCTGTGTAGGTCCACGTATTCGTAGAGCCCCCATATAACGGTACCTCCCGATATTCGGTATTTTGATGATTTGAGGGACATTTTTCACCAGAATTGTTTCAAATTTAATATTTGAAGTTCGTAATGGATACTGCAGCCTACGACAGAAAATTGTTTGTACAGGTCAACGTCTTCGTTTAGCCCCCATATAACGGTACCTCCCGATATTCGGTGTTTTAATTTTATCGACATTATAACCGATTTTTTTATGTTTCGCATTTGAATATTGTAATGGCTTATGACAAATGTTACCTACGCAGGTTCATGTCGTCGTATAGACTCTAATATAATAGCTAAATTAGGCATTTTTAAGATTTTAAAAGGAGTTTTAACGGATTTTATTGTTTTTGAGAATTGAAAAATTCGTTACACATGGTGGAGGGTATTCAAAGTTCGGCCCGGCCGAACATACAGCTTTTTTACTTGTTAGGTTTCGGATGCACAAAATAATTGCAAAACCATAAGAGTATATAATGTAGTCTGTGTATAAGGTGTATCATCCCATCTGTTGATCACGTTTTATTTCTATAATGTGCTCAAAAATAATTGCCTTAATAAGAGTACTTCGGCTAAACCCTAAGGGCCTGTTCTTGTATGGATGCGAAAAAAACATACATACAACAACATACCCTTATTAGAACATTTTGGATAAGATAAAATAATTAAAATCATATTCATAAAAGCGAAGTTATTAATGTTTTTTTTTTTCTGATTATAAAGAACAAGTAAGCGAAAGCTACAGGCGTGCGAGACTGACAATGTGATACCCTAGAACACTACAATATGTCAGAAGCCCCCTTATGTCTAAATCCATTTTGGAAGATTTTGCTTTTGAAATCATACCCAGATATTACTTTTAGGATTTTAATCAGGGACATTTGCCCAATATTTACACACTCCGCCGTGCTGTTAGTTGTTGTAGTCTATTTTACAGATAAATATAATCCAATGGTCATTCAAAATGCTAGAACTCTTCTCTGTCCTTAACTCTAGGCATGTCGATTGGCTTCAATTGTGTGATCAGGAATTTTTTTTTGTTTTTGGTTCATTTGAACCCTCAAATATTTTTCGATTATCTCCAAAAGCAAGATGCCCCTCCGTTTTTCCAAATTTAGAATTATCTATATGATTTGCTTGTCTACGATATTCGGATATATTTTGTAACGAAATCAGAATAAAAAAGCCAGAAGTTCGCCTTTTGTGTATTTCAGATATCTCCTGTAAGTAATATTGGTATTTTTCACACAAAAGTAGTGGTCCATACTACCCGCTGTCCCAAACACGAACTTCATGCGAGATTTCGTGTCCTTGGGATTCTATTTGTGACCTTCATAACTGCTGCAAAATCAGGAACATCTTTAGTTGTTGGTCCATTTCAGCCCCAAAACATATTGCGGACATCTTTAAATACACTAGGCCTAGCCCTTCTAAACCTGACCCTACCCTTATGAAAATTTTCGTGAGGATCGGACGATAATTGCAATCAGTATATAGTAACCCCAACGTGGAAAAGTCGCATGCGATAAAAATACAAAAAAAAATGTCACAAAATACTACCAATTCTATATTAACATCATTAATTACCCATTGATCTGCATAGAATCACTTTCTGAGTTGATTTATGCATGTCAGTCCGTCCGTCCGTCCTCCTGTCCATGTATTCTTGTGAACAAAATGCAGGTCGCATTTATTATCCGATTGAGATGATATTTTGCACAAATCATTTGTTTGGTCCAAGATCGGGTCAGATTTGGATATAGCTCCCATATATAACTTTGTCCGATTTACTTTTTATTGTACATCAAACGTCTAATATTTGCCCAAATGGGAATGGCACATGCAACCGAATTGAGTCTAGAAGCTAGTATGCCGAATTTGGTGAAGATCGGTTCAGATATAGCTTTAGCTCCCATATATATTGTTCACCCGATTTGTTGTATTTGTTACCCACAGCCGTAATATGCACTCCGTAACAACGATATTCAGGGAAATATATCAAATACAGCTCAGAAATATCTTTGCCAAATTTTATCGAGATCGGTTCAGATTTGGATATAGCTCCCATACATATCTTTCTCCGATTTCAAATTAATTGTGCACCAAATGGACAATACAAGTCCGAATTTAAAAGATACAAATGCTTCGGCATATTTAGTCCTTTTAATTTTAAATTATAATTATAATCATAGGGTGTATGATTGAATTCTCCCATAAAAACTTTTAATTGTTATGTGGAGCTCAACTAAATTAGCAAAGTGGTGTAGGGTATCATAAAATCGGCCCGCCCGACTTTAGGATTTTCTTTACTGGTTTTATTTAATTGTTGTAGGTTGTAGTATCCATTTCGAACTTCAAATTCCAATTTTGAAACAATTCCGGGACTATAATTGTAAGAATCTCTCCAAAATTGTGTGTGTATGACGGGGAATTTATTTATTGTTACATAGGGTAAATGTACCAGTAGTCGGCACTTTTAGGATCTTCGCGTTTTTAATCGCTCACCATTCTGAGTTGAACTTTTCAATTATTACAAAGTTAATTTATTGAGATTCGAAATTTTGTATAGTTTTTGCAATAATAAATAAATTTTTAATAACTTTTTTTAAATTTCATAAATTTGTAGTTTTGTTAAAACAATGCCTTTTTACCAGTAGTCGGCAGCACTTGCCAATTGTCGGTATGGCACGTTCCAATAGTCGGCATACCGATTTTTTTGCGAGAATAATTAATAATAATAATAAATTAATTCATTAAAATACAAAATTTTCGTTTAGTTAAACTGATTCGACGTCTTTATTGTACTTTTGTTAAGAATATGGATTGTTGAGGACCTTCACAGACAAAAATGTAATTTTTATTAGAATAAATCATGTTTTCTTAGCGAAATTGTACACAAAGATAGCTGACAATATATTTGAAGTAAACAAAGTGTGTGATAGTGTCTATCTGGCTTTCCTTTTCACTGCAAATTTCAGATCATTAAGCTCGTCTCGAAAGAGAAAACAAACACATAAATCATAAAAAACATATGATCTTCGCCTTAACAAGGCAAAACTCAAAAATTCAGCCGAGCCTGGCTGTGGGATTTGAACCGCGGACCTCGGTGTGCAGCCAACTAGAAGTTGCCGTCTCTACGTTTAGAGCCATTAACCCGTCTTCCTAAAGCAGCACTAAACCAAGTGTATGCATTGGAAGCAATGTAGTTGTTGTGGACAAAAAATCCATCACTACAAAAAACAAAAATTTTGCTGTGAAAAAGATCTGTCAATAGAACTTGAGTCGAACCTGGAGAGTTTCTAGTGTATAATTCGCATATGCTAATTTGCAATAAGTTCGAAATATATACTACTTTCCAGAGAACGGCCCTTGTAAACCATCATCCACACCAAATATGCCTTATGAGCCGCTTAACCAACGGCGAAACGCGTCGCATAGTGGTGAGTGTGTGATAGTGTCTATCTGGCTTTCCTTTTCACTACAAATTTCAGATCATTAAGCTCGTCTCGAAAGTGAAAACAAACACATAAATCACAAAAAACATATGATCTTCGCCTTAACAAGGCAAAACTCAAAATATATTTAGTTATAATAGATTCATTTATTTGGGCTTAAAAATAAAAAGTGCCGACTACTGGACATGCCGAACTTAGGCACACTCACCCTATCATCTTTTTGTTAACGGATTTTGCAGGACCATGTTTTTCAAATGTGTTCTTGACATTATTCCCTTTAATACCATTGTTGTTGTTTTTATAAAAGCAACGTTTGTTTATAAGTGGGGGGCGATGGTAATGTACGGAAAGAGCCACCAATCTTCATCAGTTCCCTTGTTTTTTTTTTTAAATAACTTCTATAACAAAAAACTTTTTTTTATCCAAGTGTCGAGATCGTAAGCTCAATAGAAGAGGAACCAAAGAATTAAATAAAACTAATATTCTTTTAGAAAATCTTCTAAATCTTACAACCGCACTTATAAACATTTTCATCATTCTCCCCTTGTTATGCTTCCGTTGAACATGAACGAAGTAGCATAACAATGTAAGTTGGTTTTGTCTGTTACAACAAAAACCCCTTCGTCAACCGTGCCTTGTCTATTAACAGAACAGTGTTGGCTTGTTTGTTCGGGATACCACAGTATCGTACCGAGGTGGAGTGGTACACTACGATAGTGTACCGTACCGGAACCCAACCACTATAAAATATTTTAGTGATACTGTACCGGAGCACAACGATAATCGTACTGTACCGCAGTCGGAGCACTAAAAAACGTAGTGTTTCGCAGTCGAAGAACTACGAAATCATAGTGTTCCGCAGTCGGAGCACTACAAAATCGTAGTGTACCACATGGCGAAACATTAAAAAAATAATGTACCGGTAGTATACCACATGTGTCTTGTTTACGATTTTGATGATGATGTTTTTGATAATGCAAAATTAAATAATGCAATTCAATATTATGAAAAGAAGTTTTATTAAGAACGAAGTTTAGATTCGTTGCGAAATTAAAGACAGTAGAAAAATATGAGATTAGGTAGAAAGGATAAAAAGGACCGAATCTGAACTTAGGTAGAAAGGATAAAAAGGACCGAATCTGAACTTATAAGAACTTGTATTTAACAATTAAGTTGAAAATTTAAATTTTCCGTGAAAAAGGGTATTTTAGTGGTTGCCACAAGTCTTTATGGATACGACTGAAATTCGGCCTGCCGCGTTATATTAACCAGTAAAAAGGTTCATTAATTTAAAAACCGAACTTTGAAATTTTCAAAAAAATAAATAAAATCCATTAAAAATTCTTTTAAAATCTTTAAAATATCTAATATAGGAAGGTGCCGATATGGGGGGATATACGATATTGTGGACCTATAAAGACAAATCTATGTCTGCGTGTAAAGTACTCACGAGGAACTCCTTGTGCGGATTTTCAGATAATTCTATTGGAAAAAGTGGCTAAAATCATCAAAATTCTGAATATAGGGGGTACCGTTATATGGGGGGTATACGATATTGTGGACCTATATAGACAATTCCGTTTCAGGGGTAAAGTGCTCACAGAGAACTCCGTGTATGGATTTTCAGACAATATGATTGGTAAATAGGGCTAAAATCATCAAAATACCGAATATCGGGGGTACCGTTACACGGGGGCTATAAAAATTCTACGGTGGGGGGGGTATAAAAATTCTACGAATGAATGCAAGAATATGGGCAATAAAATTTAGTGCCATACAATTGTATATTTTGGTAAAAGGTCAAGTTTGTTTTATTATCTTAGGTGGGCCGCTAAATGAAATCAATGAATGGTTATTATGTAGATAATGTACCTGCTACTTTATGGTACCGAAAAATCGGTGAATGTAGATGCAAAAAATTAAATATTTTTAAAGTATGGCTGAGGGTTTTATAACCTAGTTTTAAAACCAAACATCGTACAGGTACCACATCAAAATACAATTGCTACAATTTCACATCGGAGTACAGGTAGTCTTATTATTTTTAAGAACAATATTTTTTACAATATATGTAAAAAAGCCGATATCCTGTTTTTAGTTCTTCTCAAATGTTCAGCAAATAATTACAAAAATGCCGCGACCTAAAAATATTATTCTTTTAGATATGTTTTATACAAATGAATCAAACGAAGTTGTTTGTAATTTGCAAAGTTGTAAGAACAAGATTTTAAGTGCACATTCCGGAAATATAGAAAGACATTTAAAGAGATCACATCCTGAGAACAAAAACGTACAATGAAATAACAAAATTGTGTTAACGAAGTATTACTGCGAAGAAGTATAAATCCAAGGACCAAAAATGGTCCTCTACACATGACAGAAAATAGGGCCTTCAAAGTTCTTATGGAACCAGCTTTAAGTTTACTCGGAATAACAATCAATGAGCATAATATAATGGAACGAATTATCACATTTTTTACAAATATTAAAACGGAAATATCTAATGATTTAAAGGAACATTGATTTCTCTTTTGATTGATGTAGCACCCAGGTGGGATTTGAGCATGCTCGGTATAAATGTTCAATACATTAAAAATGGTAAAATCATTGTTAAAACGTTGGCAGTAAAAGAGCTGAAATCAACTCATACCGGTGAATATATAAAATCTATTATATTGGAAGTTCTAAAAGAATATGGTGTTGATGTAAGCAACATTTTTACCATTACAACCGACAATGTATCTAATATGTTAAAAACGGTAAAAGTGCTGAATTCGGAGTTACAAATGCTTATGGAAGAGGAATCTGAGAATAGCAAAGAAGAAGTTGAATGTGAAATATCGATTTATGAAATTGAAATTAATATATCCTCGCACCATATTACTAACATTCGTTGTGGTGCCCACACGCTACAGCTGTGTGTAAATGAAGTTCTAAAACAGCCTACAATAAAAGAAAAAACTGAAAACCTAAAGCTGCAAGTACATAAGAAGCTTGAAGTCATGGCTAGGCATATTTTGTAACATTTCATAAAGGAAGTACAGAGCCGCACTAAAATCCTGCCGTCATTATCCATTATAACTTGACATTAATATGCCTAGCCTTGACTTCAAGCCTTTTATGTACTTGCACCCTAAGACTCGTAGTGAAAAAACTTCGAAGTAAAACGTATATGAGTATTTTTAAAAATGGGCTCCACAAGGGACCTGTAATTGACTGTATAACAAGGTGGAAATCAACAAACAATATGATTGAAAGACTGCTGGAAATAAGAGAAGTTGTAACTACATTAAGCAAGGATAATTCGAGATTATTCATTAGTTCTGCTGAGTGGTCTTTCGCGAGTGAGTTTGTTGGAATATTTAAACCTATTTACACAGCTACAATGAAACTACAAACTAAACAGCTGTGTTATAGCGAATGGTAATAATGGATATTACATTCCAAATAGATGTTTTACCAAATACCGAAATGAAAGTGATACTGAAAGAATCATTGAAGGCAAGAATGGATAAACTTTTTGATAACGAACTTTCCAACACAGTCGTGTATTTGGATCCACGTATTAAAGCCTGTATGACAAGCGTACAGAAAACTAGAGCGCAGATGTACATAGTGTCGTTATATAAGCGAATATACTCAAAAGAAGGTACGTTTGCTACATAATACCAAAAATACATACATATGTTTTTAACTATTATCCTTATTTCTTTAGATTCTACAACAGACAATACGGCCTGCACAATACTGGATGAAACTCCATCAACAAATAATGCATGTACACCGAAATCCTTTTCCGATTACCTGCAAACTTTAGATCCTACCACGCCTACACAGAGTTCTTCAAACATTGATAATTTTGAATCCGATCATCCACTTATGAAAGAAAATCTACATTGCCACTAAATGCAAATGTTTTAGAATATTGGGATTCTTCAAACATTATTAGTGGTATTGCGAATACTTTACTGGCAATGCCATCAACACAAGTAAGCGTGGAACGCTTATTTTCAGCTATGAAATATATGTTATCCGATCAGCGCAATCGATTGTCACCGTTAAATTTAGAGCATATATTATTGGTAAAAGCCAATGGGATTTTTAATTACCACTTGGGATCAGATTTAAGTTCTTACTGTTGCACTTATATTTTTAGTTTATTACATTTTCTTTTTTTATTTTCTATTTATACCATGTCTATTATATTTAACTTTTTGAATTAATTCATTTTTATTAAAAAAATACATTTATGTAATAACAATTAAATACTTATAAATAAATCAGTATTAAGTATGTTTCATTGACATATGACAGTACGTTGTTTTATTTATACTTTAATTTCCACTTATACAAAGAGTGATACTAATATCGAATTTTGTATAATTTAGCAAAGTCGGATAGTCTTTAATTTCTTTTATTATAATCATTTTATTCATTATCAATGATATTATACTAAAAAATCAAACATTTAATATTATTTATCCAAATCATAAAAATGCATATTGATGCCAGTACAGGAACACTACGTTTTTTAGTGCTCCGACTCCGGAACACTACGATTTGTTAGTGCTCCGACTCCGGAACACTACGATTTTTTAGTGCTTCGACTGCGGTACAGTACGATTATCGTTGTGTTCCGGTACAGTATCAGTAAAATATTTTTTAGTGGTAGTGTACCGGTGCACTACCGCTAAGAATTTTTTTAGTGATACTGTACCGGTACAATACAATATGTTAGTGTACTGTTTATTTTCGAACACTGTTACAAAATGGCCAGGCTTTATTGTTGTTTTTTTTATAAAAACAACGATTGATTATTAGTTTACCAGGGGGTAAGGCAGGGAATACCTATGATTCGGAAAGAGTCACCAATCCTCATCAGTTCCCTTATTTTTTGTCTGGGACATTCTCCCTAGAACTTATTTTAAAAATAAAAAACTTTATTTGCCCAAGTGACCAGATCGTAAGCTCAATAACAAAATACTATGGTATCCCGAACAAAACAGCCAACACTGTTCTATTTTTCAATTTTATTTTACAATTTTTGATCAATTTTAAATTTATTGGTGTTGCACAACTCCTAATGAAATTGAATAAAAACAAGGAAAAAAGCTGTAAGTTCGGCCGGGCCGAACTTTGAATACCCTCCACCAATTGGTAGCAATTTGGCAATTTTCAAAAAAATAAAATCCGTTAAAAATTCTATTAAAATCATAAAAATACCGAATGTAGCCGTAAACTTTTGTCACAAGCTATTAAAATATTGAAATGCGAAACTTGAATGCGAAAGTTTATAATGTAGTTAAAATCATCAAAATACCGAATATAGGGAGGTACTATGGGGGTTATAAAACGTGAATCTGCACAGACAATTTTCTGGCATAGGCTGTAGTGTCCATAACGAACTTCAAATACAAAATGTGAAATAATTCCGGTAAATAATGTCACTAAAATTATCAAAATACCGAATATCGGGTTGGTACCGTTATATGGGGGCTATTTGAAGACGTGGACCTACAAGGTCCATTTTCAATACCAAAAGTCCTGCAGACATTTTTCACATTTGAGTAAAATTTTATCAACCTACTTTATTTCGTTCGGAAGCTAGAGTGATTTCCACAGACGGACGGACATTGCTAACTCGACATAGAATTTTATGCTGATCAAGAATATATATACTTTGTGGGGTCTAAAATGTATATTTCGAGGAGTTATAAACGAAAGGACAAACTTAATATACCCTCCATACTATGGTGGAGGGTATAAAAATTAACAATATAATAATAATGGAACCCCTGACATATCAAAGCTATTCGGAAATAGACTATACTTTTTCAAATTTGTATAAAAACGCTTGAAACGGATACGTTTAAATACGAACGATTCAAATCGAAGCGTTCAATCTTACAATTCCGTGGCAAATCTGGTTAATACCATTAATGCGCGCCCCGCAATTTAAGTTTCTTCCAATCCTTGATTTTGAAAATATTTTGTTTTTATTTTTCAAAACAATAAATACATACACAAAATTGGCAGAAGTCGGGCACACTTAGAAAAAAATTGTAATCAGCTGGTAGCTCTACCTTACCTTTTCATTGTACCCATTATTTGGCATGTCGAAAAATTTTGTGTCAGAGTTTATGCCACTAACAGCAGCATAATGGTAGATGCATGAAGTGCACCATCTTCAGAATTCTAAATTGGGAAAGTTCATAGTTCATAGCGGAAAAGTATAAAATCAATAAATACCGCATAAAAATACAAAAATAAAAATGCGAATAATTTTGTTACATTTTGTCATAAAATCTTTTTATTTTCAATTGACTTTCTATTTCAAGGCTAGGCAAAGAGTATCCCTTGGGATATCTGTGTGTTCACCAACACAATTGTAAAAAATAAATTGTTTTGAATTTTCTGTCAAAATTGTTTTGGGAGAATATTTAGTTTTGTTCGAGCAGTCGTTGAGGAAGGTGCTGTCGGATATTTTTATGAATACACCGTAAGACATATTGGATGATATAAATATATCTTACTACATATTTGAAACAAATATTTCCGAAATTATAAAAATTACAACTGTTAAGATGTATATATTTGATCGATTTATTTTTGACAGAATTTGTATAAGGATTCACATGTTAGAAGTAGGAATTTATTTCAAATTGACCGACAAATTAATTGTCCTTCTAAATTAGAAGACATTTTCATATTCCCCGATTTCTATGAAATGACATGTAGAGTCTTAGTCAATTTTAGTAAAAATAGCAAGATGCGATGTTTATCATTCTGTTTGTTATTCATACAAATAATCTTTTAGAACGCAACGCAGGAAATGAGTTTCTGATCAGCATAAAATTCTACGACTATTTGCGTATGCCATCATGTGGAAATTACTTTTTAAAGTTTCAACTTAGATAAAAAACATCAAAATTAAATAAAATTTCTGAAAATGTCAACTTATATATCTTTTAATTTTAAAATGAGACATAATTGAATTAATTCTACAAATAAATCTCCGAATTGTCTGTCACAATATTAATTTTTTACCAACGAAATTGTTTTGAAAACAGAAAATTTTAAATTGAAAATTTAAAGATAACAAATTATTTCTCACTCTGTAAAGAGAGGCAAAAAACACTTGCAATATTTTGTTATTTCAAAACACATACAATCACAAAAAATTTTTGAGGCTCTCTGCCTTGCCCTGTTCTATTTTGAGTTGCACATTTTGTAAAATTATTTGTTTTGTTTTGGAATTCTTATTAAAAAAGCCAAGAAAATGAAATTAGTCCCCAACAATACGGAAGTTGTGACATCGATCCTAAATAAACCGAGACATCCATGTGAAGCTTATATGAAAATGTGGGCATTCTATTTTCGTATTGGAAATTTTCATCCAATAAGAACCCAAGATGTTACATTTCAGTCCATTTTACCTGGAATCGAAATTGGGATCAGTGACGTGCGGATATCAAGATTTAAACTAATTTGATTGGTAGATGTTTCTCAAAGCATCACAATATTTTAAATCTGCAGATACCATTATAATGGGGTTGTGCCTACATCGGAAACAATACACCGAAGCCGTCCGGTAAATTTTAGATATTATTTGAAAGTCTAAATATTGGAGCTCTATCGACCGGAAGTGGTGGAATTGTATTAGTATTATAACTGATATCCCACAATATCAACCATCGTAAGAATAATGTATACGTGATGAGATCAAGGGACGGACCTGCAGGCTGTTTAATGCATAATTTTACTCTGTGGGTCTCCAAAAATATTTTGTGGTATTACAAACTGACGACAAAATAATATAGCTCATAAAAAAGGCTTTTACCAGAAATTATGTGTTTATATCATGTCATGCCTAATGAGCCTCTTGGAGGAATGGGTTCCAAAGATTAAATCAATTTGATAGACTGCAGCACGTTTTATTTTAACAGAAATGACATTAGATTGCGGCTTATATGGATTAGACCAGTGGTTCCCAAGGTTAAGTGGATTCTGACGAATCTTAGAAACATTTAAATTTAATTTAAATGTTATTCCCGACACTTCGTCGCTGTTTTGGGTAATTCGAATCCTTCTGTGGAATTTGTAAATTTAAATAAATCAAACGGATACAATTAATTTCAAATTAGGTCACAAAAATTAATAAACTTACAATATTATTTTTAAAACTAGTTTACATAGAGCATATAGCAAGCCACACTTCTTAAAAACAAGTTTAAAAAACATTAAGTTCGGCCGGGCCGAACTTTTTTACCCCCCACCATTGGTTAAAGAAAACATTTTTAACCAATAATGGAGGGTATTAAAAGTTTGGCCCGACCGAAATTAATGTTTTGTTTTTGAATATATATACAAACGAAATGACAAATTTAATGTAACCTGCTTTTCAAGGTAGAGGGTATAATAAGTAGATTTTTATATGTTTTCTCATACTACCCAAATCGGAGGTTGTTATAATATTCATTTTTCAAAAATGTTTACAAATTTCAATAATTTTTCATTCAACTTTTTCAATTTCAAAATCGGTTTGACAGTTCATTGTCCCAACAGCTGTGTTGATTCGACCTCCTGTATTATATAGAAAGCTAATGTTGTTGTTATTTATGATTTGTCGCAGCCGTTTATTGTCAAATGACCCAGTAACTTACACCGTAAAAACTATTTTCTTCTGTATAAACTTCAACTGCAGCATTGCTCTGTAATTATATCCTCCACCTTGGAGAGGAGGATAAATTAACTTTGTCATTCCGCTTGTAACATCCCTAAATATCCGTCGAAGACCCCATAAAGTATATATATTCATAACTAGCATACAATCCTATGTCGATTTAACGATGTCAGCCTGCCTGTTGAAATCACGATACAGTCCACATTATTTGACGTTGAGCGTCAAAATTTAGCAGTATAATGTGTATTGTGTCTAGGATGGTTGATATTCTAGCTCCGGTGGCGAAACATTGTATGTATAGGTCCACGTTTTGGTATAGCCCCCATATAACGGTGCCTGTCGATATTCGATATTTTGATAAAAATTGACGTTTGTAGTTCATATTGTGCTCTAGCCCTTGGCAGAACATTGAATATTAAATTCCACGTTTTCCTATAGCGCACATAAAACGATATCCACCGATATTCGATATTTTGATAATCCTAGTCACATTTATCCACATGAATGTTTCATATTTGGCATTTTAGAAGATTTAATAGATGCCAATTCTTGAAGTATAAAATTGTCTATAGAGGTTCCCGTTTTGGTAAGGCCCCACATAACAGCCTAACTCAATGTATGGTTTTTTGATAAGTTTAACTGCATTATCCAAACGGTCTTACGGTACCCCCTGGTATTCGGAAGTGGTGGAATTGTATTAGTATTATAACTGATATCCCACAATATCAACCATCGTAAGAATAATGTATACGTGATGAGATCAAGGGACGGACCTGCAGGCTGTTTAATGCATAATTTTACTCTGTGGGTCTCCAAAAATATTTTGTGGTATTACAAACTGACGACAAAATAATATAGCTCATAAAAAAGGCTTTTACCAGAAATTATGTGTTTATATCATGTCATGCCTAATGAGCCTCTTGGAGGAATGGGTTCCAAAGATTAAATCAATTTGATAGACTGCAGCACGTTTTATTTTAACAGAAATGACATTAGATTGCGGCTTATATGGATTAGACCAGTGGTTCCCAAGGTTAAGTGGATTCTGACGAATCTTAGAAACATTTAAATTTAATTTAAATGTTATTCCCGACACTTCGTCGCTGTTTTGGGTAATTCGAATCCTTCTGTGGAATTTGTAAATTTAAATAAATCAAACGGATACAATTAATTTCAAATTAGGTCACAAAAATTAATAAACTTACAATATTATTTTTAAAACTAGTTTACATAGAGCATATAGCAAGCCACACTTCTTAAAAACAAGTTTAAAAAACATTAAGTTCGGCCGGGCCGAACTTTTTTACCCCCCACCATTGGTTAAAGAAAACATTTTTAACCAATAATGGAGGGTATTAAAAGTTTGGCCCGACCGAAATTAATGTTTTGTTTTTGAATATATATACAAACGAAATGACAAATTTAATGTAACCTGCTTTTCAAGGTAGAGGGTATAATAAGTAGATTTTTATATGTTTTCTCATACTACCCAAATCGGAGGTTGTTATAATATTCATTTTTCAAAAATGTTTACAAATTTCAATAATTTTTCATTCAACTTTTTCAATTTCAAAATCGGTTTGACAGTTCATTGTCCCAACAGCTGTGTTGATTCGACCTCCTGTATTATATAGAAAGCTAATGTTGTTGTTATTTATGATTTGTCGCAGCCGTTTATTGTCAAATGACCCAGTAACTTACACCGTAAAAACTATTTTCTTCTGTATAAACTTCAACTGCAGCATTGCTCTGTAATTATATCCTCCACCTTGGAGAGGAGGATAAATTAACTTTGTCATTCCGCTTGTAACATCCCTAAATATCCGTCGAAGACCCCATAAAGTATATATATTCATAACTAGCATACAATCCTATGTCGATTTAACGATGTCAGCCTGCCTGTTGAAATCACGATACAGTCCACATTATTTGACGTTGAGCGTCAAAATTTAGCAGTATAATGTGTATTGTGTCTAGGATGGTTGATATTCTAGCTCCGGTGGCGAAACATTGTATGTATAGGTCCACGTTTTGGTATAGCCCCCATATAACGGTGCCTGTCGATATTCGATATTTTGATAAAAATTGACGTTTGTAGTTCATATTGTGCTCTAGCCCTTGGCAGAACATTGAATATTAAATTCCACGTTTTCCTATAGCGCACATAAAACGATATCCACCGATATTCGATATTTTGATAATCCTAGTCACATTTATCCACATGAATGTTTCATATTTGGCATTTTAGAAGATTTAATAGATGCCAATTCTTGAAGTATAAAATTGTCTATAGAGGTTCCCGTTTTGGTAAGGCCCCACATAACAGCCTAACTCAATGTATGGTTTTTTGATAAGTTTAACTGCATTATCCAAACGGTCTTACTGGTATATGAAATTTAAAGTGAAGCACGCTTGAATTCAGACACTTTTATATAAAAATGTTTCCTTTACCCTAAGGTGGAGGGCATTAAAAGTTCGGCTCGGCCGAACTTAATGTTTTTTACATGTTATTTTTTATTTTACATATTTTTTTATACCCTCCACCAAAAAAGGTATGGAGGGTATATTAAGTTCGTCATTCCGTTTGTAACTCATCGAAATAATAATTTTAGACCCAACAAAGTATATATATTCTTGATCAGCGTAAAATTCTAAGACGATTTAGCCCTGTCCGTCCGTCTGTCCGTCTGTTGTAATCACGCTACAGTCTAAACGAATTAAGATAGGAAGCTAAAATTTTGCACAGATCTCTCTTTTGTCTGCAGGCAGGTCAAGTTCGAAGATGGGCTATATCGGTCCACGATATCGTATAGCCCCCATATAACGGTACCCCCGATATTCGGTATTTTGATGATATTAGCCACATTTTTCAATGGAATTGTCTGAAAATCCACACAAGTAGTTCCTTGTGGGTACTTTATACCTCGGCAGAGAATTATCTATATAGGTCCACAATATCGTATAGCCTCCATATAACGGTACCCCCTGGTATTCGGCATTTTGATGATTTTAGCCACATTTTCAATGGAATTGTCTTAAAATCCACACAAGTAGTTCCTTGCGAGTAATTTACCCTCTGAGAGAGAATTTTCTATACAGGTCCACGACATTGTACATCCCCCATATAACGGTACCCCCCGATATTCGGTATTTTTTGGATTTTACCCACATACCTCGGCAGAGAATTATCTATATAGGTTCACAATATCGTATAGCCCCCATATAACGGTACCCCCGATATTCGGTATTTTGATGATTTTACCCACATTTTTCAACGGAATTGTCTGAAAATCCACACAAGGAGTTCCTTGTGGGTTCTTTATACCTCGGCAGAGAATTATCTTTATAGGTCCACAATATCGTATAGCCCCCATATAACGGTACCCCCGATATTCGGTATTTTGATGATTTTACCCACATTTTTCAACGGAATTGTCTGAAAATCCACACAAGGAGTTCCTTGTGGTACTTTATAATTAGGCAGAGAATTATCTATATAGGTCCACAATATCGTATAGCCCCCATGTAACGGTACCCCCGATATTCGGTATTTTAATAATTTTACCCACATTTTTTCAACGGAATTGTCTGAAAATCCACACAAGGAGTTCCTTGTGGGTACTTTATGCCTCGGCAGAGAATTGTCCATACAGGTCCACGATATCGTATAGCCCCCATGTAACGGTACCCCCACGGTATTTGGTATTTTGACGATTTTTGCCACATTTTTCAATGGAATTGTCTGAAATTCCACAAAAGGAGACCTTGTGGGCATTTTACCTCCTCAAAAAGAATTGTCTATATAGGTCCACGATATCGTATATCCCCCATATAACGGTACCCCCCGATATTCGGTATTTTGATGATTTTACCCACATTTTTCAACGGAATTGTCTAAAAATCCACACAAGGAGTTCCTTGTGGGTACTTTATACCTCGGCAGAGAATTATCTGTATAGGTCCACAATATCGTATAGCCCCCATATAACGGTACCCCCCGATATTCGGTATTTTGATGATTTTACCCACATTTTTCAACGGAATTGTCTGAAAATCCACACAAGGAGTTCCTTGTGGGTACTTTATACCTCGGCAGAGAATCATCTATATAGATCCACGATATCGTATATCCCCCATATAACGGTACTCCCCTATATTCGGTATTTTGATGATTTTAGCCACTTTTTCCAATGGAATTATCTGAAAATCCATACAAGGAGTTCCTTGTGAGTACTTTACACGCAGACGTAGACTTGTCTTTATAGGTCCACAATATCGTATATCCCCCCATATCAGCACCTTCCTATATTAGGTCTTTTAAAGATTTTAAAAGAATTTTTATTGGATTTAATTTTTTTGAAAATTTTCTAATTCGTTCCAAATTGTGGAGGGTATTCAAAGTACGGCCCGGCCGAACTTACTGCTTTTTTACTTGTTATTACAATAAATACCTTTTTATACCCTACAACACTATGTGTTGGGGGTATTATAAGTTTGAATTAGTTTTTTTTTTTTTTACATCTACAAAATATTTGTATATAAAACTTTGAATGGCATATAGAAGCGAAAGGAATAGCGTATCGCACCGGGTTCATTATCAAAATACCGACTATCGGTGGATACCGTTATCAGTGCGCTATAAACGTAAACCTAGATACTCAACGTTATGCCACCGGAGCTAGATCCCATTATAATCTGCAAATACCAATTTTTAGACAAATCCGTTAAAAATGCGGCAAAAATCATCAAAATACTAAGTATCGGTCGGTATATGTGTTCTACCACCGGAGATCCCTGGGAGGTACCGTTTAATGGGGGCTATACCAAAACGTGGACCGATATATCATTTTTAATACCAACCATCCTAGACACAATGCACGTTGTTCTGCAAAATTTTGATGCTCTACGTCAAATAATTTGGGCTGTATCGTGATTCACCAGAAAGACAGACGGACAGACAGACTGGCATCGTTACCGGGATGTGGCAAACGGAATGACAAAGTTACGTGCTAAATTTAGTCCGTGTATACGATGAGTTTGTCTTTGGAATTTATTAATTGTTATAGGAATTCCAAAAGAATATTGAACTGTTTTATACCCTCCACCTTGAAAAGCTAATATACCCTAACTTTGTCATTCCGTTTGTAACATTCCTAAATATTCGTCATAGACCCCATAAAGTATATATATTCATGATCAGCATAACATTCTAAATTCTAAGATTTAGCGATGTCCATCTGTCTGTCCGTCTGTCTGTTGAAATCGCGATACAGCCCACATTATTTGACGTAGAGCTTCAAAATTTGACATAACAATTTGTATGGGATATATCGCTCCACGTTTTCGTATAGCCACTATATAACGGTGCCTTCCGATATTCGGTATTTTGGTAATTTTTGACATATTTTTTACAAATCTTTCTTAAAATTGTTATATTTGTAAAACATGATGGGTTCTAACTAGTGCGGCGAAACAATGTAAGTATAGGTCTACGTTTTCGTATAGCCCCATATAACGGTACCTCCCGATATTCGGTATTTTGATGATTTTTGCCACATTTTTCAAAGGATTTGTCTGAAAATTCGTATCTGTTGGTCATAACGGTTCCTAGCTCCGATGGCAGAACATTGTATGTATATGTCCACGTTTTCGTATAGCCCCATATAACGGTACCTCCCGATATTCTGTATTTTGTTGATTTTTGCCACATTTTTCCACGGATCTTTCTAAAAATTGGTATTTGTAAAACATAATGGGTTCTCGCTGTGGTGCGGGAGCATTGTATGTATAGGTCTGCACTTTAGCATAGCCTCCATATAACAATACCTCTCGATATTCGGTATTTTAATGATTTTTGCCACATTTTTCCACGGATAAGTCTAAAAATTGGTATTTGTTGGTCATAGTGGGTTCTAGCTCCATTGGCGAAACATTGCATGTATAGCTCTACGGTTTGCTTTAGCCCCCATATAACGGTACCTCCCGATATTCGGCATTTTGATGGTTTCTGACACATTTCTTCGCGGATTTGTCTAAAAAGTGGTATTTGTGGGTCCTAATGGGTTCTAGCTCCTTTGTATAGGTCCACGTTTTTGTGTAGCCCTTTATAGCCCTAATTCTCGATATTCGGTATTTTGATGATTTTTGGCACATTTTCCCATGAATATGTCTAAAAATTGGTGTCATAATGCGCTCTAATGCCTCTACCTTAAGGTGGAGGGTATTAAAAGTTTGGTCCGGCCGAACTTAATGTTTTTTTACTTGTTTTCTTCTCTTTTTTTTTTTTTTTTTGAACTTACAGAACTCAAACGGTTAAATTTGAAAGCGATATTTCTTATAAAATTCAAATAGTTTCTTGTATATCACAGAGGAGCCTCTTGGTCCAGTTCCATTCACCTTATTAATAAACGATTTACCAAATATAGTACAACATTCTAATTTATTAATGTATGCGATTGACGTGAAAATATTTTACTCTTTTAACAATTCTATGGATCAGGTCAAATTGTAATTAGACCTTTCCTCTTGTTATGAATGGTGTGAAATTAACTTATAATAATGTTTTAAAATGTAAACATATGATATTATTAGATAGATATACATTACCATGCTTAATGTAACATTCGTTTTAAAATTATTCAAGGAAAAATAGTTTCAGATTTAATTTGGTAGATTGTTTGTTTCATTGTTCCGATTAGACCAACTACTAATTACGAGCTACTTCGAGCTGCATACTATACTACAAATTACTCTAATAAGAATTACCATCTTATCGATATTACAGAAAATCATAATACAATAAAGATAGAACTAATCTTATTTTTAAACCCTTGAATTTTGTATATAAAAATGTTTAGTATTTACTTAGTCTGTAAGGATGTTTTATCTGCTGACTTAAGATATAAATATAAAAGAAACATACAAAAAACAATATTTTTCTCTTTGAACAAGTGTTTAGTTTAATTAAATTTTTTGTAGTTTGCTCGGTTCTAATTTTTTTGAATTAGAATTATTATTGGTTTCTTGCGAATAAAATGGATACTTTCCAATTTATATGGCAAATTGATTTTTATCTAATGCTGTAAACTATTTATAAAATTTTATTGCAAATGTCAAAGTTACCACACATTTCGGCTTTCAAATCAATATATCAGTTCTAAAAAAAACAATTTTTGCAATTACTGTATTTCCAAAATCTTCACAAGTATATTCTTAAAATAATATCTAGAAGTATCAAACTGATATCACATGCCCATGTTCGTACATAAAAAATGAAAATTTTTTAGACCCTCTCGCATATATATTTTAAAATTTAAATACATATGTATGTATGTAAAATACTAGGGGTTACTGTATTCACACTTGACACATTCAAACACCTTGCAGGTAATATGCAAAAATAGCAGTTACGTCCCTTGTACTTACTACCAAAAAGAAGTCTTGCAATGCAAACGATTCAAATATTCTGATTGCAGCAGTCGCGTCGTTTTCATTGACAGCTGCCGCCGACGTCATCAGTAAGCATCTACACATAAACGTTAGTGAATTCATATACACAATGCCATGAAAAAGGTACGAGGATATGTTGGTATGAATAACGGCTGTGTTCCACCAACTCTACAATAAATTCTACATAAAATGAATATAAAACTGGGGAGGATTTTTGCACAGGGGGAAATCAAATTGAAATCAACTTCTTATCTGGAAATGAAAAGTTTAAAAGATATTTTTCATGATTCTGAGTGCAATATTATCACTTTTGAAGTGCATATGTTTTTGTGACCATTTTTAAATCATACGTTATATGGCAGCTATACCAAAACCTGGACCGATATATCTCATTTTCAATACCAATCATCCTTGACAATAAAGATTGTTGCAACGAACAACAATTTATTTAGGAAAAAATATTGACCACACCTACTTTTACGCCAATCATTTCGATTTATCTAAAATCCTTATATTTGCCAAATAATTAATATATCGGTTTGAAAATTATTACAGGAGATACTGTAGACTTTCCATCCAGCCATAAGTATTTATTTGGGCGCTGAGGATAGGGATGTTACAAACAAAATAGCGAAGTTAATATACCCCCCTTTTTAATGTTGATGGTAAAATAAGATTAATATTTCATTGTAGTTTTGGAAGTTCGTACTTATGTGTACTAAATGGTACTAAATTTAAATTTTGGGTTAACCGATAAAGTTTAAATCCTGAAATTTGAAAACAAGATTTTTATTGGACCGTATGATGCAGAAAGTTATGAAAATGTGCTTGAGTGTACTAAATTTGGATTTGGGCGAACCAATAGGTCTGGTATCCCGAGAATTCGAAATTAGATTATGTACTAAATGTTATTTAATTTAGTATTTGGTGATAGAGCTGAAATTCTGAAATTTCATATTCAGGTCACTATTGATTTCTGTGGCTTACATATCCTTCACGGTAAACTCCATAATGTAAGATTTTAAAGACTTTTTTATGTAAAAAGTAAATATTTTCCTATTATTCTTTCCGAAATAGGAATAACTTGAATGATATATAAAAATTGAATGTCTAAATATTTAGTACGATGTATGCAGTTGTGATTAATTTTTTTTTTTGTCGAAATGAACAAATTGTGTGTTTCTAATATTTAAGGTCTAACATTAACTGTGGAAAAAAATCTAACATTTTCAGGGCAGACTTTTCGCTGACGAAGTAGCGGGCACTTTCTAGTATATAGATAAACTTTACTGAGATGTCTCGGTGAAAGCAGCAATATATCACTTGGTAAAGTTGTGGTGGCGATATATTCTACTCATTGGGTGCCATAAATACTACATTACAGTTGATTCGTATAGTGTTTGTTAGCTTTCATTTCGTTTTTGCCCTGAGGCGAACGACAAATGTCTATTTAATTACTGCATCTTACAAATTGTGCCTTTGAGATAAATGGAAGGAAAAATTACAACAGTTGTTAGCTTGGTTTTAGTTGTAAGGATTCATTTTTGAACAACGTATAGTCTTACAAACTGAAATATCTTATAATTAACAAGTAAAAAAGCAGTAAGTTCGGCCGGGCCGAACTTTGAATACCCTCCACCATTTGGAACGAATTAGAAAATTTTCAAAAAAATAAAATCCAATAAAAATTCTTTTAAAATCTTTAAAATATCTAATATAGGAAGGTGCCGATATATGGGGAGATATACGATATTGTGGACCTATAAAAACAAATCTATGTCTGCGTGTAAAGTACTCACAAGGAACTCCGTGTGTGGATTTTCAGACAATACGATTGGAAAATGTGGCTAAAATCATCAAAATACCGAATATCGCGGGGTACCGTTATATGGGAGCTATACGTTATCGTTAACCTATATAGAGAATTCTCTGTCGGTGGGTAAAGTGCTCACAAAGAACCCCTTGTGACCATTCCGTTGAAAAATATGGCTAAAAACATCAAAATACCGAATATCGGGGGTACCGTTATATGAGGGCTATACAATATCGTGGATCTATATAGATAATTCTCTGCCGAGGTATAAAGTACCCACAAGGAACTCCTTGTGTGGATTTTCAGACAATTCAGATGAAAAATGTGGGTCAAATCATAAAATACCGAATATCGGGAGGTACCGTTATATGGGGAATATACGATATCGTGGACCTGTATAGACAATTCTCTCTCAGGGGGTGAAGTACTCACAAGAAATACTTGTGTTGATTTTAAGACAATTCCATTGAAAAGCGCGGCTAACATCATCAAAATACCGAATATCGGAGGTTACAGTTATATGGGGGATATACGATATCGTGGACCTATATAGACACTTCATTTTGAGGAGGTAAAATGCCCACAAGGGACTCCTTTTGTGGATTTTCAGACAATTCCGTTGAAAAATGTGGGTAAAATCATCAAAATACCAAATATCCGGGGTACCGTTATATGGGGGCTATACGATATTGTGGACCTATATAGATAAATCTCTGCCGAGGTATAAAGTACCCACAAGGAACTCCTTGTGTGGATTTTCAGACAATTCCGTTCAAAAATGTGGGTAAAATCTTCAAAATACCGAATTTCGGGGGGAACCGTTATATGGGGGCTATACGATATTGTGGACCTATATAAACAATTTTCTCTGCCGAGGTATAAAGCACCCACAAGGAACTCCTTGTGTGGATTTTCAGACAATTCCGTTGAAAAATGTGGGTAAAATCATCAAAATACCGAATATCGGGGGGTACCGTTATATGGGGGCTATACGATATTGTGGACCTATATTGATAATTCTCTGCCGTGGTATAAAGTACCCACCAGGAACTCCTTGTGTGGATTTTCAGACAATTCCGTTGAAAAATGTGGGTAAAATCATCAAAATACCGAATATCGGGGGGTACCGTTACATGGGGGCTATACGATATTGTGGACCTATATGGACAATTCTCTGCCGAGGTATAAAGTACCCACAAGGAACTCCTTGTGTGGATTTTCAGACAATTCCGTTGAAAAATGTGGGTAAAATCAGCAAAATACCGAATATCGGGGGGCTTTACGATATTGTGGACCTATATAGATAATTCTCTGCCGAGGTATAAAGAACCCACAAGGAACTCCTTGTGTGGATTTTCAGACAAATTCCGTTCAAAAATGTGGGTAAAATCATCAAAATACCGAATATCGGGGGGTACCGTTATATGGGGGCTATACGATATTGTGGACCTATATGGACAATTCTCTGCCGAGGTATAAAGTACCCACAAGGAACTCCAGACAATTCCGTTCAGACAATTCCGTTGAAAAATGTGGGTAAAATCATCAAAATACCGAATATCGGGGGGTACCGTTATATGGGGGCTATACGATATTGTGGACCTATATTGATAATTCTCTGTCGTGGTATAAAGTACCCACAAGGAACTCCTTGTGTGGATTTTCAGACAATTCCGTTGAAAAATGTGGGTAAAATCATCAAAATACCGAATATCGGGGGGGTACCGTTATATGGGGGCTATACGATATCGTGGACCGATATAGCCCATCTTCGAACTTGACCTGCCTGCAGACAAAAGAAAGATCTGTGCAAAATTTTAGCTTCCTATCTTAATTCGTTTAGACTGTAGCGTGATTACAACAGACGGACAGACGGACGGACAGACGGACGGACAGGGCTAAATCGTCTTAGAATTTTACGATGATCAAGAATATATATACTTTGTTGGGTCTAAAATGATTATTTCGATGAGTTACAAACGGAATGACAAACTTAATATACCCTCCATACCTTTTTTGGTGGAGGGTATAAAAAAATCTCATAATTATCACAAACTTTCCAGCAACGCGGGCCGGGTCAACTAGTAATGCATATAAAAATTGTGTTCTTTTTTACTCCGTTTTACAATAGAAAGCATCAATATCTATATATATAAAAGAAAGTTGTGTTAGTTACTACGCTTATAACTTAAGAACCGCTGGACTGATTTTAACGATTCATACAAATTCGGAATTGTCTCCTCTCCGAAAAGGATAATATCCAAAAAAATCGCGTAAAAATGTGATATTTTAACATTTTCATTTTGACTTTTGAAATGTACAATAGTAATGTTTTATTTTGCATGATTTTTTTCCATTTTGACTTACTTTTTTCTAATGTACATTTGTAGTGTTTTTTATTTTTTATTTTTGAATTCAAATATTAATACCAAATTATTTAATTGACTTGATTTCTTGAGAAATGAAATTGATGGCGAGTTACATGGAAATGTAGTACCAAATTATGTGGTGGCGAAACGGAATAGATGATGTCGAAATAATTTAATGGAATCGAATTTTAAAATAGAAGTACATTCTATTGACAAACTATATAAGGATCTTTAAACATTTGCTGTAAAAAATCAGCGAACAAGTTGAAGATTTTTTCAATGTGTTATTCTTCTTTTGTCATTTTTTTCAATTTGTATTATCCAATTGAATTCAGTAAATTTTTTTGTGAACAAAATAAAGAATAATTTTTCACTATATACAAATTTTCACCAAAAAATGAAATGAGTGGGAAATACGATGTTAACTGACATCTACCTTTCAACTCCAGGGCCTACATCGTGGTTCAGCTGGAAGATGCGAACACATTTAAATAAACAAAAATGACCGAAAAAGCCTAATGGGGCTCATTTCAAAGCGTGGAACTACTTATTTCCTGTCACAATAATCCGTCCAATGTACAATCAGAAAAATACCAAATATAAAGGGTGGAAAATAGTAGAGCGAATGGGATTCTTAGTAAGAAAAGGATTTCTATCCTTCCAGAAATTCTTCCCAAACATTCAAGATACCTTAAATGGCTTTTGCAGGTCATGATCATAATTTTTTTTTGCCGGTCATGATCATAACTCACGTATAAGGGTACAACCCGATTTCATATTTATATAACCATCGTATGATTTAAGCTATTTTTGGTGTCTTGGTCACTTTTTTAATATTTTGGCCATTATTTGGCATCTTTGTTTCTAAGGAGGTAGAGAACCTCTTCGCATAAAGTTTGAAATTTTCAGAGTAGGGCCCATTTTGGTCTTGACCACATTCATTAATTGATTTCGCTAAAAATTGTATTTATGCCCCTGGGGTAGGGAACCATCATACAGATAATTGCCACATAGGAATTTATTTAAGTAAAGTCCCCACATTGGAGTATCCCCAAGTCCACTTTCACATCTAATGTGTGGTCAGAAAAGAAAATTTTGTATTCTATTGAATTTGTAACCCCCAAGAGAATATTGGTTGGGCCACGTTTTGGTATAACCCTTATATAAATGTATCCCTGATTTCAGCTGTGATCGTGGTCTTGGTCACGTTTTTCAACTGATTTGGCCATTATTTGCTGTATTTAGGCTACTTTTTGAGTAGAGAACCATCTTACAGAAAAATGTCAACATACGTAAATATTTTGGTACAGTCCCCTCAGGCCTGCCGATCTATAGTGATGTTTACCGATTGGCGGACAACAACGCGGGTATTGTTTAATCGTCATTGAATTTTACTATGAACAAGAAAATATACTTTTTGGGGACTCTCATGCGCAATTTGATGTGCTATGGTAATGGGTGTAAAAGCGTAATTAACTTTGACTATTCAGAAATTATTTTGCCCTCCTTCCATAGTTATTTATTTCTACTTAGTCGAATCAATATTTATATTAAAATTTGTTCACCTTTATGAGGTAGATTTGTAAAATATTATGCTATGCAAAATTTGCATTAAAGACTAAAACTACGGGCCGGCAACGCGGACCGGGCCAGCTAATATATATATATATATATATATATATATATATATATATATATATATATATATATATATATATATATATATATATATATATATATATATATATATATATATATATATATATATATATATATATGGCAGCTACATTCAAATCTGAACCGATTTCGATAAAATTTGGTAAAGGTAGTTCTGAGCTGTATTTGATATATTTTCCCAAATATATCGTCTGTGGAGGACAAAAATAACAAATCGGATGAACAATATATATGTGAACTATAGCTATATCTGAACCGATTTCGATCAAATTTGACATAGATATTTTCAGGCCTAATTTGGTCAAATCTGCAAAACTCCATACAATTTGAGCTGATATTACACGTTTGGTGCACAATAAAAGGCAAACCGGACGAAGATATATATGGGAGCTATATCTAAATTTCGACCGATTTCAATAGGGTTCGTCTGTGAGTCAAACAAATAATTTGTACATAATTTCATCTGGATCGGAAAATGAATGCGACATGCATAAAACGACTCAGAATGTGATTCTATGCTGAAAAATATTGACAACGCCTACTTTTATGCTCACTGTTTTGATTTATCTAAAATCTTTATATTTGCCAGATAATGAATATATCGATTTGATAATTATTACCCTAGGGATTTATTTGGGGGCTGAGGAACTGACCACTCATATTTCTAATCTATATATCTATATATATAAAAGAAAGTTGTGTTAGTTACTACGCTTATAACTTAAGAACCGCTGGACTGATTCTAACGATTCATACAAATTCGGAATTGTCTCCTGTCCGAAAAGGATAACATACAAAAAAATCGCGTAAAAATGTGATATATTAACATTTTCATTTTGACTTTTGAAATGTACAATAGTAATGTTTTATTTTGCATGATTTTTTCCATTTTGACTTACTTTTTTCTAATGTACATTTGTAGTGTTTTTTGTATTTTATTTTTGAATTCGAATATTAATACCAATTTATTTAATTGACTTGATTTCTTGAGAACTGAAATTGATGGCGGGTTACATGGAAGTGTAGTACCGAATTATGTGGTGGCGTAACGGAATAGACGATATCGAAATAATTTAACGCGGTCACGCCAAAGTTAAAAGATAAATTATTTTTCAAAATCGCTAAAAAATCAAGAAAAAGAGATCTTATTGCAAAAACTCTCAAATCGGGAACAAATCGAAAAAAAATTTCTATGGAATCGAATTTTAAAATAATAGTACATTCTACTGAAATGCCCACTTTTTTCATTTTTGGCCTTATTTGGCAAAATTTGAAATTTTCAGAGTAGGGCCCATATTGGTCTTGACCACATTTATCAATTGATTTGGCTAAAAAATTGTATATACGCTACCCTGGTGTATGGAACCATCATACAGATAATTGTCACCTAGGAATTTATTTAAGTAAAGCCCCCATATTGGAGTATCCCAAAGTCCACTTTCACATCTAATGTGTGTTCAGAAAAGAAAATTTTGTATTCTATTGAATTTGTAACCCCCAAGAGAATATTGGTTGAGAACATAGATTTGGGATGCACATCTATATGAAATAAATTATGAAAACATGGACAAATTACAAATATAAGAAAGTAGTACGGGATAGAATATTTGTTGAATCGTCGTTGAATTATACTATGATAAAAATATGGACTTACAACTTACAATTTACAACCAACTTACAATTTAAATGGCAAATGAAATTAATTCCCATGGGTGTAAAATTGCTATATTTTTGATTTGGTCTCTGTTTGTCATATTGGATTATAAGCGGTAGAAGAAAGTTTTCAATGTAGGTCGATATTTCGGAGTAGTGCCCATGTAAAGGTACCTCCTGATTTTACCATATTTCAAAAGATTTGGCTAAAAATGTATATTTGGGTGGAATCTTACACAAAAATTGCAACATATCTACAAATTTTAGAATTTTCTCCATGTAATAGTACCCCCTCAAGTCCACGGCTTAAATATGGGTATAGGTATTTTAAAACACTTTTAATCGACCAGTACGTGAACAGATATCAGTCATATCTGTGAATAATTATACTTTGACAAATATGCCTAATAGACAAAAACTACAGGCCGGCAACGCGGACCGGGCCAGCTAGTATATATATATATATATATATATATATATATATATATATATATATATATATATATACATCGAAAATTTTAAACATATTCGGACCAGTTTATAATATATAATAATTTCTGACAAAGAACCTATATTTCATATCTTTATATAAGTTGTGCACTTCGCTTCTTTTAAAGTTAATACCATAAAGTTTAATCCCATAAAAAAATTTACTTTATTATATCATATAGGAATTTGTTTCGCCAATTTTTGGTTTCGGTTCCTGAAAGCACGAATATAACAACTTGTTTTTATTTTGTCTTACATCGTATTAAGAGGACATACGATAACGTTTCGAGTCCATGTGCATAGGTTTACGCTATGAGTTGCATAATTTGCATATCTAACATTTATATACAGACATCTTGTAGTTATGTATATATACATGTCCTCTGTTAACATGTATGTGCTAACTCATACATTTATGTTTATTACCGTGTTCATGCTTGTGCTATGTACGTTAATATGCATGTGCTCCTATGTAGATTTCCATTCGACATTTTAATATACAAAATCAACATTCAGAAAATCGCGATGCTCACTTGGAAATGACTTTATTCGTCTTTTCTTTTATCCTGCTGGCTGTGAAGGTGGTAACAGCAGGAGTTAAAGCAATATTCAACCACATAACAGCAGCAACATCTAAAGCAGTTCAAGTTGAAAAATATTAAGAACAATGTTATTCGGTAGAACAAAATAATATAGTCTTTGTGAATTTTACTTCTCTTTTCAATGGAGGGTTGTTTTTGGGCTTTACTAAATGCAGGAACTAGGGGGAAAGGAAATGCCAAGTATTTTGTGCGAACACATCTACCGCATGTTTATTCTTTTGTGTGAGTACTACAACGTCAACGGCAGTGTTGACGCATCGAGAACCTTGTTAGAATGTTGGGCATACTAAGACAACATATGACAAGAGTTTCTTGACTGCACAGGTACTTCGGATGAGATTCTTTCATTCATTCAAATATCGGTTAACACGATAACTATCGGCATTTATTTGTACAGTCAAAAACACAAGATCACAACTTGATTGAAAGACATGAGGAAGGAGGTCGTACAGGGACTTTGTGGTCGATGTCTGTCAAGCAATTAATTGGTTTGGAATGATGGCAAACATTTAGATTGATTAATGTATACATACACATATGCAGGTACTGTCCCCTACTATTTTTTTGATGGCGGTGATTGGACAACATCCGTGAATGAATACAAATGAGTTTAAGTCGATTAAATAATTATAAAGAGAATAATTTGAAAAGTATCAGTCGATTTTGCCAAAAGATGTACACTCAAAGGGTTGAGCAGTATATATAATATTAGAAAATTTTTAAAATATGCGCCTTGTACCAGATACAGTCGACCGAAGTATTTCACTTCACCTAATACTGATCACAGTATAGGGATGTGCAAAATTTAATGAAAATCGAACACACTTTTATATATGGGAATAATTGTTAGTCAAAAGTTTAACTAGGACGAGTAGTCAAATGACCGAAATATCTATCACATATATGGTTAACAAAAATATTGAAATGTGCGAAGTTTGATGAAAATTGACGAATTGTTTCGCATGTTATCTTTATACGGGTGGGATAAAAAAAACTGCAACAAAGTCAAACGCCATAATTTTTAAATTTTTTTTTTTTAAATTTTATTGAATGAAAGCAAATAATGTCGGAAATACACTTTGGTATTTTTTAGTGCCAACCTTGCTTTTCAAAATACTCCAGACACATTAGTCCAACGGATTAGTATCCGGAGATTTTGGTGGCCATTGTGCGCTGGAAATGAAGCGAGGAACTTAATTTTGTAACCGTTCTTTGGTGGCGCGTGCTGAGTCCTGTTGGAATGTCCAAGGTCTGCGGCCAAACTGTTGTGCGTGCCCAAGGATTTAATATACCCTCCAGAATATTTTCGCGATAATATTCGGCATTTATTCTGATGCTACGGTCGATTAATACGAGCGGAAAGCGACCATCGGCTGTTATGGCGGCCCACTCCATCACCATGTCCGGCGCTTGAGTTCTGGTGGCCAACCGAAGGTGCACATTTTCAACTGACCTCTTTGGCAAGTAAGCACGATCATTTTGCTGTTTACAAACTGTTGGACAACGAATGTTTTCTCATCGGAGAAAACCAAATTCGGCAGTTTACCACTTTCGGCCAAGCGAAGCAACTCTTTAGCTCTTTTGAGTCTATTTTTTGTCTGTTGCGGTGTAAGTTCTTGCACTTTTTGGAATTTCAATGACTTTACCCCGAGCTCTTTTTTCAATATTAGCCGAGTGGAATATTGCGATATATTCAGCTTACGAGTCATTTTTCGGTCACTGCTACGCGGGTTTCGATCAAGTCGCTTCTTTACTTTTCGAACCATTTCTGCTGATGTTGCTGTTTTCTTCTGGAATAATTTTAACAGCTGTTCGACTAGTGACTTAGAAATGACAGCAGTCTAAAGTTTTTTTGCAGTTTTTCATCTCACCCTATATATGATTGATTAGACATGCCGGCACTCTTTAGGCATCTATGTGTCATTCCAAACATACAAATAAGTTTAAATTGTAAGCTTACGTACAAGTTGCTGTACGAACCAAAGATGCCAAAATATATATTCCGTCATTATTACAACTATCCTTTTTCTTTATTTTCTATTTGCATTTTTATCTAATCTTTTAACGAGTGTGGACTTAACACTTGTGTTCGCAAAATAGTTCAATATGTTGGGCGTCTAAAATGAAAGTGATTATAATACGAATTGCGGAACCATGTTAATTATTTACCTACTTTTATTCCGAGACATTGGCAAGTTTGTATGATTTATTCAAGAACAATATCGGTCAAGACCCAACTTCAAAACATTGACTTATTTAATGCTAATTCGATTCCCATGTATGGTGAATCCATATCATTTGTACAACCGACCTATAAAAAAGCAAATTTATCCGGAGTATTTTCAAAAAAAACGTGTTTTCCGGGGTTCGAGGTATTTGTTTCTAATGGAAGGATTTTCGTGATTAAGATTTTATTTGAGTCAAAATGAAGTTATTACCTGTTATTTTAACATAGATTTAAGTAAATTTTTTTCAGCAGGGTTTATCGTGTAATTTAAAAAAAAATTAATATTGTTTGAAAACTCATAAACCATTCTAAAAATGTTGGCTTACAACTACAGTACAGGGTGAGATGAAAAAACTGCAACCAACTTCTTACTGCTGTCATTTCTAAGCCACTCGTCCGACAGCTGTTAAAAGTATCCCAGTGACAGCTCATTATATTGTTTACAGAAAAAAAGTTATTCGTTTTCCTGTTTTCCAGAAAAGAAGTTATTCGTGATGGAATTCAAGCGTGATTGTACGATTTCTTTATATTTGGCTGGAAAACTACAAATGGCTATCATTAGAGCGCTCCAGCATTTAAATGTTAATAAATCTTTTGAGTCTTGTACCATCGCTCGTTACCGCGATACTGGTATCGTAGTCCGGAGTCAAGGAAGTGGGCAGAAGAAAACAGCAACATCAGCAGAAATGGTTCGAACGGTAAAGAAGCGACTTGATCGAAACCCGCGTCGCAGTCCACAATTTACGTTATTGTTATACAACAGTACCTCTTGATATACAGTATTTCAGTGCATTTGGTTTTGGGTTCCTATTATGTGGAAATTTGCGATACGAAATTAGTAGGTCCACGATGTAAACTCCATATAGCTTGTACTTACATCTTCGTTTTGTTCTTAATTTCTACACACCTTCAATCTGAATAAAGTAAGTCAATTAAATCAAAAAATGAAATATATCTTAATAATTTTAATTTATTTATAGGATGTATCCAAGTTACCATTCCAAATTGGTGTGAATTATCAAATTCAGTCCAATTGCTCTTGCTCACATTAAATCGGTAGTAAAAATAGTTCGCGAGTGGAAGTTTTATACAGAGATTTCTCTTCACTATTTTGTTTTGAGTGTGAGCGCTCCCGAGTTACTCATGTTTGAAAAATTAGAATGGGAGCCGAATCGTTCGAAATAGAGTAGAGTATTTGCTCTTAGAGTGATTTTGCTGTTAACTGTTATCAGAATAGAAAAACAGTAAGATCAGAGGAACAATGGATTTTGTGTATAACAAGTAAAAAAACATTAAGTTCGGCCGGGCCAAACTTTTAATACCCTCCACCTTAGAGTAAAGGAAACATTAGAAGAAATGTGGCAAAAACCATTAAAATGCCGAATATCGGGAGGTACCGTTATATGGGGGCTCTACCAAATCGTGGACCTACACATGCAAGGTTCCGCCAACGGAGCTAGAACCCATTATGACCTACAAATACCAATTTTCAGACAAATACGTGAAAAAAAAGGGGCAAAAATCATCAAATTACCGAATATCGGGAGGTACCGTTATATGGGGGCTATACCAAAACGTGGACCTATAATTACAACGACTCGCCACACGAACTGGGACCCATTATGATCTACAACTACCAAATTTTCAGTGAAATTCGTGAAAAATCAGTCAAAAATCATCAAAATACCGAATATAGGGAGCTACCGTTATATGGGGACTATACCAAAACGTGGACCTATACATACAATGTTTCGCCACACGAACTAGGACCCATTATGACTCACAAATACCAATTTTTACACAAATCAGTGAAAAAATGTTGCAAAAACCATCAAAATACCGAATATCGGGAGGTACCGTTATATGGGGGCTACACCAAATCATGGACCCATACATGCAATGTTTCGCCACCGGAGCTGGAACTCATTATGACCAACAAATACCAATTTTTAGACAAATCCGTTAAAAACTGTGGCAAAAATAATCAGAATATCGAATATCGGGAGGTACCATTATATGAAGGCTATACCAAAACGTGGACCTATATATGCTATGTTTTGCCACACATACAGGGACCTGTTATGACCTACAAATACCAATTTTCAGACAAATCCGTTAAATAATGTGGCATAAATCATCAAAATACCGAATATCGGGAGGTACCGTTATATGGGGACTATACCAGAACGTGGACCGATATATCTCATTTTCAATACCAACCATCCTAGACACAATACCAATTGCTCTGCTAAATTTTGGCGCTCTACGTCAAATAATGTGGGCTGTATCGTGATTTCAACAGACAGACAGACGGACAGACAGACAGACGGACAGACAGACAGACAGACAGACAGACGGACATCGTTAAATCGACTTAGAATTTTATGCTGATTATGAATATATATACTTTATGGGGTCTACGACGAATATTTAAGGATGTTACAAACGGAATGACAAAGTTAATATACCCTCCTTTCCAAGGTGGAGGGTATAAAAAATACAATATGGCAATAACTAAAGAGAAAGAATGCTCGGTAAGCGCAGAACAAATTTTGTCCTAATCTAGGATATAGCCTCCATATAACGGTACCTCCATTTATTTGGTATTTTGTCGATTTAAGCCACATTGTCTAACAGAAATTTTCAAAATACGGTCGTGATGTTATGGGTTCTACCTCCTGTGGCAGGACATTTTCTATATAGGTCGACGCTTTCCTAGAGCTTCCATAAAACATTACCTTCATTTATTCGGTATTTTGACGATTAAAGCCACATTTTCTAACGAGCTATGAATTTCTACGTCCATTATGTGTTAAAGTCAAAAAGTCAAATTATCATTAAAATAACATACACGGCCTTATCATTTTCCCTTCAATAATCATCTCAGACGTAAAATAGAAGATTTTCAAAGATACAAAAAAATCTTAGAGCTAAATTATTATTATAATTTTTTCTTATTTACTGCATAAAAAGGCAAATGAACTGTCTCACAAGGGTGAAACTGACGTAGTTAAATACAAACAAATATGAATATTTCCACAAACGATTGGAATCGATTTGGTGTCGTCTTCGAATGTTTATACAAGATTGATGGAAAACCCATTATTACGAGTAAGTAAGTAAAATGATTCGAAAACTACCCCCAATGCACCACTTCCATTGACACGGCCATTTTCATTCGCAGCAACATTGAAACATTCAATTTTCATTAAAACAAAAAATTAAGTAAGAAACAAGGCGGGTTATTAATGGTAATGGGTAGTTGTGGATTCATTCTTGGGATTCAGTGAACATGAATAACACTAATGAAACATCTGGGTCGATTTGATTTTGAAGTAAATACTGTTATTGATTGGCATATAGATTTGTAATAAATGATTGAAGATTATGGGAATTGTTATGACGGAAATAGTGCTCATTTCAATTTTGGCTTCGCTTACGAACTATTTTAAATATTAACCAATAATATTTCTTTGTTGCTAGTAACAATGTAATACTTATTTCTGATTTCTTCAGCATGATAGTTATTTTTTTATAATCCGCGTATATTGAAAAAAATGTTTAAAATTGGTAAACATACCTGAAATACAGGTATTATAATTGTCAGAGGGCGAAGAATCAAGAAAATTTTCAATGCACATTGTTAATTAATTTGAACGTATATTCCACTTATATAAAAGTTAAAATAATGTTAATAATCACAACACAATTGGGAGCACAGTTTATGGCACGTATTGAAGAAAAATAGTGTTTCCTAGTTGAAATTCTATATATATATATATATATATATATATATATATATATATATATAATTTTCGAAAATTCATACAATAACGTATTTGAAATTTTACACCAAGACCATTGATGGCGCAAGGGGTAAAATAGGGCGGTATTTTTAGTAATTCCTAAAAAATGTGTACTCTAGTATAGCTGTAGTGGCCAAACGGATTGAGCTGGCATTCTGAAAATGAAAAATTCTTTCGAAATCCATCGATTTAAAGCCGAAATTTAAACTATTCTAAAAAGACCTCCACTAAAGGTCTTAAAAATTGAAATAAAAATTGACTCGAAAACCGCTGAATAGATTTTCCTGAAAATTTCCATATATACTGCAACATCGCCTGAAAGTAACATAGGCTATATACATTTTGGAATTTCCACTTGAAACTGGAGATATAGCATCAGAATCGGAGGTACCTCCCAACAATTTAGATTTTATATGCACATATCTATTGATTGGTTAAAGATACAGTCTCCAAATTTGGAATACGTAACGGAATTTGCAACAAAAATAAGTTTGCGAAATTATATTGTAATCGGTTCAGATTTGGATATAGCTCCCATATATATTTTCGACCGATTTCGTTCATTTGATGCCTCAAACACAATATGAATGTTCGATTTCAATTAAATTTGGAATGTGTGACGGGATTTGATCCGAAAATAAATTTGTCAAATTATATTAAAATCGGTTCAGATTTGGATATAGCTCCCATATATATTCTTGGCCGATTTCGAGCATTTGATGCACCAAACACGCTATGTATCCCCAATTTGAAATGAAATTGAAACGTGTGATAGATTTTATCTAAGAAATTGATTTCCCAAATTATATTGAAATCGGTTCAGATTTGGATATAGCTCCCATATATATTTTCGGCCGATTTCATGTATTTGACGCACCAAACACGCTATGTATCTCTAATTTAAATGAAATTTGGAATGTGTAGCGGAAATTAAAACAAATATACATTTGTCAAATTATACTAAAATCGGTTCAGATTTGGATATAGCTCTCATATATTTTTTCGACCGATTTCATGTATTTTATGCACCATACACGATATGTATGTTCGATTCCAAAGAAATTTGGAATATGTAACGGGATTTTGATTAGAAAATAAATTAGTCAATTTATATAAAAATCGGTTCAGATTTGGATATAGCTCCCATATATATTTTCCGCCGATTACACATATTTGATGCACAAAACACGATACGTATTTCCGACTCCAATGAAATTCGGCATGAGTGGCTAAATTTGGTACAAAAATAAATTTGACAAATTATATTCAAATACGCTCAGATTTGTTTATAGCTCCCATATATATACTTAGCCGATTTCACATATTTGATGCACCCAAAGCGAGACAGACAAAATCTGGCACCAGAAAAAATTGCCAAATTATATTGAAATCAGTTGAGGTTTGGGTATAGCTAACATATATATTTCGGCCGATTTCATACATGTTATGCACCAAACATGATATATACAACCGATACTAATGAAATTCAGAATGTGTGGCGGAATTTGGTGTAAAAGTATTTTTTTTTTTTAATTATATTTAAATCGGATCAGATTGGGACATGATTTTAATAAGAACCATTGACACAACAATTAATTTGAAATACGCTTATTACGGCGAAGTATGTTGCTATCTCGAATTCACTAATTGCAATAGAAATTCCACTCAACTTTAAAAAATTGCACTTTACTGCACGCTTGGTATTTGCTATGAAATAAATAAATCCGAAGGACAAACCCTTCGTGTATGTATGTCATGTTACTGCTTTTCTAATGGTTTTGGTTTTTTACGCATTAAAGTAGTGCAACAATTTTTTTTTTAATTTTAAAATTTGTTTTTTTTTTTTAACCAACATATATTCGTAAATAAAATTTTGAATGCATATAAAATCAAAAGGTGTAGCGAAGCGCACCGGGTTCAGCTAGTATACATATATAAAAGAGGAAAATGTTTGTATGTTTGTTTGTTTGTTTTAATTTATGGACTCGAAAACCGCTGAATAGATTTTCCTGCAAAATTTCCATATATACTGCAACATCGCCTGAAAGTAACATAGGCTATATACATTTTGGAATTTCCACTTGGAACTGGATATAGCATCAGAATCGGAGGTACCTCCCAAAAATTTAGATTTTATATGCACATATCTATTGATTGGTTGAAGATGCAGTCTCCAAATTTGGAAGACGTAACGGAATTTGGAACAAAAATAAATTGGCCAAATTATATTGAAATCGGTTCAGATTTGGATATAGCTCCCATATATATTTTCGGCCGATTTCAAGCATTTGATGCACCAAACACGCTATGTATCCCCAATTTCAATGAAATTTGAAACGTGTGATAGATTTTATCTAAAAAATTGATTTCCCAAATTATATTGAAATCGGTTCAGATTTGGATATAGCTCCCATATACATTTTCGGCCGATTTCATGTATTTGGTGGACCAAACACGACATGTATTTCCAATTGTAATGAAATTTAAAATAAGTAACGGAATTGGGAGCCAAAATGAATTTGTCAAATTAAATTGAAATCGGTTCAGATTTGGATATAGCTCCCATATATATTTTCGACCGATTTCATGTATTTTATGCACCAAACACGCTATGTATCTCTCATTTCAATGAAATTTGGAATGTGTAGCGGAAATTAAAACAAATAGACATTTGTCAAATTATATTAAAATCGGTTCAGATTTGGATATAGCTCTCATATATATTTTCGACCGATTTCATGTATTTTATGCACCATACACGATATGTATGTTCGATTCCAAAGAAATTTGGAATATGTAACGGGATTTTGATTAGACAATAAATTAGTCAAATTATATTAAAATCGGTTCAGATTTGGATATAGCTCCCATATATATATTTTCCGCCGATTTCACATATTTGATGCACAAAACATGATACGTATTTCCGATTCCAACGAAATTCGGCATGAGTGGCTAAATTTGGTACAAAAATAAATTTGACAAATTATATTCAAATACGCTCAGATGTGATTATAGCTCCCATATATATACTCAGCCGATTTCACATATTTGATGCACCCAAAGCGAGAGAGACAAAATCTGGCACCAGAAAAAATTGCCAAATTATATTGAAATCAGTTGAGATTTGGATATAGCTAACATATATATTTCGGCCGATTTCATACATATTATGCACCAAACACGATATATATGACCGATTCCAATGAAATTCAGAATGTGTGGCGGAATTTGGTTATAATAATAAATGTGATAAATTAATTGGAAATAAGTTAAGATTTGGATATAGCTCCCATATATATATTCTCAGCCGATTTCACATATTTGACGCACCAATTTCAATGAATTATGAAAGGTGTGGCGGAGTTTGGTGTAAAAGTAATTTTTTTTAAATTATATTTAAATCGGATCAGATTGGGATATGATTTTAATAAGAACCATTGACCCACAACGCCTTATGCTAACACTAAAAAACAACACAACAATTGATTTGAAATGCGCTTATTACTGCGAAGTATGTTGCTATCTCGAATTCACTGATTGCAATAGAAATGCCACTCTACTTAAAAAAATTGCAGTTTCCTGCACGCTTGGTATTTGCTATGAAATAAATAAATCCAAGGGACAAACCCTTCGTGTATTCATGTCATGTTACTGCTTTTGTAATGATTCCGTTTATTAACGCATTAAAATAGTGCAAAATTTTAATTTTAATTTTTAAATTTGTTTTTCTTTATCCCACATATATTCGTAAATAAAATTTTGAATGCATATAAAATCAAAAGTGGTAGCGAAGCGCACCGGGTTCAGCTAGTATATATATATATATATACGTATTGTGCAAATGTTCCTTGGAAATGCTAAAGGTAATATGTGGAAAGTGGATTTGGATATAAGGGGACTTCTGAAGTGTTGTAGGGTATCACATGGTCGGCCCCGCACGACTATAACTTTTGCTTTCTTGTTTAATTCTAATATGATGTGCAGTCTTTTTGTGTAGTATAAAGCGACAACGGACAAAATTGTTATTTATAGACTTTATGTATTTATAGGAGAGGGGAACTATATCATTATATCAATTATATCATTTCAGAATAGGATAAGTTATGAAAAAACGATCAATATTTTATATAGAGAGTTAAGGACAGAGAAGAATTCTAGCATTTTGGATGACCATTGGATTATATTTAGCTGTAAAATGGACCACAACAACTAACAGCACGGCGGAGTGCATAAATATTGGGCAAATGAATTCGAATATTAATACCAATTTATTTAATTGACTTGATTTTTTGGGAACTGAAATTGATGGCGTGTTACATGGAATTGTAGTACCGAATTATGTGATGGAGAAAGGGAATAGATGATATGGAAATAATTTAACACACCAAAGTTAAAAGATAATTACTTTTTGAAAATCGCTAAAAAATCAGGAAAACGATAACTTATTGCAAAAACTCTCAAATCGGGAAAAAATCGAAAAAAAATTCAATGTAATCGAATTTTAAAATAAGACATTCTATTGACAAACTTTGTAAGGACCTTAAAACATTCGCTGTAAAAAATTAGCGAACAAGTTTTAGATTTTTTCAATTTGTTATTCTTCTTTTGTTATTTTTTTTTTTAATTTGTTATATCATATTGAATTCAGTGGATTTTTGTGAACAAAATAAAGAATAAACTTTCACTATATACAATTTTTCACCAAAAAAAATTAAATAAGTGCGAAATGGGATGTTAACTGACATGTAACCTTCAACTCCAGGGTCTACATCGTGGTTCAGCTGGAAGATTCGAACTCATTTAAACAAACAAAAATGACCGAAAAAGCCTAATGGGGTTCATTTCAAAGCGTGGACCTACTTCTTTCATGTGACAATAATCCGTCCAATGAGAGCTCAAAATGAAAAATTCTTTGGGAGTACAATCAGTAAAATGCCAAATATAAAGGGTGCAAAATATTAAAGCGAATGGGACTTCTGGTAAGAAAAGGATTTCTATCCTTCTAAAATTCTTCCTAAACATTCAAGATACCTTAAATCGCTTTTGCAGGTCTTGATATCGATCATAACCCACGGATAAGGGTACAGCCTGATTTCATATTTATGTAACCATCTACGATTTAAGCTATTTTTGGGGACTTGGCCACTTTTATAATTTTTTGACCCTTATTTGGCATTTTTGTTTCTAAGAGGGTAGAGAACCTCTTCGCATAATATTGGTCTTGACCACATTTATCATTTGATTTGGCTAAACAAAATTATTTATGCTACCCTGGGGTAGGGAACCATCACACAGATAATTGCTACATTGCATCCCCAAGTCCACTTTCAGAGCTAATGTGTGGTCAGAAAAGAAAATTTTGCATTCTATTGTTATTTCATATTATTTGTAACCCCAAGAGAATATTGGTTGGGAACGTAGATTTGGTTGGTGAAAATCTTACACAAAAATTTTAACATATCTACAAATTTTAGAATTTTATCCTTGTAATAGTACCCCCTCAAGTCCACCTTTTGGCGAACAAACAGGGTGAGATGAAAAATCTGCAACCAACTTTAGACTTCTGTCATTTCTAAGCCACTCGTCCGGCAACTGTTAAAATTATTCCAGTGACATCTTATTATATTGTTTACAAGCGTACAAAAGAATTCTCGTGAGAGTTTGCCAGAAAAAAAGTTATTCGTGATGGAATTCAAGCGTCTTCATATAGCCACCTCCCGATATTCGACATTATTCACCGGAATTATTTAAAATTGTAGTATTTGAAGTTCGTAATGGATACTACAGCCTAAGAGAGAAAAATGTCTGTGCAGGTCCACGTCTTCGTATAGCCCCCACATAACGGTATCCCCGATATGCGGTATTTTGATGATTTTAGCGACATTATTCACCGAAATTGTTTCAAATTTGGTATTTGAAGTTCGTAATGGATACTACTGCCTATGACAGAAAATTGTTTGTGCAGGTTCACGTTTCGTATAGCCCCCATAAAACGGTATGTTGATGATTTTAGCGACATTATTTACCGGAATTGTTTCAATTTGGTACTTGAAGTTCGCCATGGATACTACACCCTACGACAGAAAAATGTCTGTGCAGGTCCACGTTTCGTATAGTCCCCATATATCGTTACCTCCAGATATTAGTTATTTTGATGATTTTAGCTACATTATTCACCGGAATTGTTTAAATTTTTGTATTTGAAATTCGTAATGGATGCTACAGCCTAAGACAGCAACGGTACTTCCAGATATTTGGAATTTTGATGATTTTAGCTACATTATTCACCGATTATTTTTTAAGTTTTGCATTTGAATATTGTAATGGCTTATGACAAAATATAACAGCTACATTCGGTATTTTTAAGATTTTAACAGAAGTTTCGACGGATTTTATTGTTTTTCAGAATTGCCGATATCGTTCCAAATGGTGGAGGGTATTCAATGTTACAGCTTTTTTACTTTTTTTTTTTTTTTGATACCCTCGACCATAGTATGTATGATATATTAAGTAAGTCATTCCGTTTTTAACACCTCGAAATATACATTTTAGACCCCACAATCTATATCTATAAAAAAGGAAAATATTTGTACGTTTGTTTGTAATTTATGGACTCGAAAACCGCTGAACAGATTTTCCTGAAAATTTCCAAGTATACTACAACACCACCTGAAAGTAACATAGGCTTTACATATTTTTGAAATTCCACTAGGGACCGGAGATACAGCGTCAGAATCGGAGGTACCTCCCGAATTTGGATTTTATATGCACATATCTATTGATCGATTACAGATACAATCTGCAAATTTGGAATAAATGACGGGATTAGATTAGAAAATATATTTGCCATTTTTTATGGAAATCGGTTAAGATTAAGGTATGGCTCTCATATATATTTTCGCCCGATTTCATGTATTTGATGCATTAAACACGCTGTGTACGTTCGATTTCTATGAAATTTGTGACGGGATTTGATCAGAAAATAAATTTGTCAAATTATATTGAAATCGGTTCAGATTTGGATATAGCTCCCATATATACTTTCGGCCGATTTCATGTATTTGATGCACCAAACACGATACGTATATCCGATTCCAATTAAATTCGGCTTGAGTGACTTAATTTGGTACAAAAATAAATTTGTCAAATTATATTTAAATCGGTTCAGATTTGGATATAGCTCCCATATATATTTTCGTCCGATTTCACATGATTTCACAAACACGATACGTATGTCCGATTCCAATGAAATCCGGCATGAGTGACTAAATTTGGTATAAAAACAAATTTGCCGAATTATATTGAAATCGGATATATATATATATATATATATATATATATATATATATATATATATATATATATATATATATATATATATATATATATATATATAGTAGTTTTAAATTACATATTTAGCTTTAAATTACATATTTTGACGATTTTAGGTACAATACTCGCCGAAATTGTTTGAGATGTCGTATTTGTACCTAAAATCGTCAAAATATGTAATTTAAAGCTAAATATGTAATTTAAAACTACTCAGGTGCGTAATGTCTCTAAAATCATCCAAATACCGAATATCGGGAGGTACCGATATATGGGGGCTATACGAAGACGTGGACCTGCATAGACAATTTTCATTCTTAGTATGTATTACGAATTTCAAATACGACATCTCAAACAATTCCGGTGAATAATGTCGCTAAAATCAAAACGTGGACCATTTACGAAATTAAGCTGCCTACTGGCAAAATAAATATGTGTGCAAAATTTTAGCCTTCTATCTCAATTCGTTCAAAAGATTTTAACATACAGACAGACGAATTTTACGCTGATCAAGAATATATATATTTGGTTGGGTCTGACATGAGCATTTAGAGGAGTTACAAACGGAGTGACGAAGTTAATATACCCTCCATAGCATGGTGGAGGGTATAAAAATTCTCCAATAGCCAAAAGATGAAAATGATGTTCCCAAATGGCGATAAATATTGTTACACGAATAAGAACAATTTTGGAAAATCTATGAAAAAAATAACTTGTCCAACTCCAATTTTGCATATATTTTTAACGACACTGCATACCTTCTGTTTAATTTATTACTCTTTCGTTTAGTTGAAGTCGATGGACTTCAAAAACATTTAGAAAAGAAACAGCAATCGGAAGAAGAATAAGAGGTTATTTCTACGACTCAGGACACCATTTTTTTCGGAAACTTTAAATTAACATTTATTTTTCAATTCAGCATATTTTTTTAAAGCTAAAAAAATACCTTGGAAAGCGTTTATGGGTGTGTTTTCCAAGCAAATTGGGGAAAAAAATTTAACTAAAGCTTCCGGATTTCTATGATATTTACGACCCGGAGTCCAGCACGCTTTCTCTGCGCTAACACTGTATGTGTGGCCGGATTGACACCATATTGGGATCAGCAGATTGGTTACATTTCCTATTAGGAATTAACAAAATAGTGGTACAAAATATAACTTAAAAAAATGTAGGGCAAAAAGAGCAGTAGCATCCCAGCACACTATTTGAATACCAGTGAATTATTACCTGAGCGTAGTTTCCCACAAAATTCTTAAATTAAAAAAAAAATAGATCGATTAAACTATGCCTATATGTTTTTCGGGATATTCCTTGAAGGTAAGTTATAAATTAGGTCCCAATATTTAAGATAGATCTTTGAAAGTAGCACAGACGCATTGTTGATGAAAACTTCAATTTCACCAACCCACTACAAACATCACCAACCATTAATGGCAACAACACCATCTTCTTCATCATCAACCATCATTATCATCAAAAAATACTTAAATAAAACTACACAAAATTCATCCAAATCAACATACAGTATCATCGTATTTATATTAACAAATGTTATTTTCTTAAAATATTATTAGTTTTGTATTTAATGATATTTTTTATTATACTTTTTCCTATAAATTTTCTTTATATATATTTTTTCTATAATTTTCTTTTTATTTAATTTTATTTTATTTCAATTTATTTACATTACTTTTCTTTATTTAATCAAAGTAAATTTTCATTCAATTTAATAATTAGTTATTTACATATTTTTTATATTTATTTATAAAAACATTAATGTACGTATACTAATTAGCCTGAGTGTAGCCAAAAAATACCTTTTGTTTGGTGACCACTCATTTGCCTATTCCCTTTTCTTCTATTTTACAAAAACAACACAACGATCACTGATCAGTTGTGTTGTTATGATGGTCGCTTTGATGCTTGCTTGTGCGTCGCGACCCCCTCGCCAACATGCTTTGTTATTCTTATTGCTTAATAACAATGGGAATGCAGAATAGAAGTAGGCAAATGAGTTGGTACACAACCAACTACACATGCATGCATACATATTTATGTGTGACCGATGTATGCCTAAGCCTTTCTTGTTACAAATAAATATGTAAAAGAAATGAGAATTAGCATGATTGGCTTAGGTAGTCATTGACACCATGCAAATATGCAAAAGAAGATAAATGTATATATATACAAAACAGCTGTTGCATATTATGTACATTTTTCGTTTGGTGATTTTTGGCTACCAAACAAAGTAGTTTAAGTTGACTCGCTCTTTTTTAATTGGACAGCCGAGCGATCAACAGCTAAGTACTTTTGCTTAAAGCCTCTGTAACCTTTACAAAATACTTTCAAATAAATAAATCAATTCTGTGCAACCCTTTTCCAATAGAAAGAAAATTACAAAATATCACAAAATACTACAAAATCTATATTAACATCATTATTGGCATCTTTTTTAACCGATTTTTTTATTCTATTCTTTTATTTCAGGAGGGCATTCAAAACAAAAATTTCATTGACAAAATTTGTCAAAATCGGCTCAGCCGTTCTTGAGATATAAGCATTCTAGCTAACATCCCCTTCCTTTGTATATACATTGTATATATTTCGCTATATATATCCGATATATTTACTATCGGCATCTACGTAAGGGTCAAAATTTACCTTTTTGTATATTTGTGATTTCGCCGGGATTAAAAATATTCGCGGTGTAATGGAACATTTGACTTTTTTTTAACACAAATGTTATGGTATATTTAACCCACTAAATATTACCCGATGACCATGCAATTCATGCTAAATCCCGCGTTTTTGGTCTATAACATCAGGAAATTTTTCTGTTTTTGGTCTATTTGAACCTATAAATATTATGCGATCATTTCCAAAAACAACAGGCTTATAATCTGACCCACCTCCAAGCTACATTTTGTGAGGATCGGGCCATAATTGCGACATGTAGAGTGATTACAATTTAACATGGACAGGCGGACGGCGAAATAGGAAGATCCATGTCGAGGACCTATATTTCGACGTGTTACATAATTGTTGGCCCAATCAAACTTATAATACCCCCAACAAATAGTGTTGAAGGGTATAAAAAGTAGGTGTGCCTATTAATTCCGCCTCCAAATATATACTTAGGTTTTCAAACCGATGCCTTTATTATTCTTGCAAATATAAGGATTTTCGATAATCCGAGAAGTGGACGTGGTCTATGTTGCAGTGTGACGAATATTTAAAAAGAACAAGTAAAAAAGCAGTAAGTTCGGCAGGGCCGAACTTTGAATACCCTTCACCATTTGAAATGAATTAGGACAATTTCAAAAAATAAAAAAATCCATTAAAAGTTCTGTTAAAATCTTATATGGGGGATATACGATATTGTGGGCCTACATAGACAAATCTATGTCTAGGGGTAAAATACTCACAAAGAACTTCTTGTTAGAATTTCAGACAATTCCGTTGAAAAATGTGGCTAAAATCATAAAAAACCGAATATCGGGGTGGGGGGTACCGTTATATGTGGGCTATAGGATATCGTGGACCTATATAGATAATTATTTTTCAAGGAATAAAGTACTCACAAGGAACTTCTTGTGTGAATTTTGAGACCATTCCATTGGAAAATGTGGCTCAAATTCAGAATATCAAAATACCGAATATCGGGGGGTACCGTTATATGGGGGCTATAGGATATCGTGGACCTATATAGATAATTATCTTCCAAGGAATAAAGTACTCACGCGGAACTCCTTGTGTGAATTTTCAGACCATTCCATTGGAAAATATGGCTCAAATCATCAAAATACCGGATATCGGGGGGTACCGTTATATGGGGGCTATACGATATCGTGGACCCATCTTCGAACTTGACCTGCCTGCAGACAAAAGAGGGATCTGTGCAAAATTTTAGCTTTCTATCTTAATTCGTTTTGACTGTAGCGTGATTACAACAGACGGACGGACGGACAGGGCTAAATCGTCTTAGAATTTTAGACTTAGACTAATTGACCCGCACCGCTATTCTGACCCATAGTTTAATTGTTTAATGCATATTTTTAAGAACGTCACATAAGTTGCTCTTTGCTTAAATTGAAGTCTATCTACAAATTTTTCGGTTCATTGGTTTAAGATTATTGATTAAGATATTGATTATATATATATATATATATATATATATATATATATATATATATATATATATATATATATATATATATATATATATATATATATATATATATATATATATATATATATATTTTCGTGCTAAATATTGATAGCGAGTTTTAAATTGAAGTAACTGCAAAAATGGCAATGTCTTTTTTAGGTATCCTGTCCTCGTCACATGACATTAACTCAACTGTCTAAAAGAGGTTTAATCGGTTTAGGGAACCCATAAAATATGTATTCCTCATCACAGTGATGTCAATTAAATTTTGTCCGTGTGATTCCCCGCTAGCCATTTGCAATTTCGATAGAGGTCGCCATATTTAAGATGTGTGTTTGAAATATGGTAAATGCTTTTATATTACCATAGATTGATTGATATTACAAAAGGTCCTCATTCAGATATAGCTTTCATATAATATTATCTTCTGATATCGTTGTACTAAATGTGCTCTTATTTGATTTTGAAGTTCTCAGCATTGTTAAATCTAGTTCTTTAATGGTTCCCTGCCGATTTGAGGTATTTAAAGGTTTCAAAAGCTATTCGAGGATATAAATCCTTTGTCAAAAATGTCAAATGGCAAAGTTTTGCACCATTAATAGCATCCAGCAAAATATATTTTCAATATTTGCCCCACAATTCTGTTTGAATGCATTGTATATGCTTTTTGTATGCTATCAAATATGAGAGAAACTGGAATTCAATTAAGCGGTCCTTATATATGACAATTTTTAAGAGTTATTGGTAGGTGGTAAGAGTATGTGGCACCGTCATGTGAAATCATGTCATGTATGTGAAAATCTTGCATTTTGGGCAAAGAAGTTGGATATCATCTCACGGCGCTTACCATTGAAAGTTACGTCACGTTTGAATAAGTACGTAGACCACACCAAACTGTTTTTTTTTTTTTTTGTTTGATGCGTCGGACACTTTCTGACTGATCCAAATTCGACAATTCCGATTATTCACGTTCCCATTGAGCACAAAATGAGCTTCATCCATAAATGAGAGAAGCGCGCTATGAACTTTCTTAAAAGAGCACGTATTTTGTTAATAAAATTCAACGATTTCCCAGTTTTGATCGTTTTTTTAAGGTTGACAGTAAATGGATACATTTCCAATGTGATGAAAAGATCCGTTCATTCACGACTTCATTCGAACCGCTTTCATTTAACTTTTTCGGGTAAATATTGAAGTTTCGGCCAATCAATTCATTTATCCTTGTTTAAATTTGAGACCATACAGATGTACATAAAGTTACTTCACATTAAGAATAAGTTTCAAATTATACGCTGCCAAATTTTGAAATTCTGTTTCCAACGGCCCTTAACAATCTCTCTTTACAAGCTTATCGGGCAAACAAAAACCCTTGTATCAAAATATTATTTTAAGATGTAAATTGAGATAAAAGATACAAAAACATACTGCGATTCGGATGTGTGATTGGCGAACGCACGTCCATCCTACTGTGCCGGATGGGTGGATGAAAGCAACAACAGTCGCTCGACAACTGAATAGGAAATTTAAACATAGTCACGTGACCGGAAAATTTTCGATCTGTTAAATCTCTAATATTGTTAGATAAATTAAATATTAGTGAACATTTTCAATAAAAATAGCTATAAGGCTTTTTTATTACGCTTTTGCAATTTGTCCTCTGTTGATTTTCCCTTTCTGTACGCAAAGTGGAGAGCTCTTAAAATAACAACAACACCCCCAGGGGTAGATTGCTGTTATTTGTGAAAGGAAAATCGCAATTTTTTGCTAATACACTTCTATGTTGCTTCGAAAATGAAATTTGGAATATAGTAAAAAATAAATATTCGTATGTACGATTGACCATTAACTTTAATCTGTCTATGGTTTGATATTGTTGATGATTTATTGCAAGCGAAACAAATGTATACAAGTAAGAGAGTTCGCGCTAGATATTTCTATGAGACTATTACAATTATAGGAATTGGCTTCGAGAAAAATGGGGTAAATTTGCCGGTTTCCGGTTACAATTTAATATCTATGAAATTGGCTTTAAATGCCGTACCACCAATTCGATGGATTCTGTAACAATGATGTAAGCAAGGGATTTGCTAATAACAAGCTCGCAATGAGACAAAATAATGAAAATGTATGAAAAAAAAAATTGCAAATAAATTTCATAATGTAAGTTTACAATTTTTTTAATTGTAAAAAAAGTAGTGTATATTTACATGTATACCGTGGAAACAACGAAACGAGAAAAAAAGAAATTAGAAAAAACAGTAAACGAAATCAATAAAATTGTCTGGTTTAGCTAATCGAAAATTTATAAAGTAGGGAATAATTTTAAAAACCGGCCATATATCTCCAGAAATTATCAATTCGAAAATTCTAGACAAATTTTGTACTAGAGTTATAATAAAATTTGCCTATAATTGGCTACTTCACCTATTTGTTAAAAAAAGTTTTCTCTCATTTAATTTAATCTTCATTTTTACACTGATGAACGAAAACTGGGGACTTTTATGATACATCGCCAAAGTTATTCAAATCAATTCATATGATGTGAATAAACTTTTAGCTTTTTGTACATAATAGTTCTATATACAACGAACTGGACCAAAGAGTTAAATTATTCTATTATCCTGCTTTGTTCGATTTCTTTGCGTCCAAAAATTGCAATCCCATTAAATCATGTCAAAGTCAAAATTATCAAATTTAAAAGCTGTTTAACTATCTATATCTATAACCTTGTGTTTGTGTGCTATTATGTCTGTGTGTTTGTTTGCATGTTCCTTATAGACTCGAAAACGACTAAACCCAATTTCCTGCATTTTTTCACAGAATGATCTGGAAATACTGTGATCAAAATAGACTATAAATAATTGTAGAAATTCGAATGGGGCGTAGTACCTCCCACACACGCCCGCCATCCGCCCGTTTGACCGTAATATATTACATTACTTACACTGGGCTTAAAACACATAAAATCTGTCGGTACTTCCACTATATTAAAACATGATCCATCATAGTGCGGCCAAGAAATATATAAATACTAGCTGGCCCGGTCCGCGTTGCCGGCCCGTAGTTTTTGTTTATTATGCAGATATGACTGTTTTAAAATACCTGTACCCATATTAAGCCATGGGCTTCAATATTTTAACCGTGGCCTTCAAATGTGTGGATGTATTATACAAATCTGTCATCCAAAATGCCAGAATTCTTCCCTGTGCTAAACTATCTTCTCAGGCGAATCCATTGGCTTCTGCCCAGTCCTAAGCTCTAGCCCCATGCTAACTTCCTTTTCGGAGAGGAGACAATTCCGAATTTGTATGAATCGTTAAAATCAGTGCAGCGGTTCCTAAGTTATAAGCGTAGTAACTAACACAACTTTATATATATAGATTATATTTATACTCAAACTAGCTGGCCCGGTCCGCGTTGCCGGCCCCTACTTTTAGTTTTTTAATGCATATTTTTTGTATATAATGAGTAATGAATCCAAAGTAATTTCTAAATAGAAATAAATATTCATGACAAAAATTATAATAGATTTTCGCCTACCGTCGGTGTCAGATATTTTGAATAGCCTGATCTTTTTTTCAGCTATACGCTTTGATTTGACTTAAAAACCTATATGATATAGAACATCTATAATATACCCATGTAAAAACCCAGCTCAATTTTTGTATTATAAAGAGCTTAGAAACATTTTCCATTCAAATGTGCTCTTATTTGGACTTTGTATTCCGTGCTGTGTGGTATATAATTTTGTCTACATCATAATTAAGGGCAGAATGATTTCAGAATAGTCAAAGATAATTATTCTTTTACACCCGTAAGATGGGAACTATTTTTTTTTTGTCACTTAAATTGTGTGTTGGAGACCCCATGACCCCCACTTTTTTATATTCGTAATTTTTTTCCCGTTTCTGCCGCAATTTCCAACTGACAGAGTCTCAGTTTCACATTTTGGAGTTTATTTCATATGCACGTACATCCCAAATCTACATTTACATCAATATTTTTTGGGGGTTACAAATTTAATAGAATACAAAATTGTCTATACTGACCACACATTGCGTTGACAATTACAGGGTTGCCCATATTCGACAGACCCATCTGGCAACGCCATAACTTTTGACAGAGATGTCACATCGCTTAATGACATACCGCGTTTGAAGCGTCAGTCCAAGCAGATATTTACCATGAACCAATACACGCCACGCGAGCGCTTTGAAATAGTTGAAATTTACATTCAACAGAAGAAGTCAATTGAGAAAACTCAACGTGCTTTTAAAACATTAAAAATGTGAGAAGTGCGCCTTCTAAGAACACCATTAAGCGTTTATACGAAAAATTTTCGAATGGTAAGGCTCTTTCTAATCCGAAGGGGCCATATAAAAGTCGACCAAGGCGATCGGCCGAGAATATCGCTGCCGAACGAGCCAGTGTTGAGAGGTCCCCAAGAACATCCCAAAAACGCCGTTCTCAGCAGTTGGGCATGGCTCGGTCCACTTTACAACGGATTATTCGCATTGATTTGCATTTGCTCCCGTAAAAAATTCAATTGACGCAAAGAATGTTGCCCGCGGACAAGCCTCGTCGGCCCAAAGGTCCGTCGAATATGGGAAACCCTGTATATGTAAGATGGTGGACAATTATATGTAAGATGGTTCTCTACCCCAGAGTAGCCTAAATACAATTTTTAGCTAAATCAATTGATGAATGTGGTCAAGACCAAAATGGGCCCTACTATGGTAACATTAAAAGGTAAAGTCATTTCAAATAAGCAAACCCATCTCTGCATTTTCTGTAATTTACCTTGTCAAATTTCACTTCATAAAAACTAAGTTTCCATCTCTGATTTGTAAACATATGTTTGCATGACTTTACCTTCTTGATTTTACCATGGGCCCTACTCTGAAAATTTTAAATGTCTGCGAAGAGATGCCAAATAAGGCCCAAAAAATGAAAAAGGTGGCCAAGACCCCGAAAATAGCTTAAATTATTTGATGGTTATACCAAAACCTAAAAATATTTTGCAAATAACCAAAATATGCCGAAATTAGTATGAAGAATATATACTTTAAATCGAGTTGTACCTTATCCGGGGGTTATGACCCATATGATGACCTGCAAAAGCGATTTAAGGTATCTTGAAAGTTTAGGAAGAAATCCATTTCTGATTAAATGTCCAATTCGTTCTACTATTTTGCATCCTTTATATTCCGTATTTCACTGATTGCAGTCCGAATAAATTGTGCATTTTGAGTTCTTATTGGACGGATTATTGTCATGTGAAAGAAGTATTTCCATGTTTTAAAATGAGTCCCATAACGTTTTGTCGGTCAATTTTGTTTGTTAAAATATGTTCGCATCTTCCAGCTGAAGCACTATGTAGGTCCTGGAATTGAAAGCTAAATGCGACTTTTAGACATGAGCTATCGCCATTCACATTTTTATTGGCAAATTTTCCCGGGATCTACCATTATTGTTATTATTATACCCTCCACCTTGGAAAGGAGGGTATATTAACTTTGTCATTCCGTTTGTAACATCCTTAAATATTCGTCGTAGACCCCATAAAGTATATATATTCATAATCAGCATAAAATTCTAAGTCGATTTAACGATGTCCGTCTGTCTGTCTGTCTGTCTGTCTGTCTGTCTGTCCGTCCGTCTGTCTGTCTGTCTGTCCGTCTGTCTGTTGAAATCACGATACAGCCCACATTATTTGACGTAGAGCGCCAAAATTTAGCAGAGCAATTCGTATTGTGTCTAGGATGGTTGGTATTGAAAATGAGATATATCGGTCCACGTTCTGGTATAGTCCCCATATAACGGTACCTCCCGATATTCGGTATTTTGATGATTTATGCCACATTATTTAACGGATTTGTCTGAAAATTGGTATTTGTAGGTCATAACAGGTCCCTGTATGTGTGGCAAAACATAGCATATATAGGTCCACGTTTTGGTATAGCCTTCATATAATGGTACCTCCCGATATTCGATATTTTGATTATTTTTGCCACAGTTTTTAACGGATTTGTCTAAAAATTGGTATTTGTTGGTCATAATGAGTTCCAGCTCCGGTGGCGAAACATTGCATGTATGGGTCCATGATTTGGTATAGCCCCCATATAACGGTACCTCCCGATATTCGGTATTTTGATGGTTTTTGCAACATTTTTTCACTGATTTGTGTAAAAATTGGTATTTGTGAGTCATAATGGGTCCTAGTTCGTGTGGCGAAACATTGTATGTATAGGTCCACGTTTTGGTATAGTCCCCATATAACGGTAGCTCCCAATATTCGGTATTTTGATGATTTTTGACTGATTTTTTCACGAATTTCACTGAAAATTTGGTAGTTGTAGATCATAATGGGTCCCAGTTCGTGTGGCGAGTCATTGTAATTATAGGTCCACGTTTTGGTATAGCCCCCATATAACGGTACCTCCCGATATTCGGTAATTTGATGATTTTTGCCCCTTTTTTTCACGTATTTGTCTGAAAATTGGTATTTGTAGGTCATAATGGGTTCTAGCTCCGTTGGCGGAACCTTGCATGTGTAGGTCCACGATTTGGTAGAGCCCCCATATAACGGTACCTCCCGATATTCGGCATTTTAATGGTTTTTGCCACATTTCTTCTAATGTTTCCTTTACCCTAAGGTGGAGGGTATTAAAAGTTTGGCCCGGCCGAACTTAATGTTTTTTTAATTGTTATTATTATTATTATTATTATTTCTTTTTTTCTTTTTTTTGTGGCAAGTTACCATTCCGAAATTGTATGAATTGTTAAAGTCCGTCGAGCAGTTCTTGCGTTTAAAGCGTTTGTTTTGATTTTATCCTTTTCTGCCAAGAGATAACTCCGAATTTGTCTGAATCGTTTAAATCAGACCGGCTGTTTTTGAGTTTATATGTATAGAAGTATAGATAGATTAAAAAGCAGGCGTGGTCAGTTCCACAGCCCTCAAATAAATACTTAGGATTTGAAGGAAAGTCAGCAGTATCTCGTGTAATAATTTTTAAACCGATATCTTCATTATTTGGGAATTTTTAGGTTTTTAGATAAATAGAAATAGTCGGCGTGGTCAATATTTCTTCTTTAAAAACCCAACTCGGGGTATGACAAACGTTTATACAAATAATTATGCAAATCGGTCCAGCCGTTTGCAACTGATTCCATTACCAACGAACAACAATTGAAACCGTATTGACATTTATATGATAAGTATCCATTGTACCTTTGAAAAGTTTTCAAAATAGATCAATTTATGTATGTACGAGCTGGACCGGTCCGCGTTGCCGGTCCGTACTTTTAGTCTTTAATTCGTCTTTTCAGTCTTTAATAAATCACAGATCTGACTCCATAGTATTTTCTAAATACAAATAAATATTCATGGCAAAAATTATAATAGATGTTCGCGTATAGTCAATTTTAGATATTTTGGATAGTCTAATCTTATTTTACATCCCTAGGCTTTAATATGATTGTTAAAAAGCTATATTATGTAGAACATCTATAATAGCCTCAGGAGAAAACCCACCTCAATTTGGTATTCTAAAGAGCTTATCAACATTAGTGAGTGATTTCAGGATAGTCAAAGAAAATTAATCTTTTACACACATTACCGTAAGAATGGAATTAATTGTTCTGTCATTTAAATTGGGCGTTTGAGACCCCATAAAGTCCATATTTTTCATCATAGTATAATTCAATAACGATTAAAGAAATGTTCGGTCCCGTGCTACCTTCTATTATTCGCAATTTTGTCCATGTTTCCTGCACAATTTCCGACTTGATAAGTTCCAGTTTGACATTTCAGATTTTATTTTTTCATATAGATGTACATGTCAAAATCTACATTCCCAAACAATATTCTCTTGGGGGTTACAAATTCAATAGAATACAAAATTTTCTTTTCTGTGTGGTCAGAATGAACCCTACTCCGAAAACTGAAAATTTTATGGGAAGAGGTTTTCTACCCTCTTAGAAACAAAGATGCCAAATAAGAACCAGAAAAAGTGGCCAAGACCCCGAGAATAGCTTAACTCGTATGATGGTTATACCAAAACGTGATCAGATTTTGCATAGATGGTTTCTTCTCAAACTACCAACATTTGCCGAAATTGGTATGAAAAATATGGTTAAAATGTAAAATATACTTGAAATCGGGTTGTACTCTTACCCGGGTGTTATGACCCATATCATGACCTTCAAAAGCGATTTAAGGTATCGTGGAAATTTAGGAAGAATTTCTGAATATACATCCTTTTCTTATTAAATGTTCGATTTGCTCTCCTGTTTTTATTCGACATTTAATGATTAGCAGTCCCAATGAATTTTGTATTTTGAGATTTTATTGGGCGGAATATCGTCCACGTTTTTAAACGAGCTCCATAACGGTTTGTCGGTAATTTTTGTTTGTTTAAATGTGTTCGAATCTTCCAGCTCAACCAGGATGTGGGTCCCAGAGTTGAAAGCTAGGTCCTAATTTAAGACATGAAAGATCATCATTTAACATTGTATTGCTCACTCATTTCATTTTTTATATTATTTATTCAGAATTCAAAACAATAAAAGTGTTCACTTCAAATTCACGCCAAAAAGGTTTTTTCATTAATTTTTCATTTTTGTTTGCATATTTTCACGCTATTCTTTGACAATATTCCATTCCGAAATTGTATGAATTGTTAAAATCCGTCAAGTCGTTCTTGTGTTATAAGCGTAGTAACTAACATAACGTTCTTTAATATGGTAAAAAAAATATTCAATACTGCACTTTCGGTACTAACTTCAATGCAACCCCCCTGCATATTCCGTTTTCAAGAAATCGAGTCAATTAAATAAAGTTAATCAACTTGAAAACCCGTTCGTACATGGCAAAGTATTGAAGTTTTTGGTTAATATGTTATTATTTTCATCGCTTACCCAATAAATACAAAAAATATATATATAACAATAACAGCATCGAATTTGGAAGTTTTCGAAAAAGATAACATTCGCCAAAAATTCTGTTAACATCTTAAAAATACCTAGTATAGCCGATATATTCGGGTCTGTACGACGTGCACCTACATAGGCATTGCTTATCATAAGCCATTACCATATTCAAATTCGAAACTTGAAATAAACGGTGAATAATGTAGCTAAAATCATTAAAATACCGTATATATGGAGGTACCGTTATATCGGAGCTACACGAAGACCTGGACCTGCATAGACAATTTTCTTTCACAGACTGTAGCTTCCATTACTAACTTCAAAATCGTCAAAGTACCGAATATAACGAGGTACTGATATATGGGTCCTATACGAAGACCTAAACCTGCATAGGCAATTTTCTGTCACGGACTGTAGATCCCATTACGAACTCTAAATACGTAATTTGAAAATAATACGGTGAATAATGACGCTAAAATTATCAAAATACCGAATATTGGGAGGTACCGTTATATGGGGGCTATACGAAGACGTGGACCTACATGGCCCATTTACGAACTTAACCTGCCTACTTTCAAAATAGACATGTGTGCAAAATTTTAGCCTTCTATCTCAATTTGTTCGAAAGATAGCGTGATTACAACAGACAGACGGACATGGCTAAATCGTCTTAGAATTTTACACTGATCAAGAATATATATACTTTGTTGGGTCTAAGATCATTATTTCGATGAGTTACAAACGGAATGACAAAATTAATATACCCTCCATAGTATGGTGGAGGGTATAAAATGTTCAAATTTCACATTTTTACGTGATTTTTTTGGATTTTATCCTTTTTGGCCAGGAGACAATTCCGAGTTTGTATGAATCGTTAAAATCAGTCCAGCGGTTCTTAAGTTATAAGCGTAGTAACTAACACAACTTTCTTTTATATATATAGACTAGCTGGTCCAGTCCGCGTTGCCGGCTCGTACTTTTAGTCTTTAATGCATATTTTTTAAAGCATAATAGAACACAAATCTGAATTATATAAGCGGCACAATTGTTATAATAAGTAAAATAACTCAATAGTAATCTCTAAATATAAATAAACATTCATGGCAAAAATTATAATAGATATTATCCCAAATTGATTTTCGGTATTTTGAATAGCCTGATCTTATTTTTCAGCCATAGGATTTAGTTGGAGTATTAGAAACCTGTATGATATAGAACATCTATTATAGCCCCATGTGAAAACTCAACTCAATTTTTGGTATTGTAAAGAGCTTAGCTAAAGTTTTCATTAAAATGAGGTGTAATTTGGAATTGCAACGTTTATAATACCGTGCTGCGTGGTATATAGTTTTGTCCACCTCATAATTGAGGGCAGAATGATTTCTGAATGGTCAAAAATAATTATTCTCATACACCCATTACCGTAAGATGGGAATAAGTTTTGTTGTCATTTAAATTGTCCATATTTTTCATCATAGTATAATTCAATGACGATTTAACAAATGTTCGGTCCCGAGCTACTTTCCAATCTTCATAATTTTTTTCTTGACGAACATCCCAAATCTAAGTTCCCAACCAATATTCTCGTGGGGGTTACAAATTCAATAGAATACACAATTTTCTTTGCTGACTTTGGGGTACACTAATGTGGGGACTATACTTAAATAAATGCCTATGTGGACAATTCTCTGTAAGATGTTTCTCTACCCCAGAAAAGCCTAAAAACCATTTTTTAGTCAAATTTTTTGGTCAAGATTTATATGGACCCTACTCCGAAAATTCCATAACGCTTTGTCGGTGATTTTTGTTTTTTTTTTTTTTTTTTAAGTGTGTTTGCATTTTCCAGCTGAAGCACAATGTAGGTCCTCGAGTTTAAATCTAGATCCCAATTTTAGAAATGAAAGATCGCTTTTTAATATCGTATTGCGCACTCATTTAAAAAAAAGAAAAACATATTGGAAAAAATCTTCAACTTATTCGCGGATATTTTACAGCAAATATTTAAAGGTCCTTGCGAAGTTTGTCAATAGAATGTACCATAATTTTGAAATTCGATTCCATTGAAGAATTTTTCTCCATTTAGAATATTTGCCATAAGGTAGTTTTTTTTTTTTTTTTTTTTTTTGAAAACGTAATTATCCTTTAGCTATGGTGTGGCCGCGTTAAATTATTTCAACATCATATATTAAGTGTCGCCACCACATGATTCGGTACTACACTTCTGTGTAGCCCGCTTGCAATTATTTTGTTAATAGCTTATCCTCTTCTGAAATGATTTTATATGTATATTTTCACTTACCCAATAAATACATAGAAACTATAACAAACAGTTTTTCGTTGCCGCTTTGAACTCCCCAAAAGACTACACATCATATAAGAATTAAAAAAAAAAAACAAGAAGAAAAAAACACAACATGTGTACTTTCGAAAATAGTAAGGTTAAATGACAAAAAATTGTGCAAAATAAAACATTGGTATTATACATTCCAAAAGTCAAAATGCAAGTGTTCACATTTCACATTTTTGCCCGATTTTTTTGGATATTGTCCTTTTTTGCAATTCCGAATTTGTTTGAATCGTTAAAATCGGATCAGTAGTTCTTGGGTTATAAGCGTAATAACTAACACAAATTTCTGTTATATATATATACTAGCTGGCCCGGTCCGCGTTGCCGGCCCGTAATTTTAGCCTTTAATGGTTATTATATCCCCCACCTTGGAAAGGAGGGTATATTAACTTTTTCATTCCGTTTGTAACATCCCTAAATGTTCGTCATAGACTCCGTGTGTATGTCTGTTTATTTAAATTACGATACAGCCCACATTATTTGACGTAGAGCTTCAAAATTTAGCAGAACAATTTGTACTGTGTATTGGATGGTTGGTATTGAAATTATTTTGACGATTTTTGTCACATTTCTCATCGGATTTGTCCGCGTTGCCGGCCCGTAGGTTTAGTCTTTAATGCAAATTTAGCATAGCATAATATTTCACAAATCTAGCTCATAAAGGTGAACAAATTTTAATATAAATATTGATTCGACTAAATAGAAATAAATAACTATGGAAGGAGGGCAAAATAATTTCTGAATAGTCAAAGTTAATTACGCTTTTACACCCATTACCATAGCACCTCAAATTGCGCATTAGAGTCCCCAAAAAGTCTATGTTCTTGTTCATAGTAAAATTCAATGACGATTAAACAATACCCGCGTTGTTGTCCGCCAATCGGTAAACATCACTATAGATCGGCGGGCCTGGGGACTATATGTGGACTGTACGAAAATATTTACGTATGTTGACATTTTTCTGCAAGACGGTTCTCTACTCACAAAGTAGCCTAAATACAGCAAATAATGGCCAAATCAGTTGAAAAACGTGGCCAAGACCACGGTCACAGCTGAAATCAGGGATACATTTATATAAGGGTTATACCAAAACGTGGCCCAACCAATATTCTCTTGGGGGTTACAAATTCAATAGAAAACAAAATTTTCTTTTCTGACCACCAATTAGATGTGAAAGTGGACTTGGAGATACTTTATTTAAATAAATTCCTGTGTGGCAATTATATGTATGATGGTTCCCTACCCCAGGGTAGCATAAATACAATTTTTAGCCAAATCAATTAATGAATATGGTCAAGACCAAAATGGGCCCTACTCTGAAAATTTCAAACTTTATGCGAAGAGGTTTTCTACCTCCTTAGAAACAAATATGCCAAATAATGTCCAAAATATTAAAAAAGTGACCAAGATACCAAAAAAAACTTAAATCATACGATGGTTATATAAATATGAAATCGGGTTGTACCCTTATCCGTGAGTTATGATCGATATCATGACCTGCAAAAGCGATTAAAGGTATCTCGAATGTTTGGGAAGAATTTCTGCGAGGATAGAAATTCTTTTCTTACTAAGAGTCCCATTCGCTCTACTTTTTTCCACCCTTTATATTTGGTATTTTTCTGATTGTACATTGGACGGATTATTGTGACAGGAAAGAAGTAGTTCCACGCTTTGAAATGAGCCCCATTAGGGTTTTTCGGTAATTTTCGTTTGTTCAAATGTGTTCGCATCTTCCAGCTGAACCACGATGTCGGCCCTGGAGTTGAAAGGTAGATGTCAGTTAACATCGTATTTCCCACTTATTTAATTTTTTGGTGAAAATTTGTTATAGTGAAAAGTTATTCTTTATTTTGTTCACAAAAAATTTACTGAATTCAATTAGATAATACAAATTGAAAAAAAAAATTGACAAAAGAAGAATAACACATTGAAAAAATCTTCAACTTGTTCGCTGATTTTGTACAGAAAATGTTTAAAGATCCTTATATAGTTTGTCAATAGAATGTACTTCTATTTTAAAATTCGATTCCATTAAATTATTTCGACATCATCTATTATGTTTCGCCACCACATAATTCGGTACTACACTTCCATGTAACTCGCCATCAATTTCATTTCTCAAGAAATCAAGTCAATTAAATAAATTGGTATTAATATTTGAATTCAAAAAAAAAAAAAAAAATAAAAATAAAAAAAAAAACACTACAAATGTACATTAGAAAAAAGTAAGTCAAAATGGAAAAAAATTATGCAAAATAAAACATTACTATTGTACATTTCAAAAGTCAAAATGAAAATGTTAATATAACACATTTTTACGCGATTTTTTTGGATATTATCCTTTTCGGATAATTTCCTTTCTTTTATAGATATATATATATATATATATATATATATATATATATATATATATATATATATATATATATATACTAGCAGACCCAGTCCGCGTTGCCGCCCCAAAGTTTTAGTCTTTCATGCATATTTTTTAAGCATAATAATAATAATTAGCTCTCCTCATTTGAGGGGAGCTGTATCACAATGTAGACCGACCTGATACATATTTTCTACAAATGATTCTTCATGTACCCCTAGGATTGTATCAGATTTAAAATTCTATCGTAACTTTTTCCGGAGTATAGAGCAAAATATTTGAAGCCCTTTCTGTATGGTTAAGCTATACAAAATGGACCCTCAAAAAGTTTGACCCGGTAATCACCCTTTTAGGATTTTTATCTACCAAACAAAAATTTCCAAACCCCATGATTGTTTGCGGCGCAGTGTAATTACTGACGATAACGCATAGTCCCCGTATAACGTTACTTGTTATTTAAGGCTACTTTTAAGAGTTCGGAAGAGAATACGAATCATTTTCTTACTAAATTTTCAATTCGCTCCACTATAGTGTATAATCCGCCTATTACAATGCCTCTTCATATTCAGTCCCAATGAATTTTGCTTTTTCATTTCTCATTGGATTGATTATTTCCATGTCTAGTCAATCTTTTGGAGTTTTGGACTTCAGATTCTATAGTAATTTCTACATTGAAACCTTGGCAATATGACTTTAATTTAACTAACATAACCAAAGTTTCATCGGTTTATAAAAGTTAGAGACCCCATTAAATAAATTATGTCCGTTAGCCTCTCCGTTCACCATTTTCAATTACGATAGAGGTCACCAAATTTAATATGCGTCTTTCAACCTTTGCACAGGCTTTTATATTATTCTTAGCATGATTGATGTTACAAAATGTATCTTTTTATATGTACTCCTCGTATAATATTATCTCCTAAAAATTCGTCAACCAAATGTGCTCTAATTTGGCTGTTTTGAGGTATTTTGAAGGGCTGAAAACCATTTTTATTTGTCAAAAAATTACAACAAACGCCCACTTTATGATTTATTTTCTATTCCCCAGTACCTCTTTATATTCGTTATATCATTTAGTAAAATTTTCAAACCACAATTATCAGTATTATAAAGGTAGAATATATCCGTTTCTTTAGGTATATAATACCACTAAAAATTCGTCCTTTTGCATGTTTTTGTTGCAATTTCTACCGAATAAACTGTAATTTGACTTTTAAAGTTTAAGTATCAACTGTTTACTATTGGTTCCCCAATAGACATAGCCTTAATCTAACAGTATGTTCAGATCTTATGTGTTTTGATGCTTTGAGAAGTATTTTTTAATCAAAATAAAAATTTTCGTATGGCAACCATATAATTATATTATGTATAGAAAATGTGCCAAATTTATTATTATATTAGGATTTTAAGTAAATCGAAAACACTAAGTCGTGGTAGGACGAACAATTAAAAAAAATATCCCAATCGTTCCCGCTATTTTCAACAGATTCTTACCAACGAACAACAATCGATTTTTATATATATAGATAAATTAAAAAGTAGGCATGGTCAGTTCCTCAGCGCCCAAATAAATATTTGGGGCTGGATGGAAAGTCAACAGTATCTCGTGTAAAAGTATATATACCAGACATTAGGTTTTTAAAGAAAAAAAAATGACCACGCCTACTTTTACACGAGATACTGTTGACTTTCCATATATATATATATATATATATATATATATATATGTGTGTGTGTGTGTTTTATGTAACCCTCACCTTATCGAGCCAATCTTTCTATGTTCGTCTATTACGACGATAATTCTTAAAATTTTAGACAATCCTATGTCAACAAATTTTGTAAGTGTAGACATAGCATATGACCTCTTCCGATCTCTCACTTCTACCCATTTCCGCAAGATATCACACTTTTTTAATGGAGTAGTTAAAAAATGGTAAATAACATGTTCGTCTGCAAGCCGCAGTAGCTGAAACTTTTATATGTTTGAAGTTCTCAATTTTCTCAAATCAAGCAACAAATAATATCGCTATACACTTTTATACAACTTTTTTTCCCACTCCACTAATTAAGAAAAAAAAACTAACAAAAGTTTTATTGTAATATTAATAATATGGTTTACAATTGTCTAAGTTTTTTAAATAACTCGGTGTGCTGTTATGTTACAGTATGTCAACTTATTAAATTGTGGAAATTCTCAATTGGATTAAAAAGTTCTTTGTTCAATTAATATAATAATCAACACATGACCATCAATTGCAATTAATTGATTAACTGAAAGCCTATGTGTTTCATTCGTCACTCGATCCCCCTCTGGTGAATAATTAGTGAACGCCACATTTCTAAATAGTCCGATGGTCGAGGAAAAATGATGACAATTTCACGATTGAACACATACCAAACAAATACTCTGATCCAACCGCAATATATGAGCAACAACAACAACATGTCAAAAAACGGGACAAAATTAAAAACAGACAGAACCAGTAGTTTTAGCAATAAATAAATAACACAATTACGCGTAATAGTATCGGACCTAATAAATTTATTTTATCGTTCTACTGTTATTTGTCTGTGGTCAAATCCAAATAACACTCATTTAATGCGTAAGAAATTAAACGGAATGACGTTATGTAACTGAAATGAGCTCTTTTTGATGACACTCAAAAGCATATGTTGGAGGTTGGAGCACAAAATAAAACAGAAAATATAAACAAACTAATTTTCAAATGTGTTCACACCCACTACAGTTTTCAACATTCCACAACATCCGTCGTCAATGCGGGGTAGCAATGAACGGCCACGTGTCATTGCAGTTCTGTATTTTTTGTTTTTGAATTGGATCATTAATTGTTCGATCAGGCTTTTTTCTATGAACATGATTAAAGAAAATTTATCACCTCTTAGTATGATTGGTACTCTGATATGAGCCCCAAAATATATTGTTGTCATCTTCAGTCATTCGTTTTATTACTTTTTCTAGGGTAGTAGCGAATGTGTTCTTAGCAAGTAGATATCTGGTTAAATTTGTTTTGATGCCTTGTACCGTTGTTCGTTGTACCAACTCGCTTTGGGTTTCTCCCAAAAGCGTGCTTCCAATGCTATGGTAAAGTGTATTTTTGACTGGTCAAGTTTAATATAAATCGACAGGACATTATTGAATAGGTGGCAATACAAAATTGTTAGCAATACGCCATGGAAGCAACCGTGACAGTATCTGTAAAGTAATGTTCTTCACTACTTTAAAATTTTTAGAAACTGTTTGTGGTTGTTATATAACCATATTTGTTGTTTGTATAAAGAACAAAAACACCTTTTTGGAAAGTTTATTAACTTCATAGTCTTTATGAATTAAAAAGAAAAACGTTCAGAAAAAATATATACGTCTACGCCCGACAAAATAAAGTTTCATCTATTTTTGTCTTCGGATCATTTTATTCTTAAATTCATGTTATAAGGTTATCTTGGTCTCTCAGCGATGCTAAGAGATAAATTTCGTCAATTGTCCCATATTAATGTCTCTGTTGTACTAATTAATATTCAAAACAGTGTTTGGTGTATTTCACTCGCTTAATATTATTAGATTACTATTTAAAGTGAAAAGCTTCGGTCAGTCTTAAAGTGTAAGCCCATGTAAAATAACTCTTAGATGGGACTATAATTGTGAAATGTAAACCGCAAAAAAATTAGGAAAAAAATTGTTTTTGGTGCATTTCACATTTTTTTCGTGCTATTAGTCTTATCCTAACTCATTGTAAATGAGGATCGAAATGTTATGTTGTGGGACTAGTAGCAATAGTTGCGCACTTTCTGAATCAATCAAATGTATATCCTAAATTTTTTATTAAATTTTATCGGGCATCAATCCACCTTATCTATATGGTCGCAGATTTTCATATAAAGATATCCCACAAAATTTAAAAAATTAATTGGTTCATTTGCTTTACTTGTTTGTATTAAGTTTCATCGAACTATTATGATGGTGATGGAGCTGTACACGTATATAAGATTACAGAGATAACAAAATAAGACATAAACAAGACATTCCGTGTAACGTTTTGGGTCGTATTTCTAATTTAAAAACAGTTTTCGTGTTATTTGTTGTCATTTTGAAGAGAAGCATATCGAAATGGTAAAATCTACAAATATTAGAAGAGTTCATAGTAAAATATTTTATTCAGCAAATATGTAAAATAAAGGTCTTGAAACGTTTTTGTGTTAAATAACGCAATAACCCCGTTTGCGAAATAATTACAAACCATGATGAAATTGTGCTGTTTATTCGACGATGACGACATGAAATATGGTATGAGTAGACTACATGGCGCCGAAGGGAAAAGCTATATTTACAGTTTTTTATTAACTCGTAGGCATACATCCAAAGATAAGGTTTACACTACATTGACAGGACACTACATGCGTGGCTCATGGATACTAAATATGCAAATGGTTTGCTATGAATGTTTATACATATCATGGTGAACGAAATAACTCAAAAATTCTTATTTACTAGGTCCCCTAATAAAATAAATACTATAAATCCTCAGATAAACAAATGTGTTTATTGCTCTTGTTGTTTCATATCTTGTCCTGAATTAAAAGGCTGTTTATTGTTACTCTATGACTTTTGGCTTTTTCAAATATCTCTACAATTTGTAAAAACCGAGCGAGGGGAAATACGAACGAGTCATAAAATTCATTGTCACGTCTTAGCATATGGAGTATTATTTGTAAATACTTTTATGATAAGTACGTGACTGAAAGAGACTAGTGGATCCTACATCCTTTCCGTTCATTGATATACATGTAGATAGTGCCACCAGATACATATACGCATTTCCATTGCAAATCAGAATCCGCCCGAATAGACGAAAGCGATTATTGTTATTATTGAAGGCTAAAAGTTATTAAATAATAAATGTTTATAAGAAAGAAGAGGGGACTAGTGAGCACAAATATAACCACTAACAAACAATGAAAATAGTGTCACATTTAAATCATATATTCGATGTGTTTTTATGGTTATGAATTCTACCCGTCACTTTCTGCTGGAAGGGAGTCGGTGTGATTTTAGCAAACGTATTGTTGAACTAAAAAATTGTGTTTTGGGAAGCCGAACAAATTAAATTAAGAGGATTAAGATAGAAATTAAAAAATTACATAAAATGATGTAAATAAAAATGTGAGTATTTTTCTGTATTATTTTGTGATATATTTTTTTTATTTTTACACCCTACAAGCTATGTGTTGGGGGTGTTATAAGTTTGATTGGGCCCAAAATTATGTAACACCTCGAAATATTGGCTTTCGACATAAAAAGCTATATAAAAACAGAAAAAAATAGATTTTGCAGTTGCTCTACAAGTCTAGGGCTGGGCAAAAGCCTAACAATTTGGGTGGTCATCGGACAATATTGGATGAGATTTTTTTATTATTTGACTTACAATATTGAATTTTGCGTTTGGTAATATTTTTTCAACTTACAACACTATGTTTTGGGAGTATTTTATTCAAGTCGCAAATATCGTCCGATTTTAGTATTCAGCTGGTGAAATGTATGAAAAAAAACGACAAAATTAGTGAAACAATCAATACATGAAAGGTGCACCCCTGAGCCTTTTTATTGGTGCAGCTTTCATTGACGAATATAGTCAAATATCAGAGACACAGGAAATCATATAGAGAAATCTAAGTTTTCAAATATCATAGGGCAAATGCTACGATTTTTCTGACACCGATTTTTCGGCCAACAGCCAAGATAAAATTTTTGCAGGACTATGTCACACTATATCAAAAATGAAATAAAAAGAAATTGTTAAATATGAATGAAAACAAGTAAAAAAGCTGTAAGTTCGGCCGGGCCGAACTTTTAATACCCTCCACCATTTGGTACAAATTTGGCATTTTCTAATAAATAAAATCCGTTAAAAATTCTGTTAAAATCTTAAGAATACTGAATGCTTATACGACGACGTGGGCCAGCATAGGCAACTTTTGTCATAAGTTATTACACTATTTAAATGCGAAACTTGAAGAAAAATCTGTTTATAATCTAGCTAATATCATTAAAATACCGAATATGGGGGGTACCGTTATATGGGGGCTATACGAAGACATGGACCTGCGCAGACAATTTTCTGGCATGGGCTGAAGTATCCATTCCGAAATTCACATGCGAAATTTAAAACAATCCCGGTAAATAATGTCGCTAAAATCATCAAAATACCGAATATCGGGGGGTACGGTATATGGGGGCTATATGAAGACGTGGACCTATATGGCCCATTTTCTGTTTTATGCTGCAGTATCTATTACGAACTTCAAACACCAAATTTGGAACGATTTCGCTGAATAATTTCGCTAAAATCATCAAAATACCGAATATCGGGGGGTACCGTTATATGGGGGCTATATGAAGACGTGGACCTATATGGCCCATTTTCTGTTTTATGCTGCAGTATCTATTACGAACTTCAAACACCAAATTTGGAACGATTTCGCTGAATAATTTCGCTAAAATCATCAAAATACCGAATATCGGGGGGTACCGTTATATGGGGGCTATATGAAGAAGTGGACCTACATGGCTCATTTTTTGATTTAGGATGTAGTATCCATTACGAAGTTCAACTACCAAATTTGAAACGATTCCGGTAAACAATGTCGCAAAAATCATAAAAATACCGAATATCGGGGGGTACCGTTATATGGGGGCTACACGAAGACATGGACCTGCACAGATAATTTTCTGTTTTAGGCTGTAGTATTCATTACGAACTTCAAATGCCAAATTTGAAACAATTCCGGCGAATAATGTCGCTAAAATCATAAAAATACTGAATATCGGGAGGTACAGTTATATGGGGGCTATATGATAACTTGGACCTACATGGCCCATTTACGAACTTAACCTGCCTACTGGCAAAATATACATGTGTGCAAAATTTTAGCCTTCTATCTCAATTTGTTCGAAAGATAGCGTGATTACAACAGACAGACAGACAGACGGACAGACAGACACACAGACAGACGGACATGGCTAAATCGTCTTAGAATTTTACGCTGATCAAGAATATATATACTTTGTTGGGTCTGACATGAGTATTTCGATGAGTTACAAACGGAATGACAAAATTAATATACCCTCCATAGTATGGTGGAGGGTATAAAAAATTGGAATTTACATTTTTGTTCTTTCCGAAACGGCGAATTAAGAATTTGACGTAGTGTGAACATCTGCTTCGTCAAATACCGATGCTTAAAGATCGTAAGTTTTTGGAAAAGATTGGTTCCATATTTATGATGATTATTCCTAAACAGGAGCAATTAGGTTCAACATTTGCTTTAATTATGTAGTAGATATGGGGATATTTCTTAGTGTAATCTTCATTCTACTTAAAAGGGTTTCATATCTACAGAAACTTTGCGCAAACTGTAGCGTCGTAGAGTAACAGAGAAAATATAAGTTTTCGTATCTATACAACTGACAGAAGAATCATTTGTTCCAAAAACCATAATATATTTTTATTCGACAATTTTGAAAGCTAATGTGAAAAATATTGTTAGAAAAACAGGCTGTAATTATCACTAATGCCTTTCTATACCCTCCACATACTTAGTAAGTAGGGGATATTAACCTTGTCATTTCGTTTGTAACTCATCGAAATAATCATTTTAGACCCAACAAAGAATATATATTCCATGTCTTTTGTCTTTTTTCTGTAGTCTGCATTCAGGTCAAGTTCGAAGATGAGCCATATCGGTCCAGTTTTCGCATATTCGATATTTTACACAATATTGTGTATACAGAATGATATAAAATGCTGCAACAAAACCAAACGCCATAATTTTTATTTTTTATTTTATTGATGGAGGCAATATATGTCGGAAATAGCATCAAATCTTAGAATAAGTTTAGATTCGTTCGAATGGGTCATCTTTGGCACGAAATATAACCTTCAAACAGTCAATGAAACCGTCAGACACTACCCGAATGTTGCTCTGCGGTATTTTGACCTGTTCGCGGCGAAGCGCTTGCTTGAGGTGATCGATACTTTGATATTTTTAATGCCAACATTGCTTTTTAAAATACGTCAGACTCAATAGTTCAATGTATTGGTATCCGGAGATTTTGGTGGCCATTGTGCGCTGGAACCTCATTTTGTATCCATTCTTGGGTGGTGCGTGCTGAGTGCGATGGTGCTGAGTCCTGCTGGAATGTCCAAGGTATGCGGCCAAAATGTTTGCCTGCCCAAGGCTTTAATACACCCTCCAGAATATTTTCGCTACAATATTCGATATTTATTCTGATGCAACGGTCGATTAATATGAGCGGAGAGCGACCATCGACTGTTATGTTGGTCCACACCATCACCATGGCCGGCACTCGAAGGTGCACATTTTCAGCTGACCTCTTTGGCAAGTAAACATGATCATTTTGTTTTTTTACAAACTGCTGGACAACGAATGTTTTCTCATCGGAGAAAACCAAATTCGCCAGTTCACCACTATCGGTCAAGCGAAGCAACTCCTTAGCTCTTTTGAGTTTATTTTCTTTCTGTTGCGGTGTAAGTACTTGCACTTTTTGGAATCTCATTGGCTTTATGCCGAGCTTATTTTTAAATATTTGCCAAATGGAATAGTACGATATGTTCAGCTCACGAGCCATTTCTCGGCCACTGCGACCCGGGTTTCGATCAAGTCGCTTCTTTACATTTCGAACCATTTCTGCTGATTTTGCTGTTTTCTTCCGTCCTTCCTTGACGTCGGGCTACGCTACCAGTATCACGATAATGAGCGATGGTACGAGACACAAAAGATTTATTCACATTTAAATGCTGGAGTACTCTAACAATAGCCACTTGTGGGTTTTCAGCCAAATACAAAGGAATCACACTTCGCGCTTGAATTCCATCACGAATAACTTTTTTTCTGGAAAATTGTCACCAAAATTCTTTAGTACGCTTGTAAACAATATAATGAGCTGTCACTGGAATAATTTTAACAGCTGTCAGACGAGTGGCTTAGAAATGACAGCAGATCCACTTTTTCGAACAGCCTCCATATAATTGTACCTTCCGATATTCGGAAATTTGACGGTCGAAAATTCGGTATTTAGAGTTCATAATATTAATATTACTCCTGTGGCAGAACATTACCTATATAGGACCACGCTTTCCCCTAGCCCACATATTGTATCTTCCCATATTCGGTACTTTGATGATCTTAGCCTTTGTTTCTATCAGAATAGCTTAAAATTCAGTATTTAATTCCGTAATGAAAATATTCTATATAAGTCAAGATTTTTCTATAGCCTCTATCTGCCGATATTCGGTATTTTAATGATTTTAGCCCACCTGTTTTAAGAATTATTTGAAATATGGATTAGATGTACCTAATAAAAGAATATTGTGTATACTTATTAAATCTATTAATATAAATGATGGTAAAATGTAGTCTCATCATTTGTAATAATCACCGATAAGGTTTTTTCGAAAATAAATTTGGATAAAAGTCTTCAGAAAAGTAGGGAAATGAAAAAAAATATTTAGTTGTTTCTTTGATGTGGAATTTTGTGTGATATTGTTACAGAATGGATTTTCGAATGAAAACATTGGACATTTTTAGTGGAAAACTAGGGAATATCTAGGTTTCGGAAAGAGCCACCAATCCTCATTAGATCCCTTGCTTTTTGTCGGAAATATTTCTCCCATAAGTTATTTTAAAACAACTCCTATGACAAATACCCTTCACCATTTGGAACGAATTAGAAAATTTTCAATAAAATAAAATCCATTAAAAATTCTTTTAAAATCTTTAAAATACCCAACATCGGAAGGTGACGATATATGGGGGATATACGATATTGTGGACCTATAAAGACAAATCTATGTCTGGGTGTAAAGTACTCACAAGGAACTCCTTGTGTGGATTTTCAGATAATTCCATTGGAAAAAGTGGCTAAAATCATCAAAATACCGAGTATAGGGGAGTACCGTTATATGGGGGATATACGATATTGTGGACCTATATAGACAATTTCGTTTCAGGGGTTAAAGTGCTCACAAAGAAATCCTTGTGTGGATTTTCAGACAATACGATTGGAAAATGTGGCTAAAATCATCAAAATACCGAAGATCGCGGGGTACCGTTATATGGGAGCTATACGTTATCGTTAACCTATATAGAGATTTCTCTGTCGAGGGGTAAAGTGCTCACAAAGAGCCCCTTGTGTACAAAGAACCCCTTGTGACCATTCCGTTAAAAAATGTGGCTAAAATCACCTATATAGATTGTGGACCTATGTATATAGATAATTCTCTGCCGAGGTATAACGTACCCACAAGGAACTACTTGTGTAGATTTTCAGACAATTCCATTGAAAAATGTGGCTAACATCATCAAAATACCGAATATCGGGGGTACCGTTATATGGGGGCTATACGATATCGTGGACCTATATAGATAATTCTCTGTCGAGGTATAAAGTACCCACAAGGAACTCCTTGTGTGGATTTTCAGACAATTCCGTTGAAAAATGTGGCTAAAATCATCAAAATACCGAATATCGGGGGTACCGTTATAGGGGGGCTCGTCATGTTGTGCCCTGTTTGATCAAACGCATAACAGTACGTGACATCCAACCAAATGCTCGATGTCTCGTCATGTCGGTCACACTCAAACCCATCGTCATAACATATAATGGCCAATAAAAGGGATTGTTGAATAGTGTGTCATACAAAAATGTTCTATCAAAAAACAACAACAAATATGAAACAATTGCCAACGAAAAAGACTCACACGTGATGAAGGCAAAGCGCAATCGCTACCTGCTTTCTCGATATGTGAAAAAAAATATTTTGTAATAAAGAATTTCTTGGCGATTACTAAAATATTAAAGGTAATTCTAATTGGTCCACACAAAATTTTCACATTTCGTGGTTATTGACGAACAATCTAAAAGGTTAGTCCTTATTAAAAAACAATAATCCCCTGAAAAATTTTCTTATTTTGATTATAATTTCATAAATGTTTGCCTCCGGGATTGAGGTGTAAAAGAACACTATATATAGATAGAAAATAGGCAAACAATATTTACCTCTTTTTTATGACCAAAATTTTATGATAATCACCAATAAATTGGGATTGTTAAGAATGTATTTCATTTTTTCTATTCATTTGTTGATGTCTCTACACATTTTGTTATTGAACTCAATTTTATATTTACGCGGTGTTTGTTACAAAATTACAGCGCACACGAAAACACACCCTCACCGTCGAAAGTAACACACACACACTCTCTCAATTTAAGCACACGTACACAAATGACACACAATTTGACGATGACACGGTTCGATGTCATCGTTGACACCCTGCATTTATGGAGAACACCATGCAAATATTCGAGTCAGCCATGCCACGATCGAACTTTAGACAATGGCACACATTAATCAAAATGGGGGATGTTGTTGGTTGTCATTGCCTATCAAATACATAGCGCATGATTGAGTAGACAAAGTCAGTGTGTCGAAAAAAGCACAATTCATACAATTCGTCTTGTGCAGGCCTTTATTATGTACACATGTTAAATTTTGTTTCGATCTGGCAATTCCTTTATATCGAAACAGTTGTTAAATTGGAAAAAGTAGAAATGCCTGCTGTCCATATATATAAATAAAATTTGTGCTAGTTACTACGCTTATAACTCAAGAACCGCTGATTTTAACGATTCAGCCAGATTCGGAATTGTCTCCTGGCAGAAGAGGATAATTTGAACATTTTCTTTTAGACTTTTGAAATGTAGAATCTTAATGTTTTATATTGCATGATTTTTTTTTCCATTTTGACTTACTATTTTAAAATGAACATTTGTAGTGTTTATGCCCTACACCACAAGGTGGTCAGGGTATTATGTCTTTGTGAATTTGTTTGTAACGAGATAGATCCATAGTTCCTTTTGATGATCTGCATAGAATCACATTCTGAGTCGATGTATGCATGTCGGTCTGTCTTTAAATTATAATTATAATCATAGCGTGTATGATTGAATTCTCCCATAAAAACTTTTAATTGTTATGAGAGCTCTACTAAATTAGCAAAGTGGTGTAGGGTATCATAATTTTTTTTTATACCCTCCACCAGAAAAGGTATGGAGGGTATATTAAGTTTGTCATTCCGTTTGTAACTCATCGAAATAATCATTTTAGACCCAACAAAGTATATATATTCTTGATCAGCGTAAAATTCTAAGACGATTTAGCCCTGTCCGTCCGTCTGTCCGTCTGTTGTAATCACGCTACAGTCTAAACGAATTAAGATAGGAAGCTAAAATTTTGCACAGATCTCTCTTTTGTCTGCAGGCAGGTCAAGTTCGAAGATGGGCTATATCGGTCCACGATATCGTATAGCCCCCATATAACGGTACCCCCCCCGATATTCGGTATTTTCATGATTTTACCCACATTTTTCAACGGAATTGTCTGAAAATCCACACAAGGAGTTCCTTGTGGGTACTTTATACCACGACAGAGAATTATCAATATAGGTCTTCAATATCGTATAGCCCCCATATAACGGTACCCCCCGCTATTCGGTATTTTGATGATTTTACCCACATTTTTCAACGGAATTGTCTGAAAATCCACACAAGGAGTTCCTTGTGGGTACTTTATACCACGACAGAGAATTATCAATATAGGTCCACAATATCGTATAGCCCCCATATAACGGTACCCCCCGCTATTCGGTATTTTGATGATTTTACCCACATTTTTCAACGGAATTGTCTGAAAATCCACACAAAGAGTTCCTTGTGGGTACTTTATACCACGACAGAGAATTATCAATATAGGTCCACAATATCGTATAGCCCCCATATAACGGTACCCCCCGATATTCGGTATTTTGATGATTTTACCCACATTTTTCAACGGAATTGTCTGAAAATCCACACAAGGAGTTCCTTGTGGGTTCTTTATACATCGGCAGAGAATTGTCCATATAGGTCCACAATATCGTATAGCCCCCATATAACGGTACCCCCCGATATTCGGTATTTTGCTGATTTTACCCACATTTTTCAACGGAATTGTCTGAAAATCCACACAAGGAGTTCCTTGTGGGTGCTTTATACCTCGGCAGAGAATTATCTATATAGGTCCACAATATCGTATAGCCCCCATATAACGGTACCCCCGATATTTGGTATTTTGATGATTTTACCCACATTTTTCAACGGAATTGTCTGAAAATCCACAAAAGGAGTCCCTTGTGGGCATTTTACCTCCTCAAAATGAAGTGTCTATATAGGACCACGATATCGTATATCCCCCATATAACTGTAACCTCCGATATTCGGTATTTTGATGATGTTAGCCGCGCTTTTCAATGGAATTGTCTTAAAATCAACACAAGTAGTTCTTGTGAGTACTTCACCCCCTGAGAGAGAATTGTCTATACAGGTCCTCGATATCGTATATCCCCCATATAACGGTACCTCCCGATATTCGATATTTTATGATTTGACCCACATTTTTCATCTGAATTGTCTGAAAATCCACACAAGGAGTTCCTTGTGGGTACTTTATACCTCGGCAGAGAATTATCTATATAGATCCACGATATTGTATAGCCCTCATATAACGGTACCCCCGATATTCGGTATTTTGATGTTTTTAGCCATATTTTTCAACGGAATGGTCACAAGGGGTTCTTTGTACACAAGGGGTTCTTTGTGAGCACTTTACCCACCGACAGAGAATTCTCTATATAGGTTAACGATAACGTATAGCTCCCATATAACGGTACCCCGCGATATTCGGTATTTTGATGATTTTAGCCACATTTTCCAATCGTATTGTCTGAAAATCCACACACGGAGTTCCTTGTGAGTACTTTACACGCAGACATGGATTTGTCTTTATAGGTCCACAATATCGTATATCTCCCCATATATCGGCACCTTCCTATATTAGATATTTTAAAGATTTTAAAAGAATTTTTATTGGATTTTATTTTTTTGAAAATTTTCTAATTCGTTCCAAATGGTGGAGGGTATTCAAAGTTCGGCCCGGCCGAACTTACTGCTTTTTTACTTGTTTGAATTCTAATATATTCGGGGAGTATAAAGTGACAACGGACAAAACTGTAATTTAAAGATTTTATGTATTTATTGGGTAAGTGGAACTATACGAATAATACCATAAGATTAAGCTATGAACAAAAAATCAATATTTTATCGTGCACGAACGGTTTTTTCTCTTTGATTAACTTAATTGACTCGAACTAAAATTGCAATTGTGAAAAAATATAGAATTATTTTACCATACAAAAGAAAATTACGTTAGTTAGTTATAACGATTATTACCCAAGAACGCCTTGACGGTTTTTTTCACACGGTTTTTTTCACAATTTCGGAATCGTATCTTGGCAAAGAAAATCGTGTGAAAGTATGCCAATAAAAATGTGACTGAAAAAATTCATATTGGCGTGAAATTTTTCAATTTGACACACTATATTGAACTGTAAATTTGTTATTGTTTTGAATTCTAAATGAATAATATTAAAAATGAAATGAGTGCGCAATACGGTTTTAAATGGCGATATTTCATACTTAAATTTGGCATCCAGTTTTCAACTCCAGCTTTAGCTGGAAGATGCAAACACATTTATACAAACAAAAATGACCGACAAAGCGTCATGGGGCTCATTTCAAAACGTGAACCTGAAATAATCCGTCCAATGGGAACTGAAAATGCTAAATTCATTGGAACTGCAATCAGTGAAATACCGAATATAAAGGGTGCAAAATAGTTGAGCGAATTGGACATTTAGTAAGAAAATGATCCAAGATACCTTAAATCGGTTTTGCAGGTCATGATATGGGTTACAACTCCCGTATAAGGGAACAAGTATATTTACTTTTTAACCATATTTGTACCCTACTGGGCAGAAGTTTTCAAATTTTGATGGTCATCGGGTTATATTTAGTGGTTGAATCGGATTATATTTAGTGAAGGATTTGTAAAATAATAGTCAATTTTTCCATTAAACCTCAAATATTTTTAATTCCGGCGAAATCACAAATAGACGAACATGTCTATTCTGACCGTTACGTAGATGCCGAAGTAAATATATCGGATATATATATATCGAAGGATATACAATGTATATATACAAACGAAGGGGATATTAGCTGGAATGCGTATATCTCAAGAATGGCTGAACCGATTTTGACAAATTTTGTCAATTCAGAATGCACTTTTGGATTAAAAGTATAAAATCTAAAAAAACGCATAAAAATATGTCAATAATGATGTTTATATCGATTTTGTAATATTTTGTGACACTTTTTTATTTCTTCATATTTTTTATCGCATGCGATGTTTTCAATTTGGCTTCGAATATTGAATTGTACATTTTCTAATATTTTTTCACCCTAAAACAGAGATTAGATTATATTATAATTATCGTCCGATCCTCACGAAAAATGTCACAAGGGTATGGTTAGGCTTAAAGGGCTAGGCCTATTGAGTTTAAAGATGTCCGCAATATATTTAGGGGTTGAAATGGACCAATAACTAAAAGTATTCCTGATTTTGCAACCGTTATAAAGGTTACAAATAGAAAGCAAAGAACACGATATCTCCATTAAGTTAGAGTTTAGGACAGCGAGTAGAATGGACCACTACTTTTGTGTGAAAGAAATATCAACATTTCCATTCTAGTGAAACGCTGAAAATAACTTACAGGCGAAATACGAAATACACAAATGGCGAACTTCTGGCTTCTTTGAGGATTTTGTTGACGAATATAGCCAAATGAGCCGTAGACAAGCAAATCATATAGATGAGTCTAAATTTGGAGATGGTCGCAAAATATTTAGGGGTTCAAATGAATCAAAAACAGAAAAAATTTCCAGATCACACAATTGAAACCAGGAAGGACATTTTGGATGACCATTGGATTATATTTAGCTGTAAAATGGACTACAACAACTAACAGCACGACGGAGAGCGTAAATATTGGGTAAGTGCCCCTGTTCAAAAAACTAATGGTAATATCTGAGCAGTGCTCTATGACATCATTTCAAAGCGAAATCCTCCAAAATGGATTTGAACATAAGGCGGCTTCTAACATATTGTAGTGTTGTACACTGAAAGAAAAAGCTTCATACCATTAATGAAATTCTACGTTCCGTCAATGAAATTTGTTATTGATTTTGAACCAACGTAGAGGTTCATTGAACAAATGAAAAAAGTTTCACTGAGTTTCATTTATGTAAAATTAACGAAATTGTTCATTAATATAATGAAAATTCTTCCTTGATTCCGTGAAATGAAAATGGTGAACGGCATTAAAAGCTCGGTCCGGCCGAACTTTGCTTTTTTTACTTCTTAATACCTACACCACACTGTGGTAGTGGGTAATTTGTCGTTGTTCATTTGTTTGTAACAGGTAGAAATACGCGAGATAAACCCTATTTTTTGGATGATCTTTATAAAAACACGTTCTGAGTCGGTTTATGCATGTCAGCAAGTCTGACCGTCTGCCCATGTATTTTTATGAACAAAAAATTTTCCATGTATCATTTGTTTGGTCTAAGAACGAACGCCATAACGTAACGTTTCATCCATTTCATGAAACTGCTTCATTAAATTGGAGCACAAATTTAAATATAACGATCATCACAATTTTCCCACTAATTGTAAATACTTTGGTTGCGTATTTGTTTGTATTAGACAGCGCTATTATGTATATTTTATATATTCACATTTTTTTACTGAATTTTGTAAAAATAAGTAGTTTCGTAACATTAATGAAATCCGTTTCATACAAAATCAAATCACACAAAAATCATTGAATTTAAAAGCCACGTAAGTTTTCATTGCATGAACAAAAAATTTATTATATTAAGGAAGCGTTTCATTGCATCAATGAAAAAAATCAACGAAACCGGTTCATTGATACAACGAAGCATTTTTATACCCTCCACCTTGGAAAGGAGGGTATATTAACTTTGTCATTCCGTTTGTAACATCCCTAAATATTCGTTTTAGACCCCATAAAGTACATATATTCATAATCAGCATAAAATTCTAAGTCGATTTAACGATGTCCGTCTGTCTGTCTGTCTGTCTGTCTGTCTGTCTGTCTGTCTGTCCGTCTGTCTGTCTGTCCGTCTGTCCGTCTGTCTGTCTGTCTGTTGAAATCACGATACAGCCCACATTATTTGACGTAGAGCTCCAAAATTTAGCAGAGCTATTTGCATTGTGTCTAGGATGGTTGGTATTGAAAATGAGATATATCGGTCCACGTTCTGGTATAGTCCCCATATAACGGTACCTCCCGATATTCGTTATTTTGATGATTTTTGCCACATTTTTTCAGGGAGGGTCATAATTGGTTCCAGCTTCGGTGGCGAAACATTGCATGCATGGGTCCATGATTTGATATAGCCCCCATATAACGGTACCTCCCGATATTCGGTATTTTGATGGTTTTTGCCACATTTTTTCACTGAGTTGTCTAAAAATTGGTATTTGTGGGTCATAATGGGTTCCAGCTCCGGTGGCGAAACATTGTAATTATAGGTCCACGTTTTGGTATAGCCCCCATATAACGGTACCTCCCCATAATCGGCATTTTAATGGTTTTTGCCACATTTTTTCACTGATTTGTCTAAAAATTGGTATTTGTAGGTCATAATGGGTTCCAGCTCCGGTGGCGAAACATTGTAATTATAGGTCCACGTTTTGGTATAGCCCCCATATAACGGTACCTCCCCATAATCGGCATTTTAATGGTTTTTGCCACATTTCTTCTAATGTTTCTTTCACCCTATGGTGGAGGGTATTAAAAGTTTGGCCCGGCCGAACTTAATGTTTTTTACTTGTTCTTTCTGTGTAGGGTATCACATGGTCGGCCCGCACGACTATAGCTATTTCTTACTTGTTTTCATACTATCTTCGGCAAATGGTGTTAATTTGAGAAGAAACCATCCTTTCAGTGAATGATAACGCTTTGGTATAATTATCATATGATTTAAGCTATTTTCGGGGTCTTGACCACTTTTCTCTTATTTTTGGCCCTTTGTTTCTAAGGGAGTAGTAAACCGCTTCTCATAAAATTTTCAATTGCCGGAGTTGAGCCCAACTTGGTTTTGACCACATTCATCAATTGATTTGGCTAAACAATTGTATTTAACCTAGTCTGGGGTAGAGACCATCTTACAGATAATTGTCCACATATACATTTATTTAAGTTTAGTCCCCAGATTAGTGTGCCCCAAGTCAACTTTCCCAAACAATGTGCGGTCAAAAAAGAAAATTTTGTATTCTAGTGAATTTGTAAACCCCAAGAAATTATTGGTTTGGAACGTAGGTTTGGGATGTACAACTATGTGAAAAAAACTGCGAAATGTCAAACTGCACGGAGGGAAAAAATTGCCTCTCTAACATATGTCTCCAAACATATTTTGCAGAAAACATATATATGTTTGCTACAGTCTCAAGCATATAATATGTTTCGGTACTACAAGTAAATATATGCTTAGATGCAAGTTTATGTATATGCTTGGATGCAGGTTAAGTTATGCGTGGATATATATGGATGCAGGTAAAGTTATGCGTGCATTTGGATGTAAGCATATATATACTTCAATACAAACACATATATGATTGATCCAAGCATGTATATGCTTAGATGTAAGTAAAAATATGCTTGGAAGCAAGTATATATATGCTTCGAAATAAATATATATATGTTTGTATCGAAGTATATATATTTAATATATATGGAACAAACAACACTGTTTGTTCGGGATACGCTTGTTTTTTTTCTGGGATATTCTCCCCAGAAGTTATTTTAAAAATAACTTCTATGACACAAAAACGTTGTTTACCCAAGTGACGAGATCGTAAGCTCAATAGAAGAGGAATCAAAGAATTAAATAAAACTAAAATTCGTTTAGAAAATCTTCTAAATCTTACAACCGCACTAGCCGCGTTTAGCCACGCAGAAAGAACAAAGTTTTCACCCCCCCTTGTCATCGTTTTTGCATCTACTGCTGCACTATACAAACAGCCCTTTGTTATAAAATGTTCGAGAGCGCTATTGTTACGCTCTGAATCACAAAAATTTTCTCTCATCCGTTAAAAAAATATGTTCTAACATAAAAATATGTTTGAACCCAAACAATGTTGCAAACATATATATACTTCGAACCAAGCATAATATGTTTGCATCCAAATATATATTTGCTTGAAAGCAGCCCCAAATATATACATACTTGGAACTCATAGAGTCGGAAATTGTAAAAACATGAACAAATTACAAATATTAGAAAATAGTAGAGGACTTAACATTTTTTTAATCGTCATTGAATTATACTATGATGAAAAATATGGACTTTATGGGGTCTCAAACGCACAATTTAAATGGCAAATAAAATTAATTCCCATAATGGGTGTAAAAGAGTAATTATATTTGACAATTTTGAAATCATTCTGCCCTCAATTATGAGGTGAATAAAACTATTTTTAATTTTTTAAATCACGTGAAATTTTTCTTAGTTTGACATGCTTGATCTGTGCATTTTTTCGAAAATTGTCAAATTCGTTCGTGGAGGGTATTCAAAGTTCGGCACGGCCGAACTTACTGCTTTTTTACTTGTTTATTGTATTTATGTTTTGAATTCTGAATTCTGAATTGCAATCAGTGAAATGCCGAACATGAAGAGGCACTTCAATATGCAGACTATGCGGATTCCGAAGCCTTCAAGATACTAAAAATGAAGGTACTGTACGAGATACGGCAGACTGGTCGACTAGCGAGAAATACAATGTGCTAGATCCAATCAGGGGGTTGGGTAATTCTGAGTGGAGGTGATTGTATTCGTTTAGTAGATCAAAATCCCAAAAACGATTTTGAGTTCTCAGGCCAAAGTTTTAGAGTCCATTATGCATAGCCTTATATACACAGAGGGCCTCATTTATTTTGTTTTATACTTCGTAGAATTTACAATAGAGTTTCAAATTTTATATAGTTTTATGGGTTATATGTACAACCATGTTTCAAATATGCATTTTGTGTTTCAAATATTTTTATATTTTAGCCTTATTTTTCAAATTAATTTCAATAAATTTTTGATTTGGCCTCTATTTGTCATCTTGAATTATAAGGGGCAGAAGAAAGTTTTCAATGTAGGTCGATGTTTCGGAGTAGTGCCCATATAAAGGTACCTTCTGACTTTACCATTTCGAAGGTCTTCGCCACATATTCCAAAGGAATTGGCTAAAAATGTGTATTTCAACATATGTACAAATTTTAGAATTTTCTCCATGTAATAGTACCCCTTAAGTCCACCTCTTGGCTGACAAACAGACCGACATGTTTAGGACGACTTATGAGGACTTTCTAACGCACAATTTGAGGTGCTAGTGGGTTTAAAAGAGTAATTAACTTTGGCTATTCTTAAATCATTCTGCCCTCAATTATGAGTTGTACAAAATACAGCAAATTACAAATTACTGCTCATTTGACTGGAAAATTTTGCTAAAATTTTTACAATACTAAAAATTAGGTTGATCCCTTGCATGGGGATAAGATTGATATATACTTTTTAATGGATTTGTATAGCACATCCACACATTTGAAGCTCATGGCTTAAATATTGAAGCCCACGTCTTAAACATAGGAACAGGTTTATTAAAACACTTTTAATCGGCCAGTACGAGAACACTTTTGTCAGTCATATCTGTGAATAATTATGCTTTGAAAGATATGCATAATAGACAAAAACTACTGACCGGCAACACGAAATAAAGCTATAAATTCGTACGGGCCGAACTTTGAATACCCTCCACCACTTGGAACGAATTTGGCAATTTTTAAAAAAAATAAATTCTGTTAAAATCTTAAAAATACCGAATGTAGCCGCATGTATACGACAACGTGGACCTGCATAGGCAACTTTTGTCATGAGCCAATGCAATATTTTAATGCGAAAATTGAAAAAAAAATCGGTAAATGATGTAGCTAAAATCATCAAAATTTCCAATATATGGTGGTACCATTATATTGGGGCTATACCAAAATGTGGACCTGAAGGCTGTATTATCCATTACGAACTTGAAATACCAAATTGGAAACAATTTAATGAATAATGTCGGTAAAATAATCTAAAAACCGAATATCGGGAGGTACCATTATATGAAGGCTATACCAAAACGTGGACCATTTTCAATACCAAAAGTCCTGCAGTCATAATATAATTTTGAGTAAAATTTTATCAACCTACTTCATTTCGTTCGGAAGCTAGAGTGATTTCCACTGACGGACAGACGAATAGATGGATGGACATCGCTAAATCGACATAGAATTTTATGCTGATCAAGAATATATATACTTTGTGAGGTCTAAAATCCATGTTTCGAGGTGTGACAAACTTAATATACCCTCCAAACCATGGTGGAGGGTATAAAAAGGTTTATCGGGACAAGAAATGCATAATAATATAATGAATGTGTTGGGTGAAAGTACTCCTTCATATGCGACAGTAAAAGATTGGGTTGCATAATTAAAACGTCGTACAAGCATTGAACTACGTGTTTCATAGTGGAAGTCCAAAAACAGCAACAACAACACAAATTGTAGCCAAAGTGCATGATATGGTATTAAATGATCGACGAATAAAATTGCGTGAAATTGCAAATATCATGGACATCTCAAATGATCGTGTCCATTTAATTTTGCATAAGGAACTACAGATGGAAAAGCTTTCTGCAAGATGGGTGCCGCACTTGTTAACAGTCGACCAAAAACGCATGTAAATGAACATATCTCAAGCTTGTTTGGACAATTCAATCGGTAAGGTTATGTCAACGGTTTTTTTGGGACTTCAAAGGTATTTTATTGAATGGCTATCTGCAAAAGGGTAAAACAATAAATTCAGAGTACTATTGCAACCTTTTGGATCAATTATTGTACAAATTCGAGAAAAACGTCCTGGCTTACAACACAAAAGAAAACAGCGCACAAGAGTGTTTTAATAATTGCTAAAATCTAAAAAAAAATCATTGCTGTCAAGGACGGAAATTGCTATTTTGAGGACGGAAAACTAATTTAATCAAGGGTTAGAATTGCTAATGGCGTTGGCCTGAGTGTTTGAAGTTTCAGGAGATTATATTGAAAACTAAAAATATTTTTTGAAAAACTAACTATTCTCTTTAATTGATACGCTAAGAAGTTTCCGAACCGCCCTCGTATGGTTTCTATGCCTAAAGAAAAACAAAACACGACGTAGTCAGATAAATTTGTATATATATATATATTTGTAGTCAGATAAATTTGCATTTCTATCTACGTCGGTGAATCAATAGTATCACAAAACCAATGATATCACAGAACTGGAAATTAGAGCTAATTCCGTGGGATATTATTGGTAGAAAAATGCAAAATGAAATGATGAATTATGTAAACGTCTGTGCTACTTTCAATGATCTATCATTAATCGGCATAAACTTTTACTGTGTATGTCCCCAAAGAATATTTTGTGGTGCGATAAACTGATGGCAAAATAATTGACACCCATCTTAAGGTTGTGGTCTTAAAAGAGAAGTTATAGTTGACTGTCCTCCTCATGCCCTCAATCGTGTGGTGGATAAAACTAAACACTTGATTTATCATGATTTTTAAACTTTACGAATTTAAAATTACAGCTCATTTGATGCAGAAACGTCTACCGATTTGGTGAACGAAACCTTCAAACTACAGAAAATGTACTAATAAGTAAAATTTACTGGATATAGGTGGTGTGATACAGGCGATCATTTAAAATGTGATACATTTGTCAAGCATAGTGATTCTTTTAGAGAAATGAGCTCAAAAGATTACAGCAATAACAGCACTAGAAAAAAATCAATAATCCTGTTTAACAATATGTCAAATATTTACGACAAAACCGTGGAATACATCGCCAACATTTAAATCACAATACAAAGCTGGAGATAATAATGCTGAACATTATTTCCCCTATTCCTATTGCCTAATAAAGATGTATGTGTAATAGAGTTGGTCCTTTCTTTATTCGCCCTAATACAGTTTTCGTAATTATCCTGATAAATTTCTACGAGAAGTATTTGCTTACAAAAATTCTGCGGCAATACATTCATATTTTTTGGTGTAGAGTTCACATTATAATTTACTTATTAATTTGTTGGGAAAATCAACCTTACTAAATAATCAGAGGGGGCAGGGTTTCAATTAGTTCGTTCCACAGCCTTATGTTTGTCCCTTATTAGTGCTACAGCCTTATGATTGTCCCTTATTAGTGGTACTTAATGTTTAACACATTTTCGTACAAGTATCTTGAATATTTTCCAAACGTATATTGCCGCTAAATTGCAGATTTAGATGTACGAAAGCCTTTTCAATACTAAATTATGGTAGAGAAATATTTATAGTCATCTTTTCAGTTGATAGAAATAGTAATAAATCTGAATGTAAACTCTTAAGTCCTAAAAATATATCCTAATCCTTTCGGTCATAATGATCGACCATGTCGCCTTGTTGTACTATTGATTTAGATTCAAGATTTTAGCCGGCTGCCCACACAATCCATTAATTTCTTATAGTCTAGCGCAATTAATTACTGAAAGTATCAAAAGTCAGCTGGCAAACGTGGCACACTATAGCACTATAGTATATTTGCATATAGGGAATTTAATAAATAAATTAGCTTGATACGGAACGGGGCAAAATACAAAATATAAAATACGACAATTTCATCGAAGGCATTGACAAAGTTTCTTATCTCTGCATTTGGTTCGTTTCTATTTGTGCTTTTATCGCCGGAATGTCTTTCACCGGCCAACCTATTCAAATTTGTTTTGATTTAATTTATTACGTAAAACACATTGTATTTCGAACACACTTAGCGTTAATGGTTTCAACAGTCGCATCCGACAAAAATTCACATTCATCAGACAACAGACTCTGAAGATTTCTCTAGTTTTGTGGAGACACAAAGATTTACAAAATATCTTCCTCGGCGTGCTTGTGGACAGTTCCCCTCCACTGTTTCTAATAAAAATAGATATTCCAACTGATGGCGGAAAATACTTCTCTCAAATCCCACCCATATAAACAGCAATGAACCACCATATGTGCTGGAAAGGTGTCTACGTGTGCAAGCGTTACGAGGCAAGAGCATCACCTGTTGTAAATTTTATTTTAAGTGATTCCAATGAAACATTTAAGATGGTAATTTCCACGAATACGCATAAGCCCATAAAGAACCCATAAACGAAGAATGGAAACAAAAAATGAAATAAAAAACCATTAATTCTGATTGCTGTTGTTGTTTATAGTTGCAGTCTCATCTGATCTAAATGTCGTTATAAATGAAGTGATGCGATCAACTCAGCGTGTTGCTTGCCCACTTCTGTGATTGTCTTCTTAAAAACATTCATATCTGAAACACAAATCTCGTAACTAAAGTTGGGATGTGTAGCTGGATATGGTAAGGTGTTCATCTCTGAAGAAGAAGAAAACGACTTTAGTGAACAACACAACATTTTATGAAAATAGTTTTTAATGAATTTAGTTTGAGGTATTTTAATATATGTAAGGGTATTGCTATGTTTAATTTCAGTTTAATTTTCAGAGTTAATAACAGAAAATGTGTGGGAATCCTAGACTAGACGAACTTTTAAAGTAGTGTAATGAAATTCCGCTAAGCATCGTGCAAGTGCGATCATTTTCAGGTACACCATATCAATATTAAATTTGCTTCTCTCACACGATAATTCATGTCAAAGGTGACAAATTCGAACAAATCTAAACTTATTCAAAAAATTTGACGCTATTTCCGAAATTTTTTGCTTTCATTCAATAACATTTTTAAAAAAATTGAAGATTATGGCGTTTGACTTTGTTGCAGCATGGAATGTTAATATAAGTATCAAGTAGGATGAGACAAACATAAGCGAATATATCAGAAAAAATTAATATTACCTCAGATCCCTTACGACCAGGAATCTTCATGTTTTGCACCTTTACTCACAAATTGCAATTGTGTAAATTATTGTAAAATATTTGTTACAAATACTCTACTCCACCGACGTACTAAATCGCATATCATATTCATATTACCGGTGCCCAAAATTAGAAGGACTTGGCAAAAGTGGAGGAATTTTGGTTAAAGTACTTATTTTTGGCTTACAATGTCAAGGATAAGACGTAGGTTAACCTTTTCCTAAAATTCCCATATAACGCTGGAATTGTTTCATAGTCGAAGCTCGTAATATATTCTACCAACTGTGGCAAAAAATTGTCTATATAAATTAACATATAAACATAAACATATTGTCATATAACGGCACCCCAAGGTATTCAGTTTTTTATGATTTATTTCACATCTTTCAATGGAATTGTATCAAATTAGATTTTTTATGTCAGCAATAGATGCAAACCAAATACTGGTCGCATTTGTTGTCCAATTAAAATTAAATTTGCATAGTTCATTTGTTTGCCGCATAGATGAGACTTATTCAAATTAGTGACATATATTACATACATTTTCGTCCATTTCATGTGTATTGTCCACCAATTGTGTAATGTCAATCCCAAGAAGAATCGATTAATTTTATTTAATTAATTTAATTTTTTTTGGAATTTATTGTAACACTGTTCCAGATAGCTTTTCTAAGGGAAAAATTGAAAATTCCTAGTGCAAAACTCGGCAAATTTCTATAACAAAAAAACATGTATACTAAGCCATTCAAAGCAACAAAATGGCCGTTTAAATCGAAACGTGGACTTGCATTAAGGCTGAAATCCCCTGGAGCTGAACATTTTGATCTCAATCCATGTAAAATGTTTTGCCACTGCTCACGATTTCCGTAAAAACGGGTTTCACTTTAGCTTCGTTCCCGTAGAAGGTGTCAAATCTATGTATGTAAATGGTTTGTTATAAATTGTTGGTTGGAAATTAGTTATTTTGGCTTTCTACACCTTTTACAATAGTTTTAATTAAAAATCAATAAAAAAGAACTAGCCATAGGCTCATAATACATGCTAACGAACAGAGAAAATCTAACTACTAATTACCAAAGCCGTAAAACGATCATGTTACAGTTCCAGTTAAAACCAAAAAGGTTAAGGGGACACCACAAAACATTTGTAAAAGCTCCACAAACAATTCTGTTAAGAATGAATTCTCTCATCAAAAGTTCGTTCTTTTTTAAAGTTTTCCCGAAACCAGGTATCACCATTACCACCATCACTTTAACTCATATGGAGAAGCTCTGGCATTCAAGCCGCAGAGAAGGGAATATACGTATTTCCAAACATTGTTGGGAAAAGTTGAAACTAAAATACGAAGAGTAGCAGCAAAGCTAAAAACAAGCCAACAAATGAATATATAACCACTAAAGAAATGGAATGAAACGAGTGATGATGCTGTACTTCACTAAAACTGGTCTTGTGGATGGACCCTGATTGTTATCGGATGGAAGCATCTTTGTTTAGTTGTCGACGTCGACTATGACGACGTCAACGGATGGATGGACGATGTCTTTGTTTTTTATCTCGACGAATATCGTGTCCAATTGTTAAAAATGACTTTTGGATGCAAAAGACATGCATTCTTTCATGTTTGTTTTGCTTCGAGTATTCATCACATTGTGTTTTACAAGGTAACAACCAAAAGACCAACCAACACACATCAAGAGGCTCATTCAACGGGCTGAATGACTGACAGACAGACAAAGTGTTTCTCTGACCATTAAGCCGAAATAAATTGTCCGGGACAGCCATATTCCACTGAACAGAAAAAAATACTAAGAAAACTAAAGAGCCGAAACAACGATCGACGCGTCGGTGAGAATGGAGTGACATAAATAATTATATCGCCAAGTGTTAGGGTATGGATGTTGGAATGTTTTGTTTTTATCATAAAATCTACACTCCAAAGATATATGGGCCCTAAAAAACTCATAATTATGTTTTGTTCACTCCTCCCCTTGGATATGAAGTGACACCATTATGTTGTCTATTTAAGTAGTGGAGGACAAACCCACATACATCACGTGAAAAGTGCGAAGTTCGATCCATGAATTATTAATAAAAAAATATATATATAAACGTTCACACCTACGCAAATCTCCATGAAAAGATGTCTATAAAATCGTGTTTATTTTTGAATTCAAAGACAATAAATATCACAACTGCATTTTTTCAACTACTCGAACCAAATAAAATCTTTCAAACTCACATAAGAATAGATTTAATATAACATTTCGGGAATTAATTTTTCCATGCATGGGAAGTTTCAAAACAATCTTTGTTTAATGCCTTAAGGAAGGGGGCAAATGTCCGGGAGATTCTTATTATAAATTAAGGTGATCATTTGTACTTGTAAAAGAGAGAAGGAAGCGAGATATATCCATAGGTTTCTGAGTCGATTTATCCATTTCAGTCTCTCCGTCCGTTCATGTATTCTTGTGAAAAAATGCAGGTCGCATTTATTATCCGATTGAGATGAAATTTTGTTTGGCCCTATTGAAATTGGTGATAATCGGATCAAATTTAGATATAGTTCCCATATATCTTCAACCGATTTCGGGTTAATTGGCAAATATTAGTCCAAATGACGTGAATTTTTGACACATCCAACCGAAGTCAGTCTAGAAGCACGTATATCAAATTTAGTGAAAGTCGGTTCATATATGTATATATATATGTATATATATGTATATATATATATATATATATATATATATATATATATATATATAGGTTTCATCCGATTTGGTGTTTAAGTCCCCCACATTCGTAATATGCACCCCACAAGTATGATGTTTGGTATCAGATATCAGATACAGCCCAGAAATACATCTGCCAAATATTATCAAGATCGGTTCAGATTTTGATATAGCTCCCATATATATCTTCAACCAATTTCGAGTTAATTGTGCACCAAATGGCCCACATCAGTTTAAATTACCGAATTGAATCTAAAAGCAAGCGAAGCTCCCATATATATGTTTCATCCGATTTGTTGTTAAAGTCCCTTAAATTTTTAATATCCTTTCGACAACAATGATATTTGGTACCAGATATCATATATCCTTTCCAAATTTTATCGAGATCGGCTAAGGTTTGGATATAGCTCCTAAATATCCTTAATCCGATTTCAGGTTTATTGTGCAAATAGTGGCTATTATCAGTCCATATGGAGTAAACTGTGGGACGTACGTTTCCATTTTGTGGAACTCGGCTCCGATATATATTTTTTTACATAATCCTTCTTATGCATTCTATAGCAATGTTATTTGGTAAAAAAGATTAAAATATCCCCGTCAAATTTATTGAAAATCTATTCAAAATTGGATATGCCTCCCACACATTAGTTCCCTCTGAAACCAAATTATAACTGCTCTTAAGCTTTTTGTTACGGGAGCTCTACTAAATATGCATAGTGGTGTAGGGTATCATATAGTCGGCTCCGTCCGACTTTTGACGAAGATAATATATCTATGCGTGCTTTAAAAATGTTTATTTTGTAAATTAAAAAATAAATGAAAGATTGGTGTTTTCCTTTCCCATTCTTTTTTAAATATAAAGGGGTCTTATAGCCTGTTCACAATCTTTTGTTTAAGGCAGACAAGCAATTGCTACCCAGACAATCAAGTTTTTATTTCAGTTCATTTACTTTTTTCGTCTGGGAGTAAAAGCTCATTTTACCCAAAAATGTTTTATGTTTCCAAAAATTAAATTTGTTTATTTATTATTTTTTTTTACATTATTACGTCCGTTGGTTTTAGACGTGGTGTGTCGGTGCCCGGACGTAATCGTCACGGACATAAACCCCATTGTTATTATGGGGATTATGCCCGGTTTGTTTTTGGTCATAATCCCCATAATAATGTGGGAATCGTGTCCGCTTCCAACACAGACACAACCCTCATGGGGAGTATGACCGTTTGCTGTATGGACTATTTACAAAAATAATTAATTTTAGAAATCTTTAATTCGCGGTAGCCGGTGCAGGACACGCTAAGAGAAGAAGATCTCAAGCCCCGGCCAAAGGCCGGCTACTTACAAGAATTATGAAAATTTGGGTGAAGGAAAAAATCTCAATTTTTGGGCAATTTTTTGGAAATTAGCGGACATAACTCCCATAATAACAGGTATGTCCAAAGACTTTCCCTCTGGATATGTTTGGAACGGGTTTTAGGGGAACCAAATATTTCTAAAATTAATTGTTTTTGTACGTAGTCCACACAGCAAACGGTCATACATTATTTGGATTATGTGGATTATCACCGAAAAAAAGATCATAATCCTTATAATTGCAATGGGGATTGAGACCGTGGGGATTATGTTCAGGTGCCAGTTTTGGATTTTCCATTTCAAATAAAAGTGTAAATGGGGGTGGCGGAAATATCAACCTAATCCGCCAAACGTTAGGTGATGTCACCTCGAAATATTAGTTCTAAACCCACGATTTTACATATGTATCTACCTATATCTCCGAGCTGGGTCGATTTAGCTATGTGTGTCCGCCTGTCACTTTTTTATTTGAAGTCACGCTACACGTTACAATTATGACGCAAACCTCACGAAATTAGGTGTTGAGTCAGGGTTAGGGTCAGAATAAAAACCTATACGATACCGAATACCGAATGAACGATTGATATTTTTTGATTGTCTACTTTGACATTTCGTTTTGTTTGTGTTGGAGTTAGGTGAACCAAAATTTGCTTATAGAAAGAAGCTCTTTTTATGTATTTACGTACGGAAACCAAAAATTCTATTTGTCAGCCATTTGCCTTACGATTGGAAGAAAAATAAGTTTGGTGAACAGGCTATTATTTTTATACCCTACAACACTATGTGTTGGGGTATTATAAGTTTGATTGGGCCAAAAATTATGTAACACCTCGAAATATTGGTTTCTCACATAGGAAAGTATATATGGATCTTCCTTTCTCGCCGAGCTGAGTCGATCTAGCTATGTATGTCCGTCTGTTCCTGATTTTTCAGCCGTTAAAAAGGTCACGAATTGAAACCTAAGGACACGAAATCTTGCATGAAATTAGAGTTTAGGACATCGGTTGAATGGACCACTACTTTTTTGTGTAAAAAAATACCAACATTACTTACAGGCGATATCCGAAATACACAAAAGGCCAACTTCTGGCTTTTTGATGCTGATTTCGTTGACGAATAGAGCCAAATATCATAGACAAGCAAATCATATAGATGAGTCTAAATTTGAAGATACAGAGGGACTTCTTATTTTTGGAGATGATCGCAAAATATTTAAGCCAATTGAAGCCAATCGACACGCCTGAGAAGAGAGTGAAGGACAGGGAGAATTGCATTATATGGATGACCATTGCATTATATTTAGCTATAAGATAGACCACAACAACTAGCAACACGACGGAGTGCGTAAATATTTTGCAAATGTCCATGGTCAAAATGCTAAGGGCAATATCTGGCAGTACTCTATATCATAATTTCAAAAGCAGAATCTTATAAAATGGATTTGGTCATAACATATTGTAGTATTGTAGGGTATCACATGGTCGGCCCCGCACGACTATAGCCTTTGCTTACTTGTTTTTTTTTTTTTTTTAATTTTGTTCAGTTTTTTGCATACACCCCTAGATTTATTTCTGATAAATGTAGAATAGACCACTAAGTTGTGTTCGTCTGTATATTTTAATCTTCCGTAGCTAAAAATTGTGCATATGTATTTCCAGTTTGATGATGTTTAACAAAGGTTCTTCAACGCCTAGATGAAACGGTTGAACCTAGAATCTTGAAATTTTGGGTGATGGTCACTCTTGGTCCGAAGGGGTCAGATAAGGCTGGATTTGTTTTAAATTCGTAATTCAAACGGTACGAAAAATATTAAAAGGTACTAAATACCATTTTGTATCATGGGATGGAAATCAAGGTCGAGGAGTAGAGTCATTTATACGAAAGGTAGTAAACGGTACTAAATTTAGTGCAATTTGATATTGAAGGAACGGATGGAGCTGGAATCCTGAAATTTGAACTTAACATTACTGGAGGAATTAGGGATTGGGATGTGGAGGTAGTTTTCGAAATGTGTATTTATGTGCACGAAAAGTACTAAATGGTACTGAATTTGGTGCAGTTTATATTTGGATGAACCACAAGAGCTGGAATTCTGGTTCTAGGTTGGTTTATCATACACTACAACAACTATAATAAACCATACAGTTTATATAGGCGAGATACTCGAAAGAATTCCACCAGATATTGTGACAAATAATAAAAGAAAACCATCAGGTTTCGTTCTCTAATTTTCGAATAATAGCAACTTTAACTAATTTGCTCATTTCCAATTTATTGGTAGATGTTGCACTTAAGTGGTATTCCTAGATCTGGAACCAATATTTCCGAAAGACCTATAATATCTCAGAAGTGGCAAAATGTTAACATTTATTATTGGTTTTTGACTGAAACGCATCTATATGAGATACAGACATTTGACTATATTCTTCAACGAAATCAGCGTTAACGAAATAGTCAGAAGTGCGTCTTTCCTGCATTTGTGAATTCTCCAAAAAGTCGCTGGAATGGACATTTTCGTATTTAGTCTACAAAAGTTGGTAAACTATTTCACACATTGAATATTTTTGGATGGTCATCCGAAACTGCTTGGCTTTTGCAATGTGCGGTAACCCCCATTCAAATGTGCATGAGGATCGGACGACAAATACGACCTGCTGACAATTTTGCAGTTTTTTGGTCCATTTCAACCCCTAAATATATAACGATCATCTCCAAAAAGAGTAGGCATCTATTCTGACCCTCATCTTATCCCCATGCAAAATTTCCTAGGATCGGGCCATAAATGCGATCTGTACATAATATCCTGATATCGTAACTACTTAGTTTTGTTAGCTGTAGAAATATTACCAAATGTTTAAATCAAAATGAAAATATGCCAAAAATATGACAAAATTGAAAAAATATGAGAAAATGTTACAAATCCAATATTTTCATCTTTAGAGAGATATTTTTATGCGATTTTTTAGACGTTGTTTCTTTCCTGCCAAGAGGCCATTCTGAATTAATGAGAACTGTCGAAATAAGTTCAGCCGTTCTCGATATATAAGAGATCTTTCAAGCATATCTTCTTTGATAGACATATATATCGCACATATTTCGCTATATATTCGATTTTTTGGATCTTAACATCAATGTAAAGATCAGAAGTAACCTTGTCATGGCTTTGTGATTTCACCGGGATTTAAAATATTCGCGGTTTAATGAAAAATGTTGAATTTTTTCAACAAAAAAGATATGGTCTATTTTACCCGCTAAATATTATCCGATGACCACCCAAATTGGTAGGCTTCTTCCCCGCCCTAAACTCTAGCTACATGCGAAATTCCGCGTTGATTGGTCTATAATTGCGACCTGTATAGCTACTGCAAAATCCGACATTTTTTCAGTATTTGGTCCATTTCAACCCCTAAATATATAACGATCATCTCCAAAAAGAGTAGGCATCTATTCTGACCCTCATCTTATCCCCATGCAAAATTTCCTAGGATCGGGCCATAAATGCGATCTGTACATAATATCCTGATATCCTAACTACTTAGTTTTGTTAGCTGTAGAAATATTACCAAATGTTTAAATCAAAATGAAAATATGCCAAAAATATGACAAAATTGAAAAAATATGAGAAAATGTTACAAATCCAATATTTTCATCTTTAGAGAGATATTTTTATGCGATTTTTTAGACGTTGTTTCTTTCCTGCCAAGAGGCCATTCTGAATTAATGAGAACTGTCGAAATCAGTTCAGCCGTTCTCGATATATAAGAGATCTTTCAAGCATATCTTCTTTGATAGACATATATATCGCACATATTTCGCTATATATTCGATTTTTTGGATCTTAACTCAATGTAAAGATCAGAAGTAACCTTGTCATGGCTTTGTGATTTCACCGGGATTTAAAATATTCGCGGTTTAATGAAAAATGTTGAATTTTTTCAACAAAAAAGATATGGTCTATTTTACCCGCTAAATATTATCCGATGACCACCCAAATTGGTAGGCTTCTTCCCCGCCCTAAACTCTAGCTACATGCGAAATTCCGCGTTGATTGGTCTATAACTGCGACCTGTATAGCTACTGCAAAATCCGACATTTTTTCAGTATTTGGTCCATTTCAACCCCTAAACATTTGGCGATCATCTCCAAAAGAAATAGGGTTCTATTCTGACCCTAGCCCCACCTCCATTCTAAATTTCGTGAAGATCGGGCTATAATTGCGACCTGTAGAGTGATTACAAATTAACATGGACAGACGGACAGACGGACGGACGGACATACATAGCTAGATCGACTCAGCTCGGCGAGATAGGAAGATCCATATATACTTTCCTATGTGGGAAATCAATATTTCGTGGTGTTACATAATTTTTGGCCCAATCAAACTTATAATACCCCCAACACATAGTGTTGTAGGGTATAATTACAGATAAAGTCTCCATATTTGGAATGCGTAACGGAATTTGGAACAGAAATAAATTTGATAAATTATATTGAAATCAGTTAAGATTTGGATGCAGCTCCCATATACATTTTAGACCGATTTAATGTATTTGATGAACAAAACACGATATGTGTGACAGATTCTAATGAAATGTAACGGAATTTGGCATAAAAACAAATTTGTTAAATAAAACAAAGTTGTGTTAGTAACAACGCTTATAACTCAAGAACCGCTTTTTATTCTGACTTATTATGTTCGAATGTACATTTGCAGTGTTTCTTTTTATACCCTCAGCCATATGGCTACAGAGGGTATATATCATTTGATACGGCCAAAACGTGCCTAGTCGAAATAACGGTTTTAGACCCTAGGTCTCTTTGGACCAAATCCGTTTCAGAACATTTCGAGTCGATCTAGCGATGTCCGTCCGTCCGTCCGTCCGTCCGTCTGTCTGTCTGTCTGTCTGTCTGGCTGGTGCGCACGATAACTCTCGAAGGGAGTATCCAATTTGGTCCAAACTTGGTACATCGTAATATTTTTGTCAAACTTAGATCCAGTTCGGAGATGGGCAATATCGGTCCACTCCTTCTGGTACCTCCCCCACAAAAGTTCGAAATTTTCAAAAAATTTAATTTTTGCACAGAAAGAGAAATTATAGTCCAATTTTGCTCCAACTTTGCAAATCTTAATATTTGAGTCAGTGTGAGGTCGGGTGTGAAAATGGAAAATATCGGCCCACTCCATCAAGTACCTCCCCCACAAATGGTAAAAATTTTGAATAATTACAACTCTCATAAAATGTGATGTAAGTGTCCGATTGTCTTAAAATTTTACACATCCCAATATTTATATTAACCCAAGGTCTGGTGTTAAGATGGAATATATCGGTCCACTCTTTCTGGTACCTCCCCCACAAAAGGTCGAAATTTTCAAACAAAAAAAAAAATATATTTTTTTTTGCACAGAAAGAGAAAGAATAATTCGATTATTCTGCTACCTTGCAAATCCTAATATTTGCATCATTGCTAGGTCTGGTGCGAAAATGGAGAATATCGGTCCATTCCTTCTGGTGCCTCCCCCACAAAGGGTCAAAACTTTAAATAATCACAACTCTCATAAAATGTGATGTAAGAGTCTGATTGTCTTGAAATTTCACACATCCCAATATTTATATTAACCCAAGATCTGATGTTAAGATGGAATATACCGGTCCACTCCTTCTGGTACCTCCCCCACAAAAGGTCGAAATTTGCAAAAAAATATATTTTTTGCACAAAAAGAGAAAGGATAATCCGATTTTGCTCTCACTTTGCAAATCCTAATATTTGCATCAGTTCTACGTTAGGTGTAAAAATGGACAATATCGGTTCACTCCTTCAAGTACCTCCCCCACAAATGGTCAAAATTTTGAATAATTACAACTCTCATAAAATGTGATGTATGAGTCCGATTGTCTTCGAATGGCGCACATCCCAATATTTATATTAACCCAAGCTCTGGCGTTAAGATGAAGTATATCGGTCCACATCTTATGGTACCTCCCCCACAAATGGTCGAAAATTTGAGATATATATTTTCTGCACAGAAAGGAAGCAATAATCTAATTTTGAAAAACATGAGGCTCAAAGAAAGCGAAATAAGGATTAAACTCTTTTCAAATTTCACACATACAAATTATTTTTGCTAACACCAGATCTGTTTTGAAGATGATCCTATATATCTGCGAACAACTTCTGGCACCTCACCCACAAAGAGACACATTTTTCAATATTTTTATCTGTCATAAATTGCGAAACAACTCAGTGATTCTTTACAATTCCTATATCCATCTGCTAGAATAATATTTATATCATATTTATGTAGGTCCGATACGAAATTGACAATATTGACCCATTCTTTAAAAACCCACTCCATAGAGGGTGAAGAGAGCTGAGGGTATACATCTGTCGGCAAAGCCGACCGATACTTTTTTACTTGTTTAATTATAATGCGATGGTATCTGGGTTTTTTGTAGTACAAAGCGTTAAAATCTCTCTTGAGTTATAAGCGTAGTAACTAACACAACTTTATTATATACTAGCTGGCCCGGTACGCGTTGCCGGTCCCTACTTTTAGTCTTTAATGTATTTTTTAAAGCCTAATAGAACACAGATCTGAATTATGAAAACGGCACAATTTTTATTATAAGTAAAATAACTCCATAGTAATTTCTAAACACCGTCGGTTTTAGATATTTTGATAGGCTTTAAAAGAGTGTTAAAAACCTAAATGATGTAGAACATCTATAATAGCACCATGTGGAAACTCTGCTCAATTTTTGGTATTGTAAAGATATTTTCCATTCAAATGAACTGTAATTTGGGATTTGTATATACAACGTTTAGAATACCGTGCCGTGTGGTATTTAGTTTTGTCCACCTCATAATTAGGGGCAGAATGATTTCAAAAAAGTGAAAGATAATTACTCTTTATTTACATTACAACTTGCAATTTATTTATTTTTGTCATTTAAATTGTGCGTTGAAAGTTTAGGAAGAATTTCTGGAAGGATATAAATCCTTTTTTACTAAATGTTCAATTCGCTCTACCATTTTGCACCCTTTATATTCGGCATTTTACTGATTGCAGTCCCAATGAATTGAATTTTTAGAGTTCTCATTGGACGGATTATTGTCATATGAAAGACGTAGGATGTACGTAGGTCAATCATTTCATTTTTATATTATTCATTCAGAATTCAAAATAATAAAAAATGTTCACTTCAATATAGTATATCAAATTGAAAAAAAATCACACTAAAACGATTTTTTTCATTCACATTTTGATTGTCATATTTTACCGCGATTTTTTGCCAGGATACCATTCCAAAATTGTATGAATTATCAAAATCCGTCAAGCAGTTCTTTAGTTATAAGCGTAGAACCTAGCATAACATTCTTTTATATTGCAAAAATAGACACAGGCACGGTCGACGAAGGGGTTTTTGTTGTAACAGACAAAACAAACTTACATGGTTATGTTACTTCGTTCAGGTTGAACGAAAGCATAACAAAGTGGAGAAAGATGTAAATGTTTATAAGTGCGGTTGTAAGATTTAGAAGATTTTCCAAAAGAATTTTAGTTTTATGTAATTCTTTTGTTCCTCTTCTATTGAGCTTACGATCTCGTCACTTGGGTAAAAAATGTTTTTTGTCATAGAAGTTATTTTTTTAAATAACTTCTGGGGAGAATATCCCAGACAAGAAACAAGGGAACTGATGAGGATTGGTGGCTCTTTCCGAAACCTAGGTATTCCCTGCCTTACCCCCTGGTAAACATTACCATCGTTCTCCACTCATAAACAAACGTTGTTTTTATAAAAACAACAATAATGGGATTTCGCCTGACGATTTTGCAACAACAAAATACTATGGTATCCCAAACAAGCAAGCCAAACTCTGTTCTATTAATAGACACAGGCACGGTCGACGAAGGGGTTTTTGTTGTAACAGACAAAACAAACTTACATGGTTATGTTACTTCGTTCAGGTTGAACGAAAGCATAACAAAGTGGAGAAAGATGTAAATGTTTATAAGTGCGGTTGTAAGATTTAGAAGATTTTCCAAAAGAATTTTAGTTTTATGTAATTCTTTTGTTCCTCTTCTATTGAGCTTACGATCTCGTCACTTGGGTAAAAAATGTTTTTTGTCATAGAAGTTATTTTTTTAAATAACTTCTGGGGAGAATATCCCAGACAAGAAACAAGGGAACTGATGAGGATTGGTGGCTCTTTCCGAAACCTAGGTATTCCCTGCCTTACCCCCTGGTAAACATTACCATCGTTCTCCACTCATAAACAAACGTTGTTTTTATAAAAACAACAATAATGGGATTTCGCCTGACGATTTTGCAACAACAAAATACTATGGTATCCCAAACAAGCAAGCCAAACTCTGTTATATTAATAGACACAGGCACGGTCGACGAAGGGGTTTTTGTTGTAACAGACAAAACAAACTTACATGGTTATGTTACTTCGTTCAGGTTGAACGAAAGCATAACAAAGTGGAGAAAGATGTAAATGTTTATAAGTGCGGTTGTAAGATTTAGAAGATTTTCCAAAAGAATTTTAGTTTTATGTAATTCTTTTGTTCCTCTTCTATTGAGCTTACGATCTCGTCACTTGGGTAAAAAATGTTTTTTGTCATAGAAGCTATTTTTTTAAATAACTTCTGGGGAGAATATCCCAGACAAGAAACAAGGGAACTGATGAGGATTGGTGGCTCTTTCCGAAACCTAGGTATTCCCTGCCTTACCCCCTGGTAAACATTACCATCGTTCTCCACTCATAAACAAACGTTGTTTTTATAAAAACAACAATAATGGGATTTCGCCTGACGATTTTGCAACAACAAAATACTATGGTATCCCAAACAAGCAAGCCAAACTCTGTTCTATTAATAGACACAGGCACGGTCGACGAAGGGGTTTTTGTTGTAACAGACAAAACAAACTTACATGGTTATGTTACTTCGTTCAGGTTGAACGAAAGCATAACAAAGTGGAGAAAGATGTAAATGTTTATAAGTGCGGTTGTAAGATTTAGAAGATTTTCCAAAAGAATTTTAGTTTTATGTAATTCTTTTGTTCCTCTTCTATTGAGCTTACGATCTCGTCACTTGGGTAAAAAATGTTTTTTGTCATAGAAGTTATTTTTTTAAATAACTTCTGGGGAGAATATCCCAGACAAGAAACAAGGGAACTGATGAGGATTGGTGGCTCTTTCCGAAACCTAGGTATTCCCTGCCTTACCCCCTGGTAAACATTACCATCGTTCTCCACTCATAAACAAACGTTGTTTTTATAAAAACAACAGTAATGGGATTTCGCCTGACGATTTTGCAACAACAAAATACTATGGTATCCCAAACAAGCAAGCCAAACTCTGTTCTTGCAAAAATAATTCTTTATTTTGTTTTCAAAAAATCGATTGAATTCCATATGATAAGCCATATTGAAAAATAATTTACAATTTAATTGTACATAATATAAAATTGAAAAAAAAAAAAGATAGAAAAGAAACACAATTGAAAAAGAAAAAAAATCTTCACCTTGTTCTATGATTTTTTACAGCAGAAGTGTAAAGGTCCTTGCGATGTTTGTCAATAGAATGTGCTATTATTTTAAAATTCGATTCCATTGAAATGTTTTTCGATTTTTTCCCGATTTGAGAATTATTGTAATGAGATCTCTTTTTTCGAGAGTTTTTAGCGATTTTGAAAAAGTAAATATCTTTTAACTTTGGTGTGACCGCGTTAAATGATTTTGGCATCATCTATCCCGTTTCGCCACCACATAATTCGGTACTACACTTCCATGTAACCCGCCATCAATTTCAGTTCGCAAGATATCAAGTCAATTAAATAAATTGATATTAATATTCGAATTCAAAAATAAAAACGCTACATGTGTACATTTGAAAAAAGTAAGACAAAATTGAAAAAATTATACTAAACTAGATTGCCCAGTTCGCGTTGCTCACGTAAGTGGCGCATTTTTAGTACATATGATGACTGGACTCACAGAAATAAATACGCATCACAAAATGTAAATTCAAGTGCCGGTCGATTTAAAATGTTTCAAAAAACCTGATCCTATTTTTCAGCCTGAGGTTTTAATTTGAGAGTTAAAAACCTAAATAATATAGCATATACTAGCTGGCCCGTACTTTTAGTTTTTAATGCATATTTTGTTGTATATAATGAGTAATGAATCCATAGTAATCTTTAAATAGAAATAAATATTCATGACAAAAATTATAGTAGATGTTCGCCTACCGTCGGTCTCAGATATTTTGAATAGCTTGATCTTATTTTTCAGTATAGACTTTGATTTGACTGTTAAAAACCTATATGATATAATATCCCCAGGTGAAAACCCAGCTCAATTATTTGTATTATAAAAAGCTTAGAAACATTTCCATTCAAATGTGCTCTAATTTGGACTTTGTATTTCGCGCGGTTTGGTATTTAATTTTGTCTACCTCATAATTAAAGGCACAATGATTTCAGAATAGTTAAAGATAATTACTCTTTTACACACGTAAGATGGGAACTATTTTTTTTTGTCACTTAAATTGTGCGTTGGAGACCCTATGATGTCCATATTTTTCGTATTAGCATAATTCAATGATGATCAAACAAATGTTTGGTCACGTGCTACTTTTTTATATTCGTAATTTTTTTATGTTTCTGCCGCAATTTCCGATTGAATGAGTCTCAGTTTTACATTTTGGAGTTTATTTCAGATGCACGTGCATCCCAAATCCACATTTAAATCAAAATTTTTTGGGGGTTACAAATTTAATAAAATGCAAAATTTTCTATACTGACCACACATTGGGTTGATAATGCCTGGGTGGAGAATTTTCTGTAAGATGGTTCTCTACCCCAGAGTAGCCTAAATACAATTTTTAGCTAAATCAATTGATGAATGTGGTCAAAACCAAAATGGGCCCTACCATGGTAAAATTAAGAAGGTAAAGCCGTTTCAAATAAGCAAACCCATCTTTGCATTTTCTGTAATTTACCTTGTCAAATTTTACTTCATAAAAACTAAGTTTCCATCTCTGATTTGTAAACATATGTTTGCATGACTTTACCTTCTTGATTTTACAATGGGCTCTACTCTGAAAATTTTAAATTGTATGCGAAGAGATTTTCTACCCCCTTAGAAAATAAAAATGCCTAATAAGGGCCAAAAAATGAAAAAAGAGGACAAGACCCCGAAAATAGCTTAAATAATTTGATGGTTATACCAAAATCTAATAATATTTTGCAAAGATGGATTCTTCTCAAGTTACCAAAATTTGCCGAAATTAGTATGAAGAATATATATTTGAAATCAGGTTGTACCCTTATCCGTGGGTTATGACCCATATGATGACCTGCAAAAGCGATTTAAAGTATCTTGAAAGTTTAGGAAGAAATCCATTTCTGACTAAATGTCCAATTCGCTCTGCTATTTTGCATCCTTTATATTCCATATTTCACTGATTGCAGTCCCAATGAAGTTTGTATTTTGAGTTCCCATTGGATGGATTATTGTCATGTGCTTTAAAATGAGTCCCGTAACGCTTTGTCGGTCAATTTTGTTTGTTAAAATATGTTCGCATCTTCCAGCTGAAGCACAATGTAGGAACTGGCTCACATAAATACGTCTTTCAAAAAACTTGATCCTATTTTTCAGTAAGAGGTTTTAGGTTGAAAACCTAAATAATATGGCATATATAGTAAAAAATATACATTAACTGTTTATAATAGGCCCACATTTTAAGTCAAATCGATTCGAAAATATAATCACAAACCTCGGAATAGGTGAAATCAGGAGGTACTTCTATGTAAGCGCTACTCCGAAATATTGACATTGAAAAATTTCCGCGAAGAGGTCTTCTACCAGAGGCTAGATGCCAAATAAGGACAATATCAATTGAAAAAGATGACCAAGACCCTGGTAATAGCTAAAATCATAGGATACCTTTACATAAGAGTTATAATAACTATTTGAAAGAATTTGTTCTTCTTTCTAAAATCTTAAATTACCAACATTTGAGGAATTTGAAAGAGGCTATATCATTTGAGGGGGGGCTATATCACAATGTAGACCAACCTGATACATATTTTGTACAAATGATTCCTTATGAAGTTTGCATTTTGAGATCTAATTGGATAGATTATTTCCATATCTAATCAAAATTTGGGTATGGCAACCATATAACAGCATGCATTGAAAATATGCAAACTTTCTCAATTTTTTTTTTTGTCAATAAGAATTTTCAATTCCAAAAGGCATTCTGAAACAATTCTACACAAAATTTCATATCATAATTAACAGTCAATTTTTTTGGTTTCGGAATTTTTCTAAAAATTTTCGTTCATGGCAACGTTTCCACTGTAATTACAAATAACCAAAAAAAAGTGAGTCAAATCGGCTCTGCCGTTCTTAACTGATGTGTTACTATACTTTTTCAAATTTTTTACATATAAATTTAACAAAGTAGATGTCGCCAGTTCTTCTGACCCCAAACAGATACCTAGGGTTGGAGTGAGAGTCAAAATTACGTCGGATACTAACTGTGGAACAGATATCTTCATGATTTTGGCAAATATTAGGATTTTAGATAAATCGAAAAAATGAGCGCAAAGTTGGGCGTGGTCGCATTTTCTTTGCATAAAAACCTAAATCCGGGTAGGACGACCATTTAATAAAATATACAAATAGTTCTAGCCGGTCTCAAGTGATTCAATTACCAACGAACAACAATTGGTTAATATATATATTAAAAAGTATATTAAAAGTGGGCGTGCTTATAATAATTTTAAAGAATATGTTGTTCTTTCTAAAATCGGATACCTTTATACCAAAGGGTTATACCAAAGCATGGTCCTATACTTATAATTATTTGGTAGAATGCGTGGTTCTTTCTAAAATCTCAAATTATCAACATTTGAAGAATTTGAAAGGGGCTATATCATTTGAGGGGGGCTATATCACAATGTAGGCCGACCTGATACACATTTTGTACAAATGGTTCTTCATGTAACCCCTAGCACTGCATCAAATTAAAACCTCTGTCGTAACTTTTGCGGAGTATAGAGCAAAGTATTTGAGGCCCTTTGTGTATGGCTAAGCTATATAAAATGGACCCTAAGGAAGTTTGACCCGGAAAATTACTGACGATAGCGAAAAATCCCCGTATAACTTTACCAGTCATTTAAGGTAACGTTTAAAGGTTCCGAATTATCGATAGTAATTTCTAAATTGAAATCCTGGCAATATTACTTTAATTTAACTATCATAAATAAAGTTTCATCGGTTTATAAAAGTTAGGGACCCCATAAAGAATGTTAAAAAGTAGAAATCTTTGTCGATTAAATTATGTCCGCGAGCCTCTCCGTTCACCATTTGCAATTACGATAGAGGTCACCATATTTAAAATGCGTCTTTGCACGGGTTGATTGATGTTAGAAAAGGTTTATATTTTTGTTCTAATCTAGATAAAGCCGTCATATAATATTATCTCCTCATATTGGTCGACCAAATGTGCTCTTATTTGGCCGATTGGAAGTATTTTGAAGGGCTCAAAAGCATTTTAGAATGTATAAATCATTTGTTAAAAAATTACAACAATAGTCCACTTTATGATTTATTTTCTATGCCCCAGTACCTCTTTATATTCGTTATATCATTGTATTTAATTAATTTTCAAACCTCAATTATCAGTATTATAAAGGTCATACCAATATTTTCCAAATCAAAAGTAATTTTGAATTCGTAACTATTGGAAGACCATATTGTATTTAGTTTATATCAGAGTAAAATCCTATGTTAATTAATCTACGCCTGTGTAAGCTGCCGTTAGTTTAAATCGCAATAATGGCGAAATATTTAGGTTAATCTTCGAACTCTTATACAATATTCCTAGGAAGTTCGAATATATCTGTTTCCACTAAAAATTCGTCCTTTTGCATGTTTTTGTTACAATTGCTACCGAATGAACTGTAAATCGACATTTTATGTTTTCAGTATTGTGAAATCAATACCGACAATATCTGTTTAACCTATTAACGTCAGCTCCCTTATTTGTAGGAGAAAAATGTTGAAACTTAGTGGAGGATGCCATAATGTCACTCATATTCCGCGCACAAAAATTCAGCCCCCTATCTCTACCCCTTGCTCGTGCAGGGGGTGGTGCGTTTTCGCATCCGTCGGCGTTAATGAGTACAATTTTAGTACTAGAATATGTTTTAATAAATTAATAGCATTGTAAAGGAAAATTAATGAATTAAGTTGGAATTTTAATAAAATTACTCAAAAATTAGACGATAATATTAAAAAATAGTGAAGTAACACATGTTCCAAAGGTTGTACGTTTTCATACCCTCCACCATGGAAAGGAGGGTATATTAACTTTGCCATTTCGTTTGTATCATCCCTAAATATTCGTTGAAGACCCCATAAAGACCCCATAAATATATATTCATAATTAGCACAAACTTCTAAGTCGATTTAACGATGTCCGTCCGTCTGTCTATCTGTCAGTTGAAATCAAGATACAGCACCATTATTTGACGTAGAGCGTCAAAATTTATCAGAACAATTTGTATTGTGTCTAGGATGGTTGGTATAGAAAATCATATATATCCGTCCACATTTTGGTATAGTCCCCATATAACGGTACCCGCCGATATTGGGTATTTAGATGATTTTAGCCACATTTTTCGATGGAATTGTCTGAAATTCAACACAAGGAGTTCCTTGTGAGTACTATACCCTCTGAAAGAGAATTGTCTTTATAGGTACACAATATCGTATATCGCCCCATATATCGGCACCTTCCGATATTCGGTATTTTTAATTTGTTTTGAAAATTTCCTAATTTGTTTCATATGGTGGAGGGTATTCAAAGTTCGGTCCGGCCGAACTTACTGCTTTTTTACTTGTTCTAATTATGAATATTGGAGAAAATTTGTTTGAGAATATAGCAACGCTAATGGGATTTGACGTGCCTTTTGCACACTATATATTTATTATTATAATATACTTTTTATAGTAGTTAAATAGCTTAATTTAACAAATTTACAATATAAGGGTTCGAATATACGTGCTGGATGTTGATAAGTCTGAAGAGTAAAATCGAAGATCGAAAACATGATACTAAACGACCAATTTTATTTATGTCTCTTTTTCGCTTTTCTGCAATGTCAGTCTTATGACTAAGAGGGTAATGTCATTTGATACAAAGAAAATATTTTACCTTATAAAAAGAGAAAGAATCATCCAATTGAAAATCTATGGAAATTGTAACTAACGGATCAGATTTGAATATAGCTTCCATACATAGTGATGTCCGATTTAATAAGTAGTGCACAATACATAAGTATTGCACAATACAATACAATACAAATGCGTAATATCCGTCCGAATTAAATCAATTTAGGTACACGCAGCCAGGTTTAGTATAGAAGTATATATGGCAATCGGTTCAGATTTCGATGCTCCCACATTTATTTTCGTCCGATTTAAATTTTATTGTGCGCCACATGTTCAATACATATTTAATATGGATGGATTTCGACACATCCGAGTGAATTCAACCCTGAAGCAAGTACTTCTAATTTGGTGAAAATCGGTATATATATATTTACAGCTCCCATATATATGATTCATCCGATTTGGGGTTTAAGTCGCTCACATTCGTAATCTGCACAAAAAAAATATAATTCAAAAAAATTTCTGACAAATTTCATCGAGATCGGTTCAGATTTGAATATAGATTACATATATATCTTCATACAAATACAGCAAATACGACACTTGTTGAAACTCTGTTCCCATATATTTATATATAATCTCTTTAGATATTTTTTAAGCGAAATGATGCATTAAAGACATCGTAACAGAGAACAGACGGTGTGGCATCTATTTTTATTGGGAGCGCTTCATTCGCGTTCGCACATATGGCTAACCGAAAATACTTTTCTTAGTAAAAAGCACCCGACGGGTACGAAAACGCATAACACGTATATATGCAAAGACGTTTATATGTACAATTTTTGAAAATTTTATGAGTTAAATATAGGACAAAGGGCTACCGATCCATGCTAATACATATTTAAACAAGTAAAAAAGCAGTAAGTTCGGCCGGGCCGAACTTTTAATTAGAAAATTTTCAAAAAATAAAATCCATTAAAAATTTTGTTAAAATCTTAAAATATTGTGGACCTATATAGACAGGGGATAAAGTGCTCACAAATAACTCCTTGTGTGGATTTTCAGACAATACCATAGGAAAATATGACCGTTATATGGGGGCTATACGATATTGTGGACCTGTATAGATAATTCTCTTTACTTACTTTACTTTACCCCCAGTTATAGATTTGTCTATATAGATCTACAATATGGTATATCCCCCATAGATCGGCGCCATCCGATATTAGGTATTTTAAAGATTTTAACCGAATTTTTAATGGAATTTATTTTTTTGAAAATTTTCTAATTAGTTTCAAATGGTGGAAGGTATTCAAAGTTCGGCCCGGCCGAACTTACTGCTTTTTACTTGTTATTTTTATACCCTCCACCTTGGAAAGGAGGGTATATTAACTTTGTCATTCCGTTTGTAACGTGTAAATATTCGTCGTAGACTCCATAATGTATATATATTCATAATCAGCATAAAGTTCTAAGTCGATTTTACGATGTCCATCAGTCTGTCTGTCCGTCTGTCCGTCTTTCCGCCTGTCTGTCTGTTGAAATCACGATACAGGCCACATTATTTGACTAAGAGCGTCAAAATTTAGCAGAATAATTTGTATTGTGTCTAGGATGGTTGGTATTGAAAATGACATATATCGGTCCACGTTTTGATATAGTCCCCATATAACGGTACCTCCCGATATTCGGCATTTTGAGGATTTTTGCCGCATTTTTTCATGGATTTGTATACAATTTGGTGTTTGTTGGTCATAGTAGGTTCTAGCTGCGGTGGCGAAACATTGCGTGTATAGGTCCACGTTTTTGTTTAGCCCCCATATAACGGTACCTCCCGATATTTGGTATTTTGATAATTTTTGCAGTATTTTTTCACGGATTTGCCTAAAAATTGGAATTAGTTGGTCATAATAGGTTCTAGCTCCGGTGGCGAAACATTGTGTGTATATGTCCACGTTTTTGTATAGCCCTACATAGCGGTACCTCCCGATATTCGGTATTTTAATGATTTTTGCCAAATTTTCCCATGAATATGTCTAAAAATTTGTATTTGTGGGTCATAGTTGGTCCCTCTTAATGTTTTTTTATTTGTTGAATTCTAATATGGTGTGCAGTCTTTTTTAGGTAGTATACAGCAACGACGGAAAAACTGTTATTTATAGATTTTTTATATTTATTAGGTAAGTGGAACTATACGAATAAGATAATTTCAGAAGAAAAGAAATTAACAAAGAAACCAATTTTATATTTTGTACCAACGGTTTCTTCAATTTGATTAACAATTGAATTGACTCGATTTTGAGAATGGAAATTGCAGGCGGGTTATATAGAAATGTAGTTCCGAATTATGTGGTGGGGAAACAAAATAGGTAATGTCGAAATAATTTTACGCTGTCATACCAAGGCTTAGGTATAATTTCTGTTTTAAAATTGTTAAAAAAACCACAAAAAAATCATAAATCCAATCATGATCCATTCTATTGGTCATGATCCATTCTATTGGTAAACTTCGTAATGGCCTTAAAGAATTTGCTGTAAAAAATCCGCATTGAAGAATTTTTTTCAATTTTATTTTCTTTTTTCGCCAATCTTATATTATGCACATTTTTTTCATTTTGACTTTGACTTATAAAAATGTGAACAAAAATATTTTTGTAATATATATTGAAGCGAACATTTTAATTGTGTGTATTTTTTATTTTGAAGTCTGAAAAGAGTTAAGAAATTGAAAATAGATACGAACACATTAAAACAAACAAAAATGACCAAGACAGCTATATCGGGCTCATATCAAAATGTGAACCTGCTTCTTTCATATGGCAATAATCTGTCCAATGACAAACCAAAATTCAAAATTCATTCGGACTGCAATCAGTGAAATACCGAATATGAATATGCGGACTATAAAAAAGTAAAAAACATTAAGTTCGGCCGGACAAAACTTTGAATACCCTCCACCTTAGGGTAAAGGAAACATTAGAACCCATTGTGTCCCACAAAGATTAGACATATTCGTCAAAATGTCGCAAAATCATAAACATATTGAATATCGGAGGTACCGCTACATGGGGCTATACAAAAACGTGAACCTATACATACAATATTTCGGCAACGGAACTAGAACCCATTTGTACACAAAAATACCTATTTTTAGACAAATCCGCGAAGAAATGTGGCAAAAATCATCAAAAAACCGAATATCTGGAGGTTCCGTTACATGGGAGCTATACCATAACGTGGACCAATACATAAAATGTTTCGTCACCACAGCCAGAATTCATAATGACCAACATATACCAATTTTTAGACAAATCCATGAAAAAATGTGGCAAAAATCGTGAAAATACCGAATATCTGGAGGTACCGTTATATGGGAGCTATACCAAAACGTGGACCTATGCATACAATTTTTCGCCTGCGCAGCCAGAACCCATTATGACCAAAAATACCAATTTTTAGACAAATCAGTGAAAAATTGTGACAAAAAACATTAAAAATACAGCATATCGGGAGGTGCCATTATGTGGGGGCTATACCAAACCGTGGACCTTTACATGCAATGTTTTGCCACCGGAGCTAGAACCCATTATGACCAACAAATACCAATTTTTAGACAACTCCGTGAAAAAATGTGGCAAAAGACATCAAAATACCGAATATCTGGAGGTACCGTTATATGGGAGCTATACCAAAACGTTGACGGATACATCTCATTCTCAATACAGACCATCCAAGGCAATACAAATTATTTTACTAAATTGTGACGCTCTACATCAAATAATGTGGGCTGTATCGTGATTTCAACAGGCAGACAGACGGACTTAGAATTTTATGATGATTATGAATATATATACTTTACGGGGTCTACGACGAATATTTAGGGATGTTACAAACGGAATGACAAGGGTAATATACCCTCCTTTCCAAGGTGGAGGATATAAAAATGGTAGAGCTAATTGAACATTTTATAAGAACAGGATTTATATCCTTCGCAAATTCTTCCGAAAACTTCAAGATACTTAAAATACAGGTACCGTTTTACGGGGGACTAGACGCAATAGCAAGTGATACAATATGCTGCAGCCAATCTGGGGGTTGGGTAATCTTGAGTGGTAGTATATGGAGGTAGGATATAGTATACGGTTAGTAGATGAAAATCTCAAAAGGGATTTTGAGTTCCCATTCCAAATTTTTAAGGCCCATTATATATAACTCTTACCATACACATGGGGCCTCATTTTTTTTGCTTTATACTTCGCAGTATTTACGATAGATTTTCAAATTTGATGAAGTCCTATAGGCTACATGTAAAAACATTGTACCAAAAATGGATCATGGGTTTCAAATAGTTGTATATTTTTATATTTAAACCATATTTATACCCTACACCACAAGGTGGTCAGGGTATTATGTTTTTTGTGCATTTGTTTGTAATAGACAAATGTATAATACAAAAGGAAACGAGATAGCCCCATAGTTCCTTTTGGTGATCTGCATAGTCCATGTATTTTTGTAAAGTACAGGTCGCATTTATTGCCCGATCCAGATGAAAATTTTCACAAGTCATTTGTTTGGCCCAAGGACGAACCCAATTGAAATTAGAGATAATCGAAAATTAAGATATAGCTCCCATATATACACTGGTGGCCAAAACTAAAGCAACTAAAATAGCAAAGACAATAAATGCCGTGTAACTTTTACAAAAATGAACAAATAGTAGTTATTTTTCCAGTTTTAAATGAGGTACTTTATTCACTTTTAAAAAACTAAAAATAAAGATACAAAAATAGTTTTGAATGAAAAATAATATATGGAAAACTAAAATGACCCAATTTTTGGCTGGTCAAAACTAAAGCAACTTTTAGATTTTTTATTTTAAAATAATTAAATTTTGGTAGTAGTAGATAGCATAACCATTATATTTGATAGCAGCTGCACACTTACGAACCATTGAATCTATAACACGCTCAATTTGATCCTTGGTTATGCTTTCCCAGGCACCCTGAATTCATTGGTTAATTTGTTTCCGAAACTCGCTTGATCTTCCTGTCTACGATAATCCAAAGGTTTTCTATGGGGTTTAAGCCAGGTGATAGTGCCGGCCATGACAAAACACCAATTTTTGACTCCCGCAACCAATCTTTGACAAGTATTGATGCATGTTTGGGATCATTGCCATGCTGAAACATCCAAATAAGCCGAATATTTTCCTCAGCGAAAGGGAACAACGTGATTTCCAACACATCTTTGTATACAAACCGATCCATAACTTCCTTTATTTCATGGATAGGCCCAAGTCCATAGAAAGAAAAACAGCGCCAAATTTTGCTTAGCTGTACCCTTGCAGCACTGCGGCTTGATTCTTTAATTTTTTGGTTTTCATACCGTAAAATTTTTCATATCTGAGCCTTTAATATTAAACGTGGACTCATCCCAGAATAATTTTTTTTCCATTGGGCTGGATTCCAATTAATATTATCGTTTCCGAAAGCCATGCTGGCTTTCCGATTTTTTCAGATATAAGTGGCTTTTTTGATGGCTTGCGGGCATGCAGACCAGCTGCTACTACTCGTCCACGCACTGCTCTCGAGCTTATATCCAATGATAGCTCTCTGTCTCTCAGAATTGTTAACGGATTTAATTTTTTTTGAAAATTGCCATATTTGTACCAAATGGTGGGGGTTATTCAAAGTTCGGCCCCGTCGAACTTACGCTTTTTTACTTGCTTATATTTTAACAGATTTTGTTTTAAAGGATTTTATTTTTTGAAAATTCCCAAATTCGTTCCAAATGGTGGAGGGTATTCAAAGTTCAGCCCGGCCGAATTTGCTGCTCTTTTACTTGTTTTTAATTTTCAAGTTCCTTTGAAATGGTGCAGGGCATTACGAATGGAAATGGCTGGGCCCAACTTAGCTACTTTTAAGCTTTTGTTTTGAATATCTTACTTACCCTAAGTACCCAATTTGAAACAATTTCATTGCAAAACAAGGCTTTAATCGTGGGGGCTATAGGAAAACGTAAACTAAGCTTCCTAGTGTTTGTAATTAACATTCTAAGCCAAAAAGAAGTACTTTTTCAAAATTCATCCATCTTTGCTAACTATATTTGTTTCTATATTACATTCTTAAGTTTATTATATTCTAAGAACACATTTATTATTGAAGAATTTTTTTTATCAATATTAAATTAAAGTTATGGAATCAAAGAATCAGTAAATCATCGTTACCCGTTCGTTTTACCATTTGTTCCATTTTCCCACTGAGTTCATATTATTCCCTATGATAGAATGTAATGGTTTCCAAAACGAAACTAGGATATTCCAATACTTTGTTATTATGGTTTTGGTAAAGCCTAGAGTGAGTCTAAAAGTATAACTTCTCAACAGAATCATGATATTGGTAGTGATCAGCAAATATAGCAGTTTTGTCAGCAGTTGTCAGTTTTGTTTTGAAACCCAAGGAACATTGCTTTATGCAATAAAGAGTAATGTTGAAGTTAGCCAAGGGTGGGTAAAGTAACTTTTTATATTATGATACTGTAAAACAATTTTTAATTCATTTAAGATTTTACAAAACATTTTACTGGCTTATAAATTCAAAGCAATAAAATGTCCCATTACCATTTCCTGTGCTATTCCAGGCCTAGAGTCGTCAAAAGGCTATTTTTATTCAGAATATCATGCTCCTGCTCCGGCTTATTTCTAAATATAAATTGTATATACGTAAGGGCAACGGAACATATTTACACGCATTATTCCTAACTATTTAAGTGTCATTTACAAACAAACAAACTCATTCCTCGACTTGCTTTCTTTATAATCCCTTTCAGGAAATTGCATTAAATGGCGTTCGGTAACATCTGGTGGTGGCCGATCTCACCTTTACTCTAAATATTTGCATATTCACATGGTGCCGAACATTTTTTTCGAGTACGATTTCCCTCCACCAGCTCGCGTTTTTACGTGTGCCTAAGTTCCGGTTGAATTGTAAATGGAAATGGAAAATTGTCTGAAGTGAAAATGGATAAAATAGAATTTATTGAATATTCTTTGTGTTTTTTACAGGGGTTGGTCCTGTTATTAGAAATTGATAAATACGAAATGTTACAGCATCTAAAATGCTCTGCCGTATGTGTCGTCTTCACAATAATTAAAATCGGACATACAATGTACAGGCTTAGGTTATGTGTACACACATTCCAACAAAAGGTACATTGAGTATTATTTCACACGGTGTTTCAGTCAGCCTCACGCCGGAAATACGAGCATTCGATACAAATAATTTATAGCATTTTATACAGATATACAGCTGATAATCCAACAACAAAAATATCGATAAACAATAAACGGGGGTACCATACAATTATGTACCCCTTAATGGTGGTTAAAAAACGTTAATAGATGACACGGCTGTTGTCACAGCTTACCACTTGGGTCTGGGAGGGTTTTTTTTCAATTGCGGTCGCAACATTTCTAAATACGACAGTTACAGACACATTTGTGGCAGTTGGCTTGAAGTATTACTTCTGGCTATGTGAGCAAAGGAAACACTTAAATTTGAAATATGACTGTTGCCAATGGTTTTGGAAGGCTTCATTTGTGGTTGTAATTAGTCTTAACCCATTAGTTATAAATTAATATATTGTCGTTATTTATCTTCCTAAAGAAAATTGATTGATCGGGATACGCTGGCAATTGAATTCCACAGTCGAAGAAGGGTTCAAGCATGACCAGCCCCACCAATTGGGATAATGGACAATAATTTTGATCGGTGATGTATAGTCTCATATAGGTTTCTGTGGACGGTGAATAAATCGTGGGGTGTGATCTAGTTTTTTTTTTCTTACAACTACATCAGTAAATCATAGCATTTTATTATGTGTCTCTAGGCTGAGTCTCGAACCCGCAACCTTATGTTTTGTGGTCAGGCACCCACTATATGCTGTCATTACTCATTATTTGGTAATGAGTAAAATAAGTTATGTTGCTTCGAAATGTTTGTTCGATATGCTATTGGTACAAGATGGTAAGAAGCAGGTGGTGCTTAACCAATGCATTTGCTTCCAGAGTGGGTAAATGTCGGAAACTAAGCATTCTATAAATATTTTTTACCCTTATTTACAATACACCATTTGCAAAACTTATTTTTTGGTTTCTGCAGTGAAATCATATAGAAATTTAAATTCATAACGCATTTAAGTAGCTCCATAAGGCTATCATCCGGTTTCAATATTTGGAAAACGAAATTACATAGCCGGAAAATTTTAAAAAATGACGACTAGCGCAGCTGAGAATGTTTGCCCACTGGTCCCTCTTTTACGGAAAAAGGGATTAACAAATATCTACGGACCCTTTCGCATCAAAAGAAAGTGGAAAAACATAGTTAAATTTGCAGGATTGTTATTACTTATGGATATGAATGAGGATACCCAAGTTTAAAATCGAGAATTTAGGCTTAATAAATTCGAGCGGTACTGTTGCATCGTGGTTATGCCTTTAAATGGAGACCCATTTTCTATTCTTATTGTTTTTACATTGAAAAATCAATATATATATATATATATATATATATATATATATATATATATATATATATATATATATATTATATATATATATATATATATATATATATATATATATATATATATATATATATATATATATATATATATATATATATATAATATATAGTTGTGTTCGTTACTACGTTTGTAACTCAAGAACCGCTGATCTGATTGTGACATGTGAAATTTGAACATTTTCATTTTGACTTTTGAAATGTACAATCGTATTTTGTATATTGCATGATTTTTATACCCTCCACCAAAAATAGTATGGAGGGTATATTAAGTTCGTCATTCCGTTTGTAACTCATCGAAATAATCATTTTCCCAACCCAACAAAGTATATATATTCTTGATCAGCGTAAAATTCTAAGACGATTTAGCCCTGTCCGTCCGTCCGTCCGTCTGTTATAATCACGCTACAGTCTAAACGAATTAAGCTAGGAAGCTAAAATTTTGCACAGATCTCTCTTTTGTCTGCGGGCAGGTCAAGTTCGAAGATGGGCTATATCGGTCCACGATATCGTATAGCCCCCATATAACGGTACCCCCCGATATTCGGCATTTTGATGATTTTACCCACATTTTTCAACGGAATTGTCTGAAAATCCACACAAGGAGTTCCTTGTGGGTACTTCATACCTTGGCAGAGAATTATCTATATAGCTCCACAATATCGTATAGCCCCCATATAACGGTACCCCCACGGTATTCGGTATTTTGACGATTTTAGCCACATTTTTCAATGGAATTATCTGAAATTCCATAAAAGGAGCCCCTTGTGGGCATTTTACCCCCTCAAAAAGAATTGTCTATATAGGTCCACGATATCGTATATCCCCCATATAACTGTACCCCCCGATATTCGGTATTTTGATGATAAAATCCACACAAGGAGTTCCTTGTTTGTACTTTATACCTTGGCAGAGAATTATCTATATAGGTCCACAATATCGTAGGGCCCCCATATAACGGTACCCCCACGGTATTCGGTATTTTCATGATTTTAGCCACATTTTTCAATGGAATTGTCTGAAATTCCGCAAAAGGAGTCCCTTGTGGGTATTTTACCCCCTCAAAAAGAATTGTCTATATATGTCCCGATATCGCATATCCCCCATATAACGGTACACCGCGATATTCGGTATTTTGATGTTTTTAGCCACTTTTTCCAATGGAATCATCTGAAAATCCACACAAGGAGTTCCTTGTGAGTATTTTGCACGCAGACATAAAATTGTCTTTATAGGCCAACAATATCGTATATCCCCCCATATATCGGCATCTTCATATATTAGATATTTTAAAGATTTTAAAAAAATTTTTAATGGATTTTATTTTTTTGAAAAATTTCTAATTCGTTCCAAATGGTGGAGGGTATTCAAAGTTCGGCCCGGACGAACTTACTGCTTTTTTACTTGTTCTTACTATACCCTCCACCATACTATGGAGGGTATATTAATTTTGTCATTCCGTTTGTAACTCCTCGAAATACTCATGTCAGACCAAACAAAGTATATATATTCTTGATCAGCGTAAAATTCTAAGACGATTCCGTCTGTGTGTCTGTCCGTCTGTCTGTTGTAATCACGCTATCTTTCGAACAAATTGAGATAGACTGCTAAAATTTAGCACACATGTATATTTTGCCAGTAGACAGGTTAAGTTCGTAAATGGGTCATGTAGGTCCAAGTTATCATATAGCCCCCATATAACGGTACCTCCCGATATTCGGTATTTTGATGATTTTAGCGACATTATTCACCGGAATCGTTTCAAATTTGGTATGTGAAGTTCGAAATGGATACTACATCCTAAGTAAATAAATGAGCCATGTAGGTCCACGTCTTCGTATAGCCCCGATATTCGGTATTTTGATGATTTTGGCGACATTATTTACCGGAATCGTTTCAAATTTGGTATGTGAAGTTTGTAATGGATACTACATCCTAAGTCAATAAATGAGCCATGTAGGTCCACGTCTTCGTATAGCCCCCATATAACGGTACCTCCCGATATTCGGTATTTTGATGATTTTAGCGACATTATTCACCGGGATTGTTTCAAATTTCGCACGTGAAGTTCATAATGGATAGTTCAGCCCATGCCAGAAAATTATCTGTGCAGGTCCACGTCTTCGTATAGCCCCCATATAACGGTATCCCCCGATATTCGGTATTTTGATGATTTTGGAGACATTATTTACCAGAATCGTTTCAAGTTTGGTATGTGAAGTTCGTAATGGATACTACATCCTAAGTCAATAAATGAGCCATGTAGGTCCACGTCTTCGTATAGCCCCCAGATAACGGTACCTCCCGATATTCGGTATTTTGATGATTTTAGCGACATTATTCATCGGGATTGTTTCAAATTTCGCACGTGAAGTTCATAATGGATAGTTCAGCCCATGCCAGAAAATTATCTGTGCAGGTCCACGTCTTCGTATAGCCCCCATATAACGGTACCCCCCGATATTCGGTATTTTGATGATTTTGGCGACATTATTTACCGGAATCGTTTCAAATTTGGTATGTGAAGTTCGTAATGGATACTACATCCTAAGTCAATAAATGAGCCATGTAGGTCCACGTCTTCACGATATTCGGTATTTTGATGATTTTAGCGACATTATTCACCGGGATTGTTTCAAATTTCGCACGTGAAGTTCATAATGGATAGTTCAGCCCATGCCAGAAAATTATCTGTGCAGGTCCACGTCTTCGTATAGCCCCCATATAACGGTACCCCCTATATTCGGTATTTTGATGATTTTAGCTACATCATAAACATAGTTTTCTTCGAGTGTCGCATTTAAATATTGTAACAAGTAAGCAAAAGCGGGGCCGACCGTTGAATACCCTACAACACTATAATAAACGACACAGTTTATATAGGCGAGATACTCGAAAGAATTCCACAAGATATTGTGACAAATAATAAAAGAAAACCATCAGGTTTCGTTCTCTAATTTTCGAATAATAGCAACTTAAACTAATTTGCTCATTTCTAATTTATTGGTAGATGTTGCACTTAAATGGTCTTCCTAGATCTGGAACCAATATTTCCCAAAGACCTCTCAGAAGTGGCAAAAGAATAACATTTGTTATTGGTTTTTGACTGAAACGCATCTATATGAGATACAGACATATGACTATATTCTTCAACAAAATCAGCGTTAACGAAATAGTCAGAAGTGCGTCATTCCTGTATTTGTGAATTCTCCAAAAAGTCACTGGAATGGACATTTTCGTATTTTGTCTACAAAAGTTGGCAAACTCCTTCACACATTGAATATTTTTGAATGGCCATCCAAAACTGTTTGGCTTTTGCAATGTCCGGTAACCCCCATTCAAATGTGCGTGAGGATCGGGCGATAATTACGACCATCTGACAATTTTGCAGTTTTTTGGTCCATTTCAACCCCTAAATATAGGGCGATCATCTCCAAAAAGAGTAGGCTTCTATTCTGACCCTAATCTTATCCCCATGCAAAATTTCGTAAGGATCGGGCCATAAATGCGATCTGTATATGATATCCTGATATCCTAACTACTTAATTTTGTTAGCTGTAGAAATATTACCAAATGTTTAATTCAAAATGAAAATATGCCAAAAATATGACAAAATTGAAAAAATATGAGAAAATATTACAAAATCAATATTTTAATCTTTAGAGAGATATTTTTAAGCGATTTTTTTAAAGTTTTTTCTTTCCTGCCGAGAGGCCATTCTGAATTAATGAGAACTGTCGAAATCAGTTCAGCCGTTCTCGACATATATGAGATCTTTGAAGCATATCTTCTTTGAAAGACATATATATCGCACATATTTTGCTATATATCCGATTTGTTGGATGTTAACATCAATGTGAAGATCAGAAGTAACCTTGTCATGGCTTTGGATTTCGCCGGGATTTAAAATATTCGCGGTTTAATGAAAAATGTTGAATTTTTTCAACAAAAAAGATATGGTCTATTTTACCCGCTAAATATTATCCGATGACCACCCAAATTGGTAGACTTCTTCCCCGCCCTAAACTCTAGCTACATGCGAAATTCCGCGTCGATTGGTCTATAATTGCGACCTGTATAGCTACTACAAATGCGACATTTTTTCAGTATTTGGTCCATTTCAACACCTAAACATATGGCGATCATCTCCAAAAGAAATAGGCTTCTATTCTGACCCTTACCCCACCTTGGTGCAAAATTTCGTTAGGATCGGGCTATAATTGCGACCTGTAGAGTGATTACAAATTAACATGGACAGACGGACGGACGGACATACATAGCTAGATCGACGCAGCTCGGCGAGCTAGGAAGATCCATATATACTTTCCTATATGGGAAACCAATATTTCGAGGTGTTACATAAATTCTGGCCCAATCAAACTTATAATACCCCCAACACATAGTGTTGTAGGGTATAATAACTTATGACAAAAGTTGCCTTTGCAGGTCCACGTCGTCGTATAGGCATTCGGTATTTTTAAGATTTTAACAGAATTTTTCACGGATTTTATTTATTATTTTTTTTTTTTGGGAATTGCCAAATTTGTACCATATGGTGGAGGGTATTAAAAGTTCAGCCCGGCCGAACTTACAGCTTTTTTAATTGTTTTTTTTTTCATTTTGGCTTTTACTTACTTTTCGAATGTATGTTTGGAGAGAGTTTTTTTGAATTCTAATATAATTTGTAGTCTTTTTTGGGTAGTACAAAGCGACAGCAGATAAAACTGTTATTTATAGATTTTATGTATTTATTGGGTAAGTGGAACTATACGAATTATATAATTTTAGAGGATAATAAGCCATGAACTTTATTTAATTTCTTGAAAACTGAAATTGCGGACGAATTATTATTACGGAATCATCTCCAAAAGAAATAGGCTTCTATTCTGACCCTTACCCCACCTTGGTGCAAAATTTCGTTAGGATCGGGCTATAATTGCGACCTGTAGAGTGATTACAAATTAACATGGACAGACGGACGGACGGACATACATAGCTAGATCGACGCAGCTCGGCGAGCTAGGAAGATCCATATATACTTTCCTATATGGGAAACCAATATTTCGAGGTGTTACATAAATTCTGGCCCAATCAAACTTATAATACCCCCAACACATAGTGTTGTAGGGTATAATAACTTATGACAAAAGTTGCCTATGCAGGTCCACGTCGTCGTATAGGCATTCGGTATTTTTAAGATTTTAACAGAATTTTTCACGGATTTTATTTTTTTTTTTGGGAATTGCCAAATTTGTACCATATGGTGGAGGGTATTAAAAGTTCAGCCCGGCCGAACTTACAGCTTTTTTAATTGTTTTTTTTTTTTCATTTTGGCTTTTACTTACTTTTCGAATGTATGTTTGGAGAGAGTTTTTTTGAATTCTAATATAATTTGTAGTCTTTTTTGGGTAGTACAAAGCGACAACAGACAAAACTGTTATTTATAGATTTTATGTATTTATTGGGTAAGTGGAACTATACGAATTATATAATTTTAGAGGATAATAAGCTATGAACTTTATTTAATTTCTTGAAAACTGAAATTGCGGACGAATTATTATTACGGAATTATGTGGTGGCGAAACTGAATAAATGATGTCGAAATAATTCAACGCGGTCACACCCAACTTATTTATCGCTAAAAAATCAAAAATTTTAAAATCGGAAAAAAATCGAAAAAAAATTTAAATGGAATCGAATTTCGAAATAATAGTACATTCTATTGACAAACTTCGTGAGAACCTTTAAACATTTGCTGTAAAAAATGTACGATTTTTGTTCAGTTGGGCTTATCATATTGAATTCAATCATTTTTTATGAACAAAATAAAGAATTATGTTTATAATATAAAATAAAGTTATGTTAGTTTCAAAGCTTATACCTCTTACAACTTCGGAATGGTATCTTGGCAAAAAATCGCGTGAAATTATTCTCATTATATAATTGGACACTTTTTTTTCGTTTTTTTTTTTTTTTTTTTTTTTTTGGCCCTTATTTGGCATCTTGGTTTCTAAGGGGGTAGAAAACCTCTACACATAAATTTTTAAATTTTCAGAATATGACTCATCTTGGTCTTGACCACATTCATCAATTAATTTTTCTAAAAAATTGTGTTTAGGCTACCCATCTTACAGTTAATTCTCTACATAGGCATTTACGTATTTAAGTATAGTCCCCACATTATGTGTACCCCTAAGTCCACTTTTCTAACAAATATGTGGTCAGAAAAGAAAATTTTGTATTCTATTGAATTTGTAACCCCCAAGAGAATTTCAAATACATGTCATTTGAATGAAAAATGTAGCTATACTCTTTACAATGCCAAAAATAGAGCTGAGTTTTCAAATGGGGATGTTCTATATCATATAGGATTTTAACACAAAAATTAAAGTCTATGGCTAAAAAAGAGCAGGCTACTCAAAATATCTAAAACCGATGGGATTTGAATATCTATTATAATTTTGCCATGAATATTTATTTCTATTTAGAAATGACTATGGATTCATTAGCCATCTAAACCTTCAAAAATACAAGACCGTGGCTGTCCCAATTAAAATAAAAAGAAATCAGCACCGGGCTCTGATTATTTCAAATCACAAAAAATTGGGCTATTGGGTTTTTCAATCTGATCATGTGAAAGAGTCCGATAGCAAACGGTCCCAAAAATGTGTTTTCTCTAAAATTAACTAATTAAAGCGAATTGAGGGAAAGTTTTTAATGTCTCCACATCGAAGGAATAAGTCAAAACTACATATTGTACATTTTAAGTACCTCTTAATATTTTGTACCTGCCTAATTGGAGATGTTTATTGTAGCTGTATCAATATACAATGGAGTCACTAGCCATCTAAACCTTCAAAAATACAAGACCGTGGCTGTGCCAATTAAAATAATAAGAAAACAGCACTGGGTTCTGATTATTTCAAATCACAAAAACTTGCCTAAGAATCATATTAACAGTAATCTTTATTTAATTCACGGTTACTCAAACTATCTATTGGGCTTTTCAATCTGATCATGTGAACGAGTCCGATAGCAAACGGTCCCAAAATGTGTTTTCTCCAAAATTAACTCATTTCAAAATTAAAGCGAATTGAGGGAATGTTTTTAATGTCTCTACATCGAAGGAATCAGTCAAAACTACATATTGTACCTCTTAGGTACCTCTTAATATTTTGTACCTGCCTAATTGGACATATTTATTGTAGCTGTGTCAATATACAATTAATAACACTGCGCAGCGCTCCACTTTTTATCTTTTTTCTATCGATTTATGGTTTGTCAGATAACTTTACATGAAATAGATAGTTATAAGAAATAAAAATATTAACATCTTTCAAAATCAATAGCGTTACGAACATTGATGGAGCCCCTTGAGTTTGAAAAACTAAGATCATTAAATAAATGCTCTTGGTTTCTTCCGTCCTTGCACTGTTCATCGAATCGACAATGTCCACTACAGAGAATGGATAAAGGGCAACGTAAACATAAATATTTGTAATGATTAAAGAGTCTTGAAGCTAACAATGTCATAGTCACACACAAACAGAGATTAATATTGCAAATATACCAAAGCAACCCCAAACCATATAGAACAGAACTCCTACATTATACTAACAATCTCCGACATACAAACAACCGTAAATATTTATTTAACATTTGAAATGTAAACAAAACCGTTTCTCTTGTGATGTTCCTCTTCGAAGTAACGTATTTGTCTGAACTAAACAAACTTGTATTCCTGTGTCCTAACCACAAAACGAACATTTGTTGATAGACAGGTACTTGTGTAAGACATTTTTGTATTATAAATAAAATACGTAAAAATGTATGCAGGTGCGAAGAAGAAACAATTTTGTTACCAGATACGATGTTAAAAACACAAAACTTCGCAATGGTTGTTCTTTAACGCCCTCTTAATAGTCTCCGTGAAACTTGTAACTCCTCGATATAACCATTTTAAGTCCTTAAGTCTAATTGGCTGAAATAGCGGTAGCTCCCGAACGTAATGAAGCAGATTGATAAAATTTTGCTCAAATTTTTGGGTATTGCAAACTGGATATATTAGTTGAAATTTTGCTATAACCCCAATGCACTATAAATAAGTTTTCCACTTTTACAGCAGAATAGTTAAACTTCGCACATTGTCTTTTCAATTGAAATACATTGTCTCTTGTAAGAATCACATTAAAGCTTGTAAAAATTATCTTCCTTTTGACATACACAATTATAGCGGTATGTGACAACCTGCCAAACATGAAGTATCGAAATCTTGTTAAAAACGTATTAATGGACACTGTTTGCTTAAAGTCGTATTACTATATGCCAGGTCTAGTCATAGTATGACAAAAATATTTTGTGATTCTGTTTTTACTTAAAATGCAACGTAACGTACACAAATATATAACTGACCCACTATGGCACGTCCGTTTACCCCTGGCGTTTCTGCTGCAATTACTGGATTCGAAGCAGCAACATACATCCCCGTAAAAATCGTATCTTCAATTAAATTGTTGTGTAGTTTTTTACTGTTAGCCTAATAAAATTGCAAAGGCATTGTGGCTCAATGCGTCTTAACAAAATCATATCCCAATCTGAACCGATATCAATATAGTTTGACAGAATTTACTTTTACACCCAATTCCGTCACACCTTCCATATTTCATTGAAATTGAAGGTACATACCGTGTTTGGTGCATCAAATATGTGAAATCGGCCGATAATATATATGGGAGCTATATTCTAATCTGAACCGATTTTAATATAATTTGGAAAATTTATTTTTGTACCAAATTCCGTCACTTATTCCGAATTTCATTGGAATCGAACGTACATATCGTGTTTGGTGCATCAAATACATGAAATCAGCCGTGATATATAAATGGGATGTATACCCAAACCTCAACCGATTTCAATATAATTTCGCATTTTTTTGGTACCAAATTTCGTCTCTCTTTCGTCTTCAGTGGAATCGGTCATACATATCGCGTTGGGTGCATCAAATATGTAAAATCTGGCGAAAATATATATGGGAGCCATATCCAAATCTAAACCGATTTAAACATAGTTTGATAAATTTACTTTCGGATTAAATTCCGTTACACATTCCAAATTTCATTGGAATCGAACGTAAACATCGTATTTGAGGCCTCAAATAAACGAAATCGGCCGAAAATATATACGAATCTGAACCGATTTCAATATAATTTAGCAAACAATTTTTTTGGGATTAAAATTATTAAAATTATTCGCGGTTTAGTGGAAACTTTCGTATTTTTTGACATACAAGTTATAGTTTATTTTACCCCCTAAATATTATCCGATGACAATCCAAATTGGGTAGCTTCTGTCCACCCCTGAACTCTAACTCCATACAAAATTCCTCGTCGAATGGTTTATAATTGTGGCCTGCATAGCAAAATCAAAAAATTCAGTCCATTTTAACTCCTTAATATTTTGCAATCATCTTCAAAACACTGGGCTTTTATTCTGACCCTAACCCAACCTCCATTTTCAATTTTGGGCCAAATTAAAATTTTAAAACAATAATTTTTTTCTAGTCCTTATACTTATATATACTAGTTAGTTACTACGCTTATAACTCAAGAACCGCTCTGATTAAACGATTCAGACGAAATCGGAATTGTTTCTTGGCAGAAGGATAAAATCCAAAAAATCGCGTAAAAATGTGAAATTTTCCGTGACATAATTTCAAAAGCGAAATCTTCCAAAATGGAAATCTTCCGAAATCTTCCAAATGGATAGGGTATCACATGGTCGGCCCCGCATGACTATAGCCTTTAATTACTTATTTTCAATTGAAATTTTTATTTTAACAAACAAAAATGATCGACAAAGCGTCATTATTAAAATCGTGGACCTACTTCTTTTATAGGACAATAATCCGCCCAATAAGAAATCAAAATGCAAAATTTATTGGGACTGTAATCAGTGAATACCGAATATGAGGCTGTAAAAATAGTAGAGTGAATTGGACATTTAGTAAAAAAAGGATTTATATCCTAACATAAATTCTTCCTAAACTTTCAAAATACCTTCAATCGCCTTTGCAGGTCATGATATGGGCCCCCGTATAAAGGTACAACCCGCTTTCAAGTATATTTTACATTTTAGCCATATTTTCATACCCTCAGCCATATGGCTAGAGAGGGTATATATTATTTGATACGGCCAAAACGAGCCTAAATAACGGTTTAAGACCATAGGTCTCTTTGGACCAAATCCGTTTCAGGGCTTTTGGAGTCGATCTAGCGATGTCCGTCCGTCCATCTGTCTGTCTGGCTGGTGCAAGCGATAACTCTCGAAGGGAGTGTCCGATTTGGTCCAAACTTGGTACATCGTAATATGTTGGTCAAGATGGGCAATAGCGGCCCACTCCTTTTGGTACCATCCCCACAATAGGTCGACATTTTCAAAAAATATATTTTCTGCACAGAAGGAGAAACAATAATCCCATTTTGCTCCAACTTTGCAAATCCTAATAGTTGTGTCAGTGCTATGTCAGGTGTGAAAATGGACAATATCGGTCCACTCCATCAAGTACCTCCCCTGAAAAGGGGTCAACATTTTGAGTAATTACAACTCTCATAAAATGTGATGTAAAAATCCGATTGTCCTCATATTTCACACATCCCATTATTTTTATTAAACCAAAATCTGATGTTAAGATGGAATACATCCACCCACTTCTTCTGGTACCTCCTCCTCCGATTCCATTGAAACTTCACTCATCTCAATTTTTCCATCAACACAAGGTCAGTTTTAACAAGTAAAAAAGCAGTAAGTTCGGCCTGGCCGAACTTTGAATACCCTCCACCATTTGGAACGAATTTTGAAATTTTTGAAAAAGATAACATTCGTCAAAAATTCTTTTAACCTACATAGACATTGTTTTTCATAAGCCATTACCATATTCAAATTCGAAACTTGAAGTAAACAGTGAATAATGTAGCTAAATTCATCAAAATACCGTATATAGGGAGGTACCGTTATATCGGAGCTATACGAAGAACTGGACCTGCGTAGATAATTTTCTGTCACATGCTGTAGCTTCTATTTATTACTTCAAATTCCCATTACGAACTCTAATTGCGTAATTTGAAACTACAACGGTGAATAATGACGCTAAAGTCATCAAAATACCGAATATCTGGAGGTACCGTTATATGGGGGCTATATGAAGACGTGGACGTGGACAGAATGACAAAATGAATATACCCTCCATAGTATGGTGGAGGGCATTACAAATAAAAGACGACAATTACCGCTTTGTTATCTTAAAACACTTTTTGGCAAATAACTTTGAATATATTAGTGTTTGGAAAAGAACCCTTGTGCAACACATATAAAAATGAACAATGGTAGGAATGTCCGAAAAAGTTTTTACTACAAATAATCCCAATAACGTGTAGATAAAGAATTTATTAAAAATGGAAGCCTTCTCCGTTTATTTTCTGGGAAGTGACACACATAAGTTTAATATTCAACAAGTAAAATAGCAGTAAGTCCGGCCGGGCCGAACTTTGAATACCCTCCACCATTTGGAACGAATTAGAAAATATTCAAAAAAATAAAATCCATTGAAAATTCAGTTAAAATTTTTAAAATATCTAATATAGGAAGGTGCCGATATATGGGGGGATATACGCTATTGTGGACCTATATAGACAAATCTATGTCTGGGGGTAAAGTACTCACAAGGAACTCCTTGTGTGGATTTTCAGATAATTCCATTGGGAAATGTGGCTAAAATCATCAAAATCCCGAATATCGGGGGTACCGTTATATGGGGGATATACGATATTGTGGACCTATATAGACAAATACCTTTCAGGGGTTAAAGTGCTCACAAAGAAATCCTTGTGTGGATTTTCAGAGAATACCATTGGAGTATATAGCTAAAATCATCAAAATACCGAATAACGGGGGTACCGTTATATGGGGGCTATACGATATCGTTAACCTATATAGAGAGCTCTATGTCAGGGGGTAAAGTGCTCACAAAGAACTCCTTGTGTGGAATTTCAGACAATTCCGTTGAAAAATGTGGGTAAAATCATCAAAATACCGAATATAGGGGAGTACCGTTATATGGGGGATATACGATATTGTGGACCTATATAGACAATTACTTTTCAGGGGTAAAGTGCTCACAAAGAAATCCGTGTGTGGATTTTCAGACAATACGATTGGAAAATGTGGCTAAAATCATCAAAATACCGAATATCGCTGTGTACCGTTATATGGGGGCTATACGTTATCGTAAACCTGCCGGGTGGTAAAGTGCTCACAAAGAACCCCTTGTGTACAAAGAACCCCTTGTGACCATTCCGTTGAAAAATATGGCTGAAATCATCAAAATACCGAATATCAGAGGGTACTGTTATATGGGGGATATACGATATCGTGGACCTATACAGACAACTCTCTTTCAGGGAGTAAAGTACTCACAAAGAACTCCTTGTGTGGATTTTCAGACAATTCCGTTGAAAAATGTGGGTAAAATCATCAAAATACCGAAAATCGGGGAGTACCGTTATATGGGGGATATACGACATCTCTCAGGGGCTAAAGTACTCACAAGGAACTACTTGTGTGGATTTTAAGACAATTCCATTGAAAAATGTGGCTAACATCATCAAAATACCGAATATCGGGGGGGGGGGGGGGGGTACAGTTATATGGGGGATATACGATATCGTGGACCTATATAGACAATTCTGTTTGAGGGGGTACAATGCTCACAAGGAATTACTTGTGTGGATTTTCAGACAATTCCATTGCAAAATGTGGCTAACATCATCAAAATACCGAATATCGGGGGTACCGTTATATGGGGGCTATACGATATCGTGGACCGATATACCCCATCTTCGAACTTGACCTGCCTGCAGACAAAAGAGAGATCTGTGCAAAATTTTAGCTTCCTATCTTAATTCGTTTAGACTGTAGCGTGATTACAACAGACGGACAGACGTACGGACAGGGCTAAATCGTCTTAGAATTTTACGCTGATCAAGAATATATATACTTTGTTGGGTCTAAAATGATTATTTCGATGAGTTACAAACGGAATGACGAACTTAATATACCCTCCATACTTTTTTGGTGTAGGGTATAAAAATGGTTTGGTGGATGGTGGATTTTTAAAAACAAATCGCTCAAACAAGCGAAAAAAAGCATCTAACTCTCTTCAAGTTTCACACGTTCAAATATTTTTGCTAATACAAATCTGTTGCGAAGATGATATATATCAGCGAACTCCCTCAGGTACTTCACTCATAAAGGGTCACAATTTTCAATACTTTTATCTCTCATAACTTGTGAAACAAGTCAGCGATTCTTTACAACTTGCTATATCTAAATATATCTCTCTTAACAAGAAACCTGAAATGAAAATGGAATTTTGTGATTTCGCATAAAATTGGATACATAAATTCGATTTTTTTTTATTTTTGAAATTTTGTTTGAAGTATGAAAATGGAATACTTCACCCACATTTTAACATTTTCTTAAAATGATCATATCTTATATAAACTGAAGGAGGTAACAAATATAGTTTAAACCTAGCACGTCGCAATCTTTATATCGTATTTCCTTAGGTCCGATGTGAAATGGACAATATTGACCCGTTTCTGCGGAACCTACTCCATAGATAGTCAACAATTTGAACAATCATAACAGAAGTCAAAATATATTTTAATAATCGAACTTTTTCTGAGGCCAATCGGCAAAACCGACTGATACTGTTTAACTTGTTCATACTAATTTCGGCAAATGCTGTTAATTTGATTTAAGATATTTTCGGGATCTTGGCTACTTTTGTAGAGTTCTGTTTTTTTTAGCCCTTACTTTGCATCGTTGTTTCTAGGGGGTAGAAAATCTCTATTCATAAAATTTTAAATTTCGCAGAAGGGCCCATCTTGGTCTTGACCAATGTGGTCATCAATTGACTTGGCTAAAAAATTATATTTAGTCTACTCTGAGTTAGAGAACAATCTTGTGATAATTGTAAATGCCTATTTAAGTATAGTCTCCACATTCTCATTCAGCCGGAAATTGTGGCAGAAACATGAAAAAATTACGAATAATAGAAAGTAGCAGGGGACCGAACAGTTGTTTAATCGTCATTGGATTATACCATGATGAAAAATATGGACTTTATGGGATGTCCACCGTACAATTTAAGTGACAAAAAATTAAGAGTAAAAAAAAATAAAAGTAATTATTCTGCCATCAATTATGAGGTGGACAAAACTAAATACAACGGTGTTCCAAACGTTGGAAATATAAATTCCAAATTACAGCTTATTTGAATGGAAAATGTTGCTAAGCTCTTTACAATATCAATAATTGAGCTGCGTTTTCACAAGGGGCTATTATAGGTGTTCCTTTAATAAAGGTTTTTTACACTCAAATTAAATCCTATGGCTGAAAAATAAGTATCTAAAACCGATGGTAGGTGAACATCTATTAAATTTTTTGCAAGAATATTTATTTGTTTTACAAATTACTATGGAGTCATTACTTATAATAAAAATTGACCCGTTACATAAGTATGCATTAAAGACTAAAAGTATGTGCCGGAATCGCGGAAAGTCGTTCATGTAAAAAGACCTTTATTGATATATTTGCAATTTTTATACCCTACAACACTATGTGTTGGGGGTATTATAAGTTTGATTGGGCCAAAAATTATGTAACACCTCGAAATATTAGTTTCCCACATAGGAAAGTATATATGGATCATCCTATCTCGCCGAGCTGAGTCGATCTAGCTATGTATGTCCGTCCGTCCGTCTGTCCGTCTGTCCATGTTAATTTGTAATCACTCTACAGGTCGCAATTATGGCCCGATATTCACGAAATTTGGAATGGAGGTCGGGGTCGGGCCAGAATAGAACCCTATTTCTTTTTGAGATGATCGCCAAGTGTTTAGGGGTTGAAATGGACCAAATACTGAAAAAATTTCGAATTTTGCAGTAGCTATACAGGTCGCATTTATAGACCAATCGACGCGGAATTTCGCATGTGGCTAGAGTTTAGGGCGGGAAAGAAGCCTACCAATTTGGGTGGTCATCGGATAATATTTAGCGGGTAAAATAGACCATATCTTTTGTGTTGAAAAAATTCAAAATTTTTCATTAAACCGCGAATATTTTAAATCCCGGCGAAATCACAAAGCCATAACAAAGTTACTTCTGATCTTTACATTGATGTTAACATCCAACAAATCGGATATATAGCAAAATATGTGCGATATATATGTCTATCAAAGAAGATATGCTTGAAAGATCTCTTATATATCGAGAACGGCTGAACTGACTTCGACAGTTCTCATTAATTCAGAATGGCCTCTTGGCAGGAAAGAAAAAACTTCTAAAAAATCGCATAAAAATATCTCTCTAAAGATGAAAATATTGATTTTGTAAAATTTTCTCATATTTTTTCAATTTTGTCATATTTTTGGCATATTTTAATTTTGAATTAAACATTTGGTAATATTTCTACAGCTAACAAAACTAAGTATTTAGGATATCAGGATATCATATACAGATAATATGAGGGTCAGAATATATGCCTACTCTTTTTGGAGATTATCGCCATATATTTAGGGGTTGAAATGGACCAAAAACTGCAAAATTGTCGGCAGGTCGTAATTATCGCCCGATCCTCACTCACATTTGAATGCGGGTTACCAGACATTGCAAAAGCCAAGCAGTTTTGGATGGCCATCCAAAAATATTCAATGTGTGAAATAGTTTGCCAACTTTTGTAGGCAAAATACGAAAATGACCATTCCAGTGACTTTTTGGAGAATTCACAAATACAGGAAAGACGCAGTTGTGACTATTTCGCTAACGCTGATTTCGTTGAAGAATATAGTGAAATGTCTGTATCTCATATAGATGCGTTTCAGTCAAAAACCAATAATAAATGTTAATCTTTTGCCACTTCTGACAGATTATAGGTCTTTGGGAAATATTGGTTCCAGATCTAGGAAGACCGTTTACGTGCAACATCTACCAATAAATTGGAAATGAGCAAATTACTTTAAGTTGCTATTATTCGAAAATTAGAGAACGAATCCTGATGGTTTTCTTTTATAATTTGTCACTATATCTTGTGGAATTCTTTCGAGTATCTCGCCTATATAAACTGTATCGTTTATTATAGTGTTGTAGGGTATTCAACGGTCGGCCCCGCTCGACTGTAGCCTTTGCTTACTTGTTTTTTTTAATTCTTACTCAAAACATGGAAAACATGGATAACACATTCAAAACACTTTATATCGCTAATCAAAAAAGTGAAAGATATTACCAACTTTTTACGAAGTTGACTATAAAGTTAGGTATTTAGTTAGGTGTTAATTATGGAGTTTCTATCAATACGAAAATAAAGAATTTTAAAAGATTATAATTCGTGTGTTTGTTAAAATTAATCTGTTTTTGGTCCATTCCATCCCCTAAATATTTTGCGATCATTTCCACAAATTATAAGCTTTAATTCTGGCCTTAACCCTGACTTTGTACACAATTTCGAAAGGATTGAAGCATAAATGCGACCTAGACACACATAACTAGATTGACTCATGGCACATTAAGGAGGTAGAACGGCATTGTAGAACTATTGAGGCTATATCCGCTTTCTGTCAGAATTATTTAAAATTACATGTAACAAGTTGTTTTAATTTATCTGATATTTATCTTCATTTTTGAAATCAGCCATTAAGGCGAAATATGAATGAAATGATTGTAATCCCTTTAAATTAAAATGAATCCTCACATAAAATGTTATTCCAGCCCAGTATATATATTTTGTTACACGAGACTGTATGTGTGAAAAATGAATGGAGCAAATACATTTGGATACATGGTCCTATGTCAATTACGGCACCTCGATGTTATTATCACACTAGTGTGTGTGCATATCAGTTACAATCGCTCAATTGCTATTGATAACACAATCCGAATATTCTAAAGGTTTTGTAGCAGAGTGCTGGGGCACTTCTGTCGGTATCTATTTAAGGTGTTTTATCTTTGCTGTCCTGAATGCCGAATTTAGCTCTTTCAAGTACATGCATACGTTCATTAAGTAAACAAACTGAATTATCCGATATTTGTTCGAGTTTTTAACATCTTATCATTTTTAGGGTTTCATTGTTTATTCCCGCCATTCTTGGCTCTATAACTTTGTTTATAATAAAAAAATCAATAAAGAAATTGTTTAAATGAATTTTGTTTAATTTTTGTGGATAATAAGTAAACAAACTCGGCATGTTGCATTACCCGTGAGTGGTTCGGTTTGAGGTTTTAGTTGATACATCCGGCCAAACGAGTTTTGTGGCCACATACACTTCAAAGAACTCCTAACACAATGTGTGAGGTTTACTTAGTATTTTATTATACAAATTTTCAGACAAAACATTTCCACCCATCAGTTGATGGGGCGACACATGTGCTTGTTTGAGTTTGAATTCTTGATTTCGTGTTCCATCGGAATAGAAAAATACAATTCCTTATTTCATGGAACAGCTATGAACTGAACATTTCTTTTGTTAAATTGTTTATGGACATACAGATTCAGAAACGGTTTGCAGGTGTACTTCAACAACACTTGTTTCACAATCGGATTTGAAAGTTGGGTGCCATCGCGTACGTGATGTGATTTAAGTGCAATAGATATTTCCTCACTTTCATAAACAATAAACATGTAAATAAAATAAATTATGTATAAATTTATGTTACTTGTATTCTTTCAATGAAGATTAGCGACTTCACGGCGAGACATCGAATCTCAAATATTTCGCAGTTGTATGTGGTTTAAGCCATCAATGTATTTATAAGATTATTTAAGAGCTTCGATGTTTTGTCAAATGGAAAAAATCGCATGCGATAAAAAAATGGAAAAATATGACAAAATACTAAATAAAATCTTTATTAACACCATTATTGGCATCTTTTTATGTGATTTTTTTGGAGTTTATTCTTTAATGCAAAAAGCGCATTCTGAATTGACAAAAATTTGACAAAATCGGTCCAGCCATTTTTGAGATATAAGCATTCTAGCCAACATCCCTTTCCTTTGTATATACACATTGTATATATATATCGCTATATATATCCGATATATTTACTATCGGCATCTACGTAACGAAAAGAAGTGACCTGTTCGTCTATTTGTGATTTCGCCGAATTAAAAATATTCGCGGTTAAATGAAAAATTTGACTTTTATATAACACAAATGTTATAGTCTATTTAACCCACTAAATATTGCCGATGACCATCAACATTGGAAGGCTTCTGCCCAGCCCCATGCTATCTTCCGCGTCGATTGGTCTATAATTGCGACCTGTAGGACCTGTAGAGCAGTTCAGTTTTTTGGTCCATTTCAACCCCTAAATATTATGCGATCATATCCAAAAGCAATAGACTTCTATTCTGGCGCTGGCCCCACCTCCCTTTTCAATTTCGTGAAGATCAAGCCATAATTGCTACCTGTAGAGTGATTACAAATTAACATGGACAGACAGATGGACGGACATACATAGCTAGATCGACTCAGCTCGGCGAGATAGAAAGATCCATATATACTTTCCTATGTGGGAAACCAACACATAGTGTTGTAGGGTATAAAAACATAGATCAATGAGAATTGAAGTAAATTGTTTGTAGGCTATTTTAGTATTGAGTAAGCCATTTCCTCACTGATATTGCAAACTGGTCACATTGCAGTATTTATGTCACATTTTTCAGAAAGCCGCAATCTAATGCCATTTCTGTTAAAAAAATATTTGCTGAAGTCCATTGAATTTATTTGTTCTTTTGAAGAGGCGCACTATGCATGATATATGAATAAAATGTAGAACGAACAACTGTATCACATCTTCTATATGCAATAAAGTTTTCTTATTAGTATATAATTTGTGTTGTTTTAAGGTTTCGTTCAGCCAGTCTGATGTAATTTCTAAATATAAATAAACAAACACACATTTTCCAACTCCTCTTTTATGCCCACAATCATAAGATGGGGATAAATTCTTTTGCCATCAGTTTGTAATACCAAATAATATTCTTTGGGAAGTTCTACGTTAAACTATGTCATCTGCCTGCCCGACCGTCCCTTGACATCATGACATTATTTAATATAGATGTTTGGAACTGCACAGATTGATATACATATTATTCTTACGATGATTGATATTGTATATCAGTAATAGCATTCATATTATTTCACTACCTGACACACTTCATTTTGAATATTTTTGCCACTTTCGACCGAATGAGCTCTACTATTTAGATTTGTGAAACCTTTCCGTCAATAGTTTTATAATGTTAGCTCACTGTAGTTCGCGACCATTTTGGCGGGCCCTACAAACAAAACATCGTCTTTTTCAATCAAAATATTTAAAAATTTACTATACTTATTGGCTCCCTTTTTGGCACAACCTCAATATAATGGTATCTGCCGTTTTTTGGTATTTTGATGTCTCAATATACATTTCCAGTCAAAAAAGTATTTCAGCGTTTCAGGTTCTCAGAAGTTATAAGTCACCACTTGATATTGCCTTCATATGGGATAGGATGGTTAATGCAATTTGACAGTTGATGAAGATGTCGACGAGAACATTGCATGCGATAAATGTCAGATAATAATGCACGCTCAATGCACCAAGCTGGACAAGAGAGAGTTTGACCGTCTTGTAGAGAACGAAGATGTCGAATATATATGTCATGTGTGCATGAATGAGGAAAAGATAGCACAACAATTAAAGATGAATTGCGATCAAAGATAAATTAAATCAGCTCGATCAACTGGCAGACATACTGTGATCGATCTCGTTTCTATCTACACAATATGATTATGTCTATGACTGAAAATAAAAAAACAACTTGATGCAGTAAAGAGAGAGAGAGAGCAGCGGAATAAAGAAAGAAATTGTTTACTTAAAATCAGTTGTTAAGATATTCAACGATGATAAAGTAAAAAACGACGGTTTGTCGAATACTTTAATTGTTTACTTTGTTAATTCAGTTGAGTATTTGAGGAGAGCTATACCTCAACACGTAGGGGATAACCCTAATGGGTTACAAACGTTGAACAAGCACATGGTTTATTTTCGCTTCAAATAGGTTTTGGAGCATGAAGTAGGAGAAGTTATACAGAAAATGAAAAAAATCGACATGTCCTGGAGAGGATAACATCCCCATGGAATTGTTGAGCAGGTTCCGTGATCTCTTGGCTCCATATATTGCAAACATATTCAACTGTAATATAAGTGTTTCTAAATATCCTGATACATTTAAGCTACACAAAATTGTTGCGATTCCGATTCCAATTGCAATTTTGTCGTCTTTGGATAAAGTTATTGAAAGAATCATGGATAACCAATTATTGAGCTATATGGGAGAGAACTTATTACATTGGGAGAGAACTTATTATATATATGCATATATTAAAGGGGTTGGAACGAAAGAAGCAATAGTGAAAGCTTTGCACTTAATATTCAGCGGATTGGATCAAGGATATTCTAGTGTTGCTGGTCTGTTGTGTGATATCAATAGGACTTTTGACTTAGTTGATAATAGTATCATCCTTAATAAGCTGAGCTATTACGGAATCAAGGATATGGAACTAGAACTTTTTCGGAGTTATTTAGGAAACCGAACATAATTTGTTCAGGTAGGTAATAGTACAATTTCTGTTCGTCCGATATATAGTGGAGTTCATCAAGGTAGCATTTTGGGACCTCTTTTATTCATGATTTATATTAATGACATCAATAATCTGGGTTTATAGGGAAAAATAGTCATGTTTGCGGATGATATTGTAACTTTTTATCTTTATAAATATGAAAAGGTATTACAGGTCCTGATGCAGGGGATGCTTCTTTTGTGCTGGAGTTTGCACGAATTAACAAACTTGTACTAAATACCAGCAAAACCAAATTGTTTATGATATGAATTTCAATTTCGAAATCTTTGGCTGTCTTGTAAAGGAATTTAAAGAAGTAAAATATTTGGGTGCACAACTTAAAAGCAATTTAAAATGGGACAGTCATGTTAAATATATGAAATGAAAATTGCTGCTGCAATTGGAGTTCTGTTTAAGATGAAAGGGAAATTGACTATTGGGCAAGGCTGTATTCGTGAAAATCGGCAAAGTATAAATGATTAAATTAAAGCATATTTTTGGTTTATAACAAAACATATTACATCAAAAACCCGAAAATAAATATGCACAACTATGCATTTCAATAAAAATTGGCTAAAGAATTTAGTTTCCTCCATGGAGTAGATTCCGAAGGAAATGGGAAAATATTTTCTATTTCGTATCGCACATAAATAAATATGATATAAAAATTGCAACGTGCCAGTTTTGGTCTATATTGGTTTCTTCCTTCTCTGAATATGAGATATGTGATAATTTTCTAAAATGTATATAGTCGACGGAAATATTCCATATTTATACTTCATCTAATACCGATAAAAATATTGATATGGGCAAAATTAAAAGAAAATCGAAATTTTTATATTAATTTTATGCGAAATCATAAATTCCATATTTATCCAGGATTCTGGTTGAGAGATATATACCAAGTTGTAAAGTATCACTGACTTGTTTCGCAAGTTTTGACAGAAAAAAGTATTGAGATATTGCGTTAGCAAAAATATTTGGATTTGTGAAATTTGACGAGAGTTTGACGCTTATTTCGATTTCTTTGTGCGTTTTGTTTTTCAAAATCCTGAACCCTATGTGGGGGAGGTGCGAGAAGAAATGGTCCGATCTCTACCATCTTTATAAAATGTCTTATGTTGATAGAAGTATTGAGATGAACCAAGTCTAAATGGAATGTGCTTCATGGATATTCAAAATTTTGACCCTTTGTGGCGGAGGTACCAGAGGGAGTGGATCGATATGTCCCATTTTCACAGCAGATCTTGTGTTAATAGAATTAATAGGATGTGTGAAATATGACCGAACCGAACGCTAATTTCGGATTTTATAATAGCTTGGTTATTCATAACTTTGACCCTTTGTGAGGATGGTCCGATCATTACCATCTTTATAACAGATCTTGTGTTGAACAAAGTATTGAGATTTGTCAAGTGTGAGAGGTGTCAAATGTTAATTTCGCGTTTTATGCATATTCAAATTTTCGACCCTTTATGTTGAGAGGTAAAAAATGGAGTGGACCGATATATCTCAGCTTCACAACAGATTTTGTGTTAATAAAAAAATTGAGATTTTTTAATCGTTTTGGTTATGGTTATTGTGGGGGAGGTACCAGAAGAAATGGACCGATCTTTATAACAGATCTTGTGTTAATGAAAATATTGAGATTATCAAGTCTGAATGGAATCGGATGTTAATTTCGTGTTTTATGAGTTTCATGAATATTCAAAATTTTGATCCTTTGTGGGGGAGTTACCAGAAGAAGTGGGCCGATATTGCCCATCTGCGAACTCGATCTAAGTTTGATAATAATATTATGACCAAGTTTGGACCAAATTGGATACCGCCTTCGAGAGTAATCCTGCGAACTAGCCAAGACATATGGACAGTCGGACATCTATATAGCGACTCCAAATGGTCTGAAACGGATTTGGTCCAAAGAGACCTAGGATCTAAAACCGTCATTTCGATGAGGCACGTTTTAGCCGTACCAAATGATATATACCCTCTCTATGACTGAGGTATAACCAGTAAGGAAAGCTCAAAAGTCGGGCGGGGCCGACTATATGATACCCTACACCACTATGCATATTTAGTAGAGCTCTCGTAAAAAGGTTTATACAGGACATTTCAGAGCTCTATGAGATATTTGGTACAAAATCAAAATCTATCTAATTCTATCGTGCATTTTACGAACTATAGCTATATCTGAACCGATTTTCACCAAGTTTGATGTATTTGATTCTAGGCTGAATTCGGTCAGATTTGCCAAAACCCAGGACATTTGGGCTGATATTGGACATTTTGGTGCGCAATCAACACGAAATTGGATGAAGATATATATAGGAGGTATATCCAAATCTGAACCGATATATGTAAAACTGAAAAAGAAGATATTTCTTGGCTGCATCTGATACCAAATATTATTCTTGTATCGTACATTTTTCGAATTTGAGGGACTTAAAGTACAAATCGGATGAAAGGTATATATAGGAGCTATAGCTGTATCCGACCGATTTTCACTAAATTTGATGTACCAATATTAGCCATTTGCTGCACATTTAATCCGAAATCGGATGAAGATATATTTGGGAGCTATAGCTATATCTGAAACGACTTTTACTAAAATTGGTGTCCGTGCTTCTAGGCTGAATTTGGCCAGATATGCCAAAATTCATGCCATTTCGGTTGATATTGGCCATTTTTTGCACAATTAACTCGAAATCGAATGAAGATACATATGGGTGCCATATCCAAATCTGAACAGATTTTGAGAAAATTAAAAGCGACTACTTTTGGGCTTTATCTGATATCTGGTACCAAATATCATTCCTGTGAAGAGTATGCTATGCTATACTATATCCAAATCTGAACAGATTTTTATAAAATCAAAATCGACTATTTTTGGGCTTTATTTCATATAGGGTACCAAATATCATTCCTGTGAAGAGTATATTACGAAAGTAAGGGACTTAAAGAGCAAATCGGATGAAACATATATATGGAGCTAGAGCTATATCTGAACCGATTTTTACTAAAATGTGTGTACTTGCCTATAGGCTGGTTTGGTCGGATTTGCCAAAATTCATGCCATTTGGGCTGATATTGGCCATTTGATGCACAATTAACACGAAATGGGATGAAGATATATATGGGAGGCATATCCAAATCGGAACAGATTTTAATAAAATTAAAATCAACTATTTTTGGGCTTTATCTGATAACTGGTACCAAATATCATTTCTGTGGAGTGCATATTACGAATGTGAGGGATTTAAAGACGAAATCGGATGAAACATATATATGGGAGCTATAGCTATATCTGAACCGATTTTTACTAAAATTGGTGTACTTGCTTCTAAGCTGGTTTCGGTCGGATTTGCCAAAATTTATGCTATTACGGCCACTTGGTGGTCAATAACCCGAAATCGGATCAAGATATATATGGGAGCTATATCCAAATCTGAACCGATTTCGATAAAATTTAAAACAGCTATTCCTGTGCTCCATCTAATACCTGGTACCAAATATCACGGTTGTGGAGTGAACATTACGAATGTAAGGGACTAAAACACTAAATCGGATGAAACATATATATGGTTGCTATATCTATATCTGAACCGATTTTCACCAAATTTGATATACTTGCTTCTAGGCTGAATTTGGTCCGATGTACTAAAATTCAGTCCATTTGGACTTATATCGGCCATTTGGTGCACAATTAACCCGAAATCGGATGAAGATATATATGGGAGCTATATCCAAATCTGAACCGATTTCGATAAAATTACAAACAGCTATTTCTGGGCTGTACCTTATATCTGGTACCAAATATCACGGTTGTGGAGTGAACATTACGAATGTAAAGGACTAAAACACTAAATCGGATGAAACATATATATGCTTGCTATATCTATATCTGAACTGATTTTCACTAAATTTGATATACTTGCTTCTAGGCTGAATTCGGTCCGATGTACCAAAATTCAGTCCATTTGGGCTTATATCGGCCATTTGGAGCACAATTAACCCGAAATCGGATGAAGATATATATGGGAGCTATATCCAAATCTGAACCGATTTTCTCCAAATTTGTTGTATTTACTTTAAGGCTAATCTCGGTCACATGTGCCAAAATTCGGGCCATTTGGGCTGATATTGGCCATTTGGTGGTCAATTAACCCGAAATCGGATGAAGATATATATGGGAGCTATATCCAAATCTGAACCGATTTCGATAAAATTTAAAACAGCTATTTCTGTGCTCCATCTAATACCTGGTACCAAATATCACGGTTGTGGAGTGCATAGTAGGAATGTGAGGGACTTAAAGATCAAATCGGATGAAAGATATATATGGGAGCTATAGCTATATCTGAACCGATTTTCTCAAAATTTGATATACTTGCTTCTAGGCCGAACTCGGTTGGGTGTGCCAAAATTCAGGTAATTTGGACTGATAGTGGACATTTGGTGCTCATTTAACCCGAAATCGGATGAAGATATATATGGGAGCTATATCTAAATTTGATCCGATTCTCACCAATTTCAATAGGGTTCATCCTTGGGCCAAAAAAATATTGTTTGGAAAATTTCATCTCAATCGGATAATAAATGCGACCTGCATTTTGTTCACAAGAATACATGGACAGACGGACGGACGGACGGACGGACGGACGGACGGACAGACGGACGGACATGCATAAATCGACTCAGAAAGTGATTCTATGAAGGTTCTCAAAAGTAACTATGGGTCTATCTCGTTTCTTTCTCCATGTTACAAACAAATGCACAAAGACATAATACCCTTACCACTATGTGGTGTAGGGTATAAAAATTGGTGTCCATAAAGTCAGTTAAATGAAAATTATCTCTTATAATGTCCTGTTTGATGAAATTTTTCAAAACGCTTCTAAATAGTATCTCCATTGGGTTAAGTAAGTTATGAATTAATAATTTGTAGGTGTTACTTTTAGCATTGAGTATATGCATCAAATAAGACAAATATATTTTATTTGTTTCGTTATATTTTGGACGTATTAAAATGACTTTGTCAACGTTTTAAATAAAAATGTGAGGCAGTTTGAGACGATCGTTAAAATATCGGCATTTTTGAGGCAAAAATTGGAAAATCGGCTTTTCTCAATTTTAGAGTGAACCAGTAAGGAAAGCTCAAAAGTCGGGCGGGGCCGACTATATGATACCCTACACCACTATGCATATTTAGTAGAGCTCTCGTAAAAAGGTTTATACAGGACATTTCAGAGCTCTATGAGATATTTGGTACAAAATCAAAATCTATCTAATTCTATCGTGCATTTTACGAACTATAGCTATATCTGAACCGATTTTCACCAAGTTTGATGTATTTGATTCTAGGCTGAATTCGGTCAGATTTGCCAAAACCCAGGACATTTGGGCTGATATTGGACATTTTGGTGCGCAATCAACACGAAATTGGATGAAGATATATATAGGAGGTATATCCAAATCTGAACCGATATATGTAAAACTGAAAAAGAAGATATTTCTTGGCTGCATCTGATACCAAATATTATTCTTGTATCGTACATTTTTCGAATTTGAGGGACTTAAAGTACAAATCGGATGAAAGGTATATATAGGAGCTATAGCTGTATCCGACCGATTTTCACTAAATTTGATGTACCAATATTAGCCATTTGCTGCACATTTAATCCGAAATCGGATGAAGATATATTTGGGAGCTATAGCTATATCTGAAACGACTTTTACTAAAATTGGTGTCCGTGCTTCTAGGCTGAATTTGGCCAGATATGCCAAAATTCATGCCATTTCGGTTGATATTGGCCATTTTTTGCACAATTAACTCGAAATCGAATGAAGATACATATGGGTGCTATATCCAAATCTGAACAGATTTTGAGAAAATTAAAAGCGACTACTTTTGGGCTTTATCTGATATCTGGTACCAAATATCATTCCTGTGAAGAGTATGCTATGCTATACTATATCCAAATCTGAACAGATTTTTATAAAATCAAAATCGACTATTTTTGGGCTTTATTTCATATAGGGTACCAAATATCATTCCTGTGAAGAGTATATTACGAAAGTAAGGGACTTAAAGAGCAAATCGGATGAAACATATATATGGAGCTAGAGCTATATCTGAACCGATTTTTACTAAAATGTGTGTACTTGCCTATAGGCTGGTTTGGTCGGATTTGCCAAAATTCATGCCATTTGGGCTGATATTGGCCATTTGATGCACAATTAACACGAAATGGGATGAAGATATATATGGGAGGCATATCCAAATCGGAACAGATTTTAATAAAATTAAAATCAACTATTTTTGGGCTTTATCTGATAACTGGTACCAAATATCATTTCTGTGGAGTGCATATTACGAATGTGAGGGATTTAAAGACGAAATCGGATGAAACATATATATGGGAGCTATAGCTATATCTGAACCGATTTTTACTAAAATTGGTGTACTTGCTTCTAAGCTGGTTTCGGTCGGATTTGCCAAAATTTATGCTATTACGGCCACTTGGTGGTCAATAACCCGAAATCGAATCAAGATATATATGGGAGCTATATCCAAATCTGAACCGATTTCGATAAAATTTAAAACAGCTATTCCTGTGCTCCATCTAATACCTGGTACCAAATATCACGGTTGTGGAGTGAACATTACGAATGTAAGGGACTAAAACACTAAATCGGATGAAACATATATATGGTTGCTATATCTATATCTGAACCGATTTTCACCAAATTTGATATACTTGCTTCTAGGCTGAATTTGGTCCGATGTACTAAAATTCAGTCCATTTGGACTTATATCGGCCATTTGGTGCACAATTAACCCGAAATCGGATGAAGATATATATGGGAGCTATATCCAAATCTGAACCGATTTCGATAAAATTACAAACAGCTATTTCTGGGCTGTACCTTATATCTGGTACCAAATATCACGGTTGTGGAGTGAACATTACGAATGTAAAGGACTAAAACACTAAATCGGATGAAACATATATATGCTTGCTATATCTATATCTGAACTGATTTTCACTAAATTTGATATACTTGCTTCTAGGCTGAATTCGGTCCGATGTACCAAAATTCAGTCCATTTGGGCTTATATCGGCCATTTGGAGCACAATTAACCCGAAATCGGATGAAGATATATATGGGAGCTATATCCAAATCTGAACCGATTTTCTCCAAATTTGTTGTATTTACTTTAAGGCTAATCTCGGTCACATGTGCCAAAATTCGGGCCATTTGGGCTGATATTGGCCATTTGGTGGTCAATTAACCCGAAATCGGATGAAGATATATATGGGAGCTATATCCAAATCTGAACCGATTTCGATAAAATTTAGAACAGCTATTTCTGTGCTCCATCTAATACCTGGTACCAAATATCACGGTTGTGGAGTGCATAGTAGGAATGTGAGGGACTTAAAGATCAAATCGGATGAAAGATATATATGGGAGCTATAGCTATATCTGAACCGATTTTCTCAAAATTTGATATACTTGCTTCTAGGCCGAACTCGGTTGGGTGTGCCAAAATTCAGGTAATTTGGACTGATAGTGGACATTTGGTGCTGATTTAACCCGAAATCGGATGAAGATATATATGGGAGCTATATCTAAATTTGATCCGATTCTCACCAATTTCAATAGGGTTCATCCTTGGGCCAAAAAAATATTGTTTGGAAAATTTCATCTCAGTCGGATAATAAATGCGACCTGCATTTTGTTCACAAGAATACATGGACAGACGGACGGACGGACGGACGGACGGACGGACAGACGGACGGACATGCATACATCGACTCAGAAAGTGATTCTATGAAGGTTCTCAAAAGTAACTATGGGTCTATCTCGTTTCTTTCTCCATGTTACAAACAAATGCACAAAGACATAATACCCTTACCACTATGTGGTGTAGGGTATAAAAATTGGTGTCCATAAAGTCAGTTAAATGAAAATTATCTCTTATAATGTCCTGTTTGATGAAATTTTTCAAAACGCTTCTAAATAGTATCTCCATTGGGTTAAGTAAGTTATGAATTAATAATTTGTAGGTGTTACTTTTAGCATTGAGTATATGCATCAAATAAGACAAATATATTTTATTTGTTTCGTTATATTTTGGACGTATTAAAATGACTTTGTCAACGTTTTAAATAAAAATGTGAGGCAGTTTGAGACGATCGTTAAAATATCGGCATTTTTGAGGCAAAAATTGGAAAATCGGCTTTTCTCAATTTTAGAGTGAACCAGTAAGGAAAGCTCAAAAGTCGGGCGGGGCCGACTATATGATACCCTACACCACTATGCATATTTAGTAGAGCTCTCGTAAAAAGGTTTATACAGGACATTTCAGAGCTCTATGAGATATTTGGTACAAAATCAAAATCTATCTAATTCTATCGTGCATTTTACGAACTATAGCTATATCTGAACCGATTTTCACCAAGTTTGATGTATTTGATTCTAGGCTGAATTCGGTCAGATTTGCCAAAACCCAGGACATTTGGGCTGATATTGGACATTTTGGTGCGCAATCAACACGAAATTGGATGAAGATATATATAGGAGGTATATCCAAATCTGAACCGATATATGTAAAACTGAAAAAGAAGATATTTCTTGGCTGCATCTGATACCAAATATTATTCTTGTATCGTACATTTTTCGAATTTGAGGGACTTAAAGTACAAATCGGATGAAAGGTATATATAGGAGCTATAGCTGTATCCGACCGATTTTCACTAAATTTGATGTACCAATATTAGCCATTTGCTGCACATTTAATCCGAAATCGGATGAAGATATATTTGGGAGCTATAGCTATATCTGAAACGACTTTTACTAAAATTGGTGTCCGTGCTTCTAGGCTGAATTTGGCCAGATATGCCAAAATTCATGCCATTTCGGTTGATATTGGCCATTTTTTGCACAATTAACTCGAAATCGAATGAAGATACATATGGGTGCTATATCCAAATCTGAACAGATTTTGAGAAAATTAAAAGCGACTACTTTTGGGCTTTATCTGATATCTGGTACCAAATATCATTCCTGTGAAGAGTATGCTATGCTATACTATATCCAAATCTGAACAGATTTTTATAAAATCAAAATCGACTATTTTTGGGCTTTATCTCATATAGGGTACCAAATATCATTCCTGTGAAGAGTATATTACGAAAGTAAGGGACTTAAAGAGCAAATCGGATGAAACATATATATGGAGCTAGAGCTATATCTGAACCGATTTTTACTAAAATGTGTGTACTTGCCTATAGGCTGGTTTGGTCGGATTTGCCAAAATTCATGCCATTTGGGCTGATATTGGCCATTTGATGCACAATTAACACGAAATGGGATGAAGATATATATGGGAGGCATATCCAAATCGGAACAGATTTTAATAAAATTAAAATCAACTATTTTTGGGCTTTATCTGATAACTGGTACCAAATATCATTTCTGTGGAGTGCATATTACGAATGTGAGGGATTTAAAGACGAAATCGGATGAAACATATATATGGGAGCTATAGCTATATCTGAACCGATTTTTACTAAAATTGGTGTACTTGCTTCTAAGCTGGTTTCGGTCGGATTTGCCAAAATTTATGCTATTACGGCCATTTGGTGGTCAATAACCCGAAATCGGATCAAGATATATATGGGAGCTATATCCAAATCTGAACCGATTTCGATAAAATTTAAAACAGCTATTCCTGTGCTCCATCTAATACCTGGTACCAAATATCACGGTTGTGGAGTGAACATTACGAATGTAAGGGACTAAAACACTAAATCGGATGAAACATATATATGGTTGCTATATCTATATTTGAACCGATTTTCACCAAATTTGATATACTTGCTTCTAGGCTGAATTTGGTCCGATGTACTAAAATTCAGTCCATTTGGACTTATATCGGCCATTTGGTGCACAATTAACCCGAAATCGGATGAAGATATATATGGGAGCTATATCCAAATCTGAACCGATTTCGATAAAATTACAAACAGCTATTTCTGGGCTGTACCTTATATCTGGTACCAAATATCACGGTTGTGGAGTGAACATTACGAATGTAAAGGACTAAAACACTAAATCGGATGAAACATATATATGCTTGCTATATCTATATCTGAACTGATTTTCACTAAATTTGATATACTTGCTTCTAGGCTGAATTCGGTCCGATGTACCAAAATTCAGTCCATTTGGGCTTATATCGGCCATTTGGAGCACAATTAACCCGAAATCGGATGAAGATATATATGGGAGCTATATCCAAATCTGAACCGATTTTCTCCAAATTTGTTGTATTTACTTTAAGGCTAATCTCGGTCACATGTGCCAAAATTCGGGCCATTTGGGCTGATATTGGCCATTTGGTGGTCAATTAACCCGAAATCGGATGAAGATATATGGGAGCTATATCCAAATCTGAACCGATTTCGATAAAATTTAAAACAGCTATTTCTGTGCTCCATCTAATACCTGGTACCAAATATCACGGTTGTGGAGTGCATAGTAGGAATGTGAGGGACTTAAAGATCAAATCGGATGAAAGATATATATGGGAGCTATAGCTATATCTGAACCGATTTTCTCAAAATTTGATATACTTGCTTCTAGGCCGAACTCGGTTGGGTGTGCCAAAATTCAGGTAATTTGGACTGATAGTGGACATTTGGTGCTCATTTAACCCGAAATCGGATGAAGATATATATGGGAGCTATATCTAAATTTGATCCGATTCTCACCAATTTCAATAGGGTTCGTCCTTGGGCCAAAAAAATATTGTTTGGAAAATTTCATCTCAGTCGGATAATAAATGCGACCTGCATTTTGTTCACAAGAATACATGGACAGACGGACGGACGGACGGACGGACGGACGGACAGACGGACGGACATGCATAAATCGACTCAGAAAGTGATTCTATGAAGGTTCTCAAAAGTAACTATGGGTCTATCTCGTTTCTTTCTCCATGTTACAAACAAATGCACAAAGACATAATACCCTTACCACTATGTGGTGTAGGGTATAAAAATCGGCAAAATGCCGACAAATCGGCAAAAATTGCAGCCATGCTCTAGTCTCAGAATTCCACGATGCAGGATTGAGTTAACTAGACAAAGAGTAGATTACATAGGAAGTGTTGAGGCCGTTAGGCAGAGTAACACTTTACAACAATTTAAAACACGATTAAAAAACTATTTATTATCAAACCTGGAAATGTTTATCTAACGTATCGGTTTCTCTTTTTTGTTCAACACATATATTTTTATCTGATTATATCTTTTTTTGCATGCATTTGTAATTTTAATGTATTTTAATAATATTATAACGATATTTTTATTACCATCGGAATTTTTGTATATATTGTAAAAATAATAAGACTACCTGTACTCCGATTAGAAATCGGGTTTTTAAACACTCTGTCATACTTTGTAAAATATTTAGTTTTTTACACATACATTCATTGATTTTTCGGTACCACAAAACAGCAGGTAAATTATCTGCATAACAACCCATTACAATGCAATCACTAAAATACCTTTTTTCGCGGAAAATTACAAATTTCAATTTAATGGTTAAATACCAATTATTATCACTTTAGATCTGATCATTTTTATTCATTCCAACTATTGTCATATTTTTCTACAACCTTCAGTTTCGTAACCAATCTAAACATACGTGACAAATAAAATAAATACAGCTTTTATTTTCATAATATTGTAATTTTTCCATTATCCAAAAAATCAAACATCCAATTTTTCTCACAAATCGTAAACAACACATATACGGTACACTACCGGTACATTATTTTTTTAATGTTCCTTCATGCGGTACACTACGTTTTTTAGTGCTCCGACTGTGGAACAGTACGATTCTCTTTGTGCTCCGGTACAGTATCACTAAAATAATTTTTAAGGGTTGTGTTCCGGTACGGTACATTATCTTAGTGTACCACTCCACCTCGGCACGGTACAGAACACTATGGTACAGTACCATACTGTTTATTTTCCAACGCTGCATTTTATACCCTACACCACATAGTGGTAAGGGTATTATGTCTTTGTGCATTTGTTTGTAACATGGAGCTGGAAGAGAGATCGACCCATAGTTACTTTTGAGGATCTTCATAGAATCACTTTAAGAGTTGATTTATGCATGTCAGACCGTCCGTCTGTCCATGTATTCTTGTGAACAAAATACAGGTAGCCATTATTATCCGATTGAGATGAAATTTTCAAAACATTTTCAAATTAGGTGATAATCGGATCAGATTTAGATATATCTCCCATATATATTTTCAATAGATTTCGGTCCAATTGTGCACCAAATAGCCAATATCAGTCCAAATGGCCTGTATTTTCAACAGATCCGACCAAATTCAGCCTAGAAGCAAGCACATCAAATTTGATGAAAATCAGTTCAGATATAGTTTTACCTCGCATATATATGTTTTATCCGATATGGTGCTTAAGTCCCTCACATTTGTAATATGTATTCGAAAACAATGATATTTGGTACCATTTTATGGCGATCGGCTTAGTATTGGATATAGCTCCCATATAGGATATATATTATCCGATTTTAGGTTTATTGTGCAAGCAATGGCTAAAATCAGCCCAAATGGAGTGAATTTCGGGACGTATGTTTCCATTTTGTGCAATTCGATATATTTTTATATATATATATATATATATATATATATATATATATATATATGGGAACATAAAGCAATGCAGATATAGACTATTTAATACTCTCAGTGAGAATGCTCGAATTCAGTATCCTGAAACTGCGTTTTTCGTCGCTCTGTTGTTTTTCAATAACTCCTGGGAGGAATATTCTCATACAAAACCAGTAAGGAAAGTCAAAAGTCGGACGGGCCGACTATATGATACCCTACACCACTATGCATATTTAGTAGAGCTCCCTAACAAAAGAATTTATTTAAAGTAGATCATACCACCTATCAACATTTGGCTTTAGAGCAGTTGTAGTTTGGTTTCAGAGAGAACTAATGTATGGGAGACATATCCAATTCTGAATCGATTTTCACTAATTTTGAAGGAGACCTTTTAATATTTTATACCAAATAACATTGTTATATTAAAAAAAATATATATATTAATATATATATATATATATATATATATATATATATATATATATATATATATATATATATATATATATATATATATATATATATATATATATATTTAATATATATATTTTTTAATATAACAATGTTATTTGGTATAAAATATTAAAAGGTCTCCTTCAAAATTAGTGAAAATCGATTCAGAATTGGATATGTCTCCCATACATTAGTTCTCTCTGAAACCAAACTACAACTGCTCTAAAGCCAAATGTTGATAGGTGGTATGATCTACTTTAAATAAATTCTTTTGTTAGGGAGCTCTACTAAATATGCATAGTGGTGTAGGGTATCATATAGTCGGCCCGTCCGACTTTTGACTTTCCTTACTGGTTTTGTATGAGAATATTCCTCCCAGGAGTTATTGAAAAACAACAGAGCGACGAAAAACGCAGTTTCAGGATACTGAATTCGAGCATTCTCACTGAGAGTATTAAATAGTCTATATCTGCATTGCTTTATGTTCCCATGACAAAAACTTGTTTATACCCAAATGACGATCGAAATCTCAATGGAAGAGGATGCAAATAATATAAAATACATCATGTCCAACTATTTGTAAACCAATAGCAGGTTATCCCAACACTTTTGCCTGATTTATTTGTTTGATTCTCTAAATATTAACTTTTACGACGATTTACCACATACAGCCCATGTACATGTTTTAGTCTCGTTGACATAATAACATACACATAATCGACTTAAATGCATTGTGTCCGTGTCCCACGATTACCACAAGTAACATCGCAACATACCACTATCTAATTTGGTGTATATATTCCATTTAACTTAAGATGTAACCAGTCTGAACCCGTAAAATGTATTAGCTATTTCACAGAAAGCTCAGTTGCTAAAAATAAAGATTCATATAATCGGTACCGCACTAGAATTTTGTCTTTCTGTGCTGGCTACATTGAATGAGTACAATCTTTTTCAAAATCGTAAAATCTTTTTTCAAAATAACTACTTTAGCGTTTGTGTGCATTCCCACAACAAACCTCCAACAAACGTGACTATGTGGAAATGAAAATGTTTTAATGGGACATTAAATATTCATCGAAATGATGGCAATAATAATTAATAATTTAGTTAAGTATTACAAGCGAGCAGACATGTGTTCTTGCATACGAAAGTGCCAGTTTTGTGTCTTTCATACTCGTATGAATTATTGAAATTTTTCAATTTAACGGTAAAACTCATTTCGGAAGTTCCTTTTACATTAATCACATTAATGCCAATAATGACTTCTAATGAATAGATAATTATGTTATTAACGTTGCTGTAAAATACATTAGCATACATGCGTTAAGGCTGTGGGCTAATGCGCGGAGAAAAGAACTGAAATGTCTAGAAAGTGGAAAGCGCCACAAGTGCAGAAAAAAACAGCAGGTAAATATTGTCGAGTAGAGAAGTAGACAGATCATGATCTTAACGCCATTTAAAATATACCACTTATGCCATGACAATTTGTAAACCGTTAACACTAAGATACATAAATTATGTTTGTATTTTTCACAATTATATATGCCTGTTAGGGGATATCGATGGATTCCTAGCATTTATAATTAAAACTGGTGGACAGAGTCTTTCATTGCTTCATTGGCATTTAAATCTTCGATAAATACGACTGAAAATTTTGGGAATAAATTGACTTTAGAATTGTTAATAATATATATATATCTAAATCTATAGAAGAAAAAAATGTTTGTACGTTTGATTGGTCGTTTGTTTGTAATTTATGGACTCAAAAACAGCTAAGCAGATTTTCCTGAACATTTCCATATACTCTACAGCATCGCCTAAACAATATAGGCTACATAAAATTTTGAAATTCTGTTTAGAACATGAGATATACCATCGGAATTGGGGGTACTTCCAGTCTATTACAGATACAGTCTTCAAATTTGGAATGTGCAACGGAATTTGAAACTCCTATATAAATGAACGACCGAGTGCGTACATTTACATGCAACACTAAGAAATAATTTTCAATGGGTAAAGTACTACAATCATGCAAATCATAACTTGGGACGATTGTTCCTTGCATGATTTAAGAAAAGGCTCAGCATTCTTTGGAGGAGCATTAGTTTTATTAGGTGGAGATCATCGACCAACGCTATCTCTTATTCCTGGATCAACACCAGCAGATAATTTAAATGCATACCTATAACCATATTTTATTTGGATCCTTTTCGTAAATTAATATGCGTGAACAACTTTAATCTAACGAAGGAAGGAAATTGTATAATCCAAAAAAATCTTTGAAAATACCTTTTGAATGAAAAGCATTATTGGGGCCTATACGAAGACGAGGACCTACAAAGTTATTTTTAATCATTGACTGTAGTACCAATTCCGAACTTCAAATACGAAATTTAAAGGAAGGTAGCGTTATATGTGGGCTATACGAAGACGTGGAACGGAATAGACAATTGTTTGTCTTAGGCTGTAATACCCATATAATGTCGCTAATAATAACGTGGACCTGCATAAGTAATTTTTTGTCATGGGTTGTAGTACCCATTCAGATTTTCCAATACGAATTTTGAAACAATTCCGGTCGATAATCTATATATATAAAAGAAAGTTGTGTTAGTTACTACGCTTATAACTTAAGAACCGTTGGACTGATTTTAACGATTCATACAAATTCGGAATTGTCTTCTGTCCGAAAAGGATAATATCCAAAAAATCGCGTAAAAATATGATATATAAACATTTTCTTTTTGACTTTTGAAATGTACAATAGTAATGCTTTATTTTGCATGGTTTTTTTCCATTTTGACTTAATTTTTTCTAATGTACATTTGTTGCGTTTTTCATATTTTATTTTTGAATTCGCATATTGATACCAATTCATTTAATTGACTTGATTTCTTAAGAAATTGATGGCGGATTACCTAGAAGTGTAGCACCGAATAATGTAATGGCGAAACGGAATAGATGATATCGAAATAATTTAACGCGGTCACACCAAAGTTAAAAGGTAATTACTTTTTCACGAACAAAGAGATCTCATTGCAAAAATTCTCAAATCGGGAAAAAATCGAAAAAAAAATTCAATGGAATCGAATTTTAAAATAATAGTACATTCAATAGATAAACTTTGTAAGGACCTTTAAATATTTGAGGTAAAAAATCAGCGAACAAGTTGAAGATTTTTTCAATTTGTTATTCTTCTTTTGTCAATTTTTTTCAATTTGTATTATCATATTGAATTAAGTGGATTTTTGTGAACAAAATAAAGAATAATTTTTACTATTTTTCACCAAAAAAATGAAATAAGTGCGAAATACGATGTTAACTGACATCTACCTTTCAACTCCAGGGCCTACATTGTGGTTCAGCTGGAAGATGCGAACACATTTAAACAAACAAACATGACTGAAAAACCCTAATGGGGCTCATTTCAAAGCGTGGATCTACTTCTTTCATGTGCAAAATTCTTTGGGAGCTTTTGCAGGTCATGATATCGATCATAACTCACGGATAAGGGTACAACCCGACTTCATTTTACGATGGTTACATCGTATGATTTAAGCTTTTTTGGAGTCTTGGCCACTTTTTTCATATTTTGGCCCTTATTTGGCATCTTTGTTTCTAAGGGGGTAGAGAACCTCTTCGCATAAAAGTTTAAATTTCCAGAGTAGGGCCCATTTTGGTCTTGACCACATTCATCAATTGATTTGGCTAAAACTTGTTATTATACAGATAATTGTCACATAGGAACGTTTTGGTATAACCCTCATATGAATGTATCCCTGATTTCAGCTATGACCGTGGTCTTGGCCACGTTTTTCAACTGATTTGGCCTTTATTTGGCATCTTGGCTTTTCTATTTCGAGGGTCTTGATCCAATCGATTTTGCTGTATTTAGGCTACTTTGTGAGTAGAGAACCATCTTACAGAAAAATGTCAACATAGGTAAATATTTTGGTACAGTCCCCAGGGGCGCCGATCTATAGTGATTTTTACCGATTGGCGGACAGCAACACGGGCATTGTTTAATCGTCATTTTTTTACTATGAACAAGAACATAGACTTTTTGGGGACTCTAATGCGCAATTTGAGGTGCTATGGTAATGTGTGAAAAGGCGTAATTAACTTTGATAGGTATTTATTTCTATTTAGTCGGATCAATATTTATATTAAAATTTGTTCACCTTTATGAGCCAGATTTGTGAAATATTATGCTATAAAAAATTTGCATTAAAGACTAAAAGTACGGGCCGGCAACGCGGACCGGGCCAGCTAGTGTAATATAAAATATGAATAACATCATTACTTGTTTTCATCTATATTTTACGAATTTACGATGCCATAAATAGCATATATGTGACAGGTGCAGACTGAATGACCCCAAAAAGAAAACCCCAATAAGTTAACGGGTTGCACCAACAGCTAACAAGCATTATACAAATAGCTGAATGTCAACGCTTATCAACATTTTCACATTTCTTCTAATTGTTTTAATGTAAAATGCCGTTCGAAACAACAATCAACCAACTCTACATAGACTGGTATTGAGAGAATCCAGAAATTAATGTGAAAGAAATTAATGGCTAACGTTATCGATCCATAAAAAGAATGAAATATTAACGTCATTTACGTTTCTATGTTGCATAGGTAGCAACAAAAGCGGCCTGTTTGAGAAATTAAAAGCCGTTCCATTTCCATATAAATGCAATTAGTCCTAATGCGTCTGTGGCTGCATTAAGAAATTGCATAAAACAACAGTAAATGTTCCCACCACCAAAGAGAAGCATGTGAGCAACGTGGAAGGCTTAAACGTTCTCATTATACGTCCGCTGCTAAACGAAATGGTTGAGATAAGATGGCGCCACCGGTTAATACAGAGGTTAACATTAATGTCTATGGCTGCATTCTGCTGTCGTAGAAGTTATTAAGTGCCACAAGAATGCTTACCACTTTTGAGTTCGAATATGGTTTTTGATAGACAGGTGTGTTGTCCACAACGATTCCCAATACAGATTGTTCTTTTGTCCGACTACAGAAAGTACCACAAGAAACTGAGTACAACTAATCTTAAATGGCGTAAGCAGGATGCTACCAGAACTTCTACAGCAAATATCGACTTTGAAATACTTTGTGGATCGTGTTTCCTGACTCACTGGCCACTGAGAAGAAGAGAGTATCCATCTTTCTCAAATAAACGGTGGCGTAATGGGAACTCCCGAAATATTTCGTTTGTTTCATGTGATTTTTTCCATTTTGACTTACAATTTTCGAATGTGTATTTGTAATGTATTTTTTCTTTAGAATTCTAATATGATGTGTAGTCTTTTTAGAGAGTAGCTTCAACGGACAAAACTTTTATTTACAGATTTTTATGTATTCATTGAGTAAGTGTCAATGACTCTATTTCTTCAAAACTGACATTTCAGGCGGGTTACATTGAAGTGTACCACAGAATTATACGGTGGCAAAACTGAATAGATGTTGTCGAAATTTAAAGGATAATAACTTTTTTTAATCGTTAAAATCGGAAAAAAATCTTTCAATGGAATCGAATTTTAAAAAAAAAAACTTACATTCTATTGACAAACTTCGTAAAGAACTTTAAATATTTGTTGTAAAAAATTCAGCGAACAAGTTGAAGATGTAATTTCTTTTTACTTTTTGTAATTTTATATCATGTATATTTTTTTCAATTTGGCTTGTCATAATGAATTCAATCGTTTTTTTGTGAACAAAATAAGGATTTATTTTCACAATATAAAAAAAAAAAAGTTATGTTAGTTAACTTAAGAACGGCTTAACGGATTTTGACAATTAATACAATTTTGGAATGGTATATTAGCATGTGGTATCTTATCGCGCAAATAAGAATATATTTTTGGTGTGACATTTTTTTAATTCGGCATACTATAATGAAGTGTACATTTTATATATATATATATATATATATATATATATATATATATATATATATATATATATATATATATATATATATATATATATATATATATATATATATATATATATATATATATATATATATATATATATATATATATATATGGACCGGGTACTAGCTGGCCCGGTCCGCGTTGCCGGCCCGTACTTTTTGTCTATAATTATTATTATTATTTTTGGAATTTACTGTATTTTGTACACCTTACAATTGAGGGCTGAATGATTTAAGAATAGCCCAAGTAAATTACTTTTTTAAACCCATTAGCACCTCAGATTGTGCATTAGAGTCCTCATAAGTCCCCTAACCATGTCGGTCTGTTTGTCCGCCAAAAGGTGGACTTGAGGGGGTACTATTACATGGAGAAAATTCTTAAATTTGTAGATATATTGAAATTTTTGTGTAAGATTTTCACCCCCCAAATACACATTTTTAGCCAAATCCTTTGAAATATGGTAAAATCAGGAGCTACCTTTATATGGGCACTACTCCGAAACATCGACCTACATTAAAAACTTTCTTCTACCCCTTATAATCCAAGATGACAAATAGAGGCCAAATGAAAAATATAGCAGAACAGCATAGCATGTCAAAATGAAAAAAAAAAATTGGCGTGATTGAAATAAGTAAAAAAAGTTTTATCCACCTCATAATTGAGGGCAGACTGATTTCAGAATAGTCAAATATAATTACTATTTTACACCCGTTACCGTTAGATGGAAACTAATTTTATTTGTCATTTAAATTGTAAATTGGAGACCCGATAAAGTCCATATTTTTCATCATTGTATAATTCAATGACGATTCAACAAATATTCGGTCCCGTGCTACTTTCTTATATATGTAATTTGTTCATGTTTTCACAATTTATTTCATATCGATGTACATCTCAAAATTACGTTCCCAACCAATATTCTCTTGGGGGTTACAAATTCAAAAGAATACAAAATTCAGCTGGAAGATGCGAACACATTTAAACAAACAAAAATGACCGACCGAATGTAAGGGGTTAGAAAACCTCTTCGAATAAAAATTTCAATTTTCAAAGTAGGGCCCATTTTGGTCTTGAACACATTCATCAATTGATTTGGCTAAAAAATTGTATTTAGGCTACCGTGGAGTAAAAAATTGATTAGGAAAGTAGATTTACGGATGTACGTCTAAATGAAATAAACTCCGAAATGTCAAACTTATCATTCAGTCGGAAATTGTGGCAAAAACATGAAAATAATAACGAATATTAGAAAGTAGCGGGACCGAACATTTCTTTAATCGTCATTGAATTATACTATGACTAGCTGGCCCAGTCCGCGTTGCCGGCCCATAGTTTAAGTCTAGTTTTACTTTTTAAAGCATAATAATTCACAGATCTGGCTCACATTAGTGGCACAGTTTTTAGTATAAATGATGACTCGTCTTAACAGAAATATATACGCATCACAAAATGTCAATTCAAGTACCGGGCGATTTAAAAATTTTCAAAAAACCTGATCCTATTTTTCAGCCTGAGGTTTTAATTTGAGAGTTAAAAATTTAAATAATATAGCACACATATTAGAAACTATATATCTAATGTTTATAATGGGCCCATGTAAGATACTTACCCCCAAGGTAGCCTACACAAACATTTAAAGCCAAATCGATTCGAAAATATAATCAAAAGCCTCGAAATATGTAAAATCCGGAGGTACTTTTATATGGGCGCTACTCCGAAACATTGATATTGAAAAATTTACGCGAAGGGGTCTACTTCCTTAGCAGCTAAGATGCCAAATAAGGGCAAAATCAATTGAAAGATCTGACCAAGACCCTGGAAATAGCTGAAATCAGCGGATACCATTATATAAGGGTTATACCTATGTTATTTGAAATAATGTGTTGTTCTTTCTAAAATCTCAAATTACCAACATTCGAAGAATTTGAAAGGGGCTTTATCATTTGAGAGGGACTATATCACAATGTAGACCGACCTGATACATATTTTGTACAAATGGTTCTTCATGTAACCCCTAGGACTGAATCAAATTAAAAACTCTGTCGTAACTTTTGCGGAGTATAGAGCAAAGTATTTGAGGCCCTTTGTGTATGGCTGAGCTATATAAAATGGACCTTAAAGAAGTTTGACCCGAGAACCCCCCCTTTGGGATTGTTATCTGCGGCACAGTATAATTACTGACGATAGCGAAAAATACCCGTATAACTTTACCAGTTATTTAAGGGTTCGGAAGAATCGATAGGAATTTCTTAATAGAAATCCTGGCAATATGACTTTAATTTAACTATCATAAATAAAGTTTCATCGATTTATAAAAGTTAGGGACCCCATAAAGAATGTTAAGGAGTAGAAATCTTTGTCGATTAAATTATGTCCGTGAGCCTCTCCGTTCTCCATTGGCTATTACGATAGAGGTCACCAAATTTAATATGCGTCTTTCAAACTTTGAACAGGTTGGTTGATGTTAGAAAAGATATATATTTTTGTTCTCATTTCGATAAAGCCTTCATATAATATTATCTTCTAATATTGTTTGACCAAATGTGCTCTTATTTGGCCGATTGGAGGTATTTTGAAGGGCTCAAAAGTATTTTCGAGGATATAAATCATTGTCAAAAAAACTACAACAAAAGTCCGCTTTATGATTTATTTGCTATTCCCTAGTACCTCTTTATATTCTTTATATCATCGTATTTAACTAAATTTTCAAACCTCAATTATCGGTATTATAAAGGTCATAGCAATATTTTCCAAATCAAAAGTAATTTTGAATTCGTAACTATTAAAAGACCATATTGTAAGGTATTTACTTTAACATCCTATGTCAATTAATATATATACGCCTAGGCGGCCGTTCGTTGAAATCACAATAATGTCGAAATATGTAGGTCAATCTTTGAACTCTTATACAATATTTCGTTTCGGTATATAATACCACTAAAAATTCGTCCTTTTGCAAGTTTTTTGTACAATTTCTACCGAATGAACTGCAATTTGACATTTAAAGTTTTTAGCATTGTGAAATCAATACCGGCAGTATCTGTTTACTATAGCTTCCCAATTAGGTATAGCCTCAATTTAAAAGTACTTGAGATTTTAAATGTTGTTGATGTTTTGAGAAGTATTTTCGTTTCGGTATATAATACCACTAAAAATTCGTCCTTTTGCAAGTTTTTTGTACAATTTCTACCGAATGAACTGCAATTTGACATTTAAAGTTTTTAGCATTGTGAAATCAATACCGGCAGTATCTGTTTACTATAGCTTCCCAATTAGGTATAGCCTCAATTTAAAAGTACTTGAGATTTTAAATGTTGTTGATGTTTTGAGAAGTATTTTTTAATCAAAATTGAAAATTTTGGTATGGCAACCATATAAAGTTTTTTTTTTTCCAATAAGAATTTTGAAATCCAAAAGGCATTCTGAAACAATTCTACACAAAATTCCATACATATAACAGTGAAATTTTTCAGTTCTTCGATTTTTCTAAGGGCTTTTCTCAAAATTTTCTTTCAGAAAATGTGGTACTATACCTTTTTAAAATTTTTACATATAGATTTAAAGATGTATGTGTGGCCAGTTCCTCTGAACCCAAACAGAAACCTAAGGTTATAGTGAGTGTCAAGATTACGTCGTATACTAACTTTGGAAAAGATATCTTAATGATTTTGGCAAATATATAACTTTTTCTTTGCATAAAAACATAACTCTGGGTAAGACAAACATTAAAAAAGGAAACATGCAAATGTTTCCAGCATTCTCAACTGGTTTAATTACCTACGAACAACAATTGGCTTATATACAGCTATGTAATCAGTCCAGCGGTTCTTAAGTTATATAACTAACACATTATATATTTATATTATTCTTATATATATATATATATATATATATATATATATATATATATATATATATATATATATATATATATATATATATATATATATGTATATATATATATATATATATATATATATATATATATATATATATATATATATATATATATATATATATAATTATATATATATGGACCGGGTACTAGCTGGCCCGGTCCGCGTTGCCGGCCCGTACTTTTTGTCTATTATTATTATTATTATTTTTGGAATTTACTGTATTTTGTACACCTTACAATTGAGGGCTGAATGATTTAAGAATAGCCCAAGTTAATTACTTTTTTAAACCCATTAGCACCTCAGATTGTGCATTAGAGTCCTCATAAGTCCCCTAACCATGTCGGTCTGTTTGTCCGCCAAAAGGTGGACTTGAGGGGGTACTATTACATGGAGAAAATTCTTAAATTTGTAGATATGTTGAAATTTTTGTGTAAGATTTTCACCACCCAAATACACATTTTTGGCCAAATCCTTTGAAATATGGTAAAATCAGGAGCTACCTTTATATGGGCACTACTCCGAAACATCGACCTACATTAAAAACTTTCTTCTACCCCTTATAATCCAAGATGACAAATAGAGGCCAAATGAAAAATATAGCAGAACAGCATAGCATGTCAAAATGAAAAAAAAAATTTGGCGTGATTTAAATAAGTAAAAATAGTTTTATCCACCTCATAATTGAGGGCAGACTGATTTCAGAATAGTCAAATATAATTACTATTTTACACCCGTTACCGTTAGATGGAAACTAATTTTATTTGTCATTTAAATTGTAAATTGGAGACCCGATAAAGTCCATATTTTTTATCATTGTATAATTCAATGACGATTCAACAAATATTCGGTCCCGTGCTACTTTCTTATATTTGTAATTTGTTCATGTTTTCACAATTTATTTCATATCGATGTACATCTCAAAATTACGTTCCCAACCAATATTCTCTTGGGGGTTACAAATTCAAAAGAATACAAAATTTTCTTTTTTGACCACACATTAGATGTGAAAGGATACTCCAATGTGGGGACTTTACTTAAATGAAGTCCTATGTGGCGATTATCTGTATGATGGTTCCCTACCCCAGGGTACCATAAATACAATTTTTTAGCCAAATCAATTGATGAATGTGGTCAAGACCAATATGGGCCCTAATCCGAAAATTGTATGCGAAGAGGTTCTCTACCCCCTTAGAAACAAAGATGCCAAATAAGGGCCAAAAATAGAAAAAAGTGGCGAAGACCCCAAAAATAGCTTAAATCATACGATGGTTATATATGACCGATATCATGACCTGCAAAAGCGATTCAAGATATCTTGAATGTTCGGGAAGAATTTCTGGAAGGATAGAAATCGTTTTCTTACTGAAAGTCCCAATCGCTTTACTATTTTGCACTCTTTATATTTGGTATTTTACTGATTGTACTCCCAAAAAAGTTTGCATTTTGAGCTCTCATTGGACGGATTATTGCCACACGAAAGAAGTAGGTCCACGCTTTGAAATGAGCCCCATTAGTCTTATTCGGTCATTTTTGTTTGTTTAAATGTGTTCGCATCTTCCAGCTGAACCACGATGTAGGCCCTGGAGTTGAAAGGTAGATGTCAGTTAACATCGTATTTCGCACTTATTTCATTTTTTTGGTGAAAAATTGTATATAGTGAAAAATTATTCTTTATTTTGTTCACAAAAAATCCATTGAATTCAATATGATAATACAAATTGAAAAAAATTGGCAAAAGATGAATAACAAATTGAAAAAATCATCAACTTGTTCGCTGACTTTTTACAGCAACTGTTTAAAGATCCTTACAAAGTTTGTCAATAGAATGTACTTTTATTTTAAAACTCAATTCCATTGATTTTTTTCGATATTTTCCCGATTTGAGAATTTTTGCAATGAGATCTCTTTTTCGTGATTTTTTAGCGATTTTGAAAAAGTAATTATCTTTTAACTTTGTTGTGATCGCGTTAAATTCTTTCGATATCATCTATTCCTTTCGCCACCACATAATTCGGTACTACACTTCAATTTCAGTCTGCCTGCAATCAATTTCAGTTCTCAAGAAATCAAGAAATCGGATTGGAGACAATTTATGAATCTTTAAAATCAGTTCAGTGGTTCTTAAGTTATAAGCGAAGTAACTAACCCAACTTTCTTTTATATATATAGATATGGCTCAGTAAGAAAGGCTGGTCAGCTTCAAAGCAACTAGAAAAATGCAACTCTGTGCTGGAGTCTTCTCGACTTTTAAATGTGCAATATTTGGCCTTGTTTATTTTTCTTTTTTATAACAAAATTCTTATATTGGAAAAACCCGCAAGCCAAGAATCGAATTTGGGGGTTATTCCACAAGTTTGATCTAAAATAGTAGGACAATACAGTATTATCATAAAATGGAACATTTTTTTTTATACCCGAAACCAACTTTCAAATAATTGTATTTTTTATTTAAAACCATACATACATTCACAAATTGTGCATATGTTTTGAGAAAATAAGAGCACCGCATATTTATTAATGCATATTTTTAAAACATAATAAATCATAGATCTAACATATATATATATATATATATATATATATATATATATATATATATATATATATATATATATATATATATATATATATATATATATATATATAAGAATAATATAAATATATAATGTGTTAGTTATATAACTTAAGAACCGCTGGACTGATTACATAGCTGTATATAAGCCAATTGTTGTTCGTTGGTAATTAAACCAGTTGAGAATGCTGGAAACATTTGCATGTTTCCTTTTTTAATGTTTGTCTTACCCAGAGTTATGTTTTTATGCAAAGAAAAATTTATATATTTGCCAAAATCATTAAGATATCTTTTCCAAAGTTAGTATACGACGTAATCTTGACACTCACTATAACCTTAGGTTTCTGTTTGGGTTCAGAGGAACTTGCCACACATACATCTTTAAATCTATATGTAAAAATTTTAAAAAGGTATAGTACCACATTTTCTGAAAGAAAATTTTGAGAAAAGCCCTTAGAAAAATCGAAGAACTGAAAAATTTCACTGTTATATGTATGGAATTTTGTGTAGAATTGTTTCAGAATGCCTTTTGGAATTCAAAATTCTTATTGAAAAAAAAAAAACGTTATATGGTTGCCATACCAAAATTTTCAATTTTGATTAAAAAAATACTTCTCAAAACATCAACAACATTTAAAATCTCAAGTACTTTTAAATTGAGGCTATACCTAATTGGGAAGCTATAGTAAACAGATACTGCCGGTATTGATTTCACAATGCTAAAAACTTTAAATGTCAAATTGCAGTTCATTCGGTAGAAATTGTACAAAAAACTTGCAAAAGGACGAATTTTTAGTGGTATTAAATACCGAAACGAAATATTGTATAAGAGTTCAAAGATTGACCTACATATTTCGACATTATTGTGATTTCAACGAACGGCCGCCTAGGCGTATATATATTAATTGACATAGGATGTTAAAGTAAATACCTTACAATATGGTCTTTTAATAGTTACGAATTCAAAATTACTTTTGATTTGGAAAATATTGCTATGACCTTTATAATACCGATAATTGAGGTTTGAAAATTTAGTTAAATACGATGATATAAAGAATATAAAGAGGTACTGGGGAATAGCAAATAAATCATAAAGCGGACTTTTGTTGTAGTTTTCTTGACAATGATTTATATCCTCGAAAATGCTTTTGAGCCCTTCAAAATACCTCCAATCGGCCAAATAAGAGCACATTTGGTCAAACAATATTAGAAGATAATATTATATGAAGGCTTTATCGAAATGAGAACAAAAATATATATCTTTTCTAACATCAATCAACCTGTTCAAAGTTTGAAAGACGCATATTAAATTTGGTGACCTCTATCGTAATAGCCAATGGAGAACGGAGAGGCTCACGGACATAATTTAATCGACAAAGATTTCTACTCCTTAACATTCTTTATGGGGTCCCTAACTTTTATAAATCGATGAAACTTTATTTATGATAGTTAAATTAAAGTCATATTGCCAGGATTTCTATTAAGAAATTCCTATCGATTCTTCCGAACCCTTAAATAACTGGTAAAGTTATACGGGTATTTTTCGCTATCGTCAGTAATTACACTGTGCCGCAGATAACAATCCCAAAGGGGGGTTCTCGGGTCAAACTTCTTTAAGGTCCATTTTATATAGCTTAGCCATTCACAAAGGGTCAAACTCCTTTAGGGTCCATTTTATATAGCTCAGCCATACACAAAGGGCCTCAAATACTTTGCTCAATACTCCGCAAAAGTTACGACAGAGTTTTTAATTTGATTCAGTCCTAGGGGTTACATGAAGAACCATTTGTACAAAATATGTATCAGGTCGGTCTACATTGTGATATAGTCCCTCTCAAATGATAAAGCCCCTTTCAAATTCTTCGAATGTTGGTAATTTGAGATTTTAGAAAGAACAACACATTATTTCAAATAATATAGGTATAACCCTTATATAATGGTATCCGCTGATTTCAGCTATTTCCAGGGTCTTGGTCAGATCTTTCAATTGTTTTTTCCCTTATTTGGCATCTTAGCTGCTAAGGAAGTAGACCCCTTCGCGTAAATTTTTCAATATCAATGTTTCGGAGTAGCGCCCATATAAAAGTACCTCCGGATTTTACATATTTCGAGGCTTTTGATTATATTTTCGAATCGATTTGGCTTTAAATGTTTGTGTAGGCTACCTTGGGGGTAAGTATCTTACATGGGGCCATTATAAACATTAGATATATAGTTTCTAATATGTGTGCTATATTATTTAAATTTTTAACTCTCAAATTAAAACCTCAGGCTGAAAAATAGGATCAGGTTTTTTGAAAAATTTTAAATCGCCCGGTACTTGAATTGACATTTTGTGATGCGTATATATTTCTGTTAAGACGAGTCATCATTTATACTAAAAACTGTGCCACTAATGTGAGCCAGATCTGTGAATTATTATGCTTTAAAAAGTAAAACTAGACTTAAACTATGGGCCGGCAACGCGGACTGGGCCAGCTAGTCATAGTATAATTCAATGACGATTAAAGAAATGTTCGGTCCCGCTACTTTCTAATATTCGTTATTATTTTCATGTTTTTGCCACAATTTCCGACTGAATGATAAGTTTGACATTTCGGAGTTTATTTCATTTAGACGTACATCCGTAAATCTACTTTCCTAATCAATTTTTTACTCCACGGTAGCCTAAATACAATTTTTTAGCCAAATCAATTGATGAATGTGTTCAAGACCAAAATGGGCCCTACTTTGAAAATTGAAATTTTTATTCGAAGAGGTTTTCTAACCCCTTACATTCGGTCGGTCATTTTTGTTTGTTTAAATGTGTTCGCATCTTCCAGCTGAAGCACGATGTAGGTCATGGAGTTTAAAGCCACTAAAAACATAATAACCATTAATATCATAGTTTCTCTTTTTATGTAAAACAATTCACACGAATACGCGTCTAGTATTCGTAACGGGGTATCTAATGACGCTTTGTCCGATTTTCATCGCTTCCTTACTAGCTTGGTTTAAGAATACAGGTAGATACATCAACTCTTGGGAACATTGATATATTAAAAAGTAAGACAAGTAAAAAAACATTAGGTTCGGTCCGCACTTTTAATTCCCTCCACCATTGAGTAAAGAAAACATTTTGTAGATAGAAGTATCTAAATTCAACCGTGTTCCACTGTAAACCGTTTGGAATCCAAAAAGGGTACCCATATATACTACAAGGATTGATATCTATTGCAAGTCTTAAATGTCAAATTTGAAACACATTCCTTAGGTAAATGTCACAAGGATTATCAAAATACCGAATATCAGTGGGTATCAGTATATGGTGGCTATAGGAAACATGGACCTAGATATTCAATGTCCTGCCACTGAAGCGAAAAACCATTAAGAAAAATTCCAATATATAAGAAATACCAATTTTTAGACGAATTCATGGATAATGTGGGAAAAATCATCAAAATATGGCATATAGGGAGGTAGCGTTATATGAGGGCTATTCGAAAATATGAACCTATACACACAATGTTCCGCCATCGGAACTAGAACCTATTATGAATTACATATACCAATGTTTAGACAAATCTGTGAAAATATGTGGCAAACATCATCAAAATACCGAGTGTCGTAAGGTACCATTATATGAGGGCTTTACGAAAGTATGGACCTATATATACAATGTTCTGCCACAGGAGCTAGAAGCCATTAAGCACTACAGATTAAGACAAATCCGTGGAAAAAAGAGGCAACAATCATCAAACTACCGAATATCGGGAGGTACCGTTATATGGGGGCTATACGAAAACGTGGACCTATACATACAATGTTCCGCCAGTGAAACTTGAACCCAATATGACCTATATATACGAATTTTTAGACAAATGCGTAGAAAAATGTTGCGAAAATCTTAAAAAATACCATATAAAGGTATCTCAAAATATCGGGAGATACCGTTATATGGCGGCTATACTAACAAAACCTGGTCGTCCTAGACACAATACATATTATTCTGCCAAATTTTTCGTGACAGACAGACGGACATTGTTAATCGACTTAGAATGTTATGGTGATCATGAATATATATATATACTTTATGGGGTCTACGACGAATATTTAGGAATGTTACAAACGGAAAGACAAAGTTAACATACCCTTTTTGTCAAGATGGAGGATAAAAAATAAATATATTTTTACAAGTTTTTTTATACGACGCCATTCGAAGGTTGTTATAAAATGTATTATTCAGAAATTTACACAAATTTGGATAATTTTTTATTCAAAATTTTTAATTCCAAGATTGGTTTGACAGTTCATTGTACCAGCAATTGTGTCGATGCAGGTACCTGCATAATAAATACATTACGGGTACGAACTTTGAATGAACAAGTAAAAAAGCAGTAAGTTCGACCGGGCCGAACTTTGAATACCCTCCACCATTTGGGACGAATTATAAAATTTTCAAAAAATAAAATCAATTAAAAATTCTGTTAAAATCTTTAAAATACCTAATATGTTTGGGGATATACGATAATCTGGACCTATATAAACAAATCTATGTCTAGGGGTAAAGTACTCACAAAGAACTTCTTGTTAGAAATTGAGACAATTCCGTTTAAAAATGTGGCTAAAATCATAAAAACCCGAATATGGGGGGTGGTACCGTTATATGGGGGCTATACGATATCGTGGACCTATATAGACAATTCTCTTTCATGTGGTAAAGTACTCACAAAGGACTCCTTGTGTGGAATTTCAGACAATCCCATGGGAAATATGGCTAAAATCATTAAAATACCGAATATCGGTGGTACCATTATATGGGGGCTATACGATATCGTAGACCTATATACATAATTCTCTTTCAATGGATAAAGAATTTCAGACAATTCCATTGAAATATGTGACTGATATCATCAATATACCGAATATCGGGGGGTACCGTTATATAGCGGCTATACGATATCGTGGACCTATATAGACAATTCTCTTTCATGTGGTAAAGTACTCACAAAGGACCCTGTGGAATTTCAGGCAATTCCATTGGAAAATGTGGCTAAGATCATCAACATACCGAATATCGAGGTGTACCCTTATATGGGGGCTATATGATGTCGTGGACCTATGTAGACAAGGGACTCCTTGTGCGGAATTTCATACAATTCCATTCAAAAATTTTGCTAAATTTATCAAAATACCGAATATAGGGGGGTACCGTTACATGGAGACTATACGATATCGTGGACCGATATAGCCCATCTTCGAACTTGACATATCGTATCTTAATTCGTTTTGACTGTAACGTGATTACAACAGACGGACAGATGGACGCACAGGGCTAAATCGTCCTAGAATTTTACGCTTATCAAGAATATATATACTTTGTTGGGTCTAAAATGATTACTTCGATGAGTTACAAACGGAATGACGAACTTAATATACCCTCCATACTATGTATGGTGGAGGGTATAACAGAAAGGCCTGTAACCACAATTTAATCGATATACATTTCACTTTTGCTTTTATCCAAAGGATAATAGCCATTCTTTGTCCGTGAGTATATACATATATATTTTTTATTTTAGATAAAGTCATTTGTGTTTTATCTAGCAGAGAAAGAAACAATTCGCCTTTTGAATAGATACAGTATTCTTCTCTGATGCTAAAGTTGCGCCCATGCAACGGACTAAATAGCATTTAACAAGGGTAACAAGTTTGCTCATTAATCCTGATTATTTCAAAATGCGCAACTTTATCGTTTCCTTATGACAGTTTCAAGAATATCACGCTGTGCTATGTGTGTGATCTTGCCTCTTAATGTTGGTTTGTTGAATTGTTGACAATGTTAAGGGTGCCCGAGAGTTTTAGCCGTTGTCAGTTTAGCTTGTAGCCAGATTTTTTGCCGGTTGTTCTATATGAGTTATTTCGGAAATATTTTACAGTTTAAGGATTTAGTGGAATCATATTGGAAATTCCATTGCATATACGTCAAATAATTTCTCATAAAAGAAATCAACCCAACGCTTAATGCAAAAATTCCATTAACTGATATGAAATCCACAAAATTGTACTTAACACGTTTGTATTAATTCCTGGTTTAAGTATATATACTAGCTGAACCCGGCGCGCTTCGCTACTCCTTTCGCTTTTACATGCATTCCAAATTTTATATACAAATTTGTATAGAACCAGTCAAGAAAGTAAAAAATGCGGGCGTGCTGACTTTATGATATCCTACACGCCTTTGCATATATATTAAAACTTCACATAACAAATAAAAGTTTCATGGTTTTTCAGTTATAATTGAAAGTCCAAAGGAACCAATATATGAGAGGAATATCCTCCTTTAAATCAATTTTTATAAAATTTGACGGATACATTTATGCTTTTTTAATTCGGGCTAATATTACAAAAGTATTTCTGAGCTGTATTTGATATATTTCTCCGAATATCGTTGTTACGATATTACGGCTGTGGAGAACAAATATAACAAATCGGATGAACATTATATGTGACAGCTATAGCTATATCAAAGAACAAAAGTAACAAATCGGTTGAAATATATATATGGGACCTATATCTATATCTGAACCTATTTCGATCAAATTTGGCATACTTATTTCCTGGCTTAATTATGTCGTATGTGCAATATTCCATACTATGGGTTGATATTACACGTTTGGTGCACAATAAAAAGCAAATCGGAAGAAGATATATATGGGAGCTATATCTCAATTGTGACCGATTATCTCCAATTTCAATAGGGTTCGTCCTCAGACCAAATAAAATTTCATTTGGATCGGGCAATAAATGTACTTTAATTACAGAAATATATGAACAGACAGATTGACGGACATGCATAAATCAACTCAAAACGTGATTCTATGCAGATCATTAAAAGGAAATATGGGTCTAACTCGTTTTCTATTGCCTGTTACAAACAAATGCACAAAATACCCTGACCACCTTATGGTGTGGGGTATAATAAGTTATATAGAATTAAAAAACGTATTTATGGCAATGTAAAAAAGTAAAATAAACACATGCTAAATTTTGTCCTAGGGATTTATTAATTGTCATTTAAATGCCAAATGTACACGAAACTGCAATTTTTTAAAGTTGAACAGCATTTTTTGAATTTTTTGATTCGAAAAGCAGTACACAAGAACCAACACACTTCTCCGCAATAATCGTAGCATCAATTAATTTTTTTTTTTTATTTTTCTACTGTTAGAATTTTGGAACAAATTTCGGCCGAAACCTTTATATTATTTATATATCAATATAATTTGACAAGTTTATTTGTAGACCAAATTCCGTCCTCCCAGATTTAATTGAAATTAGAGATTTACAGCGTGTTTGGTATATCAAATACATGAAATCGGCCAAAAAATATATGGGATCTTTATTCAAATCTAAACCGATTTCAATATAATTTGACAAATTATTTATTATATTATCCGTCACTTATTTCAAATTTAATTAAAATTGGAGATAAATAGCTTGTTTGGTGTATCAAATATACGAAATCGGCCGAAAATATGTATGGGAGCTATATCCAAAACAAAACCGATTTCAATATAATATGAATTTTTTTTGTACCAAATTTCGTCACTTATTTCCGATTTCATTGAAAAATGCTCATACATTTCGTGTTTTGGTGCATCAAATATTCAAAATCGGCCGAAAATGTGTATGGGAGCTGTATTCAAATCTGAACCAATTTCAATATAATTTGGCAAATTTGTTTTCTTATCAAATCTCGCCACTGATTCCAAATTTAATTGGAATCGAATATACATATCATGTTTGGGGCATGAACCAAACGAAATCGGTCGAAAATATATGTGGGAGCTATATTGAAATCTGAACCGATTTCAATATAATTTGACAAATTTATTTTTGTACCAAATTCGGTCACTCATACCAAATTACATTGGAATTGAACATACATATCGTGTTTGGTGCATCAAATAAACGAAATCAGTCCAAAATATATTTGGGAGCTATATCGAAATATCGCAAATTTGTGTTTGGATCAATTTCCGGTATACATTTTAAATTTGGAGACCGTACCTTATTACCAATCAATGGATATGTGCATTCAAAAACTAAATTTTTTGGAGGTGCCTATGATTCTGATGCTTTATCTCCAGTTCCAAGTGGAATTGTAAAAACGTATATAGCCCATGTTACTTTCAGGCTATGCTGTAGTATATATGGGCATTTTCAGGAAAATCTGTTCAGCAGTTATTGATTCTATAAATTACAAACAAACAAATATACAAAGAAGAAATCCCTAACAATGGGCATATAATTACCGCAATTCTATGTGTTTTTCTACTTACTATACTTAACTTAATTTAATACTTTCGCGTATTAAATAAGTACTTTAAAATCCTCCTTCTGATCTAAAGTTACATCTATACTATATCACACCAGCCTCACCTCATTCCAAATTTCAGGATAACTAGACCTATCCCAACATTGATCCACAAGCACTTCAAGATTCTAGCTTCCGTCGTTTTGCCTGAGCGTTGACGAATCAATTAGTCACTCATCAATCTACGCTCCAATATTTTTTGAAATTGATTTGCGAAAAAATTGTTAATATGGCGATTGCACCATCTTATATATAGATATAAGATTTTTTATATTTGGGTATTTTCCTCAAAAGAAACAAGTAAAAACGCAGTAAGTTCGGCCGGGCGGAACTTTGAATACACTCCACCATTTGGAACGAATTTGGCAATTTTCAAATAATAAAATCCGTTAAAAATTCTTTTAAAATCTTAAAAATACCAAATGTAGCTGTCATATTAGTCTCAACGACGACGTGGACCCTGAACTTTTGTCATAAGCCATTACAATATTCAAATGCGAAACTTGAAAAAAATCGGTGAATAATGTACCTAAAATCTATATAGGGAGGTACTATTATATGGGGCCATACGAAGACGTGAGCCTGCACAGACAATCTCCTGTCATAGGCTGTAGTATCCATTACGTACTTCAAATATCAAATTTGAAACAATTCCGGTGAATAATATCGCTAAAATCATCAAAATACCGAATATCTGGAGGTACCGTTAAATGGAGGATATATGAAGGCGTGGACCTGCACAGACAATTTTCTGTCTTAGGCTGTAGCATTCATTACAAACTTCAAATACCAAATTTAAACAATTCCATTGAATAACAAATGGAATGACAAACTTAATATACCCTCCATACCATTGCGGAGGGTATAAAAACATTCTGTTAGTACAGGACATACATTCTCCCAATACTATTGGACTCGTCCTGCCTTGTATTCATTCTACCATGCTTCTTAGTATGTCAAATTCACTAAGAACTCTTCATTTCAATTTGAATTAACAATTCTCCTATCATTTCACAATGCAAATAATGATAATCTATTTTACATAAAAAGAACTTATCTTGAAAGAAATAATTTCTATAATCGATTGGGAATGCCCCATACATCAGCAGAAGGGTAGACTGAATTCGTATCATATTTGCTCTATTTTAATTTTTTGTTTTCCCTTTTGTGACGAAAACACAAAACTCATTATAGCATGAATCACATAGACGAAAACAGCAAGGACATCGACAAAGGATACAGAACAAACACATCTTACAGATGGTGACTGGCTGACTGACGTTTATCCTGAACTGGTTAAGAACAAAAAACAACACAAATGAAAGCAAACACAATAACTTAGCAAAACAAGAGGAACTTGGCCTTCAATACACATTGGCTCATATCAAAACAAAAAGCAAAATTCTGCCTCATGGAGGATTGAAAGAAGAGGGCAAAGTAAAATATTTACAAATATATATATTTAGAAAAAAAAAAACAGATTTCCACAAAGAATATATACAATTCTCACAAAAGTCGAGAGGTTCATAATTTATTTCAACTCTCGACCTCTCGTACCAAATATCAAATTTGGTATTTGAAGTTAGTAATAGGTACTACAGCCTATGACAGAGAATTGCATGTGCAGGTACACGTCTTCGTATAGCCCCATATAAGGGTACCTCCCGATATTTGTTATTTTGATGATTTTAGCGACATTATTCATCGGTTTATTAATTTGAGAAGAATCCATTCTTGCAAAAACAGATCACGTTTTGGTATAACCATCATATGTTTTAAGCTATTTTCGGGGTCTTGGCCACTTTTTCTTTTTTTGGCTCTTATTTGGCATTTTTGTTTTTAAGGGGGTACCAAACTAATTACCAAACCTAAATACCAAAAATTGAGCTGAGTTTTCACATTGAGCTATTATAGATGTTGTATATCATATAGGTTTTTAACATCCAAATTTTAGCCTATGGCTGAAAAATAAGATCAGGCTATTCAAAATATCTAAAACCGAGGTAGATGAACGTCTATCATAATTTTTGCCATGAATATTTATTTCTATTTAGAAATTACTATGGAGTCATTAATTATAATAAAAATTGTATCACTTACATAAGTCAGATCTGTGATTTATAATGTTTTAAAAAACATGCATTAATGACTAAAAGTAAGGGCCGACAACGCGAGCCGCACCAGCTAGTAGTTTATAAAATAATGTAATCTTATGGTTGTACTCATAAAAGAGAAGTTAAGTCAGGGCTCTACCTTAAGTGAACAAAATAAAATAACTTGCAGCATGATTTGTAAACGTTACGAATTCAAAATTACTTCCTTTTTGATTGACATGTATTTTTTAAAGATTATGTTTTCTGACTGGTATATTTGTTTAAATCCTTTTAGGTATCTAAAACAGGACGGTACCAGAAATGTTTGCAGTAGTTGTTTATTTCTCTTCAGAAATTTCTACCGAATCGGTGAACGAAACCTTTAAACTACAGAAAATATATACTAATAAAAAAATATTGTTTTATATATATGGTATGATACAGGTCTTAAAAAAATGGATGAAATGATTACAGAAATAACCACTAAAACAAGAAAAACATCAATAAACTTGAACAACGAAAGCTGGCAATTTGATAGATTGACTGCAGCTGAAAGTCGTTATTATTGCAAGGTATTGGCGTTTTTGAGGGGAAATGTCGAAATATTGTAACTTTTGGGCAATTTAATTTTATTTAAATATTATAATGTCCTTAACAATAAGAATAAAACGGTAAAACTAACACGAACCAGATCAACTAATTAATAAAATTACTAAAACAGTTGTTTAAAAGAAATTCAAAGATAAATAAAATATTTTTGCTGAAATGAAAATATTTGAGGGCCAATGGCTAGACATTAGGACGAGGAAACGAACGGACATGCATTAATAGGCTGTATATAGTTGTAAAATGTGTATTCCCTGGTATATAAATAATTCACCAGAAGCAAAAATGCACAAAAAATATATATTTATTGAAAACATACCTTTATATAAATGTATGCACACACAAACACATGTATATAATTATGCGAACGAGTTTGGGTGGATTTCATGCGGGCAGTCTTGACGTTCTATATCTGGCACTAAGGTAGAAACGTTAGAGGAATGAGAGGATGACAAAATTAACATATTTTTACGCTCGTTAAATCTAAACTGCTCAACAAAAAAAGGAAATATGAAAAATAAATGTTTTTTTTTCGAATCATTTGTTTCCTTTTGGTGTTTTGTGTCCTATGTGTACGGATAGACAGGCAGGCAGACAGTCGCTCGTTAACTCACTGAACCATTCAGCTGGCGAACTAACCATGCGGGAATTTCCAACCCTTTTTATCTGTGACTAATCAGAGTCACGTGGATTTAAATGTTTTTAAATGGAACACAAGAGACCTAACTCGATGAAACAACAAAGTCACAGAAGCATCATCCATTCTCTTCGTCCCTTATTACCGCCTCACTATCGAAAGCTGTAAGGATTGAGGGATGAGTTGCACATTAAGCACACACACACACTCCATCTTGTACTACACGTTCGAACCAGTTCTCGTACATACAACTCATGCTGTAATCATTAAAACTGTAAACAAGCAATTTAGAAAGGATCACACGAGGACGACGCTCTTCAGCAATGACAGTATTTACTTAAGTTGGAGTTGCATGAGGATGAGGCATCCTCTCTTATATAAAATGCATAGACATTAGGGTAGCCTGAAAATCAATTTTACTGAAAATCAAGAGCATTGTTGCCTCTAAGTCAGGGCAGAAATTTAATTTTAGTATTTGTTTATTTCGCAGTCGCAAGCTGATTTTTGGATAAAGGTAGTATCGTCTTTATTCAAAAAGCAGTTATTGCGATATTCTGTATATATATGAAAATTAATATGATGATCTAAAAAAATTATAGATGTCATTATAGAAAGGAAATTGTACTCAACTCTTTGTCAAAGAATAAGAAAATTAAACTAACTCTTACTAAAACTACTGCTATTTTTTTAATTATTGTAATAACAAATTGTCTTAAGTAATAACAAGACTTGTTAAGCCTTAAGGTTTCATTCCAGTTGCAAAACGTTTCATTTATGCTACAAAAGATTTCATTTCCTTTCCAAAAGGTTTATTTAATTTAACAATGCTATATAAATGGAAGGTTTTGTATAATTGCAGAAAACATTTATCCAGAAAGTTTTAACGACCATTCCAAACGTAAAAAGAGATGTCATGCCAAATGGTAAGTTCAAATTACGTGCTTAGGATCCGAAATCTTATTCAATTAGTGGGAATTAAAATTATGCCACTTTAAAACACTGATCGAGCAGCATCGTTGGCAACCAAAATTTTCTGGGAATTTATGTATATGTTACTGAAATTCTTCAAAGTTCAGTAGTATGGACGATAAATAAAATGGGGGTCTCAGATTTCAAAGTTCGAAAGAGCACGAGCTGAAATTACTTTGTTCATATTTTTATATTTATACATCTTCAATCTATATTTAGGTGAGGAGGGGAGTAGATGAGGAAAAACAGACAATTATATACACTTGTTATTTTTGCGTTTCATCCTAATATTTAAAGCTGCGGTTTCAAACCAGTTCTATTCTCTGTACATCTATTTATTTGTTTTTGTCATGTTGTTGGTTTTCCTTGCTTCATCCTTATGATGTTAAAATGTATTAATTATGCTTTAATAACAAGATGAAAATTTATTGCGGCCATTTGGATTTTTTACTACAAAAGGGGGTTTATTGTTTTCCATTCTCTGCCTGCGATGATGGCTGACCATCATGCGTGTAGGATTTGGCAGAATATAATAGTATAACATAGTATAACTTTGAAAATAAATTTAATATTTTATACACCACTAAATGGTGGTGAATGACATTTTTCGCTCTTAAAATACAAAAATTAAATATATAGTATATTGTTGGTGCAATAATTTAATCTTTTAGAGTAATACTCTTAGATGGGTTTTGCAGATGACTTTTATATAGAATGGGATGGATCAGGGTCAAGGTGAAGTAATTGAAATATTGTATTTGTTTGACATTTCATTTGCTATTAAAGTAAAGAAAAATGTGTTACTCTAGAGGTCTAGTTTTGAATATTGTTTACTGATTCTGAAATTAATACACTAGACTAGTAAGTTCACAAGCTAGTGAATCAGTTATCAGAGATACATTTAATTAAACTCATACTTTGAACATACCAATTTCTCAAAAAATAAAAAAGAAATATCAACAAGTAAAAAAGCTGTGAGTTCTAACTTTGAATACCCTCCACCACTTGGAACGAATTTGGCGATTCTCAAAAACAATAAAATCCGCTAAAACTTCTGTTAAAATCTTGAAAATACCGAATGTAGCTATTATATTAGGGTCTATACGATGACATGAATCTGCGTAGGTAACATTTGTCATAAGCCATTACAATATACAAATCGAAACTGTCGATAAAATCACAATACCGAATATCGGGAGGTACCGTTATATGGGGGCTATACGAAGACGTGCACCTGCACAGACAATTTTCTGTCTTAGGCTGTAATATCCATTATGAACTTCAAATACCAAATTTTAAACAATTCTGGTGAAGAAATTCGCTAAAATCATCAAAATACAGAATATCGGGAGCTACAGTTATATGAGGGGCTATACGAAGACGTGGACCTGCACAGACAATTTTCTGTCTTAGGCTGTAATATCCATTATGAACTTCAAATACCAAATTTGAAACTATTCCGCTGAAAAATGTCGCTAAAATCATCAAAATACCGAATATCGGGAGGTACAGTTATTTGGGGCTATACCAAAACGTGGACCTACATTTTCAATACCAAAAGTCCTGCAGACATAACATACATTTGAGCAAAATGTTATCAATCTACTTCAATTCGTTCGGATGCTAGAGTGATTTCCACAAACTGACAGACGGACGGTAATCGCTAAATAGACATAAAATTTTTTGCTGATCAAGAATATATATACTTTGTGGGGTCTAAAATATGTATTTCGAGGAGTTGCGAACGGAATGACAAACTTAATATACCCTTCATACTATGGTGGAGGGTATAAACATGTTAACATCTAATTGCATTAAATTACCTTCTTATTTCTACCATAGTTGAAACCTTAAATTTTCCTTTGTCCTTGTTAAATTTTATCAATCTACTTCATTTCGTTCGGAAGGTAGAGTGATTTCCACAGACGGACCGAAGTCGCTAAATCGACATAGAATTTTATGCTGATCAAGAATATATATACTTTGTGGGGTCTAAAATGTACAAATCGTGGTGTTACAAACGGAATGACAAACTTAATATACCCTCCATACTATGGTGGAGGGTACACTAATAAAAGCAAATGCTATAGTCTGGAGGTCAATTGGCCTGTTTGTCGATTTATGATTTCGCCGGGACTACAAATATTCGCGGTGTAATGGAAAATTTGACTTTTATTTAACACAAAAGTTATGGTCTATTCCACCCACTAAATACTACCCGATGACCATCAAAATCGGAAGACTTCTTGTCCTAAGCTCCAGTCCCATGCTAACTTCCGCGTCGATTGATCTATAATTGGGACCTGTAGATCAACTGCAAAATCAGGAAATTTTTCTTTTTTTTTGTGCATTTCACCCCCTAAATATTATGCGATCCGTTATATCGGGGCTATACGAAGACCTGGACCTGAATAGATAGTTTTCTGGCACAGGCTGTGGTACCTATTAGGAACCTCAAATACGAAATTTCATATAATTTCCCATTACGTACTCTAAATACAAAAATTTGAAAAAACTCAGACAATGTCATTGAAAAATTTGGCTACAATCATCAAATTACCGAATATCGGTGGTACGGTTGTTTGGGGGCTACACGGTATTGTGGACCCATATAGCCCATTTTCGAACTTGACCTGCTCATGTCTAAAAAAAATTTTTTGATGAGTTACAAAAGATATGACGAACTTAATATACCCTCTTTACTATATATGTAAGGCTAACTGCTATACCGAACCAAGTCATGAAAAATAAAAAATGCCGAAATTAGTGCCAATGTCCTCGTATATGGAAACTCTGTTTACTCTGTAAAGCACAATGTCAACCAGTAAAGAAAGTCCTAAAGTCGGGCGGGGCCGATTTTATGATACCCTACACCACTTTGCTAATTTAGTTGAGCTCCACTTAATAATTAAAAGTTTTTATGGGAGAATTCAATCATACACGCTATGATTATAATTATAATTTAAAATTCAAAGGACTAAATATGCCAAAGCATTTGTATCTTTTAAATTCGGGCTTGTATTGCCCATTTGGTGCAAAATTAATTTGAAATCAGATAAAGATATATATGGGAACTATATCCAAATCTGAACCGATATACATGGGAGCTATAGCTATATCTGAACCGATTTCGATCAAATTTGGCATACTTATTTGGGCTGATATTACACGTTTGGTGCACAATAAAAGGCAAATCGGACGAAGATATATATGGGAGCTATATCTAAATTTTTACCGATTATCTCCAATAGGGTTCGTCCTTGGGCCAAACAAATGTTGTTTGCAAAGTTTCATCTAAATCGGATAATAAATGCGACCTGCATTTTGTTCAGAAGAATACATGGTCAGACGGACTGACATGCATAAATCAACTCAGAAAGTGATTCTGTGCAGATCATCAAAAGGAACTATGGGTCTATCTCGTTTCCTTTTGCCTGTTACAAACAAATGCACAAAGACATAATACCCTGACCACCTTGTGGTGTAGGGTATAAAAAGTGTTTCGTTCCAAAGATAACGGTAAAAAACCTAAGTCAACGACTGTGATTTTCGACTTTTTTCAAAGCAAAAATGAACCAAGTCAGTGTGTTTCACTTTGAATTAGTACTATTAGTGAGCACGTGTTTATTGTCGTTCAGTTTTCAGCAATATTAAAAAAATCAGTGTTTTTTTATAAATGGATAGTAATAATATCAGTGCTAGTGATTTTTCCAGTAATGAAGATGAGGAATATTTGCCAGCCCCAAAAATGATGAAGACGGAAATGACGATTTTTTATGTGTAAATATTTGATGAAACCATGGTAAAATTAAGAAGGTAAAGTAATTTCAAATAAGCATATCCATCTCTGCATTTTGTGTAATTTACTCTGTCAAATTTCCCTGCCTAGAAAGCAGATTCCCATCTCTGATTTATATGAACAATGGATTTATAAATATACAATACCATGTACAATGAGATGTTGTCAAATGCATAACTTTGAAAAAAAAAAAAACAAGTAAAAAGCTTTAAGTTCGGCCTGGTCGAACTTTGAATACCCTCCACCATTTGGTACAAATTTGGCAATTTTCAAAAAATTAAAATCCATTAAAAATTCTGTTAAAATCTTAAAAATACCGAATGTAGCCGTATATTAGGGGCTATACGAAGACGTGGCCCTGCACAGACAATTTTCTTCCGGTGAATAATATAGGGGGGTACAGCAATATGGGGGCACAGTAATATGGGGGCTATACGAAGACGTGGACCTGCACAGACAATTTTCTGTTATAGGCTGTAATACCCATTACGAACCTCAAATGCCAAATTTTAAATAATTCCGGTGAATAATGTCGCTAAAATCGTCAAATTACCGAATATCGGGTTGTACCATTATATGGGAGCTATATGAATTTCTATCATAGGCTGTGGTATCCATTACGAACTTCAAACACCAAATTTTAAACATTTCCAGTGAATAATGTCGCTTAAATCACTAAAATACCGAAAAAAGGGTGGTATCATTATACGGTGGTACAGACAGACGGATAGACGGATGGACATCCCTAAATCGACATAGAATTTTATGCTGATCAAGAATGTGGGTCTAAAATGCATATTTCGAGGTGTTACAAACGGAATAACAAACTTAATATATCCTCCATACTATGGTGGAGAGTATAATAAAATAATAATAAATAAGCATACGATATCTACAAAGTATCGGTATTTGACGAATCGTATTTTCCTACAACAGAAATTTTTCATTTAAAATATTTCACATGGTGCTGCTAAAATTTTATCTTAGATTTTGAGAGAAAAACGAAGTCAGACAAATCTTTGAAGCATTTGCCCTATGTCGCGTTAAAGCGTATTCAAAACCAAATTTAATAATTAAGATTTCTCTATATGATTTCCTGTATCTCTGATATTTGGCTAAAGAGATACGCCTTTTATGTATTTGTGATTTCGATAATTTTGGTATTTTTTTCGCACAAAATTGTGATCCATATCTCCATATCTGAAACGATAGGCTTCATCGAAGTCACAAATTCGAACCTCATTAAAAATTTGATCCTTAGTTGAGAGTTGTTGGGCGAATGCAAAATCTAGACAACTTTTAGGTTTTCAGTCAATTTTAAGCCCTAAATATAATGCGATCAACTTCCAAGACAATAGAGTTCCGCACTGATACTAACCCTACCCTCATGCAAATTTCGTGAAGATCGGTCGATAATTGCGACCTTTTACAATGCCCCCAAAATATAGTGTTGCAAGGTGAAAAAATATTACAAAATGTTTAGTTCAATATTGTAAGTCAGATTGAAAGAATCTGATGCGATAGATAATATGACAAAAAATAAAAAATACTACCAAAAATATTCACATTTTTATTAGCATCTTTTTATCAGATTTTTCCAGATTGTATTCTTTTTTGCCAAAAGGCCATTCTGAGTTGGTAAGAATTGTCAAAATCCGTCCAGCCGTTCTTAAGTTATAAAAGGTCAACTAGCATCCCCTCGATATCGATGTAAAGGTCAGAAGTGAGTTTTGGCTGTAGCTCCCATTACGAACTGACATAAGTAAATTGAAGCATTCGTTATTATGTAAACAGATAAAGCTATAAACTTGTAATTTGGAATAAAGGTGGTTTTGAAAATGTGTGCCAAGTGTGTGAACTGTACTAAATGGTACTAAATTTGGAACAGTTAAGTTTAGGGTGAACGAAAGTTTTTGGTATTGGAATCACTGTTGGGGGTAGGTTTGTGATAAATATGTGGTTTAGGAAATGTGTACTAAAAGTGCAAGAATAGTACTATATTTAATATAGTTTGGTATTGGGTCGCTATTAGAATTGCTGTTCATGTATAGCCTGGACATATGGAGGTGGTTTCGAAAATATGTACTATAATTGTACGAACAGTACTGAATATTACAAGATTTGGTATTGTATGATAGAATAGAGCTGAAAGTGTTTAGAAATGAAGATGTGAAATAGTTTTGAAGAGAAAAAAAAGTTGGTTGATTGTTCAATGGTTTTACTTACCTCTTCCTCGGTAAACTTTAAATTAATGATTTTAAAGGCATTTTGATGTAAAAGGTAAACATTTTCCAATTATTCTTTCCGGAAAAGTAAAATATATAAAACCTTGAAAATCTGAATTTTTAGTAAGATATATGAACTTTTGATTAAAAAATTTTGTCAAACCAATAAAAGTTAATTTGTTGTACTAATAAGGCCTACCGCGAAGTGTTAGAACGAATTCACATTTTTAATGTGGACTTTTCGCTGTCGAAGTACCGGACACTTGCTAGTTATGTATAAAAGTGCATCTTATTTGTATCCTTATATTATCCATGGAGCAGGAAACCTTGGACCAAATCGTTGTAATTACATACAGGATTAAATTCAAATCTAAGCCGATTATCACCAATTTAATAGGAATTGTTGTCAAACAATAGAATGCATACATTTTCTTATAAAGACTTTAGAGTTGTGAGACAAGCATAATTAAATAGCCATAACGTATTAAAAAAAGTTTACAACAATAATTGTTTTTACAGCAATAATGTATTAGTAAAACTGATGGAATGTGGGTCCTACATTCCATAACATAAGGGGATGTCCTTATTAAAAATTATATGGCATGTAAAACTCCAAGGTTCATTATTAAAAGATTTCTTTACAATTTCACTTAAATTTAGCTTAAACCAAATTTTATTGTCACACACTCCCCTCCTGACGAATTAATTTTGTTTGCATTTATAATCATACTTGCTGAACCCGACGCGCCTCGCTACTCTTTTCGCTTTTATATGCATTGAAAATTATGAATATTTGTTGGTTAAAAAATATAAATCTATATCTTCTATATATATAAAAGAAAGTTGTGTTAGTTACTACGCTTATAACTTAAGAACCGCTGGACTGATTCTAACGATTCATACAAATTCGGAATTGTCTCCTGTCCGAAAAGGATAATATACAAAAAAATCGCGTAAAAATGTGATATATTAACATTTTCATTTTGACTTTTGAAATGTACAATAGTAATGTTTTATTTTGCATGATTTTTTCCATTTTGACTTACTTTTTTCTAATGTACATTTGTAGTGTTTTTTGTATTTTATTTTTGAATTCGAATATTAATACCAATTTATTTAATTGACTTGATTTCTTGAGAACTGAAATTGATGGCGGGTTACATGGAAGTGTAGTACCGAATTATGTGGTGGCGTAACGGAATAGACGATATCGAAATAATTTAACGCGGTCACGCCAAAGTTAAAAGATAAATTATTTTTCAAAATCGCTAAAAAATCAAGAAAAAGAGATCTTATTGCAAAAACTCTCAAATCGGGAACAAATCGAAAAAAAATTTCTATGGAATCGAATTTTAAAATAATAGTACATTCTACTGAAATGCCCACTTTTTTCATTTTTGGCCTTATTTGGCAAAATTTGAAATTTTCAGAGTAGGGCCCATATTGGTCTTGACCACATTTATCAATTGATTTGGCTAAAAAATTGTATATACGCTACCCTGGTGTATGGAACCATCATACAGATAATTGTCACCTAGGAATTTATTTAAGTAAAGCCCCCACATTGGAGTATCCCAAAGTCCACTTTCACATCTAATGTGTGTTCAGAAAAGAAAATTTTGTATTCTATTGAATTTGTAACCCCCAAGAGAATATTGGTTGAGAACATAGATTTGGGATGCACATCTATATGAAATAAATTATGAAAACATGGACAAATTACAAATATAAGAAAGTAGTACGGGATAGAATATTTGTTGAATCGTCGTTGAATTATACTATGATAAAAATATGGACTTACAACTTACAATTTACAACCAACTTACAATTTAAATGGCAAATGAAATTAATTCCCATGGGTGTAAAATTGCTATATTTTTGATTTGGTCTCTGTTTGTCATATTGGATTATAAGCGGTAGAAGAAAGTTTTCAATGTAGGTCGATATTTCGGAGTAGTGCCCATGTAAAGGTACCTCCTGATTTTACCATATTTCAAAAGATTTGGCTAAAAATGTATATTTGGGTGGAATCTTACACAAAAATTGCAACATATCTACAAATTTTAGAATTTTCTCCATGTAATAGTACCCCCTCAAGTCCACGGCTTAAATATGGGTATAGGTATTTTAAAACACTTTTAATCGACCAGTACGTGAACAGATATCAGTCATATCTGTGAATAATTATACTTTGACAAATATGCCTAATAGACAAAAACTACAGGCCGGCAACGCGGACCGGGCCAGCTAGTTATATATATAAATGTAAGTTGTGTTAGTTACTACGCTTATAACTTAAGAACCGCTGGACTAATTTTAACGATTCACACAAATTCGGAGTTGTCTCCTCTCCGAAAAGGATAATATCCAAAAAAAAAAAAAAATCGCGTAAAAATGTGATATATTAACATTTTCATTTTGACTTTTCAAATGTACAATAGTAATGTTTTATTTTGCATGATTTTTTTCCATTTTGACTTACTTTTTATACCCTACACCACATAGTGGTAAGGGTATTATGTCTTTGTGCATTTGTTTGTAACATGGAGAAAGAAACGAGATAGACCCATAGTTACTTTTGAGAACCTTCATAGAATCACTTTCTGAGTCGATTTATGCATGTCCGTCCGTCTGTCCGTCCGTCCGTCCGTCCGTCCGTCCGTCCGTCCGTCCGTCCGTCCGTCCGTCCGTCCGTCTGTCCATGTATTCTTGTGAACAAAATGCAGGTCGCATTTATTATCCGATTGAGATGAAATTTTCCAAACAATATTTTTTTGGCCCAAGGACGAACCCTATTGAAATTGGTGAGAATCGGATCAAATTTAGATATAGCTCCCATATATCTTCATCCGATTTCGGGTTAAATGAGCACCAAATGTCCACTATCAGTCCAAATTACCTGAATTTTGGCACACCCAACCGAGTTCGGCCTAGAAGCAAGTATATCAAATTTTGAGAAAATCGGTTCAGATATAGCTATAGCTCCCATATATATCTTTCATCCGATTTGATCTTTAAGTCCCTCACATTCCTACTATGCACTCCACAACCGTGATATTTGGTACCAGGTATTAGATGGAGCACAGAAATAGCTGTTTTAAATTTTATCGAAATCGGTTCAGATTTGGATATAGCTCCCATATATATCTTCATCCGATTTCGGGTTAATTGACCACCAAATGGCCAATATCAGCCCAAATGGCCCGAATTTTGGCACATGTGACCGAGATTAGCCTTAAAGTAAATACAACAAATTTGGAGAAAATCGGTTCAGATTTGGATATAGCTCCCATATATATCTTCATCCGATTTCGGGTTAATTGTGCTCCAAATGGCCGATATAAGCCCAAATGGACTGAATTTTGGTACATCGGACCGAATTCAGCCTAGAAGCAAGTATATCAAATTTAGTGAAAATCAGTTCAGATATAGATATAGCAAGCATATATATGTTTCATCCGATTTAGTGTTTTAGTCCTTTACATTCGTAATGTTCACTCCACAACCGTGATATTTGGTACCAGATATAAGGTACAGCCCAGAAATAGCTGTTTGTAATTTTATCGAAATCGGTTCAGATTTGGATATAGCTCCCATATATATCTTCATCCGATTTCGGGTTAATTGTGCACCAAATGGCCGATATAAGTCCAAATGGACTGAATTTTAGTACATCGGACCAAATTCAGCCTAGAAGCAAGTATATCAAATTTGGTGAAAATCGGTTCAGATATAGATATAGCAACCATATATATGTTTCGTCCGATTTAGTGTTTTAGTCCCTTACATTCGTAATGTTCACTCCACAACCGTGATATTTGGTACCAGGTATTAGATGGAGCACAGGAATAGCTGTTTTAAATTTTATCGAAATCGGTTCAGATTTGGATATAGCTCCCATATATATCTTGATCCGATTTCGGGTTATTGACCACCAAGTGGCCGTAATAGCATAAATTTTGGCAAATCCGACCGAAACCAGCTTAGAAGCAAGTACACCAATTTTAGTAAAAATCGGTTCAGATATAGCTATAGCTCCCATATATATGTTTCATCCGATTTCGTCTTTAAATCCCTCACATTCGTAATATGCACTCCACAGAAATGATATTTGGTACCAGTTATCAGATAAAGCCCAAAAATAGTTGATTTTAATTTTATTAAAATCTGTTCCGATTTGGATATGCCTCCCATATATATCTTCATCCCATTTCGTGTTAATTGTGCATCAAATGGCCAATATCAGCCCAAATGGCATGAATTTTGGCAAATCCGACCAAACCAGCCTATAGGCAAGTACACACATTTTAGTAAAAATCGGTTCAGATATAGCTCTAGCTCCATATATATGTTTCATCCGATTTGCTCTTTAAGTCCCTTACTTTCGTAATATACTCTTCACAGGAATGATATTTGGTACCCTATATGAGATAAAGCCCAAAAATAGTCGATTTTGATTTTATAAAAATCTGTTCAGATTTGGATATAGTATAGCATAGCATACTCTTCACAGGAATGATATTTGGTACCAGATATCAGATAAAGCCCAAAAGTAGTCGCTTTTAATTTTCTCAAAATCTGTTCAGATTTGGATATAGCACCCATATGTATCTTCATTCGATTTCGAGTTAATTGTGCAAAAAATGGCCAATATCAACCGAAATGGCATGAATTTTGGCATATCTGGCCAAATTCAGCCTAGAAGCACGGACACCAATTTTAGTAAAAGTCGTTTCAGATATAGCTATAGCTCCCAAATATATCTTCATCCGATTTCGGATTAAATGTGCAGCAAATGGCTAATATTGGTACATCAAATTTAGTGAAAATCGGTCGGATACAGCTATAGCTCCTATATATACCTTTCATCCGATTTGTACTTTAAGTCCCTCAAATTCGAAAAATGTACGATACAAGAATAATATTTGGTATCAGATGCAGCCAAGAAATATCTTCTTTTTCAGTTTTACATATATCGGTTCAGATTTGGATATACCTCCTATATATATCTTCATCCAATTTCGTGTTGATTGCGCACCAAAATGTCCAATATCAGCCCAAATGTCCTGGGTTTTGGCAAATCTGACCGAATTCAGCCTAGAATCAAATACATCAAACTTGGTGAAAATCGGTTCAGATATAGCTATAGTTCGTAAAATGCACGATAGAATTAGATAGATTTTGATTTTGTACCAAATATCTCATAGAGCTCTGAAATGTCCTGTATAAACCTTTTTACGAGAGCTCTACTAAATATGCATAGTGGTGTAGGGTATCATATAGTCGGCCCCGCCCGACTTTTGAGCTTTCCTTACTGGTTTCTAATGTACATTTGTAATGTTTTTTTTTATACCCTACACCACATAGTGGTAAGGGTATTATGTCTTTGTGCATTTGTTTGTAACATGGAGAAAGAAACGAGATAGACCCATAGTTACTTTTGAGAACCTTCATAGAATCACTTTCTGAGTCGATTTATGCATGTCCGTCCGTCTGTCCGTCCGTCCGTCCGTCCGTCCGTCCGTCCGTCCGTCTGTCCATGTATTCTTGTGAACAAAATGCAGGTCGCATTTATTATCCGATTGAGATGAAATTTTCCAAACAATATTTTTTTGGCCCAAGGACGAACCCTATTGAAATTGGTGAGAATCGGATCAAATTTAGATATAGCTCCCATATATATCTTCATCCGATTTCGGGTTAAATGAGCACCAAATGTCCACTATCAGTCCAAATTACCTGAATTTTGGCACACCCAACCGAGTTCGGCCTAGAAGCAAGTATATCAAATTTTGAGAAAATCGGTTCAGATATAGCTATAGCTCCCATATATATCTTTCATCCGATTTGATCTTTAAGTCCCTCATATTCCTACTATGCACTCCACAACCGTGATATTTGGTACCAGGTATTAGATGGAGCACAGAAATAGCTGTTTTAAATTTTATCGAAATCGGTTCAGATTTGGATATAGCTCCCATATATATCTTCATCCGATTTCGGGTTAATTGACCACCAAATGGCCAATATCAGCCCAAATGGCCCGAATTTTGGCACATGTGACCGAGATTAGCCTTAAAGTAAATACAACAAATTTGGAGAAAATCGGTTCAGATTTGGATATAGCTCCCATATATATCTTCATCCGATTTCGGGTTAATTGTGCTCCAAATGGCCGATATAAGCCCAAATGGACTGAATTTTGGTACATCGGACCGAATTCAGCCTAGAAGCAAGTATATCAAATTTAGTGAAAATCAGTTCAGATATAGATATAGCAAGCATATATATGTTTCATCCGATTTAGTGTTTTAGTCCTTTACATTCGTAATGTTCACTCCACAACCGTGATATTTGGTACAGGATATAAGGTACAGCCCAGAAATAGCTGTTTGTAATTTTATCGAAATCGGTTCAGATTTGGATATAGCTCCCATATATATCTTCATCCGATTTCGGGTTAATTGTGCACCAAATGGCCGATATAAGTCCAAATGGACTGAATTTTAGTACATCGGACCAAATTCAGCCTAGAAGCAAGTATATCAAATTTGGTGAAAATCGGTTCAGATATAGATATAGCAACCATATATATGTTTCATCCGATTTAGTGTTTTAGTCCCTTACATTCGTAATGTTCACTCCACAACCGTGATATTTGGTACCAGGTATTAGATGGAGCACAGGAATAGCTGTTTTAAATTTTATCGAAATCGGTTCAGATTTGGATATAGCTCCCATATATATCTTGATCCGATTTCGGGTTATTGACCACCAAGTGGCCGTAATAGCATAAATTTTGGCAAATCCGACCGAAACCAGCTTAGAAGCAAGTACACCAATTTTAGTAAAAATCGGTTCAGATATAGCTATAGCTCCCATATATATGTTTCATCCGATTTCGTCTTTAAATCCCTCACATTCGTAATATGCACTCCACAGAAATGATATTTGGTACCAGTTATCAGATAAAGCCCAAAAATAGTTGATTTTAATTTTATTAAAATCTGTTCCGATTTGGATATGCCTCCCATATATATCTTCATCCCATTTCGTGTTAATTGTGCATCAAATGGCCAATATCAGCCCAAATGGCATGAATTTTGGCAAATCCGACCAAACCAGCCTATAGGCAAGTACACACATTTTAGTAAAAATCGGTTCAGATATAGCTCTAGCTCCATATATATGTTTCATCCGATTTGCTCTTTAAGTCCCTTACTTTCGTAATATACTCTTCACAGGAATGATATTTGGTACCCTATATGAGATAAAGCCCAAAAATAGTCGATTTTGATTTTATAAAAATCTGTTCAGATTTGGATATAGTATAGCATAGCATACTCTTCACAGGAATGATATTTGGTACCAGATATCAGATAAAGCCCAAAAGTAGTCGCTTTTAATTTTCTCAAAATCTGTTCAGATTTGGATATAGCACCCATATGTATCTTCATTCGATTTCGAGTTAATTGTGCAAAAAATGGCCAATATCAACCGAAATGGCATGAATTTTGGCATATCTGGCCAAATTCAGCCTAGAAGCACGGACACCAATTTTAGTAAAAGTCGTTTCAGATATAGCTATAGCTCCCAAATATATCTTCATCCGATTTCGGATTAAATGTGCAGCAAATGGCTAATATTGGTACATCAAATTTAGTGAAAATCGGTCGGATACAGCTATAGCTCCTATATATACCTTTCATCCGATTTGTACTTTAAGTCCCTCAAATTCGAAAAATGTACGATACAAGAATAATATTTGGTATCAGATGCAGCCAAGAAATATCTTCTTTTTCAGTTTTACATATATCGGTTCAGATTTGGATATACCTCCTATATATATCTTCATCCAATTTCGTGTTGATTGCGCACCAAAATGTCCAATATCAGCCCAAATGTCCTGGGTTTTGGCAAATCTGACCGAATTCAGCCTAGAATCAAATACATCAAACTTGGTGAAAATCGGTTCAGATATAGCTATAGTTCGTAAAATGCACGATAGAATTAGATAGATTTTGATTTTGTACCAAATATCTCATAGAGCTCTGAAATGTCCTGTATAAACCTTTTTACGAGAGCTCTACTAAATATGCATAGTGGTGTAGGGTATCATATAGTCGGCCCCGCCCGACTTTTGAGCTTTCCTTACTGGTTTTATATTTTATTTTTGAATTCGAATATTAATAACAATTTATTTGATTGACTTGATTTCTTGAGAACTAAAATTGATGGCGGGTTACATGGAAGTGTAGTACCGAATTATGTGGTGGCGAAACGGAATAGATGATTTCTATTTTTTCTAAATCGCTAAAAAATCATGAAAAAGAGATCTCATTGCAAAAATTCTCAAATCTGGAAAAAATCAAAAAAAAAAAAAAATTCAATGGAATCGAATTTTTATGTAATAGTACATTCTATTGACAAACTTTGTAAGGAAGGATCTTTAAACATTTGCTGTAAAAATCAGCGAAAAAGTTGACAATTTTGTCAATTGTTATTCTTTTTTTGTCAATCTTTTTTTCAATTTGTATTATCATATTTAATTCAGTGGATTTTTTTGTGAACAAAATAAAGAATAATTTTTCACTAAACAAATTAAATAAGTGCGAAATAGGATGTTAACTGACATCTACCTTTCAACTCCAGGGCCTACATCGTGGTTCAGCTGGAAGATGCGACCACATTTAAACAAACAAAAAGCTTAATGGGGCTCATTTCAAAGCGTGACAATGATCCGTCCAATGGGAGCTCAAAATGCAAAATTCTTTGGGAGAATAATCAGTAAAATACCAACATTGAAATAAAAGGTGCAAAAAAGTAGAGCGAATGGGACTAAGAAAAGGTTTTATATCCTTCCAGAAATTCTTTCCAAACATTCAAAATACCTTAAATCGCTTTTGCAGGTAAGATATCGATCATAACTCACGGATAAGGGTACAACCTGATTTCATATTTATATAACCATAGTATGATTTAAGCTATTTTTGGGGTCTTCGCCACTTTTTCATTTTTTGACCCTTATTTGACATTTTTGTTTCTAATTTTGAAATTTTCAGAGTAGGGACCATATTGGTATTGACCACATTCATCAATTGATTTGACTAAAAAAATTGTTTATGCCACCCTGGGGTAGGGAACCATCATACAGATAATTGCCACATAGGAATTTATTTAAGCAAAGTCCCCACATTGGAGTATCCCCAAGTCCACTTTCACATCTAATATGTGGTCAGAAAAGAAAATTTTGTACTCTATTGAATTTTTAACCCCCAAGAGAATATTGGTTGGGAACGTAGATTTGGGATGTGCATCCATATGAAATAAATTGTGGAAACATGAACAAATTACAAATATAAGAAAGTAGCACGGGACCGAATATTTGTTGAATCATCATTGAATTATCCTATGATGAAAATATGGACTTTGAGGGGTCTCCAACTTACAATTTAAATGGCAAATAAAATTAATTCCCATCTTATCATTCTGCCCTCAATTATGAGGTAGATAAAACTATTTTTACTTATTTAAATCACGCGAAATGCTATGACATGCTATATTATTCTGCTATATTTTTGATTTGGCCTCTATTTGTCATCTTGGATTATAAGGGGTATAAGAAAGTTCGATGTTTCGGAGTAGTGCCCATATAAAGAAGGTACCTCCTAATTTAACCACATTTCAAAGAATTTGGCTAATAATGTGTATTAGGGGGCTGAAAATCTTACACTAAAATTTCAACATATCTACAAATTTTAGAATTTTCTCCATGTAATAATACCCTCTCAAGTCCACCTTTTGGCGGACAAACAGACTGACATGATTAGGGGGACTTATGAGGAATGCACAATCTAAGGTGCTAATGGGTTTAAAAAAGTAATTAACTTTGGCTATTTTTAAATCATTCAGCCCTCAATTATGTAGTATACAAAATACAGCAAATTCCAAATTACTGCTCAATTGACTGGAAGATTTTGCTACAATTTTTACCATATTAAAAATTAATTTGATCCCTTATATGGCGATAAGATTGATATATACTTTTTAATAGATTTGTATAGCACATCCACACAGTTGAAGCCCACCGTTTAAATATTGAAGCCCACTAGTTAAAAATGGGTACAGGTATTTTAAAACACTTTAAATCGACATGTACGTGAACACTTATATCAGTCATATCTGTGAATAATTATGCTTGGGAAAATATGCATAATAGACAAAAACTAAAACAAACTAAAACAAATTCAAAAATTTTAAAAATGTTATTATTGTAATACTTTAATGCGTAAACAAACAAATGGCTCGGTCTTCCAACGCGTGAGCATGCCAGGAACAGCTGAACATGAGAAAATCAGGAACATGCTAAATTTTGTCCGCATATACGATGGGATTGTCCTTCGGATTTATTAATTGCATAGCTAATGCCAAGCGTGCCGGAAACTGCCATCTTTTGAAGTTAAAAGGCATTTCTGTTGCAATTAGAGAATTCGAGGTAGCAATTAAATTTTTGTGCAGTTTTTATACTCTCCATCATAGTATGGAGGGTATATTAAATTTGTCATTCCCTTTGTAACACCTCGAAATATACATGTTAGACCACACAAATTATATGTATTCTTTATCAGCATAAAATTCTATGTCGATTTAGCAATGTCCATCCGTCTCTCCGTCTGTTGGTTTGTGGAAATCACTCTAGCTTCCGAAAGAAACAAAGTAGGTTGATAACTCAAAAGTACATTATGTCTGCAGGACTTTTGGTATTGAAAATGGACCATTTAGGTTCACGTTTTGGTACAGCCTTCATATAACGCTACCTCCCGATATTCGGTACTTTGATGATTTTAGAGATATTATTCGCCGGAATTGGTACAAATTTGGTATTTGAAGTTCGTAATGCATACTACAGCTTATGACAGAAGATTGTCTGTGCAGGTTCACATCTTCGTATACATTCGGTATTTTTAAGACTTTAACACAATTTTTAACGGATTTTATTTTTTTGAAAATTGCCAAATTCTATCCAAGTTTTGGAGGGCATTCAAAGTTCGGCCCAGCTTTTTTACTTGTTTACTGTTAGCCTTATACCATTGCAAAAGCGTTGTGGGTCAATGCTTCTTAACAAAATCATATTCCAATATGAAACGATTTACATTTACATCATATTTCATTGAAATTGGAGGTATAAACCGCGTTTGGTGCATAACATATGTGAAATCGGCCGAGAATATATATGGGAGCTATATCCAAATTTTAACCGATTTCTAATTAATTTGTCAAATTTATTATTGTATCCAAATGCCGCCAAACTTTCTGAATTTCATTGGAATAGGACATACACATGGTGTTTGGTACATAACATTAATGAGATTGGGAGATGTACCCAAACCTCAACCGATTAAAATATAATTTGGCAAATTTGTTTTTGTACTAAATTTAGTCACTCATGCCGAATTTAATTGGAATCGGATATACGTATCGTGTTTGGTGCATCAAATACACGTAATCGGACGAAAATATATATGGGAGCTATATCCAAATCCGAACCGATTTCAATATAATTTGACAAATTTATTTTCTGATCAAATCTCGTTACACATTTTAAATTTCATTGAAATCAAACATACACAGCGTGTTTTATGCATCAAATACATGAAATCGGTCGAAAATATATGTGAGAGCTATATCCAAAAACAGATTTCCATATAAAGTGGCAAATATGTTTTCTAATCAAATCCCGTCATCTATTCCAAATTTGGAGAATATATCTATAATCGATCATTAGATATGGGCATATAAAATCCAAATTTTTGGGAGGTACCTCCGATTCTGATGCTATATCTCCAGTTCCGAGTGGAATTTCAAAAATATATACAGCCTCTGTTACTTTCAGGCCATGTTGTAGTATACTTGGAAATTTTCAGAAAAATCTGTTCAGCGGTTTTCGAGTCCATAAATTACAAACAAACAAGCAAACAAACAAACGTACAAATATTTTCCTCTTTTATAGATATAGAAGATGTTCAAGTAACCGATTTCTCTTACACTTTTAAAAATTAAAAAGAGTTTGCCGCCCGATGTTTTCTTGCATCAAACCATCTAAATCTTGGCTATAATATAAATATAGCGATGTCTCGTGCAAGCAGTGATGAACACTTCATATTGAAAACATCAAATTAAGACTCCACCATAGTTGGTTTTGTAATACAAATAAGGTTGAGTGAAGAGTAAAGGTTTTTTACAAAACAAATGGAATAAAAAAATTCATTGTCATGACCATTCGACACAGGAACGTTCTGAAATTCGTAACGAAATGTATTTGGGGTAAGATTTTGCATTTCATTCAGCCTTAAAGACCAACATAAAAATATTTAGTTCAATCACAACGTATTTGGATTTTTTAATCTCAGACATCATGCTGAATGTAGAAATGGGCCGAATGCTTCAAATACATATTAATCAAACTGTCAAATTCGGCAGGATAATGTGCGCACGCTGTTCTTGTTTTTTGGTTGTTGTTTTAGTCCTGCTAAAATTACGAAAATATGCGTGATTTCCTCTGAACTTCCATTAAAAACCAAAACTCATTTTGTTTTCCTTCGAAAGAACAATAGCTAATCGAGTTTCAGAGCTCGCAAAGGAAAAAATGCAGGACAAAGGAATTGAGAAAATGAAGAATGGTGGCAATGGCGAAATGGGAAATCGTACATAATTATTATTGAATGACTGGCAAAAACAAAAGATGCTTATTCACTAATTGTTTTATTTTATGAAATCATTAATACTCGCATTGCCTTGGTGGGAATACATTGTGGGCCACTGAGCTAATGATTCCGAAGCCAATATGAATTAAAATCAGTTTCCAGGATGATTGCCTGTACAAATCAACCAAAATCGCAGTAAAAAGTCTTCTTTGTGATCATTTTTCTGTTACTTTTTTCCTATATTCATTGCCTATTACAATAATATTCTAAATTTGTTAGCTAATTACAAAGCAAATATAACCAGACACAGGGAATACAGTAAAATTGAAAGGAATTTTTAAGCATGATCCCAATGAATTTTGAATTACCTCTTACACTCCCCAAATTGATATTTGAACGCATAAATAATTTTTATTGTATCCTTAAGTCTACGCTTTTTAATCCATATTTCAAGATTTCTCAAAATATATAACTACTGGACATGAAGCGTGCTTCAGATGGGAGGGAAAAGCAATTTTTATACCCTAAACCACATAGTGGTAAGGGTATTATGTCATTGCGCATTTGTTTGGAACATAGAGAAGGAAGCGATATAGACTCTTAGTTCTTTTTTTATGATCTACACAGAAGTACATTCTGAATCGATATATGCATTTTCGTCCGTCTGTCCATGTATTTTTGTAAACGAAGTACAGGTCGCATTTTTTGTCAGATTGGGATTAAAATTTTCACAAAGCATTTGTTTGGCCCAAGGACGAACCCTTTCGAAAGTGGTAAAGCAAATTCTTCAAAGTTGGTGAAAATCGGTGCAGATATATCTGTAGCTCCCACATATATGTTTCATCCAATTTGGTGTTTAAGTTACTCACATTCGTTATATACACTCCACAACTATGATATTTTGTACCAGATAGATTGTACAGATTTGTTCGAATTGGTCACTATTGGCACGAATTATGGCCTTTTAACGGCCAATGAAACCGTCACACGCTGCCCGAATGTTGCTCAGCGGTAGTTTGGCCCATTTCCGGCGAAGCGCTTGCTTGAGGTGATCGATACTTTGTATTTTTCAGTGCCAACCTTGCTTTCCAAAATACTTCAGACACAATAGTCCAACGGATTAGTATTCGGAGATTTTGGTGGTCATTGTGCGCTGGAAATGAAGCGTGGAACCTCATTTTGTAACCATTCTTGGGTGACGCATACTGAGTGCTATGGTACTGAGTTCTGTTGGAATGTCCAATCTGCGGCCAAAATGTTTGCGTGCCCAAGGCTTTAATACACCCTCCCGAATATTTTCGCTAAAATATTTGGCATTTATTCTGATGGCACGGTCGATCAATACGATCTGAGAGCAACCATCGGCTGTAATGGCGGCCCACACCATCACCATGGCAGGCGCTTGAGTTCTGGTGGCCAACCGAAGGTGCACATTTTCAGCTGACCTCGTTGGCAAGTAAACACGATAATTTGTTTCTTTGCAAACTGCTGGACAACGAATATTTTCTCACCGGAAAAGACCAAATTCAGTAGTTCACCATTTTCGGCCGAGCGAAGCAACTCTTTAGCTCTTTTCTATCTAGAGTCTATTTTCTTTCTGTTGCGGTGTTAGTTCATGGAATTTCAATGGCTTTACCCCGAACTCATTTTCCAATATTTGCCGAATGGGATTTTGCGATATGTTCATCAGACGAGCCATTTTTCGGCCACTGCGACGCGAGCTTCGATCAAGTCGCTTCTTTACTTTTCGAAGCATTTCTGCTAATGTTGCTGTTTTCTTCCGTCCACTTCCTTGACGTCGGGCTACGCTACCAGTATCACCGTAACGAGCGATGGTACGAGACACAAAATATTTATTCACATTTAAATGCTGGAGTGCTCTAATAATAGCCTAATTGTTCGTGAATTATCTTGCTAATTCGGTCGGAAAATCAAAAAAAGCAAAATGATGTTTATATAGATTTTGTAATATTTTGTGCTATTTTTAATTTTAATACGGCCATCGAAATAACGGTTTTAAACCCTAGGTCTCTTTGGACCAAATCCGTTTCAGGACATTTGGAGTCGTTCTAGCGATGTCCGTCCGTCTGTCTGTCTGGCTGGTGCGCACAATAACTCTCGAAGGGAAAATCCGATTTGATCCAAACTTGGTACATCTTAACATTATTGTCAAACTTAGATCGAGTTCGGAGATGGGCACTCCTTCTGGTACCTCTCTCACAAAATGTCAATATTTACAAAGAAACTAATTTCCTGCACAGAAAGAGAATGGATAATCCGATTTTGCTTTAACTTTGCATATCCTAATATTTGCATCAATGCTAGGTCAGGTGCGAAAATGGACAATATCGGTCCACTCCATCAAGTAACCCCCCACAAATGGTCAATTATGGTGAATAATTACAACTCTCATAAAATTTGATGTAGAAGTCCGATTGTCTTCAAATTTCACACATTCCAATATTTATATTAACCTAAGATCTGGCGTTAAGATGGAATATATCGGTCCACTCCTTCTGGTACCTCCCTCACAAAATATCAATATTTACAAAGAAAATAATTTACTGCACAGAAAGAGAAAAGATAATCCGATTTTGCTCCAACTTTGCAAATCCTAATATTTGCGTCAGGTGTGAAAATGGACAATACAACAAACAAGTGGTCAAATATGGTGAATAATTACAACTCTCATAAAATCTGATGTAACAGTCCGATTGTCGTCAAATTTCACATATCCCAATATTTATATTAACCTAAGGTCTGGTGCCAAGATGGAATATATCAGTCTACTCCTTCTGGTACCTAACAAAGCGCTCAAAGAAAGAGAAATAAGCATCCAAGTCTCTTCAAATTTCAAACGCACAAACATTTTTTCTAACCCAAGATCTGTTGTGTAGATTATATATATCTGCCAAAACTTTTGTGGTACCTCACCCACAATAGGTAAAATTTTTAATAATTTTTCTGTCACAACTTGAGAAAGAAGTTAGCGATTCTTTACAACTTGCTATATCTGAATATTTCTCTGAACCAGGAACCTGAGATGAATATATCGCATAAAATTGGATATAAATGTTCGATTTTGTTGTCATTTTACCTGTAGAAATATTTTTATATGTAAGATGAAGTATGAAAATAGAATACTTCGGTCAACTCGTAAGTCACACACATTTTCTAAAAATGATGACATACTTCATACAAATTGAAGGAAATAGTCGATATTTATATTTTAGTATTCGAACATAGCCTGAGGGTATACATCTGTTGGCAAAACCGACAGATACTATTATACTTGTTTTCATATTTTTTATCGCATGCAATTTTTATACCCTACACCACATAGTGGTAAGGGTATTATGTCTTTGTGCATTTGTTTGTAACATGGAGAAAGAAACGAGATAGACCCATAGTTACTTTTGAGAACCTTCATAGAATCACTTTCTGAGTCGATGTATGCATGTCCGTCCGTCTGTCCGTCCGTCCGTCCGTCCGTCTGTCCATGTATTCTTGTGAACAAAATGCAGGTCGCATTTATTATCCGATTGAGATGAAATTTTCCAAACAATATTTTTTTGGCCCAAGGACGAACCCTATTGAAATTGGTGAGAATCGGATCAAATTTAGATATAGCTCCCATATATATCTTCATCCGATTTCGGGTTAAATGAGCACCAAATGTCCACTATCAGTCCAAATTACCTGAATTTTGGCACACCCAACCGAGTTCGGCCTAGAAGCAAGTATATCAAATTTTGAGAAAATCGGTTCAGATATAGCTATAGCTCCCATATATATCTTTCATCCGATTTGATCTTTAAGTCCCTCACATTCCTACTATGCACTCCACAACCGTGATATTTGGTACCAGGTATTAGATGGAGCACAGAAATAGCTGTTTTAAATTTTATCGAAATCGGTTCAGATTTGGATATAGCTCCCATATATATCTTCATCCGATTTCGGGTTAATTGACCACCAAATGGCCAATATCAGCCCAAATGGCCCGAATTTTGGCACATGTGACCGAGATTAGCCTTAAAGTAAATACAACAAATTTGGAGAAAATCGGTTCAGATTTGGATATAGCTCCCATATATATCTTCATCCGATTTCGGGTTAATTGTGCTCCAAATGGCCGATATAAGCCCAAATGGACTGAATTTTGGTACATCGGACCGAATTCAGCCTAGAAGCAAGTATATCAAATTTAGTGAAAATCAGTTCAGATATAGATATAGCAAGCATATATATGTTTCATCCGATTTAGTGTTTTAGTCCTTTACATTCGTAATGTTCACTCCACAACCGTGATATTTGGTACCAGATATAAGGTACAGCCCAGAAATAGCTGTTTGTAATTTTATCGAAATCGGTTCAGATTTGGATATAGCTCCCATATATATCTTCATCCGATTTCGGGTTAATTGTGCACCAAATGGCCGATATAAGTCCAAATGGACTGAATTTTAGTACATCGGACCAAATTCAGCCTAGAAGCAAGTATATCAAATTTGGTGAAAATCGGTTCAGATATAGATATAGCAACCATATATATGTTTCATCCGATTTAGTGTTTTAGTCCCTTACATTCGTAATGTTCACTCCACAACCGTGATATTTGGTACCAGGTATTAGATGGAGCACAGGAATAGCTGTTTTAAATTTTATCGAAATCGGTTCAGATTTGGATATAGCTCCCATATATATCTTGATCCGATTTCGGGTTATTGACCACCAAGTGGCCGTAATAGCATAAATTTTGGCAAATCCGACCGAAACCAGCTTAGAAGCAAGTACACCAATTTTAGTAAAAATCGGTTCAGATATAGCTATAGCTCCCATATATATGTTTCATCCGATTTCGTCTTTAAATCCCTCACATTCGTAATATGCACTCCACAGAAATGATATTTGGTACCAGTTATCAGATAAAGCCCAAAAATAGTTGATTTTAATTTTATTAAAATCTGTTCCGATTTGGATATGCCTCCCATATATATCTTCATCCCATTTCGTGTTAATTGTGCATCAAATGGCCAATATCAGCCCAAATGGCATGAATTTTGGCAAATCCGACCAAACCAGCCTATAGGCAAGTACACACATTTTAGTAAAAATCGGTTCAGATATAGCTCTAGCTCCATATATGTTTCATCCGATTTGCTCTTTAAGTCCCTTACTTTCGTAATATACTCTTCACAGGAATGATATTTGGTACCCTATATGAGATAAAGCCCAAAAATAGTCGATTTTGATTTTATAAAAATCTGTTCAGATTTGGATATAGTATAGCATAGCATACTCTTCACAGGAATGATATTTGGTACCAGATATCAGATAAAGCCCAAAAGTAGTCGCTTTTAATTTTCTCAAAATCTGTTCAGATTTGGATATAGCACCCATATGTATCTTCATTCGATTTCGAGTTAATTGTGCAAAAAATGGCCAATATCAACCGAAATGGCATGAATTTTGGCATATCTGGCCAAATTCAGCCTAGAAGCACGGACACCAATTTTAGTAAAAGTCGTTTCAGATATAGCTATAGCTCCCAAATATATCTTCATCCGATTTCGGATTAAATGTGCAGCAAATGGCTAATATTGGTACATCAAATTTAGTGAAAATCGGTCGGATACAGCTATAGCTCCTATATATACCTTTCATCCGATTTGTACTTTAAGTCCCTCAAATTCGAAAAATGTACGATACAAGAATAATATTTGGTATCAGATGCAGCCAAGAAATATCTTCTTTTTCAGTTTTACATATATCGGTTCAGATTTGGATATACCTCCTATATATATCTTCATCCAATTTCGTGTTGATTGCGCACCAAAATGTCCAATATCAGCCGAAATGTCCTGGGTTTTGGCAAATCTGACCGAATTCAGCCTAGAATCAAATACATCAAACTTGGTGAAAATCGGTTCAGATATAGCTATAGTTCGTAAAATGCACGATAGAATTAGATAGATTTTGATTTTGTACCAAATATCTCATAGAGCTCTGAAATGTCCTGTATAAACCTTTTTACGAGAGCTCTACTAAATATGCATAGTGGTGTAGGGTATCATATAGTCGGCCCCGCCCGACTTTTGAGCTTTCCTTACTGGTTTCAATTTGACTTATAATATTGAAGTGTATATTTTGTAATATTTTTTCACCTTACAACACAGGTTGGGGTTATTATATACAGATTGCAACTATCGTCTGATCCTCCCGAAAATTTTCACATGGGTAGAGTTAGGCTCAGAAAGGCTAGGCCTATTGTTTTCAAAGATGTCCGCAATATATTCTTGATTTTGCAGCCATTATTAAGGTCACAAACAGAATCCAAAGGACACGAAATTTCGCATGAAGTTAGAGTTTAGGACAGCGGGTAGAATGGACTTTTACTTTTTTTGAAAAAATACAAACTTTACCTACAGGCGATATCGGAAATACGCAAAAGGCGAACTTCTGACTTTTTATGCTGATTTCATTGACGAATATAGCCAAATATCGTAGACAAGCAAATCATATATATGAGTCTAAATTTTGAGATACAGAGGGGCCTCTTGCTTTTGGAGATGATCGCAAAATATTTAGCGGTTCACATGAACCAAACAGAAAAAATATCCTGATCACACAATTGAAGCCCATCGACACGCCTGAGAAGAGAGTTAAGGACAGGGAAGAATGCTATTGACATTTTTATTTAAAAATTCAATACCAATCATCTTAGGAGTACGACATGTGTCTATTTCATTATTGGATGGAGAAAGTCTCAATATATTTGTAAATTGTTTGGCGTCTATAGAATACGGAATTATGTCAGTATTATTATGTATAATTTGTCAAACAAATTAATTGTTATCACCTTTATTGTTTTTAAAACTGCTAATTGAAAGTAGTATTAAAATAATTTAGTTTTTAATATCTGGCTTCTCTAATTACAAACATTTAGTGCATCAGCGTAAGACTGTCCAATTGATTTATTTGCCAATGTACCCTTAAAATACTTATACGTAATGTGAAGTGGCTGGTACACACAGATTCCCTTCTTTCGTCTGACTCAAACAGGGATCGGAGACAGAAACGAAACAACACACGCAAAAACAAATAGACAAACATGTCACTTTCAATACCCATTACATTCGCTGTCCTTCTGTGAAACTGTTTTTACTTGTGCGTTCATTTCCAACACGCTTTTCAAATGTGAATCCAATCCCTAAGGCAATACTCGTACATGCATTCAATTTCGTCAACAACGTCATCATCGTCGTCGTCATCCTGACATCCGAGTCACCAGAATCACAAAACCTACAGCTCCTTCATCATTGAAATAGTCATCATTAGCAATCAATTAGTGAATAGTAGTGAGTTTTGTGACTCTAAATGAAAGAATCCATTAGAGTGATTGCAATGCCGCACATATACACACCAACATATATTTGGATACATGTATGTGAAAAACTTCGTGAGTCTCGATGCCTTACCCTTTGTAGTAGATGCATTCATTCTTGTTCCTTACATTTTCCTAGTAATATCGGAAATATACAATGTGGTAATAAAATCTACAACACAAAAGTGATTTCCTACATTTTCCGTCTCTTCTTTCTGATTATGCTCTTAATTGTATCTTCGCATGTATGTGTGTGAGTTGGCATATAATTGCATCAAATCAATTAGTCACGCTTGAGGTTGCACATTTCATGTTATTTGCGATAGAAAATGACTTTCACTGCGACAGTGCTATAACAATACTCTACAATAACGCATTGCATACATATATTTCGTGGTAGTCAAATTGACAAACATAAAAGCACTTCTTTAGCGTTTTTTTGTTAACACTTATCTAGAACCGCACTAACCCCTATGCCGGCAACAACCCTTTTCCTTTTATATGTATTCGCCGTAGGACAGAATTAATATGGGTTTTCATTTTGGCTAAGACCATCAATGGACTTCATCCTTGGGTACATAAATATGTATAACTACATACATAGGTACATGTGCATATTTACACGCTAACTGTTTGTATTATCTATGTTCCGAAAAATGTAATTCTTCTTAAATTTATTAAATTAATACAGCAGATGTCATATTATTGTGATCCCTTAACAAGACTAACTCCATCTATATGTTTTAGATAACAACCACATATAGCGATGGGATATTTTATGTGTGGTTTACGAATATTAATAAAATACTACTATAGAAGAATAGTACAAGTACCATGGATCGTGTGGTTTATATTAATAATCCAGATGTTTCACTGTTGGTGACCAGAAATGAGTAGTTAAAAACAAATTTTTATAATTAAGTAGTAACCGATGAAATCTGTTAAATTTCGACAATACTTCGAATTATCTTTCTATGCTTAGAGCAACACAGTGGGGTATTTTAAAAGGTTGATGTTCGACCATCACCATCATCGAAAGCGCACAGATAATTGCGAAGCGAACATTGCATTTTATGGAATATTTAAAAGTAAAAAGCCATTAAGTTCACCCGGGCCGAACTTCTAATACCCTCCACCATTAGGTAAAGAAAACATTTTTCTACAAAAATATCTGGATTTAAATGTATTCCACTTTAAAATCAAACTCTAGTAAGATCGGTAGGAGAATGCAGTTAGAGTTTTCAAAAAACTATATAGTGGTTGGAGACATTATATGGGGGACGGAAGCCTATAAAGACAATTTTCTACTACAACAAGTAATAAAGCAGTAAGATCGGCCGCGCCGAACTTCGAATGCCATCCACCATTTGGGACGAATTAGAAAATTTTCAAAAAAAAAAAAGAAAACATTAAAATTCTGTTAAAATCTTAAAAATACCGAATATCGGAAGGTGACTATATATGGGAGATTTACGATATTGTGGACCCATATAGACAATTCTATTTCAGGGGATATGGTGGTGGATATAAAAACCAATATAGTGATTGGAGCCGTTATCCGGGGGCCATACAAAACAGAAACCTATAGAGACAATTTTATACTACAGCAAATAAAAAAGCAGTAAGTTCGGCCGGGGCGAACTTTGAATGCCCTCCACCATTTGGGACGAATTATGAAATTTTCAAAAAAAAAAAAAAATAAAATCCATTAAAAATTCTGTTAAAATCTTAACAAGTAAAAAGCCATTAAGTTCGCCCGGGCCGAACTTCTAATACCCTCCATCATTAGGTAAAGAAACCAATTTAATACAAAAGTATCTGGATTCAAATGTGTTCCACTTTAAATTACAAACTCCAGTAAGATCGGTAGGAGAATGCTGTTAGAGTTTTCAAAAACCAATATAGTGGTCCACTGAAAAATGTGGCTAAAATCATCAAATATCGAATATCGGAGGTGCCGTTATATGGGAATATACAATATCGTAGACCTGTATAGACAATTTTCTGTCAAGGAGTAAAGTGGACGGACAGACGGACGGACGGATAGGGCTAAATAGTGTTAGAATTTTACGCTTATCAAGAATATATATGCTTTATTGGGTCTAAAATTAGTATTTCGATGAGTTACAAGCGGAATGACGAGCTTAATGTACCCTCGATACTATCTATGGTGGAGGGTATAGAAATACCGAATATCGGAAAGTGCCGATACATGGGGGATATACGATATTGTGGACCTAGACAATTCTATTGCAGGGGATAAAATACTCACAGGGAACTCCTTGTGTGGATTTTCAGACAATTCCATTGAAAAATGTATAAAAATACCGAATACCAGAATATTGAGGACCTGTATAGACAATTCTCTTACACTAAGAACTCCTAATGTAGAATTCAGACAATTCCAATGAAAAATGTGGTTAAATTCATCAAAATACCGGATATCGAGGGTACCGTTATATGGGGCTATACGATTTCATGGAGCGATATAGCCCATTTTCGAAATTGACCTGCCTGCAGACAAAAGATAGATCTGTGAAAAATTTTAGCTTCCTATCTTAATTCGTTTTGAATGTAGCGTGATAACAATAGACTTACAAATGGACGGACAGTGCTAAATGGTCTTAGAATTTTACGCTGATCAAGAATATATAGGCTTTGTATGGTGGAGGGTATAAAAATTGTAATCTATTGCGAGTCTTAAATACCAAATTTGACATAATTTTGTGGGTAAATATGACTAGGATTATCTTTACTTACAGATGGACGGACAGTGCTAAATGGTCTAAAATTTTACGCTGATCAAGAATATATAGGCTTTGTATGGTGGAGGGTAAAAAAATTGTAATCTATTGCGAGTCTTAAATACCAAATTTGACATAATTTTGTGGGTAAATATGACTAAGATTATCTTTATAACAAATTCCAAACCGTTGCATAGAAAGCGTTCACCAATATGGACAATGTTTTGGTTCCGGTTGTAGAACCCATTAAATACCAAATTTCACATACATCTATATCTATGAAAGAGGAAAATGTTTGTCTGTTTGTTTGTTTGTTTGTAATTTATGGATTCAAAAACCACTGCACAGATTTCCCTGAAAATTTCCAAGTATACTACAACATCGCCCGAAAGTAACATAGGCTCCACTAATTTTTGAAATTCCACTTGGAACTGGAGTTATAACATCAGAAGGTACTTCAGAGGTACCTCCCAAAAGTTTAGATTTTATATGCACATATCAATTGATCGATTACAAATACAGTCTCAAAAATTGGAATGAGTAACGGGATTTGATCAGAAAATATATTTTCCAAATTATATTGAAATCGGTTCAGATGTGGGTATAGCTCCCATATATATTTTATTTATATTTTCCAAATACGACATGTATGTTCTATTTTAATGAAATTTGGAATGAGTGACGGGATTTGATCGGAAAATACATTTATCAAGCGGTACAGATTTGGATATAGGTACAGATTTGGATAGAAGAAAAAGTTTGTATGTTTATTTGTAATTTATGGACTCGAAAACCACTGGACAGATTTTATTGAAAATTTCTAGGTATACTACAACATTGCCTGAAAGTAACATTGGCTATATCAACTTTTGAAATTCCACTTGGAACTGAAGATATAGCATCAGAATCGGAGGTATCTCCCAAACATTTAGATTTGATATGCACATATTTATTGATCGATTAGAGATACAGACTCCAAATTTGAAATGTGTGACGGGATTTGATCAGAAAATAAATTTGTCAAATTATATATTTAAATCGGTTCAAATTTGGATATAACTCCCATATATATATATTCGGCCGATTTCACATATTTGATGCACCAAACACGATACGTATGTTCGATTCCAATTAAATTCGACATAAGTGACTAAATTTGGTACAAACATAAATTTGTCAAATTATATATTTAAATCGGTACAGATTTGGATATAGCTCCCATATATATTTTCGGCCGATTACACATATTTGGTGTACCCAACGCGATATGTATGTCCGATTCCAATGATATTTGGGCAGAGAGACGAGATTTGGTAGCAAAAGTAAATTGTCAAATTATATTGAAGTCGTTTGAGGTTTGTGTATATCTCCAATAGATATTTTTCGGCCGATCTCATGTATGTTATGTATCAAACACGATATGTATGTCGATTCCAATTAAATTTAGAATGTGTGGCGGAATTTGGTTACAATAATGTCAAATTAATTAGAAATCGATTAAGATTGGGATATAGCTCCCATATATATTCTTCGCCGATTTCAAATATTTGATGCACCAAACACGGTATGTACCTCTAATTGCAATGAAATATGGAAAGTGTGGCGGAATTTGCTGTAAAATTAAATTTTATCAAACTATATTGATATTATTTCTGATTGGGATAGGCTAACAGTAAAATACTACACAACAATTTAATGTATCCTCAATTATTACGGGGAAGTATGTTGCTACCTCGAATTCTCTAATTGCAACAGAAATGCCACTCAACTTCTAAAGATAGCAGTTTCCTGCACGATTGTCATTTGCTACGAAATTAATAAATCCGCAGAACAAACCTTTCGTGTAGGTGGAATAAATTTGGCATGTTCCTGCTTTTCTCATGGTCAGCTATTCCTGGCATGTTTACGCGGTGGGAGACTGAGCTATTTATTTGTTTACGCGTTAAAGTATTACAATAACTACGATTTTTACATTTTTGAATTTGTTTAACTAATTTATTTTTTAAACCAACAAATATTCATATATAACATTTTGAATACACATAAAAGCGAAAGGAGTAGCGAAGCGCGCCGGGTTCAGCTAGTCTATTATAAAATGTGATTTAAATCGTCAATATACCGAATATTAAGAGAAGGGGGTACAGTCATATGTGCGCTATAGGAAAACGTGGACCTAGACGTAGACCGATATATCTCATTTTCTATACAATCCATCCTATACACAATACAAACTACTGTGCCAGATAGTAGGACAGACAGACGTACGTCGTTAAATAGACTTAGAATTTCATGCTGATCTTGAATATATATACTTTACGGAGTATACAACAAATATTTAGAGGTGTTACAAATGGAATAACAAATTTAATATACGCGCCTTTCCAAGGTGGAGGGTATAAAAATTATTTGTAATTATCGAAGTCGAGGTTCGCCATTTTACATCGATATAATAAATATTTACTTTTATAAAATAAAATGTTTTAGAGCAGTATCTGCATGCTTGATCGGGATATCATAGTATTTCGTTGTTGCAAAATAGTTAGGTTTAATCTCATTGCTGTTTTTATAAAAACAACAGTAGAGAAAGATTTTTTATAAAAACAACAATAATGGGATAAAGCCTAACTATTTTGCAACAACAAAATACTACGGTATCCCAAACAACCATGCCAACACTGTTGTTTAAATGGAAAAGGCACGGTCGACGAAGTTGTTTTTGTTGCAACATACAAAACGAACTTACATGGTAATGCTACTTCTTTCATGTATACGAAATTTAAAAGATTTTCTAAGAGAATTTTAGTTTAATTTAAATCGTTGGTTCCACTTATATTAAGAGACCGATCTCGTCACTTGGGTAAAAAAAAATTGTCAGAGGAGTTATTTAAAAATAACTCCTGGGAAGAATATACCCCAACAAAAAGGAAGGGAACTGATGAGGAATGCTGGCTCTTCCGAAACGTAGGTGTTCCCCGTATAACCCCCTGGTAAACATTACTATCCTTCTCCACTAATAAACAAACGTTGTTTTTATAAAAACAATAATAATGGCATAAAGCATAGTATTATGCAAGAATATAATATGCTTTAGCCAAGGTTTATCTAAATGAAATGTTTCATTAATGTTATGAAACTTAAGATTTTGGTGGAATAATCCCAGCACGCCACGTTTTGTAAGGTTTTTCACTATAAGAATTTTGTGAAAACATGTAAAATAGAAAGATCCATGTATTTTCATGTCTATTTGACACAAAAACACTCTACTACAATGCCGCATTTTTCGCAGTTCCTTTGTATTTGATCCTTCTTTCTGGTTTTGACATTAAACAGTGCTCTTCATATTAGAACACAAAATATAAAAAAAAAAAAAACAAGTAAGCAAAGGCTATAGTCGAGCGGGGCCGGCCATGTGATACCCTACAACACTACAATATGTTAGCCCCTTTATGTCCAAATCCATTTTGGAAGATTTCGCTTTTGAAATTATGTCACGGAGCACTGCCCAGATATTACTCTTAGCATTTTGACCAGGGACATTTGCCTAATATTTACGCACTCCGTCGGCGCTGTTAGTCATTGCGGTCCATTTTACAGCTAAATATATAATCCAATGGTCATCCAAAATGCTAGAATTCTTCCCTGTCTTTAACTCTCTTCTCAGGCGTGTCGATAGGCTTCAATTGTGTGATCAGGATTTTTTTTTCTGTTTTGGTTCATTTGAACAGCTAAATATTTTGCGATCATCTCCAAAAGCAAGAGGCCCTCTGTATCGCCAAATTTAGACTCATCTATATGATTTGCTTGTCTACGATATTTGGCTATATTCGTCAACGAAATCGGCATAAAAAGCCAGAAGTTCACCTTTTGTGTATTTCGTATATCGCCTGTAAGTAATGTTGGTATTTTTTCAAGAAAAGTAAAGGTCCATTCTACCCGCTGTTCTAAACTTCTACCCGCTGTTCTAAAATCAGGAATATATTGCGGTCATCTTTGTAAACAATAGGCTTAGCCCTTCTAAGCCTGACCTTACCCTTGTGCAAATTGTCGTGAGGATCGGACAATAATTGCAATCTGTATATAATAATCCCAACCTGTGTTGTAAGGTGAAAAAGTAATACAAAATATACATTTATATTATAAGTCAAACTGAACAAATTGCATGCGTTAAAAAATATGAAAAAATGTCACAGAATACTACAAAATCTATATTAAGATCAATCTTTTTATACATTTGTTTTTTTTTTTTGATCTACACTTTTATGCCAAGAGGGTATTCTAAATTGACAAGATTTGTCAAAATCGGTCCAGTCATTCTTACGATATACGCATTCTAGCTAATATCCCCTTCCTTTGTATATACACATTGTATTTAGTATATATTTACTATCGGCATCTACGTAACGGTCAGAATTGATCTGTTCGTCTAGTTGTGATTAAAAATATTCGCGGTTTAATGGAAAATTTTACATTTATTTAACGCAAATGTTATGGACTATTTCACCCACTAAATATTACCCGATGACCATATAAATTGGAAGGCTTCTGGCCAGCCCTAAGCTCTAACCCCATGCTAACTTCGGCTTCAATTGGTCTATCATTGCGACCTGTAGATCAACTGCAAAATCAAGAAATTTTTCAGTTTTAGGTCCATTTCAACCTCTAAATATTATGCGATCCTCTCCAAAAACAATAGGCTTCTATTTTGGCTCTAGCCCCATCTCCACTATAAATTTAAAGATCGTGTCATAATTGCGACCTGCAGAGTGATTACAAATTAACATGGACAGACGGACGGACAAATTAACATGGATCGACTCAGCTCGGCGAGATAGGAAGACCCATATATACTTACTTATGTGGGAAACCAATATTTCGATTTGTTACATTTTTTGGCCCAATCAAACTTATAATGCCCCCAACACATAGTGTTGTATTTTTTGTTGTATAATACCCTCAAAACGTATTGTTACGGGGTGTAAAAATTTTAAAAAATTACAATTCAAAATTTTAAGTCAAATTGAAAAAATCGAATGCGATAAAAAATATGACAAACATTGATATTCACTTTTTTTGCTATATTTTTCCGCGGTTTTGTTAGATTTTATCCGTTTCTGGCAAGAGACCATTCCGAATTGATGGGAATTATGAGCTGTACTTGACTTGTATGCAGAATAAATAAGATCTCTTCTTTTACATATATATTTTTCCTATTTTGCTATATATCCGATTTCTTGGCAATCATCATCAAAACCAATATTTCGAGGTGTTACACAATTTTCACAATCAAACTTATAATATACCCAACATATAGTATTGTAGGGTATGACAAGAACTTTTAATACCCCCCCCCCCCCCACCATAGGGTAAAGGAAACATTAGAACCCATTATGACCCACAAATACCAATTTTTAGACATATTCGTGGAAACATGTGGCAAAAATCATCCAAATATCGAATATCGAGAGGTACCGCAACATTGGGCTATACAAAAACGTGAACCTATACATACCATTAGGACACACAAATACCAATTTTTAGACAAATCCGCGAATAAATAATCAAAAATCAGGTACCATTATATGGGGATTATACCAAATCGTGCACCTTTACATGCAATGTTTCGCGACCGGAGCTAGAACCCACTATCACCAACAAAAACCAATTTTTAGACAAATCAGTGAAAAAATATTACAAATCATTAAAATACCAAAAATCGGGAGGTACCGTTATATAGGGGCTATACGAAGACGTGGACCTACATGGTCCATTTTCAATACCAAAATTCCTGTAGACATAATACACATTTGAGTAAATTTTTATCAACGTACTTCATTTCGTTCGAAGGTAGAGTGATTTTCCCTTTTGAACAATTCCGGTAATGTCGCTAAAATCATGAAAATACCGCATATCGTATATTTCTTGTAATGAAAAAAAAAAAATGTTAAATAAAAAACGTGCTAAATTTAGTCCATGTACACGAAGGGTTTGTCCTTGAGATTTTTTAATTGTCATTTGATAAGTCGGCCGGAAATATATATGGGAGCTATATGCAAATCTTAACAGACTTCAATATAATTTGGTAAATATATTTTCTGCTCAAATCCCGTAATTCATTCTAAATTTCATTGGAATCGAACATACATATCATGTTTGGCGCATTAAATAAACGAAATCGGTCAAAAAATATATGGGAGCTATATCCAAATCTGAACCGATTTCAATATAATTTGGCAAATTTATTTTCTGATGAAATCTCGTCACTGTTTCCAAATTTCATTGGAATCGTGCATCAAATAAACGAAATCAGTCGAAATATGTATTGGCAGGCACTTCAAATTTGAAGAATATATCTGAAATCGATCAGTAGATATGTGCATACATATCTAAATGTTTTGGAGGTACCTTCGATTCTGATCTCTCGTTTCAAGTAGAATTTGAAATATTTATATTGATTATGTTACTTTCAGACTATGCTGTAGTATATTTGGAAATTTTCAGGAAAATCTCTTAGCAGTTTTTGAGTCTATGAATTACAACCAAACAAACAAAAAATCTATCAAGCAAAGATTTTTCTCGTTAATAGATATAGAAGAAGGAGATATCAATGCCTTTGTTACGGAAGCTTCGCTAAAAATGCAGGGTGGTGTTATCATTGTAGGCCCCACGCGTCTTAGGGTCATAGTTAGTAAAAACACTATAACACATGTGCGCAGCATTCAAACTTGTGAAACCCAACTGATTTAAAATTGTTAATAACTCATGTGTGCAAACTAACTTAAAAAGAGAAGAAAAAACTCATACTTGTTTTTTATTCGGTGTAACAAATGGGTATTTAAACCATACCATATACCTCCATACCAACGTTCACCTATTAAGTTTCACCTATCACGCATCTGAAACCATTCAATTTTTCGGTATCTCTTATGGGGGGCTATACCAAAACGTAGTACAGAAGATTATCGGCCATCACCACCAACATCAATCACCAATTTAGTGCCAAATTCGGTGTTTTAAATTCAATAAAAAAACCAGTAAAGAAAGTCCTAAAGTCGGGAGGGGCATACTATTCGGGCTGATATTACACTTTTGATGCACAATAAAAGGCAAATCGGACGAAGATATATATGGGAGCTATATCCAAATCTGAACCGATTATCTCCAATTTCAACAGGGTTCGTCCTTGGGCCAAACAAATGTTGTTTGGAAAATTTCATCTCACTCGGATAATAAATGCGACCTGCATTTTGTTCACAAGAATAAATGGACAGACGGACGGACAGACGGACTGACATGCATAAATCAACTCAGAAAGTGATTCTATGGAGATCCTCAGAAGTAACTATGGGTCTATCTCGCTTCCTTCTCCATGTTACAAACAAATGCACAAAGACATAATACCCTTACCACTATGTGGTGGCAATGAGTTGTTCAAATATCCTCGTCAAACTAATAGAAATATAACGATAGTACAGAATGTATACAAATTTAAGAGGAAATATAAAATAAGAGTGAGTGCTATACAACATTTAATTTATTTTATTTAAAAGAAAAACCGACAATCATATTTTTATTATCCACTTGTCATTTACTTGATTTACTACTTTCCAGAAAAGCATTGTTTCTGCTGTAAAAAACATTCAATTGAAAACATGTATTTTATCTGGGGTTCATACACTATTGTAATAGTATTAACGTAAACGCAGTATGTTCATTTTAGTTTAGAGTCACCAACACACTTACAAGAGTCTTACCATTACGTGATGACTATCAATACAATGTTCCTTTTAGTTTTTATTTACCTGATCAATTCACGGCAATAAAGTCAACCCTCATCATGCTGGATGGTCCCAAAAATGCACAAGTAAATATCTAAATATGTCTACTTTTCTAACGTCAGCATGAAATGAAAAAATATATGAGTGGGATTATTTTTTGTCTTATCAGATCAACCTTAAACGATAACAGCTCGCCCATTTTGTGTGCACAAGATTATAAAGATATGTTTGAAGGATTATTCGGAAAAAAGGCTGCACAACTTCAAACAAATCAAACGTACGACCACCGGCAATTCACTTATGCACCTGTTGTTTGAAGATAAAAACATCCTTATTTGTACAACCTTAGCCACACTGTATTTTATCTGTATGCATTTGTTTATAACATACAAAAGGAAATTAGATATACGTGAGCATGTGCAGCAGTCTGCATGATCGTCAGTACATATACTTTGAAAACGGAGTGAACGTCATATGTATTACATAACTAGCTGAACCCGGCGCGCTTTTGAAGTTATATGCATTCTAAACTTTATATACGAACATTTAAATTAAAAATTTAAAAAACGTATTTATTGAAATACTTTTATGCATACATATAGCTAGGTCTACCAACGAATGAACATTTCAGGAACTGTTGACCATGGGGAAAATAGGAACATGCCAAATGTAGTCCGCATACACGAAGGGTTTGTCCTTTAGATTTAATCAATGAATGCAATCTTTCATTGAAATTGGAGGTACATACCGTGTTTGGTGCATCAAATAGGTGAAATCGTTGGAGAATATATATAATAGAATCGCGACTCTCTGTTAGATCAATTAAATTATAAAATTTATTAAATTCAAGGAAGAGACGACGTAAAGGATCATTATTGGCATAGTTTGTAGAATAATAATTTATATGAAGCAATTGATAGTATCGCGTTGGTCTATATGGTACGTTTATGTGAAGCTTATCTAGAATAACATCTGACAATATCTTCCCATGAATAACCATTAATAAAAAAGTTACATTTAGCATAGTACGGCGGTTTTTCAATGTAGGTAGCTTTATTAGGTTTAACCTATGTTCATAACTTGGCAATGTTTGTTGGGTCCAACTATAACGACGAAGACAAAATAATAAAAATTGCTTTTTGAACGGACTCTAATAAATTAGAATGAATCCTGGATCCCATATTACAGACCCATACTCTAAGATGCAGCGCACAAAAGAAATGTAAAGTTGTTTACAAACTAATGGATCCAAAAATTCTTTACTCCATCTATATCTATAAAAGAGGAAAATGTTTGTATGTTTGTTTGTTTGTTTGTAATTTATGGACTCGAAAACCGCTGAATAGATTTTCCTGAAAATTTCCATATATACTGCAACATCGCCTGAAAGTAACATAGGCTATATAAATTTTTGAATTTCCACTTGGAACTGGAGATATAGCATCAGAATCGGAGGTACCTCCCAAAAATTTAGATTTTATATGCACATATCTACTGATTGGTTAAAGATACAGTCTCCAAATTTAGAATACGTAACGGAATTTGGAACAAAAATAAGTTTGCCACATTATATTGTAATCGGATATAGTTCCCATATATATTTTCGACCGATTTCGTTCATTTGATGCCTCAAACACAATATGAATGTTCGATTTCAATGAAATTTGGAATGTATGACGGGATTTGATCCGAAAATAAATTTGTCAAATTATATTGAAATCGGTTCAGATTTGGATATGGCTCCCATATACATTTTCGGCCGATTTCATGTATTTGGTGCACCAAACACGATATGTATTTCGAATTGTAATGAAATTTAAAATAAGTAACGGAATTGGGAGCCAAAATGAATTTTTCAAATTAAATTGAAATCGGTTCAGATTAAGATATAGCTCCCATATATATTTTCGACGGATTTCATGTATTGGATGCACCAAACACGCTATGTATCTCTAATTTCAACGAAATTTGGAATGTGTAGCGGAAATTAAAACAAATATACATTTGTCAAATTATATTAAAATCGGCTCAGATTTGGATATAGCTCTCATATATATTTTCGACCGATTTCATGTATTTTATGCACCATACACGATATGTATGTTCGATTCCAAAGAAATTTGGAATATGTAACGGGGTTTTGATTTGAAAATAAATTAGTCAAATTATATTAAAATCGGTTCAGATTTGGATATAGCTATTTTCCGCCGATTTCACTTATTTGATGCACAAAACACGATACGTATTTCCGATTCCAATGAAATTCGGCATGAGTGGCTAAATTTGGTGCAAAAATAAATTTGACAAATTATATTCAAATACGCTCAGATTTGATTATAGCTCCCATATATATACTCAGCCGATTTCACATATTTGATGCACCCAAAGCGAAAGAGACAAAATCTGGCACCAGAAAAAATTGCCAAATTATATTGAAATCAGTTGAGCGTTTCGGCCGATTTCATACATGTTATGCACCAAACATGATATATATGACCGATACCAATGAAATTCAGAATGTGTGGCGGAATTTGGTTACAATAATAAATGTGACAAATTAATTGGAAATTAGTTAAGATTTGGATATAGCTCCCATATATATATTCTGGGCCGATTTCACATATTTGACGCACCAATTTCAATGATATATAAAAGGTGTGGCGGAATTTGATGTAAAAGTAATTTTTTTTTTAAATTATATTTAAATCGGATCAGATTGGGATATGATTTTAATATGAACCATTGACCCACAACGCCTTAGGCTAACACTAAAAAAACAACACAACAATTAATTTGAAATACGCTTATTACGGCGAAGTATGTTGCTATCTCGAATTCACTAATTGCAATAGAAATGCCACTCAACTTTAAAAGATTGCAGTTTACTGCACGCTTGGTATTTGCTATGAAATAAATAAATCCGAAGGACAACCCCTTGGTGTATGGTAACTGCTTCTCTAATGGTTTTGGTTATTTACGCATTAAAGTAAGGCAATATTTTTTATTTTTATACCCTACACCACAAGGTGGTCATTATACCCTACACCACAAGGTGGTCAGGGTATTATGTCTTTGTGCATTTGTTTGTAACAGGCAGAAGGAAACGAGATAGACCCATAGTTCCTTTTGATGATCTGCATAGAATCACATTCTGAGTCGATTTATGCATGTCCGTCCGTCCGTCCGTCCGTCTGTCCGTCCGTCCGTCTGTCCATGTATTTTTGTAAACAAAGTACAGGTCGCATTTATTGCCCGATCCAGATGAAATTTTGCAAAGGTCTTTTGTTTGGCCTAAGGACGAACCCTATTGAAATTGGAGATAATCGGTCAAAATTTGGATATAGCTCCCATATATATCTTCGTCCGATTTGACTTTTATTGTGCACCAAACGTGTAATATCAACCCGAATTGTATGGAAATTTGCACATACACCCATATTAGGCCTGAAAATATGTATGCCAAATTTGATCGAAATCGGTTCAGATATAGCTATAGCTCCCATATATATTGTTCATCCGATTTGTTATTTTTGTCCACCGCCACCGTAATATGCACTATGCAACAACAATATTTGGGGAAATATATCAAATACAGCTCAGAAATACATTTGCTAAATTTTATCGAGATCGGTTCAGATTTGGATATAGCTCCCATATATAACATCGTCCGATTTACCTTTTATTGTGCACCAAACGTCTAATATTTGTCCAAATGGGATGGAATTTGGCACTTACGACCGAATTGAGTCTAGTAGCTAGTATGTCAAATTTGGTTCAGATCGGTTCAGATATAGTTATAGCTTCCATATATATTATTCATCCGATTTGTTATATTTGGTACCCACAACCGTAATATGCACTCTGTAACAACGATATTCAGGGAAATATATCAAATACAGCTCAGAAATATCGTTGCCAAAGTTTATCGAGATCGGTTCAGATTTGGATATAACTCCCATATATATCTTTATCCGATTTCAAATTAATTGTGCACCAAATGGGCAATACAATTCCGAATTTAGTCCTTTGAACTTTAAATTATAATTATAATCATAGCGTGTATGATTGAATTCTCCCATAGAAACTTTTAATTGTTATGTGGAGCTCTACTTAATTAGCAAAGTGGTGTAGGGTATCATAAAGTCGGCGCCGCCCGACTTTCTTTACTGGTTTTTTTTGTTTTTGTTTGTTTTGTTTGTTTTTGTTTTTTTTTTTTTTTTTTTTGTTTTTTTTTTTTTAACCAACATATATTCGTAAATAAAATTTTGAATGCATATAAAATCAAAAGGGGTAGCGAAGCGCACCGGGTTCAGCTAGTCTTTTTATAAAGCCCAAACTTTTATATGCTTTATTAATAGCCAAAGAAATATGCTCTCGGAAGTCAAGTCTACGATCCAAATAGATTCCAAGATCATTCATACAAGTTACAGAGTCGATTAGACAATTATTAAAATAGTAACTCGACGCGATTTTCTTAACTCTAAAAAATGACATATGTTTGCATTTTTTAATGTTTAATTCCAAAAGGTTATCTATACACAAACCATTTTTCTTGAAAATTCTCACCAAAATGCTTTTGTACGCTTGTAAACTATATAATGAGCTGTTACTAGAATAATTTTAACAGCTGTTGGACTAGTGACTTAGAAATGACAGCAGTCTGAAGTTAGTTGCAGTTTTTTCATCTCACCCTGTATATATTGCCCTTTCATAATTGAATAAAGCCTACCAAATTTAATTTTCCAAAGTATTGTTATGGATGTCGAATCGTATTCCGATCTGATTTCATATGTTATTTCCTATGTATTGCCTAGATCCGAGTTAGTTAGATCCGAATTTTTAAATCGAAATATTACATAATTTTTTTTGGGAAATATTACATACAATTGTTTAGAAAACAAAATGAATTATGTGTTTTCGTGGACTAACGTCAGCAAATAAACCCTCCCCCATTACTACAAGATCTACCTGTAAACCTAGTGAAACCTTTTCAAAATCATACTAAGCACAATATGGCAATGGTATTTGGTATGAGATGTCACATGCAGCATGAAATACCTCTATCAATGTTAATCGATTCTAATCTTGTCATATGTGTAGAGAATCATATAGCGGGACTGCCCTTCCCTCACTGATTTAGATAATAAGCAGTATACATTGTAAAGACAAAGGGGGTTTTGGACCATGTAATAATTTGCTTTTGAAATTATGGCCCTTTCTGTGTTTGTTTCGACGCTTTTAGGTAACCATTTCTGAGTTACTATGTTCAAAGCACTCCTGTGAATTCTTCCGGCTTCGCTAGAAGTATTTAAGTTATAATTAATTTGTTACATAGTTGTAATTAATTAACAAATTGCTCAAATGCAGAATGCGATAATTTTAACGCAACATATACATACATGAATGTAATATAGAATTCCATTTACGACGTCAAATGTAAGCCTCTTTATAATAATTTATAATAATTTGTCCACTCATAATATTAACCACTAATTCATCACTTTGTAACCAAGAGTAAAGGAAGTTCGCCGCTATTAATAGCATGAACTTTTAGGGAAACAGTTTCCTTAAGTTTCACACATCTCTATTAATTCGTAAGAGTAATTCCTAAGATCCGAAACCAAACACAAACATAAAACTCATAAATACAATAACATTGATTTGCCAAGATGTACTCTGTTTCCCTATCCCCAAGGGTTGCTTTTTATACCCTACACCACATAGTGGTAAGGGTATTATGTCTTTGTGCATTTGTTTGTAACATGGAGAAAGAAACGAGATAGACCCATAGTTACTTTTGAGAACCTTCATAGAATCACTTTCTGAGTCGATTTATGCATGTCCGTCCGTCTGTCCGTCCGTCCGTCCGTCCGTCTGTCCATGTATTCTTGTGAACAAAATGCAGGTCGCATTTATTATCCGATTGAGATGAAATTTTCCAAACAATATTTTTTTGGCCCAAGGACGAACCCTATTGAAATTGGTGAGAATCGGATCAAATTTAGATATAGCTCCCATATATATCTTCATCCGATTTCGGGTTAAATGAGCACCAAATGTCCACTATCAGTCCAAATTACCTGAATTTTGGCACACCCAACCGAGTTCGGCCTAGAAGCAAGTATATCAAATTTTGAGAAAATCGGTTCAGATATAGCTATAGCTCCCATATATATCTTTCATCCGATTTGATCTTTAAGTCCCTCACATTCCTACTATGCACTCCACAACCGTGATATTTGGTACCAGGTATTAGATGGAGCACAGAAATAGCTGTTTTAAATTTTATCGAAATCGGTTCAGATTTGGATATAGCTCCCATATATATCTTCATCCGATTTCGGGTTAATTGACCACCAAATGGCCAATATCAGCCCAAATGGCCCGAATTTTGGCACATGTGACCGAGATTAGCCTTAAAGTAAATACAACAAATTTGGAGAAAATCGGTTCAGATTTGGATATAGCTCCCATATATATCTTCATCCGATTTCGGGTTAATTGTGCTCCAAATGGCCGATATAAGCCCAAATGGACTGAATTTTGGTACATCGGACCGAATTCAGCCTAGAAGCAAGTATATCAAATTTAGTGAAAATCAGTTCAGATATAGATATAGCAAGCATATATATGTTTCATCCGATTTAGTGTTTTAGTCCTTTACATTCGTAATGTTCACTCCACAACCGTGATATTTGGTACCAGATATAAGGTACAGCCCAGAAATAGCTGTTTGTAATTTTATCGAAATCGGTTCAGATTTGGATATAGCTCCCATATATATCTTCATCCGATTTCGGGTTAATTGTGCACCAAATGGCCGATATAAGTCCAAATGGACTGAATTTTAGTACATCGGACCAAATTCAGCCTAGAAGCAAGTATATCAAATTTGGTGAAAATCGGTTCAGATATAGATATAGCAACCATATATATGTTTCATCCGATTTAGTGTTTTAGTCCCTTACATTCGTAATGTTCACTCCACAACCGTGATATTTGGTACCAGGTATTAGATGGAGCACAGGAATAGCTGTTTTAAATTTTATCGAAATCGGTTCAGATTTGGATATAGCTCCCATATATATCTTGATCCGATTTCGGGTTATTGACCACCAAATGGCCGTAATAGCATAAATTTTGGCAAATCCGACCGAAACCAGCTTAGAAGCAAGTACACCAAGTTTAGTAAAAATCGGTTCAGATATAGCTATAGCTCCCATATATATGTTTCATCCGATTTCGTCTTTAAATCCCTCACATTCGTAATATGCACTCCACAGAAATGATATTTGGTACCAGTTATCAGATAAAGCCCAAATATAGTTGATTTTAATTTTATTAAAATCTGTTCCGATTTGGATATGCCTCCCATATATATCTTCATCCCATTTCGTGTTAATTGTGCATCAAATGACCAATATCAGCCCAAATGGCATGAATTTTGGCAAATCCGACCAAACCAGCCTATAGGCAAGTACACACATTTTAGTAAAAATCGGTTCAGATATAGCTCTAGCTCCATATATATGTTTCATCCGATTTGCTCTTTAAGTCCCTTACTTTCGTAATATACTCTTCACAGGAATGATATTTGGTACCCTATATGAGATAAAGCCCAAAAATAGTCGATTTTGATTTTATAAAAATCTGTTCAGATTTGGATATAGTATAGCATAGCATACTCTTCACAGGAATGATATTTGGTACCAGATATCAGATAAAGCCCAAAAGTAGTCGCTTTTAATTTTCTCAAAATCTGTTCAGATTTGGATATAGCACCCATATGTATCTTCATTCGATTTCGAGTTAATTGTGCAAAAAATGGCCAATATCAACCGAAATGGCATGAATTTTGGCATATCTGGCCAAATTCAGCCTAGAAGCACGGACACCAATTTTAGTAAAAGTCGTTTCAGATATAGCTATAGCTCCCAAATATATCTTCATCCGATTTCGGATTAAATGTGCAGCAAATGGCTAATATTGGTACATCAAATTTAGTGAAAATCGGTCGGATACAGCTATAGCTCCTATATATACCTTTCATCCGATTTGTACTTTAAGTCCCTCAAATTCGAAAAATGTACGATACAAGAATAATATTTGGTATCAGATGCAGCCAAGAAATATCTTCTTTTTCAGTTTTACATATATCGGTTCAGATTTGGATATACCTCCTATATATATCTTCATCCAATTTCGTGTTGATTGCGCACCAAAATGTCCAATATCAGCCCAAATGTCCTGGGTTTTGGCAAATCTGACCGAATTCAGCCTAGAATCAAATACATCAAACTTGGTGAAAATCGGTTCAGATATAGCTATAGTTCGTAAAATGCACGATAGAATTAGATAGATTTTGATTTTGTACCAAATATCTCATAGAGCTCTGAAATGTCCTGTATAAACCTTTTTACGAGAGCTCTACTAAATATGCATAGTGGTGTAGGGTATCATATAGTCGGCCCCGCCCGACTTTTGAGCTTTCCTTACTGGTTGATAAATTAACTCGTTGGTGGAAATATTGCAAAAGTCCCTTTACTAAAAATAATTTTAATCATTCGCATGAATTGAAGTGTACGAAGTCGAACACAAAATTCAATGGACTATGCAACATAAATTGGCACATTTTAGGCTAGGGTATGGTCAAATACACTTGGGCACGAACAGGCAAATAAATATACTTTAAACCAACACAAAGGGAGCCAAAGCAAGCATACACTTGTGGCCAAAACTAAAGCAACTTAAATGGCACAGACAATAAATGTCCTGCAACTTTTACAAAAATAAACAAATCGTAATTATTTTTCCAGTTTTAAATGAGGGTTTTAATTCACTTTTAAGAAACTAAAAATAAAAATACAAAAATTATTTTGATCGAAAAATAATATGTGGAAAACTAAAATGACCCAATTTTTGCTTGGTCAAAACTAAAGCAACTTTTGATTTTTTATTTTAAAATAATTAAATTTTGGCTAGTAGTCGATAGCATAACCATTATTTTTGATAGCAGCTGCACACCTACGAGGCATTGAATCTCTAACACGCTCAATTTGATCCTTGGGTGTGCTTTCCCACGCACCCCGAATTCTTTAGAAAATGTTGTGCTTATTTATTTCCGAATCTCGCTTGTTCTTCCTATCTACGATACTCCAAAGGTTTTCTATGGAGTTTAGGTCAGGTAATTGCGCCGGCCATAACAAAACATCAATTTTTGACTCCCGCAACCAATATTTGACAAGTTTTATACAAGTGTGGATCATTGTCATGCTGAAACACCCAAATCAGCCGAATATTTTACTCAGCGTAAGGGAACAACGTGATGTCCAACACATCTTTGTAAACAAACCGATCCACAACTTCCTTTATTTTATGGATAGGCCCAAGTCCATAGAAAGAAAAACAGCGCCACGCCATTTTTGACCCTCCCTCATGCTTCACTGTACCTTTGCAACACTGTGGCTTGAGTCCTTCATTTTTTGGTCTTCTCACCGTAAAATTTTTCACTTCTGAGCCTTTAATATTAAACGTAGACTCATCCCAGAAATAATGTTTTTTCCATTGAGCTTGATTCCACTTAATATTATCGTTTCCGAAAGCCGTTTTTGATTTTTTCAAATATAAATGGTTTTTTGATATCTTACGGGCATGCAGACCAGCTGCCACTACTCGTCTACGCACTGATCTCGAGCTTATATCCAATGATTGCTCTCTCACCAATCCAGTTGAACTCTTAAATAGTTGTTTTTTTATTTCTCTCACAATTTGTGGATCAGTACGGGCTGAAATTTTTCACGGCCTTCATCCGTTATAGGCTGTTACTACTGATCCAGTTTCAAAAAACCGACTTAGTATACAGAAATAATTATGAAATCACATAAATATATATGAGATATTTCTCGGAAATCATTTTCTGTAATGTGTTGTTTTGATAGTCACTGATAATTTGCTGTTTTATTCAGGTACTGTATTTGCTTCTAGCCATTTTTAAATTTTTTTGGGCAGCACTTAAGAAACGAAAAGAAAAACACATACTGTTGTAAAAAACTTCTCAAAAAGGATTTATGACAAGCGAAATTGTCGAAGGAAGCTAAAAGCGATAAATATCACAGTAAAAACAACTGAAATTGCAGCGGTTATATGAATGTACAACAGAGTTGCTTTTGTTTTGTCCAAGCCAAAATCGGGTTAATTGACTTTACCAAACATTATTTTTTATATAAAAATGAATTTTGGTTTTATGTTTTTTGAAAGTGAATAAAGTACCTAATTTAAAACAAGAAAAACTTTCTCATTTTCTTAATTTTTGACAAAGTTACAGGGCATTAATTCTCCTTGTAATTTCAGTTGCTTTAGTTTTGGCCACCAGTGTATGTGCCGATTTGCAACAAACAAGTATGAATGGCTATGAGTGCTTAAGTGTTTGTATGGGCTGTATAGTTTATCAATACATATAATAAATAAGTAACTGAAGTCCTGCCATTTTTTGCTCTTTTTATTTGATTTCTCCTTCTGAACGAGTAAATAGGTCGTGTCAGATGGGCCCATAGGAAAATTGCATGAGCAGCGCAAATATCCATAAGTATAAGAAATTGACAGTAAAGTAAACATAAAGTTAATTCAACATATTTTCCAGTTGAATGAGATAATCCTGGCTTAAGGAATTTGTTTTATAGCTTATGTTTGGACAGCAGTAGTGGTAGTTGATGTTCGGAATTCTGGCCCGGCTACTGTTTCTCATTTCGTTGGTATTATTGTGGTGGTTGTAGTGCCAGAAATGAACCGTTTATTTGTTCATGGAGTTCGTCGAATATCCCCACAAATGGTTAAATCTAAACCGTAATGCACAGTGTATTAGGTGAGATGAAAATGGTTTAGTTGAATAATGAAAAGGCAATTTTTTATATTGAAAGTATTAAAAAATTACATGTGCCTCCCACACACTTTAAATACGTATTCCATTATTCCAACATTCATTGGTATCTATGTAAAGAGGAAAAAACACTTTCCACACTTTGTTTGGGATGACTTTGTCGAAAGTGTCTCTAAAGATTGACCTGCGCTGGAATATTTATCCAAATTTTTGATTGAAACAAAATTTAATTTGACAACAAGAAATAAGTCCGCATTTATATTAAGCAAGTTAATTTATGGCAAGTCTCAATTTGAAGGAGAGAGGGGTAAGGAGAATGGAAATTGAAAGCAATTGCTCGTAGTAGCAATTTTCTGACAACTCATTTAATGAAGTAAAACAAAAATTCCTTTAAAAAATGGCCTTGTATAAATGCGAGAGGAAAGTTCAGAAGGGAACGATAAACATTGGCGCATGTTAAATCACCTAGTCTAAATCAGGAGTATTTTTATGATAATAATTTAGTGTATATCTTAGGTTCCTTATGTACGACGGGTAATCATGTCGTTGTTCTTGATCGTTAAATTTTTTTTCCGATTACTACAATAAAATAAATAGAAATAAATGCTTAAATTTATATTATTTCCCTTTTGATATCAGTATGTTTTATTGTAAGATGAATAACTCTTTTAATGATTTGGCCTCAGTAACATAGGAATTCAGCTTAAAATTAGTAACAATTATTAATATGACTTTACTTCGCTTTTAAATAAATTGTTGCTCTATGAATATTTAAGTCGTGCCTGTTTTATCACGTTTCTGTCTAATATTCAGTCATTTCCTGACACACTGCAAAGTGCTAACTATTTATGAGAGTTAATATTCTTTGTGGTTGTTAAAAAACTCAAAATTTTCTTGAAATATACTCATAACACAGGAAGTAACTTTGTTTTAGACGGCCATTGACACATGCTTTTTTTACTTGCAACCACTGTGGGCATACTCACAGCTGTGCATTTATCCCTTCATAAGCGTCAAGAACACAATATGGACAAAATACCACAATACATGTGATAGATTCTCATGCCACACAACAGTCAGCTTATAAATCCAATATAAAATAGTTATGTTCCCTTCCATGGCACTCTGTCTATGAAAAATCAGCTAGTATTTCCTTAGTAAAGTGGGATAAAAACTACACCACCATCACAATACTGAGTCTTCTTCCCACAACCCTTAGGGCGGCAACAGTAGTAAATACACAATTGCGCCCTGAAGAAAAATTGCTCATTTCGGTATTTTTGAACATTCGAACAATCAATATGAAGTAAGGAGGGTTACAAAATTCACTTGAATGTAAGTTCATTCAGCACTGCTCTACAATGGACTATTGTTCCGGTCGAACTTTCTCTCTTATCTCTGACAGCGGAAAAGTGCCAAAAATGTTTGTGTTGGTCCTTTTTTTATCGGGCGCTCTGATTGGATGAAAATAAAAGCATTCAAGCGTATTAGCTAATTGAACACTCTATATTATTAATATGATCATAAAATTAAATGAATGAGGAATCTGTCAGCCATGAATTTACACAGTCTTCCTTTACGCAACGAAGAGCTCATATACATTCATATATCTGTACATCCATAAAACCACCCCATTGACCTTGTCTCGAAATGATTAGTTTATATTCCGAGAATGTCTGGAATTTAATACGAAAAATCCATATGTTTTTTATATGGCATAATTAATAGTTACTCAAATAAATGCATTTATTTTGTAAAAAAAATGGTATTTTGCGTTCTACATTTTAATCAGTCAGACAACAATACCGTTATGGGCATAATTTTTTTTTTCCAATTAAGAAAAGCTGAATTCTATTTAATTGGAATTGCTCACTAATTTATTTTATGGGTAACTTATTTCGTGTGTGTAGTGGAAAGGTGAGTATTTTTGCAGGGAATGCCTGGTATTAGGAATGGATGTGCACCTTGCAAAAGCTAGTTTGTTCACTGATGGCGTTACCTTTGTTCTTAAGATTACTTCTCTCTCGCCTTTGTAATACATTACTTATATCTATACCCTACAATACAATGCATAGGGTGACCAGTTCGAACAAATCTAAACTAATTCTGAAAATTTGATGCTATTTCCGATATTTTTGCTTTCATTCAATAAAATTAAAAAAAAAAAATTATGTCGATTAAGTAATCAATTTTCTACATTGTGATGTAAAGTATTAAAAAAGGAACATTTTTTCATCACAATCCTAAGACTATTTTATTAAAATCCCAAATATTAAATTGGAAATTAAAAAAATATTATGTTTATGTTTGCATATCAAAACTATGTCTTCAATCAAGGAAGATTATCTGTGAACAAGATTGGAAACCAACTCTAAGTTACAATCCGCGGCACGAAAACATGATTTACGCTGCCCGCAGTTTAGAGTGACCACATTCTTTTTCCTGGCCACTAAATCGAACCAATGAATAAAACCATTTAACCATATATCTAATACCATGATTGAGGCCCATTAGGTGTATTTTATCTGCAGGACTTTTTGTATTGAATCATGTAGGTCCACATTTTTGGTATAGCCCCCATATAACGGTACCTCCCCTTTTTCGTATTTTGGTGATTTAAACGACATTATTCACTGTTTCATTTTGGGTATTTGAAGTTCGTAGTTCATAGTACAATCTAAAACAGAAAATTGTCTGTGCAGGTCCTCGTCTTCGTATAGCCCCCATTTAACGGTACCTCTAAATATTCAATATTTTGATGATTTTAGCGACATTATAAACCGGAATCGTTTCAATTTTCGTACTGGAACATGTTAATGGGTACGACAAAAAATTATCTATGCAAGTCCACGCCTTCGTATAGCCTCTATGTAACAGTACCTCCCAATATTCAGTATTTTTATGGTATTAGAGACATTATAGACTGGAACTGTTTCGAATTTCTTCTTACATTTACATTGATTCTAATTTCGTTGACAAATATAGCCGAATATCGGAGATACAAGAAATCATGGGAAGAAATCTACATTTTCAAATATTGTTTTGAATACGCATTAACACATAGGGCAAATACTTAGAAGATTTGCCTAACCTCGTGATTTCGGTCAAAGTCCAAGATAAACATTTTGTAGGACTGTGTGACGTTATTTCAAGAATGAAATGAAAATAAAATGTTTTTGGAAAATAATGGTTCCAGATCTATGAAGATTATTCAAAAAGAAGAGCAATTAGGTTCAACATTTGCATTATGTTGTGGATATGGGGATCTTTCTTTGGAGAGTCTTCATTCTAATTCTACAGGAAACAGAAAAAAAAACAAAACAACATATTTCTATTTTAAATAGGTACGTAGTATATACACGTTTATTCCAGAACTGCAATGCGATAACCGATTTTTCCTTCATGATATTGAAAAAAATGCAAAAACTAATAGATTCTTGCAGGTTCTGGTTCTAGTACGTCCTTGCGTGATCATTAAGGATGGAAATCGTCATTTGAATAGATATGTTTAGATTACGGCCTACAAAGGTTGGATCATATCCATCATATTTCTGTAGAAAATGAGGCACAATTGGCTTTTGTTTTTCGGTCAAAAAAGTCAAATCCATATACGCTTTGGGAGATATTTTCATACAATTTTTTCTCACACTATTCACTCATTGCCTACACTCGAATTTGTAACTGCTTCATTATTTTCTCTAGCTTCTTTCCGAATCGTAACCATCGTTTAAATTATTTTATCTTACGACCATTTTCTATGCTTACTACTACTAGGTACAAAGAAATTCCGACCAAATAATACATCCGCATGTCCGTCTTCTTCTCTGGCACTGACTTCTAATTGCCTTAATGGTTTAAAATTTGTTTGACGTTTAATGGTGCGAGCGTTCATTTACCGAGCAAATGATTAACAAAAATGCATTGGAGGAGTCACCCCGCACAACGAACTCAACGACCACCATAGTGGCACATAAATTGAAGCGAATGAAGTCGTATTCTTAAGATTTGGCTAATTATTTAATTAGTACTCGCCCCTAAGATAGTGGATAGTTGGCTATAAACATGTATCAGTCAGCACCGTGTACCCGTCCGTGTGCATGGATGCATGAATGAAAGTTGCAGCTAAATTCAATGTTGAAATAAATTATTTTACATTGTTTCATCTTAATTACATACGTAGCCGCAAAACATGATGTTTGATCAGTGTGAGAAAGTCTTGAATTGGACAAAGTCAAATATAAAAAGACAGTTCTAATTACTATAAGTATACGGAAATATCCATATTTCCATACATTTGTCAACAAATACCACTTTCCAAAAATTTATATTCGACCAAATTAATTTCTGTATGTTTATTTTAGATTGATAAAAATGATCATTTCGGTAGATACGACTCGTATTCAACTGTCATATTCGATATTTAGTTATTTCTATTGAGATAATCAAGTAAAAATTGACACATTAAATTCATTTCAATCGATTTTTTTTCCTGTCAACATAGCCATACATGGTGGTTAAATATTTGTATAGCATATCTTTCTAGCTTTGTTAAACGGACAATCTCTGCTCCAAATATATATATATATATAGCCCGGTCCGCGTTGCCGGCCCGTACTTTAAATCTTTAATGCCAATTTTTAAAAGCATAATAAATCACAGATCTGACTTATGTAAGCGGCACAATTTTTATTATAAGTAATGACTCCATAGTAATTTCTAAATAGAAATAAATATTCATGCAAAAATTATAATTTATGTTCACCTACCGTTGGTTTTAGATATTTTGAATGACCTGATCTTGTTTTTCAGCCATTGACTGAAAAATGGCCAAGACCACGACAATCTCTTAAACCATATGATGGTGATACCAAACAGTGATATTACTATTTTCGAATGTACATTTGTAGAGTTTTTTTTTTTTTTTTTTGAATTCTATTATGATGTGTATGATGTTTTTTTGGGGTGTTAAAAGCGGCAACGAAAAAACTGATATTTATAGATTATATGTATTTATTGTGTAAGTGAAACTATCCGAATAAAATCATTTCAGAAGAGGATAAGCTATGAACAAAACAAGCAAAAAAGCAGTAAGTTCGGCCGGGCCGAACTTTGAATTAGAAAATATTCAAAAAAATAAAATCAATTGAAAATTCTGTTAAAATCTTTAAAATACCTAATATCGGAAGGTGCCGATATATGGGGGATATACATACATCACAATAAATCCTTGTGTAGATTTTCAGAGAATACCATTGGCATATATAGCTAAAATCATGAAAATACCGAATAACGGGAGTACCGTTATATGGGGGATGGACCTATACAGACAACTCTCTTTCAGGGAGTAAAGTACTCACAAAGAACTCCTTGTGTGGATTATCAGACAATTCCGTTGAAAAATGTGGGTAAAATCATCAAAATACCGAATATAGGGGAGTACCGTTATATGGGGAATATACGATATTGTGGACCTATATAGACAATTCCGTTTCAGGGGTAAAGTGCTCACAAAGAAATCTGTGTGTGGATTTTCAGACAATACGATTGGAAAATGTGGCTAAAATCATCAAAATACCGAATATTGAGGTGTACCGTTATATGGGGGCTATACGTTATCGTTAACCTATATAGAGAATTCGCTGTCGGGGGGTAAAGTGCTCACAAAGAACCCCTTGTGTACAAAGAATCCCTTGTGAACATTCCGTTGAAAAATATGGCTGAAATCATCAAAATACCGAATATCAGAGGGTACTGTTATATGGGGGATATACGATATCGTGGACCTATGCAGACAACTCTCTTTCAGGGAGCAAAGTACTCATAAAGAACTCCTTGTGTGGATTATCAGATAATTCCGTTGAAAAATATGACTAAAAACATCAAAATACCGGACCTGTATAGACAATTCTCTCTCAGGAGGTAAAGAACTCGCAAGGAACTACTTGTGTGGATTTTAAGACAATTCCATTGAAAAGTGTGGCTAACATCATCAAAATACCGAATATCGGGGGGTACAGTTATATGGGGGATATACGATATCGTTGACCTATATAGACATTTCTTTTTGAGGGGTAAAATGCCCACAAGGGACTCCTTTTGTGGAATTTCAGACAATTTCATTAAAAAATGTTGATAAAATAATCAAAATACCAAATATCGGGGGTACCGTTATGTGGGGGCTATAAGATATCGTGCACCTATATAGATAATTCTCTGCCGAGGTATAAAGTACCCACAAGGAACTCCTTGTGTGGATTTTCAGACAATTCCGTTGAAAAATGTGGCTAAAATCATCAAAATACCGAATATCGGGGGTACCGTTATATGGGGGCTATACGATATCGTGGACCGATATACCCCATCTTCGAACTTGACCTGCCTGCAGACAAAAGAGAGATCTGTGCAAAATTTTAGCGTCCTATCTTAATTCGTTTAGACTCTAGCGTGATTTCAACAGACGGACGGACGGGCTAAATCGTCTTAGAATTTTACGCTGATCAAGAATATTTATACTTTGTTGGGTCTAAAATGACTTAATATACCCTCCATACCTTTTTTGGTGGAGGGTATAAAAATCAATTTTTTATGTGCACGAACAGCTTTTATACCCTCCACCATACTATGGAGGATATATTAACTTTGTCATTCCGTTTGTAACACCTCGAAATACTCGAAATACTATGTCAGACCCAACAAAGTATATATATTCTTGATCAGCGTAAAACTCTAAGTCGATTTAGCGATGTCCGTCTGTCTGTCTGTCTGACCGTCTGTCTGTTATAATCACGCTATCTTTCGAATGAATTGAGATAGATGGCTAAAATTTTGCACACATGTTTAGTTTTCTAGTAGGCAGGTTAAGTACGTGAATGGGATATATAGGTCCACGTTTTCATATAGCCCCCATATAACGGTACCTCCCGATATTCGGTATTTTGATGATTTTAGCGACATTATTCACCGGAATTGTTTCAAATTTGGTATTTGAAGTTCGAATTGGATACTACACCCTAAGACAGAAAATTGTCCATGCTAGTCCAGGTCTTCGAATAGGCCCCATATATCAGTGCACCCCTATATTCGGTATTTTGACGATTTTAGGTACAACACCCACCAAAATTGTTTGAAATGTGGTATTTGAAGTTCTTAATGGATCTACAGCATGTGACAGAAAATTGTCTATGCAGGTCCAGGTCTTCGCACAGCTTCGATATAACGGTACCTCCCTATATACGATATTTTGATGATTTTAGCTACATTATTCACCGTTTATTTCAAGTTTCGAATTTGAATATGGTAATGGCTTATGACAAACAATGCCTATATAGGCCCACGTCGTATACACCTCAATATAACGGCTATATTTGGTATTTTTTTAAATTTTAACAGAATGTTTTAATGATTTTATTTTCTGAAAAATTCCAAATTCGTTCCAAATGGTGGAGAGTATTCAAAGTTCGGCCCGGCCGAACTTACTATTTTTTAACTTGTTTCAATTCAATTCTTGAGAACTGAAATTGCAGGCGGCCTACATAGAATGTAGTACCGAATCATGTGGTGGCGAATATAAAAATTATTAAATTAAAATGATAAATTAAAACAAGTAAAAAAACATTAAGTTCGGCCGGGCCGAACTTTTAATACCCTCCACCTTGGGGTAATGGAAACACTAGAACCAATTATGACCCACAAATACCAATTTTTAGATATATTCGTGAGAAAATGTGGGAAAAGTCATCAAAATACCGAATAGGGCTATAAAAAACGTGGATCTATACATACAATATTTCGCCAACGGAGCTAGAACTCATTATGAACAACAAATTCCAATTTTTAGACAAATCCGTGATAAAATGTGACAAAAACCATCAAAATACCGAATATCGGAAGATACCGTTATATGGAGACTATACCAAAGCGTGGACCTATACATACAAAGTTTCGCCACCGGAGCTAGAACCCATTATGACCAACAAATACCAATTTTTAGACAAATCCATGAAAAAATGTTGTAAAAATCATCAAAATAACAAATATCGGGAGGTACCGTTATATGGGGGCTATACCAAAGCCTGAACCTATACATGCAAAGTTTAGCCACCGGAGCTAGAACCCGTTATGAAAAACAAATACCAATTTTTAGACAAATCCATGGAAAAATGTGGCAAAAATCATCAAAATACCGAATATCGGGATGTACAGCAGGGATGGAAAATTCAGTACAATGGTACTTTTTTCCGTACCATTTCACTACAAAAAGTACCTAAGTACTACCGCGGGAAATTCAGTACCATTTCACTTAAGTTGTCTCCATTATAATGCAATTAGTGTAAATCGACGATTAAATAAGATCGCCTTGCTTCATCCACTAATTTTTAGTATTTCATACACATTCTTACGACACCATTGGCACTAACTTCGTTTATCATTGCAAATGTATGGATATCAGTGACTAGAAAATACTGAAGCTATAAGCAATTTTTGCAATGCAAATTATTACTCAATTGTTATCGACGAGAGCACAGACTGTACTGTGTACAAACATTTGGCGATTATTGTAAGAACTTTTGATGGAAAGTGTCAAGATAGATTCCTATCACTAGAACATATTGTGGAGGCAACCGGCAAAGGCATTACTGACAAAATAATTGAAGTTTTAAATGAATGCAACATACCACTGGAGAAAATGATCGGGTTTACGGCTGATAATTGCTCAGTGATGATGTTGAAACACAAAGGTGTGCAAGCAATATTAAAATTGTCAGTTCCAAATCTTTTTGTAACTGGATGCGTTTGTCATAGAGTTGGAATTCATTAGCGATGAACTAACTAGTCCCATAATGAAAATGTTCTACTTATTATACCCTACAACACTATGTGTTGGGGGTATTATAAGTTTGATTGGGCCAAAAATTATGTAACACCTCGAAATACTGATTTCCCACATAGGAAAGTGTATATGGATCTTCCTATCTCGCCGAGCTGAGACCGAGACCATAACATTTGTGTTATATAAATTTCAAATTTTCTATTAATCCCAGCGAAATTACAAATAGACGAACAGATCAACTCTGACCTTTACGTAGATGCCGATAGTAAATATATCGGATGTATATAGCGAAATATATACAATGTATATAGAGAAAGGAGGGGGATGTTAGCTAGAATGCTTATATCTGAAGATTGGCTAAACCGATTTCGACAAATTTTGTCAATTCAGAATGCCCTCTTAACATAAAAGTATAAAATCTAAAAAAAAAAACGCATAAAAAGATGCCTATAATATTGTTAATATAGATTTTGCAGTATTTTGTGACATTTTTTTTATTTTTTCATATTTTTTTTATCGCATGCGATTTTTTCAATTTGACTTACAATATTGAATTGTACATTTTGTAATATTTTTTCATTTTACAACACAGGTTGGGGTTATTATATACAGATTGCAATTATCCTCACGAAAAAGGGTAGGGTTAGGCTCAAAATGGCTAGGCCTATTGTTTTCAAAGACGTCCGCAATATATTTAGGGGTTGAAATGGACAAACGACTAAAAATGTTCCTGATTTTCCAGCCGTTATAAAGTTAACAAATTGAATCCAAAGGAAATCTCGCATGAAGTTCGAGTTTAGGATAGCGGGTAGAATGGACCACTACTTTGGTGTGTAAAAAAACAACATTTCTTACAACTTCTGTTTTTTTTTTTTTGCTGATTTCGTTGATGAATGAAGCCAAATATCGTAGACAAGCAAATCATATACAGATGGGATTCTTACTATTGGAGTTGATTGCAAAATGTTTAGGGGTTCAAATGAACCAAAAACAGAAAAAATTTCCTGCTCACACAATTGAAGAGAGAACAGGGAAGAATTCTAGCATTTTGGATAACCATTGGTATATGTAGCTGTAAAATGGACCACAACAACTAACAGCACGATGGAGTGCGCAAATATTGGGCAAATGTCCTTGGTCAAACCGCTAAGGGTAATATCTGGGCAGTGCTCCATGACATAATTTTAACCAGTAAGGAAAGCTCAAAAGTCGGGCGGGGCCGACTATATGATACCCTACACCACTATGCATATTTAGTAGAGCTCTCGTAAAAAGGTTTATACAGGACATTTCAGAGCTCTATGAGATATTTGGTACAAAATCAAAATCTATCTAATTCTATCGTGCATTTTACGAACTATAGCTATATCTGAACCGATTTTCACCAAGTTTGATGTATTTGATTCTAGGCTGAATTCGGTCAGATTTGCCAAAACCCAGGACATTTGGGCTGATATTGGACATTTTGGTGCGCAATCAACACGAAATTGGATGAAGATATATATAGGAGGTATATCCAAATCTGAACCGATATATGTAAAACTGAAAAAGAAGATATTTCTTGGCTGCATCTGATACCAAATATTATTCTTGTATCGTACATTTTTCGAATTTGAGGGACTTAAAGTACAAATCGGATGAAAGGTATATATAGGAGCTATAGCTGTATCCGACCGATTTTCACTAAATTTGATGTACCAATATTAGCCATTTGCTGCACATTTAATCCGAAATCGGATGAAGATATATTTGGGAGCTATAGCTATATCTGAAACGACTTTTACTAAAATTGGTGTCCGTGCTTCTAGGCTGAATTTGGCCAGATATGCCAAAATTCATGCCATTTCGGTTGATATTGGCCATTTTTTGCACAATTAACTCGAAATCGAATGAAGATACATATGGGTGCTATATCCAAATCTGAACAGATTTTGAGAAAATTAAAAGCGACTACTTTTGGGCTTTATCTGATATCTGGTACCAAATATCATTCCTGTGAAGAGTATGCTATGCTATACTATATCCAAATCTGAACAGATTTTTATAAAATCAAAATCGACTATTTTTGGGCTTTATCTCATATAGGGTACCAAATATCATTCCTGTGAAGAGTATATTACGAAAGTAAGGGACTTAAAGAGCAAATCGGATGAAACATATATATGGAGCTAGAGCTATATCTGAACCGATTTTTACTAAAATGTGTGTACTTGCCTATAGGCTGGTTTGGTCGGATTTGCCAAAATTCATGCCATTTGGGCTGATATTGGCCATTTGATGCACAATTAACACGAAATGGGATGAAGATATATATGGGAGGCATATCCAAATCGGAACAGATTTTAATAAAATTAAAATCAACTATTTTTGGGCTTTATCTGATAACTGGTACCAAATATCATTTCTGTGGAGTGCATATTACGAATGTGAGGGATTTAAAGACGAAATCGGATGAAACATATATATGGGAGCTATAGCTATATCTGAACCGATTTTTACTAAAATTGGTGTACTTGCTTCTAAGCTGGTTTCGGTCGGATTTGCCAAAATTTATGCTATTACGGCCACTTGGTGGTCAATAACCCGAAATCGGATCAAGATATATATGGGAGCTATATCCAAATCTGAACCGATTTCGATAAAATTTAAAACAGCTATTCCTGTGCTCCATCTAATACCTGGTACCAAATATCACGGTTGTGGAGTGAACATTACGAATGTAAGGGACTAAAACACTAAATCGGATGAAACATATATATGGTTGCTATATCTATATCTGAACCGATTTTCACCAAATTTGATATACTTGCTTCTAGGCTGAATTTGGTCCGATGTACTAAAATTCAGTCCATTTGGACTTATATCGGCCATTTGGTGCACAATTAACCCGAAATCGGATGAAGATATATATGGGAGCTATATCCAAATCTGAACCGATTTCGATAAAATTACAAACAGCTATTTCTGGGCTGTACCTTATATCTGGTACCAAATATCACGGTTGTGGAGTGAACATTACGAATGTAAAGGACTAAAACACTAAATCGGATGAAACATATATATGCTTGCTATATCTATATCTGAACTGATTTTCACTAAATTTGATATACTTGCTTCTAGGCTGAATTCGGTCCGATGTACCAAAATTCAGTCCATTTGGGCTTATATCGGCCATTTGGAGCACAATTAACCCGAAATCGGATGAAGATATATATGGGAGCTATATCCAAATCTGAACCGATTTTCTCCAAATTTGTTGTATTTACTTTAAGGCTAATCTCGGTCACATGTGCCAAAATTCGGGCCATTTGGGCTGATATTGGCCATTTGGTGGTCAATTAACCCGAAATCGGATGAAGATATATATGGGAGCTATATCCAAATCTGAACCGATTTCGATAAAATTTAAAACAGCTATTTCTGTGCTCCATCTAATACCTGGTACCAAATATCACGGTTGTGGAGTGCATAGTAGGAATGTGAGGGACTTAAAGATCAAATCGGATGAAAGATATATATGGGAGCTATAGCTATATCTGAACCGATTTTCTCAAAATTTGATATACTTGCTTCTAGGCCGAACTCGGTTGGGTGTGCCAAAATTCAGGTAATTTGGACTGATAGTGGACATTTGGTGCTCATTTAACCCGAAATCGGATGAAGATATATATGGGAGCTATATCTAAATTTGATCCGATTCTCACCAATTTCAATAGGGTTCGTCCTTGGGCCAAAAAAATATTGTTTGGAAAATTTCATCTCAATCGGATAATAAATGCGACCTGCATTTTGTTCACAAGAATACATGGACAGACGGACGGACGGACGGACAGACGGACGGACATGCATAAATCGACTCAGAAAGTGATTCTATGAAGGTTCTCAAAAGTAACTATGGGTCTATCTCGTTTCTTTCTCCATGTTACAAACAAATGCACAAAGACATAATACCCTTACCACTATGTGGTGTAGGGTATAAAAACGAAATATTCCAAATGGACTCGGACATAATGCTACTAAGACTAAAGAAAGAAATCGTCTACAGCTAGAATGACTTTCTAATCTTATAAGGTCGAAAGATCTTTTTAAATCGAATAATTCTTGTTGTTTTGATTACAAAATTCCTGACAATTTCCTTAAGAAATTAATCATAAAAATAACTTTACAAACTTCAGAATGTTATATAAGAAAAAATTATCTCACATTTTATGTTCCTGGAAGCTATATACGTATGTACCTAAATACATAGGTGAATGAATTTGTTAAGTTTACTGAATAAAACGTTTTTTTGTAACTCTAAAAAAAAATATAAAAAACCCTTTTATTTAAAAAGTACCATTTTAGTACCCTTTGAAATTTTTGATTTTCCATCCCTGATGTACAGTTATATGGGGACTATACCAAAACGTAGACCGATATATGTCATTTTCAATACCAACCATCCTAGACATAATACAAATTATTATGCTAATTATTGACGCTCTACGTCAAATAATGTGGGCTGTATCGTGATTTCAACAGACAGATGGACAGTCATACAGACGCACAGACGGTCAGAATTCTTGCAATGAGGTAGTCTTATTCATACCCTCCACCTTGGAAAGGAGGGTATATTAACTTTGTCATTAATAATAATATGTAACATCCCTAAATATTCGTCGTAGACCCCATATTCATAATCATATATATTCATAATCAGCACAAAATTCTAAGACGATTTAGCCCTGTCCGTCCGTACGTCCGTCTGTCCGTCTGTTGTAATCACGCTACAGTCTAAACGAATTAAGATAGGAAGCTAAAATTTTGCACAGATCTCTCTTTTGTCTGCAGGCAGGTCAAGTTCGAAGATGGGGTATATCGGTCCACGATATCGTATAGCCCCCATATAAAAGTACCCCCGATATTCGGTATTTTGATGATGTTAGCCACATTTTTCAATGGAATTGTCTTAAAATCCACACAAGTAATTGCTTGTTGGTACTTTATACCTCGGCGGAATTGTCTTAAAATCCACACAAGTAGTTCCTTGTGAGTACTTCACCCCCTGAGAGAGAATTGTCCATAAAGGTCCACGATATCGTATATCCCCCATATAACGGTACCCACCGATATTCGGTATTTTTATGATTTTACCCACATTTTTCAACGGAATTGTCTGAAAATCCACACAAGGAGTTCCTTGTGGGTACTTTACCCCCAGACATAGATTTGTCTATATAGGTCCACAATAGCGTATATCCCCCCATATATCGGCACCTTCCGATATTAGGTATTTTAAAGGTTTTAACAGAATTTTCAATGGATTTTATTTTTCTGAATATTTTTTAATTCGTTCTAAATGGTGGAGGGTATTCAAAGTTCGGCCCGGCCGAACTTACTGCTTTTTTACTTGTTATACCCTACAACACTATATGTTGGGTGTATTATAAGTTTGATTGGGCCAAAAATTATGTAACACCTCGAAATATTGGTTTCCCACATAGGAAAGTATATATGGATCTTCCTAGCTCGCCGAGCTGAGTCGATCTAGTTATGTATGTCCATCCGTCCTTCTTTCCGTCTGTCCATGTAAATTTGTAATCACTCTACAGGTCGCAATTATGGCCCGATCCTCACGAAATTGAAAATGGAGGTGGGGTTTACGTCAAAATAGAATCCTATTTCTTTTGGAGATGATCGCATCGGGGTTGAAATGGACCAAAAACTGGAAAATTTCCTGATTTTGCAGTTGCTCTACACGTCGCAATTATAGACCAATCGAAGCGAAAGTTATCATGGGGCTAGAGCATAGGGCTGGGCAGAAGCCTTCCAATTTTGATGGTCATCGGCTAATTTTTAGTGGGTGAAATATACCATAACATTTGTGTTAAATAAGAGTCAAAATTTCCATTAAACCGCGAATGTGTTTAATTCCGGCGAACTCACAAATAGACGAAAGGTCAATTCTGACCGCTGCGTAGATGCCGATAATAAATATATCGGACCTATATAGCTATATATATATATATATACAAAGAAAAGGGATGTTAGCTAGAATGCTTATATCTCAAGAATGGCTTGACCGATTTTGACATATGTTGTCAATTCAGAATGCCCTCTTGGCATAAAAGTTAAAAATCTAAAAAAATCGCATAAAAGGAAGCCAATAATTACAATTAATTATACAGATTTTGTAGAATTTTGTGACATTTTTTTTATTTTTTCATATTTTTATCGCATGCGATTTTTTCAATTTGACTTTGTATTTAATTGTATATTTTGTAATATTTTTTCACCTTACAACACAGGTTGGTGTTATTATATACAGATTGTAATTATTGTCCCATTCTCACGAAATTCTTAATAAGGGTAGGGTTGGGCTCAGAAGGGCAATATATTTAGAGGTTGAAATGAACCAACAACTAAAAATTTTCCTGTTTTTGCAGTCATTATAAAGGTCACAAATATAAACTTAAGGACAGAAATCACGCATGAAGTTAGTGTTTGGAACAGCGAGTAGAATGAAAAATTCGTTTGAAAAATACCAATATTTCCGAAATACCAATAAAATATAAACGCTGAAAATAACTTAAAGGCGAAATAAAAGACGAAGTTTTTTTAAAGCTGATTACGATGACGAATATATTGTAGACGATCAAATCATACAGACGAATCTAAATTTGGAGATACGGAGGGGCCTCTTGCATGTGGTGATTGTCACAAAATATTTAGGGGTCAAATGAACCAAACACAAACATTTTCCTGATCACACAAGTGAAACCAATCGCCATGGTATTTTCCCTGAGAAGAGAATTAGGAACATCGAAGATGGATTTGGACATTAGGGGGCTTCTAACATAGTGTAGTGTTGTAGGGAATCACATGGTCGGCCTCGCTCGACTATAGCCTTTGCTTACTTGTTTTAAAATGAGTGTGCAATACAGTGTTTAATGGCGATCTTTCAGGTCTAAAATTGACACCTAGCTTTCAACTCCAGGACCTACATCGTGCTTCAGCTGGAAGATGCGCAAAGATTTAAACAAACAAAAATTACCGACAAAGCGTTATGGGCAAATTTCAAAACGTGGACTTACTTCTTTCGTATGACAATAATCCGTCCAATGAGAATTCGAAATCCAAAATGCATTGAGACTGGAATCGGTGAAATACCGAATATAAAGGGTGTAAGTAAGAAAAGGATTTATATCCTTCCAGAAACTCTTCCTATTTTTCAAGATACCTTAAATCGATTTTGCACGTTAAGATATGGGTCTCAACCCTCGGATAAGGGTACAACCCGATTTAAAGCATATTTTAAATGTTAACTATATTTTTTAATGCTAAGAAACCATCCTTGCAAAAAACGAACGGTGGTATATTTAGAAATTACTATGGAGTCATTACTTATGATAAAAATTGTGCGGCTTACATAAGTCAGATCTGTGATTTAGTATGCTTTTAAAAATTGGCATTAAAGATTTAAAGTACGGGCCGGCAACGCGGACCGGGGCAGCTATAGCATATATATATATATATATATATATATAGTAGTGGCCACGAATTTAAGACACGACATCTAGTGACTTTTGTTAAGATAATTTTGACAACCCTGTTATATGAAATAACATTTTCTAAATTTTTCTGTGCACCCTGTGATGTTAAGAAAAAGTACCGTTATTTGGTGTTGTTATTTTTAACATATTGTTGCTTTTTTGTTATATTATTGTAAAAACGTGCTTTTGAAGCTGGCCACAAATTTAAAACATCTAGAAGTTTTTGTTTTTTAATTAATTGTTTAGAGTTTTTTGAAGGTAATTGGTAAATTAAGAATGTTTTTAGTAATTTTATGTTATAATAGATCAACATATTTAGTTAGAAATGGCAAAAGGTACTTGGAGTTCGGAGTCCGATCGAAAACTGATCCATCAAATGAAAACTGATTGGAAAACAATTCTGGAGATTTCTAATATATTGAAATGTTCAAGATCTAAAATTTACAACGCCCTGGAACATATAAAGCAACATGTTACAACGAAAAATGTCAAACAGCGCCCTAGAGCCCGAAAAACTACACCCAGGGAGGATAGCTTAATATATAAAGTAGCTGTTAAAGAACCTTTCACAAGTTCTGGTAAAAAAAAAATATCATCGGATTATGGCATCAATATATCGTCCAGAACAATACGAAGACGTCTGAATGAGAAAAACTTACATGGGTGTATAGCACAACGTAAACCACTTGTGTCAAAAAAGAATATTAAATCCCGTCTAGCTTTTTCAAGGGAACATCTTAAAAAACCGATGACGTTTTGGAAAAATGTACTTTGGAGCGACGAGTCGAAGTTTTGCAGATTTGGTTCTGATGGAAAACAATACGTATGGCGTCCTCCAAACCATCATCCAAAAGTTCTAATGTGGCCAGCTCAATCTCCAGACCTCAATCCAATTGAGAACTTGTGGAATGATGTTGAGAGACATGTACGTGTAGTAAAACCAAAAAATTTGAATGATTTATGGGAAGAAATCCAAAAGGCTTGGTATGAGATTCCAAAGGAACGTTGTATGGCATTAGTTGAAAGTTTACCAAGGAGATGTGCAGCTGTGATCCAAAATAAAGGCTTCCCAACTAAATTCTAAAGTTTCTTTACTAAGTTGAGTTTTTAATTTAATTTTTAATTTTAATTTTTCTTTTATTTTGCCTATGTCCTAAATTCGTGGCCAGGCTAAACTTGTATTAAGCTGTATAAAATGTAAATAAAAATTTCTAACGAAATGGAGGTAACAAACCATCGTGAAATTTATTTCATTACATTACAAGGATCTTAAAAAAAAGTAACATGGACCTATTTTTTTAATAAGATTTAAAAATTATCTTATATATGTAAATGAAATGTCATGTTTTAAATTTGTGGCCACCACAGTATATATAAATATATATATATATATATATATTTATATATATGTGATTTAGTATGCTTTTAAAAATTGGCATTAAAGATATATATATATATATATATATATATATATATATATATATATATATATATATATATATATATATATATATATATATATAAATATATATATATACGGACCGGGGCATTTCAAGAATTTGAATAAGCTGTATCATTAAAGGGGGTCTATATCACAACGCAGACCGACCTGTTACATATTTTGTACAAATGATTCTTCATGTAACCCCTAGGATTGTATCAAATTGAAAACTCTATCGTAACTTTTGCGAAGTATAGAGCAAAACATTTCAGGCCCTTTGTATATGGTTGAGCTATATAACATGGACCCTAAAAACATTTGACCCGAATAATTTCCCAAGTGTAATTTCCCGCAGTGTAATTACTGACGATAGCGCATAGTCCCCGTATAACGTTACATGTGAGTTAAGGTTACTTTAAAGGGTTCGGAAGAATTTACCGAGGATATGTATCCTTTTCCTACAAAATTTTCAATTCGCTCCACTATTTTGTAATGTCCACATATTACAGAGCCTCTTCATATTCGGTATTTCACTGATTGCAATCCCAATGAATTTTTCATTTTGAATTTTCATTGGATGGGTTATTTCCATATCTAGTCAATTTTTTTGGAGTTTTTGAACCTCAGATTCGATACAGGCCACATTATTTGACGTAAAGCATCAAAAGGTAGCAGAACAATTTGTATTGTGTATAGTATGGTTAGTATTGAAAGTGATACCTCGATATTCGGTATTTTGATGATTTTTGCCACATTTCTCCTCGGATTTGTCTAACACATATAACGATACCTACCGATATTGGGTATGCTGATAATCCTAGCCACATTTACGCACATAATTGTTTCATATTTGGTATTTTAGAAGGTTTAATAGATGACAATCCATGAAGTATAAAATTGTCCACAGAGGTTCCCGTTTTGGTGTGGCCCCATATAATGGCCTAATTCACTTTATGGTGTTTTGATAAATTTAACTGCATTATCCAAACCGTCTTACCGGTATATGAAGTTTAAAGTGAAATACGCTTGAATTCAGATACTTTTATATAAAGATGTTTCCTTTACCCTAATGTGGATAATATTAAAAGTTCTGCCCGGCCGAATTTATTTTTTACTTGTTTTTAAAGTAATATGGAAATTGATTGTTTTGTCATTGAAAATGTGTGTTGGAGACCCCTAATGTCCATTCTTTTATCATAGTATAATTCAAAGACGATTAAACAAATGTCCCTTAAGTCATATGATGGTTATACAAAACGTGATCAGTTTTTTCAAGGATGGTTTCTTCCCAAATTAGCAACATTTGCGGAAATTAGTATGACAATATGGTTAAAATGTAAGATATACTTGAAATCGAGTTGTACCCTTATCCGGGGGTTATGACACACATCATGACCTGCAAAAGCGATTTTAGGTATGGTGAAAGTTTAGGAAGAATTTCTGAAAGAATAGAAATCCTTTTCCCTCTTCCATTTTGCGCCCTTTATATTCGGCATTTCACTGATTGCAGTCCCAATGAATTTGCATATTGAGTTCTCATTGGGAGGATTATTGTCATACGAAAGAAGAAGGTAGGTCCACATTTTGAAATGAGCCCCATAACGTTTTGCCGGTTATTTTTGTTTGTTTAAATGTGTTCGCATCTTCCTGCTAAAGCACGATGCAGATCCTGGAGTTGAAAGTTAAATGCCAATTTCAGACATGAAAGAACGTCATTTAACATCGTATAGCGTACTATTTATACCCTACAACACTATGTGTTGGGGGTATTATAAGTTTGATTGGGCCAAAAATTATGTAACACCTCGAAATATTGGTTTCCCACATAGGAAAGTATATATGGATCTTCCTATCTCGCCGAGCTGAGTCGATATAGCTATGTATGTCCGCCAGTCCGTCTGTCCATGTTAATTTGTAATCACTTTACAGGTTGCAATTATGGCCCGATCTTCACGAAATTTAGAATGGAGGTGGGGGTAGGGCTAGAATAGAACCCTATTTAGAGATTGAAATGGACCAAAAACAGAAAAATTCATGATTTTGCAGCTGCTCTACAGGTCCCAATTATAGACCAATCGAAGCGGAAGTTAACATAAGGCTAGAGCTTAGGGCTGGGCAGAAGCCTTCCAATTTTGATGGTCATCGGATAATATTTAGTGGGTGAAATAGACCATAACATTTGTGTTATATAAATTTCAAATTTTCTATTAAACCGCGAATATTTTTAATCCCGGCGAAATTACAAATAGACAAAGAGATGCCGATAGTAAATATATCGGATGTATATAGCGAAATATATACAATGTATATAGAGAAAGGAGGGGGGTGTTAGCTAGAATGCTTATATCTGAAGATTGGCTAAACCGATTTCGACAAATTTTGTCAATTCAGAATGCCCTCTTAACATAAAAGTATAAAATCTAAAAAAAATCGCATAAAAAGATGCCTATAATGATGTTAATATAGATTTTTAGTATTTTGTGACATTTTTTTATTTTTTCATATTTTTTTATCGCATGCGATTTTTTCAATTGACATATTGACTTATAATATTGAATTGTACATTTTGTAATATTTTTTCATTTTACAACACAGGTTGGGGTTATTATATACAGATTGCAATTATCCTCACGAAAAAGGGTAGGGTTAGGCTCAGAATGGCTAGGCCTATTGTTTTCAAAGATGTCCGCAATATATTTAGGGGTTGAAATGGAGCCGTTATAAAGATAACAAATTGAATCCAAAGGAAATCTCGCAGGAAGTTCGAGTTTAGGATAGCGGGTAGAATGGACCACTACTTTTGTGTGTAAAAAAAATATTACTTAAAACTTCTGGCTTTTTTATGCTGATTTCGTCGATGAATGAAACCAAATAACGTAGACAAGCAAATCATATAGATGAGTTTAAATTTGGTGATACAGAGGCCCCCCTTGCTATTGGAGTTGATCGCAAAATATTTAGGGGTTCAAATGAACCAAAAACAGAAAAAAATTTCCTGCTCACACAATTGAAGAGAGTTAAGAACAGGGGAGAATTCTAGCATTTTGGATAACCATTGGTATATGTAGCTGTAAAATGGACCACAACAACTGACAGCACGATGGAGTGCGTAAATATTGGGCAAATGTCCCTGGTCAAAAAGCTAATTGTAATATCTGGGCAGTGATCCATAATATCTGGGCAGTGATCCATTCGGATTCGGACATATTGTAGTGTTGTAGGGTATCACATGGTCGGCCCCGAACGTCTATAGCCTTTGCTTACTTTTTAATTTTTAATATTATTCATTCAGAATTCAAAACAATAAAAAAATTACACTTGTATATATTTTTTAAATTGAAAAAAATTCACGCCAAAGGGATTTTTTCTTTTATATTTTTATTAGCATATTTTACGTAATTGTATGAATTGTGAAAATTCGTCAAAATGTTCTTGAGTTATAAGCATATTAACTAACAAACATATAGTAACATTCACTATTTTCCTCGCTTTATACTACCCAAAAACACTACACATCATATTAGAAATAAATAAAAAAAAAAACACCACAAATGTACATTCGAAAATGGTAAGTCAAAATGGAAAAAAAATCATGCAAAATAATATTGTACACTTCGCTGAGTTGAGTCTGATTTTAAACGACTCAGACAAATTTGGAATTGTCTCTTTTATTTTGGCGTTTGGAATGTACAATTGTAATGTTTTATATTGCATGATTTTTTCATTTCGACTTTCTATTTTCTAATATTTCGTTAATAGTATGATATGATTTATAGTCTTTTTTGGGTAGTATAAAGTAACAACGGACAAAACTGTTATTTATATCTTTTATGTATTTATCGGTTAAGTGGAACTACACGAATATCATTTCAAAAGAGGATGAGATATGAATAAAAATTCAATATATTATCGTGTATCAACGTTTTTTTTAATTTGATTAACTTTATTGAATTGATCTGATTTCTTGAGAATTGAAACTACAGACGGGTTACATTGAAGTGTAGTACCGAATTATGTGGTGGCGAAACTGATTTAATACGGTCACACTAAACTTATAGAATAATTACGTTTTTAAAATCGCTAAAAAATCCCGAAAAAAGAGACTACCTCATTGCAAATTCTGAAATCGAAAAAAAATTTCAATGGAATCGAATTTCAAAATTATTAGTAAACTTCGAAAGGAATTGTAAAGATTTGCTGTAAAAAATCCGCAAACAAATTCAATAATTTTATTTTTTTTTTTTCTTTTTATACCATACACCACATTGTGATCAGGGTTTTATGTCTGTATGAATTTGTTTGTAATATAGAGAAGGAAGAGAAGACTAAGACTCATAGTTCCTTATGATGATCTGCATAGAATCACATTCTGAGTTGATATATGCATGTCCGTCAGTCTGCCCATATATTTTTGTAAACAAAGTATAGGTCGCTTTTATTGCCCTGTCGAGATGAAATGTTTCATAAATCATTTGTTTGACCCAAGTGCGAACCCTATTGAAATGGGAGATGATCGGTCAAAAATTTAGATATAGCTCCCATATATATCTTCGTCCGATTTCCCTTTAATTGTGCACCAATCGTGTAATGTCAGTCCAAATAGTAGTATAGTGTTAAATTTGATGGAAATCGGATCAGAAAAAGTTGTGGCTTTAATAAATTGGATGAAGAATATATATGGAAGCTATATACAAATTTTTCATACTGCATGTGATAGTTGGCACCAAATATCGTTGTTGTGGAAAGTATTTTCGGGTGTGAGGGAGTAAAATAAAAAATCGGGACATGGCCTATATATGTATATTAACTGATTTTCACAAAAATAGTTATATATATATATATATATATATATATATATATATATATATATATATATATATATATATATATATATATATATATATATATATATATATATATATATATATATATATATATATATATATATATATATATATATTGGTGGCTCTTTCCGAAACCTAGGTATTCCCTGCCTTACCCCCTGGTAAACACTACCATCGTTCTCCACTAATAAACGAACGTTGTTATTATAAAAACAACAATAAAGGGATAAAGCCTGACAACAACAACATACAACAACAAAATACTGCGTTATCCGGAACAAACAAGCCACACTGTTATATATATATATATATATATATATATATATATATATATATATATATATATATATATATATATATATATATATATATATATATATAGACTAATGTCATTTTTAAGCCACTCGTCCGACATTATTTCAGTGACAGCTCATTATATTGCTAGTGTGATAGTGTGATTTCTTTATATTTGGCTTGAACATATCACAATATTCCATTCGGCAAATATTAAAAAATGGGCTCGGGGTTAACACATTGGAATTACAAAAATTTCAAGAACTTACACCGCAACAGAAACAAAATAGACTCAAAAGAGCTTACTTGATCGAAAGTGGTGAACTGTCGACTTTGGTTTTCTCCGATGAGAAAACATTCGTTGTCCAACAGTTTGTCAAAAAACAAAATGATCGTGTTTACTTGCCAAAGAGGTCAGCTTAAAATGTGCAAGCGCCGGCCATGGTGATGGTGTGGGCCGCCATAACAGCCGATGGCCACACTCCGCTAGTATTAATAAACCGTGGGAAGCGCTTCGCCGGGAATGGGCCAAAATACCGCGGAGCTACATTCGGGCAGCGTGTGACGGTTTCATTGGCCATTCGAACAAATCTAAACTTATTCTAAAATTTAATGCTATTTCCGACTTTTTTGCATTCATTCAATAAAATTTAAAAAAATGTAAAAATTATGGCATTTTACATTGTTGAAGTTTTTATACCCTACACCACATAGTGGTAAGGGTATTATGTCTTTGTGCATTTGTTTGTAACATGGAGAAAGAAACGAGATAGACCCATAGTTACTTTTGAGAACCTTCATAGAATCACTTTCTGAGTCGATTTATGCATGTCCGTCCGTCTGTCCGTCCGTCCGTCCGTCCGTCCGTCCGTCCGTCCGTCCGTCTGTCCATGTATTCTTGTGAACAAAATGCAGGTCGCATTTATTATCCGACTGAGATGAAATTTTCCAAACAATATTTTTTTGGCCCAAGGACGAACCCTATTGAAATTGGTGAGAATCGGATCAAATTTAGATATAGCTCCCATATATATCTTCATCCGATTTCGGGTTAAATGAGCACCAAATGTCCACTATCAGTCCAAATTACCTGAATTTTGGCACACCCAACCGAGTTCGGCCTAGAAGCAAGTATATCAAATTTTGAGAAAATCGGTTCAGATATAGCTATAGCTCCCATATATATCTTTCATCCGATTTGATCTTTAAGTCCCTCACATTCCTACTATGCACTCCACAACCGTGATATTTGGTACCAGGTATTAGATGGAGCACAGAAATAGCTGTTTTAAATTTTATCGAAATCGGTTCAGATTTGGATATAGCTCCCATATATATCTTCATCCGATTTCGGGTTAATTGACCACCAAATGGCCAATATCAGCCCAAATGGCCCGAATTTTGGCACATGTGACCGAGATTAGCCTTAAAGTAAATACAACAAACATTCGTTGTCCAACAGTTTGTCAAAAAACAAAATGATCGTGTTTACTTGCCAAAGAGGTCAGCTTAAAATGTGCAAGCGCCGGCCATGGTGATGGTGTGGGCCGCCATAACAGCCGATGGCCACACTCCGCTAGTATTAATAAACCGTGGGAAGCGCTTCGCCGGGAATGGGCCAAAATACCGCGGAGCTACATTCGGGCAGCGTGTGACGGTTTCATTGGCCATTCGAACAAATCTAAACTTATTCTAAAATTTAATGCTATTTCCGACTTTTTTGCATTCATTCAATAAAATTTAAAAAAATGTAAAAATTATGGCATTTTACATTGTTGAAGTTTTTATACCCTACACCACATAGTGGTAAGGGTATTATGTCTTTGTGCATTTGTTTGTAACATGGAGAAAGAAACGAGATAGACCCATAGTTACTTTTGAGAACCTTCATAGAATCACTTTCTGAGTCGATTTATGCATGTCCGTCCGTCTGTCCGTCCGTCCGTCCGTCCGTCCGTCCGTCCGTCCGTCCGTCTGTCCATGTATTCTTGTGAACAAAATGCAGGTCGCATTTATTATCCGACTGAGATGAAATTTTCCAAACAATATTTTTTTGGCCCAAGGACGAACCCTATTGAAATTGGTGAGAATCGGATCAAATTTAGATATAGCTCCCATATATATCTTCATCCGATTTCGGGTTAAATGAGCACCAAATGTCCACTATCAGTCCAAATTACCTGAATTTTGGCACACCCAACCGAGTTCGGCCTAGAAGCAAGTATATCAAATTTTGAGAAAATCGGTTCAGATATAGCTATAGCTCCCATATATATCTTTCATCCGATTTGATCTTTAAGTCCCTCACATTCCTACTATGCACTCCACAACCGTGATATTTGGTACCAGGTATTAGATGGAGCACAGAAATAGCTGTTTTAAATTTTATCGAAATCGGTTCAGATTTGGATATAGCTCCCATATATATCTTCATCCGATTTCGGGTTAATTGACCACCAAATGGCCAATATCAGCCCAAATGGCCCGAATTTTGGCACATGTGACCGAGATTAGCCTTAAAGTAAATACAACAAATTTGGAGAAAATCGGTTCAGATTTGGATATAGCTCCCATATATATCTTCATCCGATTTCGGGTTAATTGTGCTCCAAATGGCCGATATAAGCCCAAATGGACTGAATTTTGGTACATCGGACCGAATTCAGCCTAGAAGCAAGTATATCAAATTTAGTGAAAATCAGTTCAGATATAGATATAGCAAGCATATATATGTTTCATCCGATTTAGTGTTTTAGTCCTTTACATTCGTAATGTTCACTCCACAACCGTGATATTTGGTACCAGATATAAGGTACAGCCCAGAAATAGCTGTTTGTAATTTTATCGAAATCGGTTCAGATTTGGATATAGCTCCCATATATATCTTCATCCGATATCGGGTTAATTGTGCACCAAATGGCCGATATAAGTCCAAATGGACTGAATTTTAGTACATCGGACCAAATTCAGCCTAGAAGCAAGTATATCAAATTTGGTGAAAATCGGTTCAGATATAGATATAGCAACCATATATATGTTTCATCCGATTTAGTGTTTTAGTCCCTTACATTCGTAATGTTCACTCCACAACCGTGATATTTGGTACCAGGTATTAGATGGAGCACAGGAATAGCTGTTTTAAATTTTATCGAAATCGGTTCAGATTTGGATATAGCTCCCATATATATCTTGATCCGATTTCGGGTTATTGACCACCAAATGGCCGTAATAGCATAAATTTTGGCAAATCCGACCGAAACCAGCTTAGAAGCAAGTACACCAATTTTAGTAAAAATCGGTTCAGATATAGCTATAGCTCCCATATATATGTTTCATCCGATTTCGTCTTTAAATCCCTCACATTCGTAATATGCACTCCACAGAAATGATATTTGGTACCAGTTATCAGATAAAGCCCAAAAATAGTTGATTTTAATTTTATTAAAATCTGTTCCGATTTGGATATGCCTCCCATATATATCTTCATCCCATTTCGTGTTAATTGTGCATCAAATGGCCAATATCAGCCCAAATGGCATGAATTTTGGCAAATCCGACCAAACCAGCCTATAGGCAAGTACACACATTTTAGTAAAAATCGGTTCAGATATAGCTCTAGCTCCATATATATGTTTCATCCGATTTGCTCTTTAAGTCCCTTACTTTCGTAATATACTCTTCACAGGAATGATATTTGGTACCCTATATGAGATAAAGCCCAAAAATAGTCGATTTTGATTTTATAAAAATCTGTTCAGATTTGGATATAGTATAGCATAGCATACTCTTCACAGGAATGATATTTGGTACCAGATATCAGATAAAGCCCAAAAGTAGTCGCTTTTAATTTTCTCAAAATCTGTTCAGATTTGGATATAGCACCCATATGTATCTTCATTCGATTTCGAGTTAATTGTGCAAAAAATGGCCAATATCAACCGAAATGGCATGAATTTTGGCATATCTGGCCAAATTCAGCCTAGAAGCACGGACACCAATTTTAGTAAAAGTCGTTTCAGATATAGCTATAGCTCCCAAATATATCTTCATCCGATTTCGGATTAAATGTGCAGCAAATGGCTAATATTGGTACATCAAATTTAGTGAAAATCGGTCGGATACAGCTATAGCTCCTATATATACCTTTCATCCGATTTGTACTTTAAGTCCCTCAAATTCGAAAAATGTACGATACAAGAATAATATTTGGTATCAGATGCAGCCAAGAAATATCTTCTTTTTCAGTTTTACATATATCGGTTCAGATTTGGATATACCTCCTATATATATCTTCATCCAATTTCGTGTTGATTGCGCACCAAAATGTCCAATATCAGCCCAAATGTCCTGGGTTTTGGCAAATCTGACCGAATTCAGCCTAGAATCAAATACATCAAACTTGGTGAAAATCGGTTCAGATATAGCTATAGTTCGTAAAATGCACGATAGAATTAGATAGATTTTGATTTTGTACCAAATATCTCATAGAGCTCTGAAATGTCCTGTATAAACCTTTTTACGAGAGCTCTACTAAATATGCATAGTGGTGTAGGGTATCATATAGTCGGCCCCGCCCGACTTTTGAGCTTTCCTTACTGGTTTTTATTTCAACCTGTATGTTTTACCTTAAAACCCCTTTTTGGCAACCCCAAGCAGAGAATGTCGAATTATTTATTTAAAATTTTGAAGAATCTTGGAGTACTCATTGTAGTATAGACAGTGTAAACATTAAATTACACCAAATGTTTTATGTATCATATTTAGATTAAATGTTATGTTTGATGGCATAATCGATATTCTAAACCCGGCCCGACCTTTTAAATTTTTTACTGGATATATTTAAAATAAAGTAAGCAATAACTGTGGTTAGGCGGGCAACCGTGTGATACCTTAGAGCACAAAATTTTGAGATAAAGTTTCTATAGATCTGCCAGCCTTTTCATTAGAGCGAAGGAATTCCTCATTATATTGGGATAAATTGTTGGATTATTAAATAAACCTTCCGTATGTCAATGATCTTCTCGAATTTTCAATTGATTTGGGATGTAATTAATATTTTTATTTCAAACTAGCAGACCCGGACCGTGTTGCTGGTCCATAGTTTTAGTGTTTAATGCATATTTTTTAGAGCATACACAAATATACCCCAAAATTTGCCAAACATATTGGCTTCCAACTGGCGATTTCCTTGTTTGAGGGTTATTGTTGTAGTCTTTTCAACTCATATCTTTAAAGTTCCCAATATTTATGGAGAATGAATTTAATTGTACATAGACATTGTGTGTGTTCTCAGTTTTCCAAAAAAGGTCTTCAGCTAAATAATTTTAATGAAAAGGATGAACCGTTATATGGGAGATACGAAAATGTGGACCTGCATACGCAGTTTTCTGCCACAGACTGCTCCATCCATTACGAACTTCAAATATGAAATTTGAAAAAATTCCGGCGAATAATGTCGCTAAAATCATAAAAATACCCAATATGGGTAGTGCCGTTATATGGGGGCAATACAATAACGAGGATCTACATGGCCCATTTCCAATGCCAAAAGTCATAATACATACATAATATCATCCTACTAAACTTCGTTCGTAAGCTAGAGTGATTTCTCAGACGGACAGACGGTTGGACATCGTTAAATCGGCATAGAATTTTATGCTGATCAAGAATACATATACTTTGTGGGGTCTAAAATGTATATTTCGAGGTATTACAAACAGAATGACAAACTTAATAAACCCTCCATACTATGGTGGAGGATATAAAATAACAAATACAAAACAATTCTCAATATTTTAGGTCAAATTAAAAAAGCTAACTGCAAATAAAAACCAGTAAAGAAAGTCTTAAAGTCGGGCGGGGCCGAATTTATGATACCCTATACCACTTTGCTAATTTAGTAGAGCTCCGCATAACAATTAAAAGTTTTTATGGGAGAATTCAATCAAACACGCTATGATTATAATTATAATTTAAAGTTCAAAGTATCTTTTAAATTTGGACTTGTATTGCCCATTTGGTGCACAATTAATTTGAAATCGGATAAAAATATATATGGGATTTATATCCAAATCTGAACCGATCTCGATAAAATTCAGCAAATGTATTTCTGAGCTGTATTTGATATATTTCCCCAAATATTGTTGTTACAGAGTGCATATTACGTCTGCGGAGGACAAAAATAATAAATCGGATGAACAATATATATGGGAGCTATAGCTACATCTGAACCGATTTCGATCACCTGTTTTCAGGTCCAATTTGATCGTACGTGCAAAATTCCATACTATTCGGACTGATATTACACGTTTGGTGCGCAATAAAAGGCAAATCGGACGAAGATATATATGGGAGCTATATCTAAATTTTGACCGATTATCTCCAATTCATAGGGTTCGTCCTTGGACCAAACAAATGATTTGTCCAAAATTTCATCGGGATAGGGCAATAAATTCGAATTGTACTTTGTTTACCAAAATACATGGACAGACATGCATAAATCGACTCAAAATGTGATTCTATGCAGATCATCAGAGGAACTATGGGTCTATCTCGTTTCCTTTTCCCTGTTACAAACAAATGCACAAAGTCATAATACCCTGACCACCTTGTGGTGTAGGGTATAACAATGTCAAAAAAAAAAAATCCGAACAATATTTTTTATTCACATTTTGATTGACATATTTATATGTGATTTTTTAACATAGTAACTAATTAAATAGATTTCATAATTATCTAAAAGTTTCAAAACGACCTTTCCAACTTACATCTACAAAAATTTGTCTATTCGAAAAAATATTTCGGAACAATATCACACAAAATTCCATATTAAAAAACCACTTTTTATTTTAGCTTGACTTTGACCGGTGTCAGTTGACCATGCAAATTTTCGGAACAGTTCAACGCCTTTTGTTGTACTAATAAAAAACACAAAATAATGTATAAAAGTTAGACTCTCGTCTCCCCATGTTTACAACATCAGATAAAAACGACATTAAAAAACCAGTAAAGAAAGTCCTAAAGTCGGGCGGGGCCGATTTTATGATACCCTACACCACTTTGCTAATTTAGTTGAGCTCCACATAACAATTAAAAGTTTTTATGGGAGAATTCAATCATACACCCTATGATTATAATTATAATTTAAAATTAAAAGGACTAAATATGCAGAAGCATTTGTATCTTTTAAATTCGGACTTGTATTGCCCATTTGGTGCACAATTAATTTGAAATCAGATAAAGATATATATGGGAGCTATATCCAAATCTGAACCGATCGCGATAAAATTTGGCAAAGATATTTCTGAGCTGTATTTGATATATTCCCTGAATATCGTTGTTACGGAGTGCATATTACGGCTGTGGGTAACAAATACAACAAATCGGATGAACAATATATATGGGAGCTATAGCTATATCTGAACCGATCTTCACCAAATTCGGCATACTACCTTCTAGACTCAATTCGGTCGTATGTGCCAAATTCCATCCTATTTGGGTAAATATTAGACGTTTGGTGCACAATAAAAGTAAATCGGACGAAGTTATATATGGGAGCTATATCCAAATCTGAACCGATTTCGATCAAATTTGGCATACTTATTTTCAGGCCTAATTTGGTTGTATGTGCAAAATTTCATACTATTCGGGCTAATATTACACGTTTGGTGCGCAATAAAAAGCAAATCGGACGAAGATATATATGGGAGCTACATCTAAATTTTTACCGATTATCTCCAATTTCAGTAGGGTTCTTCCTTGGGCCAAACAAATGATCTGTGCAAAATTTCATCTCAATCGGATAATAAATGCGACCTGCATTTTGTTCACAAGAATACATTATCAGAAAATGCCTTTCAGAATCAGAAATACAGCAGGTTGAATGCCAATTTTGGAATATTCACCCAAAAGTTGTAGTACATTTTAATCGCTATATATTTTACGAACATCATCCGAATTCGGGCTCTTTTTCGGCCAACATGTAAACTTATGCAATACCATAACTGCAAAATATCGACATACATAGCTATATACTTAGATACATTGTGGGTCTTGGACCATTATTACAAACCAGTGACACAATCTTTTTGGCCCGATTAAAATTATTATAATGCTTCCTCAGAATATTGTAGGGTAAAATAACATTTGATCTGCGCAATGTGAGTAGAATTACCTTTGGAAAGCAAAGGTCCGCTAGGAGGAGAAGAGAAATATTGTGTCAACCCGAAACATTGCGGAATAAATTGGAATAAATGATACCGAGGAGTTTTTCAAAGTGTGTATACGGACTTTTATTTGTGATAGCCCAGGTAAATCCTTTAAATTGTGAACTAAAAGACCTAAATTCGGATTTTACATAAACATCATATTATAAACAAGGGTTTATATTTAGAATCTGCATGGAAAAATTATAAAAACCATGATATTTTTGCTCCATTACGGCTTAGAGAGGTTGAACTTTGAAATCGGAAGGAATTATTATAAGGGAGCTATATTTTAATCTATAACAAAATATCATTGCTTTGGCGGTCATATTATAATTCTGAGAAGTCATTAAATAAAACCGAAAATGATTGTTATTGAGTGTATATCATGGGAAACATAAATATCAAGTTGGATGAAACAAATATATCGGAGTTATTGCTATATCTGAATGGTGTCTAATATATATTTTTCCAAAAATGTATCTACATGTTATATGTATCATTAGATTTTACTGCAGTTTGATATTATGAATTGATTGGGACCCTCCTTAAAATCAGGTCTATATGCCACTTATCAGCACAGACCGATTTGACCTATTATAATAGAAAATTACTTATCCCTGGGCTGGGTAGCTGGGTCTGACATTTTTGAAAATTTAGAACTTTCTCGAAATTCTTTTGAAAATTTTGAACTTTCCGAAGATCCCAAAAAAAATGTGTGAGTATCCGCTGGGATCCAGGTACTTATAAGTTCCAATCATATTCTAGTATTTTTAGAAAACACGTCTTAAATAAAGGATATAAAATTGTGCAGGAGTAAGTGAAAAAAGGCTATTTAAAAAATAAGTAAGCAAAGGCTGTAGTCGTGCGGGCCGACCATGTGATATCCTACAACACTACAATATGTTAGAAGCCTCCTTATGTCCAAACAATTTTGGATGATTTCGATTTTAATTATATCGCTTTTGAAATGACCAGGGACATTTGCCCAATATGTACACACTCCGTCGTGCTGTTAGTTATCCAAATGTTAGATTCAATTGTGTGTTTAGGAATTTTTTCTGTTTTTGGTCCACTTGAACACCTAACATCAGGAACATTTTTAATTGTTGGTCCTTTTCAACCCTTAAATATGTTGCGGACATCTTTGAAAACAATAGGCCTAGCCCTTTTCAGCCTGACCCTTTCCTTGTGAAAATTTTCGTGCGGATCAGACGATAATTGCAATATGTATATAATAACCCCAAGGTTATTATGTAAGGTGAAAAAGTATTACACAATATATACTTCAATATCTGAAGTCAAATTTAAAAAATCGCATACGATAAAAATATGAAAAAGTGTCACAATATACTACAAAATCTATATTAACATCATTATTGGTATCCTTTTATTTAGATTTTTTACTTCTATGCCAAGAGGGCATTCTAAATTGACAAAATTTGTCAAAATCTCTCCAGCCATTCTTGAGATATAAGCATTCTAGCTAACATCCCCTTCCGTTGTATATACACATTGTATATATATCGCTATATATATCCGACATATTTACTATCGGCATTTACGTAACGGTCAGAATTGACCTGTTCGTCTATTTGTGATTTCGCCGGGATAAAAAATGTTATGGTCTATTTGACCCACTAAATATTAGCCGATGACCATCAAAATTGGAAGACTTCTGTCCAGCCCTAAGCAAACTTCGCTTCGATTAGTATATAATTGCGACCTGTAGAGCAACTGCAAAATCAGGACATTTTTCAGTTTTTGGTCCATTTCAACCCCTAAATATTATGCGATCATATTCAAAAGGCTTCTATTCTGGCTCTAGCCCCACATCCATTCTAAATTTCGTGAAGATCGGGCCATAATTGCGACCTGTAGAGTGATTACAAATTAACATGGACAGACGGACGGACGGACATACATAGCTAGATCGACTCAGTTCGGCGAGATAGAAAGATCCATATATACTTTCCTATGTGGGAAACCAATATTTTGAGGTATTACATAATTTTTGGCCCAATCAAACTTATAATACCCCTAACACATAGTGTTGTAGGGTATAAAATGTATGTTAAAATGTTTTCAAGACAATGCGTTGCCACTACTGAAAAGTTGAAAGAAATGGACCACAACTTTCGTGTGAAATTGTTTTGGATATCTATCAGCACGACATTGAGTATAAATGTAAGAAAAATGTGTTTGTACCTAAGGAGGTTTTCCAATATATTGCAGCGTTGCTTACTTGTTTTAAGTATACTTTTGTTGGAAGCAATTCCCATCAACAATCGTAGGTACAAAGAGCCCAATACGTTATAATATAATTAAAAAGAAAAAACAAATTTCTTCCAAATTTTTGGACAACCCACATATCATGGGATGTGTGCAATGGTTTCATTGAAATCATAAATACCAGTCTCACACAATTCTTCGTCAGTGTGCATGCATGGATGACTATGTATGGATTATGGCTCAGAAAAACTCAATAGTTGTCAAATTTCTAAAATGACACATTCACACAGACACTTAAGCATACTTCAACAACAGACGACAGATATTGGTAGAAAACTATGATTTAAAAGTAGATAAGTATGTTCGTAATAGGGTGTACCGAACAGCACAAAGGAAATGTAGGTACGGAGCTAAGTCGAAATGAAAACCGTAGTTAAAGGAATATTGTCAAGGAAATATACCAAATCACTTCATTAAATTTAAGTTAACGCATTTTTTGAAGGCCCTTAAACAACTTTATTAACTGTCCTACATATTTTCGTTACAACTTGTGACTCACAACTTTATGCTAGAACAAAAATATTTTTTAGGACACACTAATACAAACAGGCACACGCATATTCTGCATTCCCAGACCCACCCATAAACAGAAATACTTTTTCAATTATTGTATGAGGAGTTTTGAAAAGTCTCCTGGCAAAGACAAAGAAAAATTGAAAAAAAAAAAAAAAAAAAAACAAAAGGCAAGACAACAAAACAAATGCGATAATCCGACACTTCTGTTGGCGGGCATATGACGTGACTCGTGGCTGAATCAATTCGGTAAAATCATATTTGATGCTAATGCCTGCCTGTACCGATACTGCCTCCTGCTTTTTGCCTAGCCCTGCTATACAGCATTTAACGCACAACGCGTTAATATTTGAATACCATTTTTTCGAGGGCAACAGCTGCTGAACTGTCAAATTTCTATTTTAAATCCAACGTGGGTTGTCGGCTGCCTGCGACTCAAAAGTGAGATATAAAACACAAGAACAACAACGTCAACACTAACAACAAATGATTCAATAGCAGCATCAGCAGGAATAGCAAAGAAAAAAACAATGAAATAAGCTTTGTTGGACACAAAAAACACACATTTGTCTGTCTCCCTTCCTTAACACTTAGACCGACAATCAGACATACACATTTCCTCCTCTCAGCGTTATTGTTATTCTTATTATTATTTTTTTATTTTTTCGATTAATTCTTTACGGATTTTAAGTTTGGTGTGGCCCGTTGTCTTGGAATAAGATGAGTTAGAGAATAGACTTTATTTGTGTAACCGCACCCATCCGTGATGATACTATCCGTGGCGACCCAGTCACTATTTATTGCATAGAGTATTACGCGCTCAGCCAGTTAGTCAAACAATAAAATGAATGATCTTTGGAACTGAACAAATTCGGAGCTCTAATGTATCAGTTGATGCTTTCATTTATTGTTTTGTTGTCACTCTTGCTGTTGGTATTGTTGCTGTTTAAGTAATCATAATAATGGCATTCACTCCAAATACCCTCATGCTCCCATTTTCCCATAAGCTTAACTTTATGTGTACGTGTATACATTGTGTGTAATGCTTACGTATTAACATAGCTATCGAAATCTAAAAATAAATGAATGAGTGAGTCTGTGTAGTGACGAGCAAGTGGTGTTTTCTAATGAAAGTACAAACTATTCCATCTGTCTTTTGTATGAATGCATATATGCACATGCGTGTGAATTTTCCGAAACACTTCAACGAATGTATCAGAATGGGAACCAATTCAAATATGTTAATGAAAAAAAAATTTTATTTACGAATATATGTTGGTTAAAAAAAAAAACAAATTTAAAAATTAAAAAAAAATTGTTGCACTACTTTAATGCGTAAATAACCAAAACCATTAGAAAAGCAGTAACATGACATACATACACGAAGGGTTTGTCCTTCGGATTTATTTATTTCATGGCAAATACCAAGCGTGCAGTAAACTGCAATCTTTTAAAGTTGAGTGGAATTTCTATTGCAATTAGTGAATTCGAGATAGCAACATACTTCGCCGTAATAAGCGTATTTCAAATTAATTGTTGTGTCAATGGTTCTTATTAAAATCATGTCCCAATCTGATTTAATCCGATTTAAATATAATTAAAAAAAAAAATACTTTTACACCAAATTCCGCCACACATTCTGAATTTCATTGGTATCGGTTGTATATATCATGTTTGGTGCATAACATGTATGAAATCGGCCGAAATATATATGTTAGCTATACCCAAACCTCAACTGATTTCAATATAATTTGGCAATTTTTTCTGGTGCCACATTTTGTCTCTCTCGCTTTGGGAGCATCAAATATGTGAAATCGGCTGAGTATATATATGGGAGCTATAAACAAATCTGAGAGTATTTGAATATAATTTGTCAAATTTATTTTTGTACCAAATTTAGCCACTCATGCCGAATTTCATTGGAGTCGGAAATACGTATCGTGTTTTGTGCATCAAATATGTGTAATCGGCGGAAAATATATATGGGAGCTATATCCAAATCTGAACCGATTTTAATATAAATTGACTAATTTATTTTCTAATCCAAATCCCGTTACATATTCCAAATTTCTTTGGAATCGAACATACATATCGTGTATGGTGCATAAAATACATGAAATCGGTCGAAAATATATATGAGAGCTATATCCACATCTGAACCGATTTTAGTATAATTTGACAAATGTATATTTGTTTTAATTTCCGCTACACATTACAAATTTCATTTAAATTAGAGATACATAGCGTGTTTGGTGCGTCAAATACATGAAATCGGCCGAAAATATATATGGGAGCTATATCCAAATCTGAACCGATTTCAATATAATTTGGGAAATCAATTTCTTAGATAAAATCTATCACACGTTTCAATTTCATTTCAAATTGGGGATACATAGCGTGTTTGGTGCATCAAATTCTTGAAATCGGCCGAAAATATATATGGGAGCTATATCCAAATCTGAACCGATTTCAATATAATTTGACAAATTTATTTTCGGATCAAATCCCGTCACACATTCCAAATTTGATTGAAATCGAACATTCATATTGTGTTTGAGGCATCAAATGAACGAAATCGGTCGAAAATATATATGGGAGCTATATCCAAATCTGAATCGATTACAATATCATTTCGCAAACTTATTTTTGTTCTAAATTCCGTTACGTATTCCAAATTTGGAGACTGTATCTTTAACCAATCAATAGATATGTGCATATAAAATATAAATTTTTGGGAGGTACCTCCGATTCTGATGCTATATCTCCAGTTTCAAGTGGAAATTCCAAAATGTATATAGCCTATGTTACTTTCAGGCGATGTTGCAGTATATATGGAACTTTTCAGGAAAATCTATTCAGCGGTTTTCGAGTCCATAAATTACAAACAAACAAACATGCAAACATTTTCCTCTTTTATAGATATAGATGTAAAAATGATGACTCGGTAGAACAGTATAAATAAATACATGTTTCAAAAAACCTGATCGATTCGAAAATATGATCAAAACAGTCGAAATATGTAAAATCAGGAGGTACTTTTATATGAGCCAGGAGGTCTTCTACCTCCTTAGAAGCTTAGAGGCTGAAATTTTGCACATACAAACAAATTAGGCCTGAAAATAAGTATGCCAAATTTGATCGAAATCGGTTCAGATATAGCTATAGCTCCCATGTATATTGTTCATCCGATTTGTTATTTTTGTCCTCCGCAGCCGTAATATGCACTCTGTAACAACAATATTTAGGGAAATATATCAAATGCAGCTCAGAAATACCTTTGCTAAATTTTATCGAGATCGGTTCCGATTTGGATATAGCTCCCATATATAACTTCGTCCGATTTACTTTTTATTGTACATCAAACGTCTAATATTTGTCCAAATGGGATGGAATTTGGCACTTGCGAATTGAGTCTAGAAGCTAGTATGTCAAATTCGGTGAAGATCGGTTCAGATATAGCTATAGCTCCCATATATACTGTTCATCCGATTTGTCATATTCAGGGAAATATATCAAATACAGCTCAGAAATATCTTTGCCAATTTTTTTTGAAATCGGTTCAGATTTGAATATAGCTCCCATATATATTTTTATCCGATTTCAAATTAATTGTGCACCAAGTGAGCAATATAAGTCCGAATTATAAAAGATACAAATGCTTCGGCATATTTAGTCCTTTGAACTTTAAATTATAATTATAATCATAGCTTGTATGATTGAATTCTCCCATAACAACGTTTAATTATTATGCGGAGCTCTACTAAATTAGTACGGTATCATAAAGTCGGCCCCGCACGACTTTAGGACTTTCTTTACTGGTTTGCTGTTAGTGGGTCAACGCTTCTTAATAAAATCATATCCTAATTTGAACCTGGAAATAGTTTGACCAAATTTATTTGTACACCAAATTCCGTCACACCTTCCATATTTCATTGAAATTGGAGGTACATACCGTGTTTGGTGCATCAAATATGTCAAATCGGGGAGATTATATATGAGAGCTATATCCAAATCTTAACCAATTTCTAATTAATTTGTCAAATTTAATATTCGAACCAAATTCCGCCACACATTCTGAATTTCATTGGAATCGTACATACATATCGTGTTTTGTGCATAATATGCATGAAATCGGCCGAAATTTATATATAGGAGCTATACCCAAACCTCAGTCGATTTCAGTAAAATTTCGCAAATATTTTTGGTACCAAATTTCGTCTTAATTGGAATCGTTGGGTGTATCAAATATGTAAAATCGGCCGAAAATAAGTATGGGATAAATTTGAATCGATTTGAATATAATATGACAAACTTATTTTTGTGCCAAATTTAGTCACTCATGTCAAATTTCGTTGAAATCGGACATACATACGTATCGCGTTTGGTGCATCAAACAAACAAAATCGCCCGACTATGTATATGGGAGCTATATCCCAATCTGAACCGATTTCAATATAATTTGAAAAATTTATTTTCTGATCAAATCCCTACAAACATTGCAAATTTCATTGGAATCGAACATACATATCGTGTTTGGTGCATCAAATAAACGAAGTCAGTCGAAAGTATATATGGGAGCTATATCCAAATCTGTACCGTTTTTAATATAATTTGGCACATCTATGTTCGGTTTAAATTCCGTCACGCATTTCAAATTACATTGGAATCGAACAATCATGTAGTATTTGGTTATCAAATAAACCAAATCGGTCGAAAATACATAAGGCAGCTATATCCAAATCAGAACCGATTTCAGTATAATTTGGCATTTTTTTTTTTCTTATTCCAAATTCCGTTATGCATTCCAAATTTGGAGACTGTATCTGTAATATTTCAATAGATATGTGCGTATAAAATCTAAATTTTTGGGATGTACCTCAGATTCTGATGCCATATCTCCAGTTACAAGTGGAATTCCAAAAATTATATTACCTATGTTACTGTTACTTTCAGTAAAGTTTGCTAATTTAGTAGAGCTCCGCATAACAATTAAAAGTTTTTATGGGAGAATTCAATCATACACGATATGATTATAATTATAATTTTAAGTTCAAAGGACTAAATATGCCGTAGCATTTGTATCTTTTAAATTCGGACTTGTATTGCTCATTTGGTGCACAATTAATTTGAAATCGGATAAAAATTATATGGGAGCTGTATCCAAATCTGAACCGATCTCGTTAAGATTTGGCAAAGATATTTCTGAGCTGTATTTGATATATTTCCCTCAATATCGTTGTTACGGAGTGCATATTACGGTTGTTGGTAACAAATATAACAAATCGGATGAACAACATATATGGGAGCTCTAGCTATATCTGAATCGATCTTCACTAAATTAGACACACTAGCTTCTAGAGTCAATTCGGTCGTAAGTGCCAAATTCCATCCTATTTGGACTAATATTAGACTTTTGGTGAACAATAAAAGGTAAATCGGACGAAGTTATATATAGGAGTTATATCCAAATCTAAACCGATCTCGATAAAATTTAGCAAATGTATTTCTGAGCTGTATTTCCGCAAATATTGTTGTTACAGAGTGCATATTACGGCTGCGGAGGACAAAAATAACAAATCGGATGAACAATAAGCATGGGAGCTATAGCTATATCTGAACCGTTTTCGATCAAACTTGGCAAACTTATTTTTAGGCCTAATTTGGTTGTAAGTGCAATTTGGCTGATATTTCACGCTTTGTGCACAATAAAAGGCAAATCGGACGAAGATATATATGGGAGCTATATCTAAATTTGATCCGATTCTCACCAATTTCAATAGGGTTCGTCCTTGGGCCAAACAAATGATCTGTGCAAAATTTCATCTGGATAGGGCAATAAATGCGAACTGTACTTTGTTTACAAAAATACATGGACAGACGGACGGACAGAAGGACATGCATAAATCGACTCAGAATTTGATTCTATGCAGATCACCAAAAGGAACTATGGGTCTATCTCGTTTCCTTTTGCCTGTTACAAACAAATGCACAAAGACATAATACCCTGACCACCTTGAGGTGTGGCGTATAAACGTTAATGTTTTCAATTGACCTTAAGCCAAAATAAAGTTATTAAGAATTAATATACAACAGGTCAACAATAAGAAACAACAACATTCCTTAATTTCTTTCATTATAATAATGTTATTCGTTATCAATTATCCAAAAAAATCAAATATCTAACATTTTTTTCCAAGTCATATATTGTACATTGATGCCTGTACGTTTTTTATGTGGTACACTACGATTTTTTAATGCTCCGATCGCGGAACAGTACGTTTTATTAATGTTCCGACTCCGGAAAACCACTATTTTTTAGCCCTCCGACTGCGGTACACTACGACCATCGTTGTGTTCCGGTACAGTATCACTAAAAATTTTTTTGTTATATCGTACCGATACAATACCGCTAAATTTTTTTAGTGATACTGTACCGGTACAGCACACGCTGATAGAAAGAGGCAACGAAGCGCACCGGTATCAGCTAGTGAAATTACTAACATTTCGGTATGGGGATTTCGTAAGGTGTTCCATACCTATTGTAGAAACACTTCTTCTTCCTACCGATATTCAATATTGTGATGATTTGAACTACAGTTTTTATAGAAATGTTTGAATGACAGAAGTGATGCATGCCCCTCAACACATTTTTAAATGGTTTTTTTTTTCCAAATGGAGGATGATATATAAAGTACGACCCACCGAACCTACTTAATTTTTTAAATTGTTATATATAACAAAAAAATCCGTTAAGTTTCAACGCTTTTTTTTGTCCGTTTTTGTCATTCCGTTTGTAACATCCCTACATATTCGTCGTAGAACCCATAAACTATGTATATATATTTTCACAATGTTTAAACTATGTATATATATTCACAATCAGCTTAAAATTCTAAGTCGATTTAACGATGTCCGTCTATCTGTCTGTTCGCAATGGGTTCTAGCTCCGGTGGCGGAACATAATATATATAGCTCCACACATAATGGTACTTCCCGATATTCAGAATATTGATGATTTTTGTCACATTTTCTACCGATTTGTCTAAAAATTGGAATTTGTAGATCATAATGGGCTCTAGCTCGGGTGGCGCAACATTGTATGTATAGGTCCACGTTTTTGTATAGCTTCGTATACCGGTACCTCCCGATATTCGGTATTGCGATGATTTTGCCACATTTTCCCACGAATTTGCCCAAAATTAGCATTTGTAGTTCACAATGAGTTCTTACTCCGGTGGCAGAAAATTGAATATTTAGATCCACGCTTTCCTATAGCGCACACATAGCGGTATCCACCGATATTCAGTATTTTGATAATCCTAGTCACCCACGAAATTGTTTCATATTTGGTATTTAAGAAAATTTGATAGATGATAATCCTTGAAGTATACACTTGTCTATAGAGGTTCCCGTTTTTGGTATGGCTCCCATATAACGGCCTCACCCACTTTTTGGTTTTTTGAAAAGTTTAAAAGCATTATCCAAAGGGTCTTACTGGTGTTTGTAGTTTAAAGTGGAACACGTTTGAATTCAGATACTTTTATATACAAATTTTTTCTTTCCCAAAGGTGGAGGGTATTAAAAGTTCGGCCCGGCCCGGATGTTTTTTTAATTGTTTAATTTAAATGGTCAAGGAAGCATGGAAGCAATTTTGTTAGTGAAATCCTATTGGAGCGTCTAAAACTTTTAAGTGTTAAAACCAATTTGTAGAGCTGCTATATATATATATATATATATATATATATATCTTTTATCTACAGCATTTTTGTATTTTCATTTAGCAGCTGTACAAATTGGTTTTAACACTTAAAAGTTTTAGACGCTCCAATAGGATTTCACTAACAAAATTGCTTCCATGCTTCCGTGACCATTTAAATTAAACAATTAAAAAAACATCCGGGCCGGGCCGAACTTTTAATACCCTCCACCTTTGGGAATGCTGTAGATAAAAGATATATATATATATATATATATATATATATATATATATATATATATATATATATATATATATATATATATATATATATATATATATATATATATATATATATATATATATATATATATATATATGTATATATATATATTTAGTAGATATTATTTAATATGATTTTAAGTAACCGGAACATTTCCTGAGGAGCTTTAATGATTGTCTATAAAATATAACCAACAGATTGGAAAGCGGGTGAGCTAAAGGACGAAAATCGGATATAAAGATGTGTTATTTTTTTAATTGTTAACACTATTGACATAAGAACGTATTAGAGCATTATGAATTCGAACTATGACAAAACACACAAAGATTAACAAATAATACTCTCTGGAAAAAATAAATGAATTGGTTCACAAATTTATGCGAAAAACGAACATTCTGATAATACACAAGAATATATACATACGTATAACAAAGGAATTTCAACGTATGTGCGTTTCTTATTTCTAGATAAATGATATCTTTGAGAATCGTCTTGAAGCAAGTTCACTTTATGGCTCCTCTGCTCACTTTGGTTTCACATTTCAATGACTGGTACGACATTGAAGGTGACAGCGATTATTGTGAATGTGCTGGAGGCCTACTGGAATATGATGAGTGGCATAATGTGAGATTTTGTAAGAAAAAAAAAAAAACTAATGTCTTAACGCAAGGTTGGAGACACACACATTTACCTAATTCAGCAGACTCTGACTGTCTGCCTTTTTAAACACATGTACTACAATTTGCAATCCTTAATGTGAGAGGGGAGAAAGAGAAGTGGTAGTGTCGATGAGATTATGACCTCAGTTGTTTAGTTTGGCACAATGACGAAATGATTAATGTGATTTCCATTCAGCGACAAATATTTATATACTACTGATATTTTTCGTTCACTTTCAAATTAGACAATAACAAATGGAAAATATGTTCCAAAACAAACTACAAAGCTTCAGTCTGATTACCTTCAGATACACATAAACAAAAATAAAAGATAATGTAAACATACTTCATTTTAAAATATTAGGTTCTTAAAAAATTGCATTACACCATAATACTACGGGCCAGGTCATTCCGTTTATAACACCTGGAAATATACATTTTAGACTCCACAAAGTATATATATTCTTGACCAGCATAAAATTCTATGTCGATTTATCAATGTCCGTCCATCTGTCCGTCTGTGGAAATCACTCTAGCTTTCGAACGAAACGAAGTAAGTTGATAAAAATGTACTTAAATGTGTATTATTTCTGCAGGACTTTCGGTATTGAAAGTTGGCTATGTAGGTCCACGTCTTCGTATAGCCCCCATACAACGGTACTCCCGATATTCGGTATTTTGATGATTTTAGCGACAATATTTACCGGCATTGTTTCAAATTTGGTATTTGAAGTTTGTAATGGATACTACAGCCTAAGACAGAAAATGAGACATGTGGGTTCACGTCTTCGTATAGCCCCCATATAACGGTACTCCCGATATTCGGTATTTTGATGATTTTAGCGACAATTTTTACCGGCATTGTTTCAAATTTGGTATTTGAAGTTCGTAATGGATACTACAGCCTAAGACAGAAAATGAGCCAAGTGGGTCCACGTCTTCGAATAGCCCCCATACAACGGTACTCCCCGATATAAGGTATTTTAATGATTTTAGCGACATTATTTACCGGAATTGATTCAAATTTGGTATTTGAAGTTCGTAATGGATACTACTGCCTATGACAGAAAATTGTTTGTGCAGGTTCACGTTTCGTATAGCCCCCATATAACGGTACCCCCGATATACGGTATTTGGATGATTTTAGCGACATTATTTACCGGAATTGTTTCAAATTTGGTATTTATAGTTCGTAATGGATACTACAGCCTATTCCAAAAACAAATGTCTGTGCAGGTCCCCGTTTTATAACCCCCATGGTACCTCCCTTTATTCGGTATTTTATTTATTTTAGCTACATTATGAACAGATTTGTTTTCAAGTTTAGCATTTCAACATTATAATAGCTTATGACAAATGTTGTCTATGCAGGTCCATGTCGTCGTATAGACCCTAATATACGGCCACATTCGGTATTTTTAAGATTTTAAGAGAATTTTTAATGAATTTTATTTTTTTGAAAATTGCCAAATTTGTACCAAATGGTGGAGGGTATTCAAAGTTCGGATCGGCCGAACTTACATCTTTTTTACTTGTTACTACCATTAGTAACGTTCCCCCATACTGTGAAGAGCACAGTAAGTTTGTTATTCCATTTGCAACTCCTTGAAATACTCATGTCAGACTCAACAAAGTATTTATGTCCTTGATCAGTGTCCGTTTGTCGGTGTCTGTCTTTCGAACGAATTGAGATAGAAAGGTTATCTTTTGCATGCATATGTACACGTTTCGTTGTCTCCCATAAAATGTTACCTCCCGATATTCGGAATTTTGACGATTTAGATCGCATTTTCTAACAGAACTATTTAAAATTTCGGTATTTCAAGTTTGTAACAGGACCCACCTCCTGTCACAGAACATTTTCTACATGGGTTCACTTTTTCCTATAATCCCTATGTTAACCCAATGGTGTCAAAAGTTCGGCCCCGTCGAACTAAACGCGTTTTTACTTGTTTTTATTATACTACCATACAAAAGTGCCGTACAATTAGAGATTTTCCCATTTATGAAAATGTCAATGTGAACCTGGTTTTTTTATAGCACATACTGTAGTACAGGGACTGAAATATTGCAAAGGACATTTTCTCAACTTAACGCCATTGACAATTGTATATATAGAATGGGTAACAACATATTTTTCATCAATTGTCTTATAGGTACAGATTTAAATGTAATTCGTGGACACTACTGTCCCGAAATAAAATGACAACACTAAGTCTGGTTCCTTGTTCGAAACTATTATCAACGGCATATTGGCCTTTTTCAACAAGATGTTGTAAAATCATCTCGCTATTCAATTGAAGGGCTGCCCTCGTTATTGTTGTTGATACTCAACATGCTTCGGAGTGTTACAGGAAAACCCACTCCCATATAACAACTCCATTCATATAAATGTCAAATATTAAGATGGGAAATGACAACAAGTTGAAGCTTTTTGTCTGAGTTCGTTGTTTGGGAATTTACACCCACAGATCATAATTCATTTTGTTGGAATGTCTTAATCTGATAAATTATATCAAAATCACACAATGTGTATGTCACATACACACACATGTGTGTACAAACCTATACCCACCCTCAAACTCATGTGCACATTTTAAAGAAGCGCAAACGAGTATTTCTTTTCTGGCTTGCCCACACTAAATGTTATCGCGTGGTTTCAAAACACATTTTGAATGGGAGGTATTCACAGTTTCGAATTATGCTATATACATGTGGTATCCATGATAGGTAATGATTATGGGTTCTCTAGATCTAAACTTCATTGTATCTTTAAATAGTCAATGCTTTCAGTATTCTTGAGAAGAATCACATATAACTCTTGTCCTACATGGAAACATTTTTTTGTGCTGACACCAATAAACCGATTTTCGCTAGAAGGTAGCAGGTGATATTTGAACTTCCTATTTGGATCTCAAATTTAGTGGAGATCCATTCAGAGTTGGATATACCTCCTATATACAGGTTCCCCATGATTCCAAATAAATATAACCGCTCTAAAGCCATAATACGCATTCAAGAAAGGTTCATACCATCATCGTGACGTTGATTGAATTTTATATTCCTCTCAAATATTAGTTTTCTCTGTTTCCAAATTGTAACTGCTCTAAAGCCTTAATATGGTTAGTCTGTCTGGCTGGTGTACACGATAGCTCTCGAAGGCAATATCCGTTTTGATCCATACTTGGTACATCGATAGTTTTAATATATTTTTAATAACATTAGTTTTGGCGTGAAGGTGGGATATATCAGTGTACTCCTTCTGGTAAATGCAGACCACAAATATTTTTATCACTATTAAATGAAGTGGAATGCTTTATAAATGAAAAGAATAATATTGGTTTATCAATGAAAAAAAAAATCAAGCAAACTGTTCAGAAAATATCTTGAAATTTAAGTGACAACGTCGGAATACTTTTTCCCTTTTAGGCATAGCCTCCAAAAGTCGGTGGCTCCTGATTTTAAGTATTTTGATGTTTTGAGAAACAAACAAACGTATTTTGGCGTTTCAGGTTCTTAGAGGATATAAATGCACCGTTTGTTATGGCTCACATATAGTGATATTCCTTGTAACATACCGCATATCACTAATCCCAATTTCCAACCAAATCGACTGCAATTTATTGAATGAAATATAGCATTCAAAAACAAAAGGCCCATATTTTAATATATATATATATATATATATATATATATATATATATATATATATATATATATATATATATATATATATATATATATATATATATATATATATATATATATATATATATATATATATATATATATATATATATATATACAAAATCATCTTATTGTGTACTAGTTTGATTTGCGTCATTTTTTCACTATACACCATTCACGTGGAAATTTTTTTAATTGTACATGGTCCTGTACTTACAGATGGTATAAAGGTTTTGCAAATTCTCTTGTTCATTTGCTTTAACTCATCGATATGAGGTTAGTATTTTAGGTGTTTAGGATGTGGGGTGAAGCTGACGAATGTTGGAAAACTTCAAAGTCTTGATGAAAAAAAAACGAACTAACTCAAAGGAATTTTTTAGAATGGCATATTTCGTGCTCCTGTTCGCATCCATCATATTTCGCTCATAAATGCCATTGCATGGAGCATCCACCATACATCCACGTCCCGTCCCGTCCCAGCCCATCATCATGTATTAATGTTAATACATTTACGTACTCGGAATGAATGAATAAAAAGAATGTACACAATAACAGGAAACTCTCTCACTCTCCGACAGACTCTCATAAAGAAGTAAACATTAACGAGCACATGGGTGCATATGCACAGAGGCGAGTACTAACTTGCAGTTAATGCGATAAACCACACCATAAACGAGCGTCATTATATTTATATTCCTTGTAACATACCGCATATCACTAATCCCAATTTCCAACCAAATCGACTGCAATTTATTGAATGAAATATAGCATTCAAAAACAAAAGGCCCATATTTTAATATATATATATATATATATATATATATATATATATATATATATATATATATATATATTTATATATATATATATATATATATATATATATATATATATATATATACAAAATCATCTTATTGTGTACTAGTTTGATTTGCGTCATTTTTTCACTATACACCAACAGCATCTGAAATATGCAAATTTTCCTTTTTTTTTTTGGAATCCGTATTTTCTCATTCCGAAAGCCATTCTGGGACAATTCCACACTAAATTCCATATCAAAAAACCAGTAAAGAAAGTCCTAAAGTCGGGCGGGGCCGACTTTATGATACCCAAATCACTTTGCCAATTTAGTAAAGCAAAGAGGATAATTTAATCATACACACTATAATTATTATTTAAATATTCCGAAGCATTTGTATCTTTTAAATTGGGACTTGTATTGCCCATTTGGTGCAAAAATAATTTGAAATCGGATAAAGATATATGTGGGAGCTATATCCAAATCTGAACCGATCTTGATAAAATTTGGCAAAGATATTTCAGAGCTGTATTTGGTATATATCCTTGAATATCGTTTTACGGCGTGCATATTACGGCTGTGGGTAACAAATACAACAAATCGGATGAACAATATATATGGCAGCTATAGCTATATCTGAACCGATCTTCACCAAATTTGGCATACTAGCTTCTAGACTCAATTCGGTTGCATGTGCCAAATTCCATCCCATTTGGGCAAATATTAGATGTTTGGTGTACAATAAAAGGTAAATCGGACGAAGTTATATATGGGAGCTATATCCCAATCTGAACCGATCTCGATAAAATTTGGCAAAGATATTTCTGAGGGATTAAGCCTGACCATTTTGCAACAACAAAATACTATGGTATCTCGAACAAACAAGCCAACACTGTTCTTTTCTAATTCCTCGGATTTTTTTTTTCAACATAATTTTTCGTAAAAACCTTCCAACAGCAATCACAAACATCTGAAAGGAATTTTGAATGAAATCGGCGCATCCATACCCGTTTGGTTAGTTACTATCATGGTAGAAGAATATAGGTAAACGCATCGACGCATCTGCTGGGACAATGAAATGTCAAACCAATTTTGGAATTGAAAATGTTGAATGAAAAACTTTTTAAATTTGTAAAAATTTTTAAAAAAGATTTGGATACAGCTCCCATATATATTTTTAGCCGATTTCAAATTAATTGTTCACCAAATACAAGTCCAAATTTAAAAGATACAAATGCTTCGGCATATTTAGTCCTTTGAACTTTAAATAATAATTATAAATTCTCCTCTTTGCTCTAATAAAATGGTAAAGTGGTGTAGGGTATCATATAGTCAGTCCCTCCCGACTTCAGGACTTATTTACTGGTTTATTTTTAAATTTTTTTACATTACAATAAATACGTTTTTTAAATTTTTGAATAATTTTTTTTAAACCAAAAAATATTTATACTAAAGTTTTAAATGCATATAAAATGAAAGGAGTAGCGAAGCGCGCCGTTTTCGGCTAGTCGTTTTATAAGAGTAAGTGCTCTTGGGGACAACTACGAGATTAGATTAGAACTGTAGATTTAGTAGCTACATAAAAACAATAATTAAAGTTCCTTTTGCATTAATAATTAAATTCTATCAACTCAGAATAATAATTTTTTAACATAGAAGCATTAGCAATAACTGAATACTGAAATATTACACTATATATGCGTTTTTATTGCTAATTATTTTTATATACCTTAAATTCTCGAAAATCATTCCATTCACGTGGAAATTTTTTTAATTGTACATGGTCCTGTACTTACAGATGGTATAAAGGTTTTGCAAATTCTCTTGTTCATTTGCTTTAACTCATCGATATGAGGTTAGTATTTTAGGTGTTTAGGATGTGGGGTGAAGCTGACGAATGTTGGAAAACTTCAAAGTCTTGATGAAAAAAAAACGAACTAACTCAAAGGAATTTTTTAGAATGGCATATTTCGTGCTCCTGTTCGCATCCATCATATTTCGCTCATAAATGCCATTGCATGGAGCATCCACCATACATCCACGTCCCGTCCCGTCCCGTCCCAGCCCATCATCATGTATTAATGTTAATACATTTACGTACTCGGAATGAATGAATAAAAAGAATGTACACAATAACAGGAAACTCTCTCACTCTCCGACAGACTCTCATAAAGAAGTAAACATTAACGAGCACATGGGTGCATATGCACAGAGGCGAGTACTAACTTGCAGTTAATGCGATAAACCACACCATAAACGAGCGTCATTATGAAATTTCTCGTTTTTTTCTGCCGTTCTTTCTTTCGTTCCTTGGGTCTTTGTGAGCATCCAACCAACCATATTGTGTGCTAAATGCCATTGAATTGGAAGAAGATGACGGTTTTGTTGCTGGTGGCACTTAGGCGGGGGATAGGTGGGGACACGGGATGTGCCAGTTGGCAGACAAAGAGCCTGAGAGGAAAACAGCCAGTTAGTCAGATGATTTCATGGAATGCCAGTGCTCTTAAAAAAGTCCTTGACACAACCGAGTAAACAGCACAGTACATGCGGCTAAAATTTCAAAATGCGGCCATTTTCTCTGTTGGCAAACAGGATGCGGCAAACGTAGATAGAAGATGTATTCCACCCTGTGCACCTGTTATGCATGTGCCGACGAGGAGGCATCAGGCAGCCCCATGCATATTCATGTATTGAAGTTTTGTTGATTACCAGAATGCTTGACAATTTAGCGGGTTGGATATGTTCTGGAGGTTGAGTAGTTATGCTTACCAGAGTACCAAGTACTTGTAGGCCCAATTGAATTTTTCTTTGTCGCCTGGAATGGCAGTCATTCGTTGCTTCAAAGCGAAAGTTGTATTCCTCTGGGTTTCAATGAAAAGCAACAGAGACCCCTTAAGTCCCATTTCTGTTTGGATATCTAGAACAGGCAAACAATAGTTTAATTTTCAATTCATGTTAAATACTGTAAAACTGTGAAGTGTTTACTTGAGAAAATTAGAAAGTACTTTATGATAACATTTTTACATACACTGAATGATATTGCATGGTTATATTAAATAATAATATTTTTATACCCTCCACCATTCTATGGAAGGTATATCAACTTTATCATTCCGAAATACTCATGTTAAACTCCTCAAAGTATATGTATTCTGCATCAATTATGGTCCGATCTTCCCGAAATTTAGAATGGAGGTGGGACTAGTGCCAAAATAGAAGTATATTGCTTTTGGAGATGATCGCATAATATTTAGGTTGAAATGGACCAAAAACTTAAAAATTTCCTGATTTTGCAGTTGCTCTACAGGTCGCAATTGTAGATCAATCGACGAAGTTTCAATTTTGGTCGTCATCGGGTAATATTTAGTGGATGAAATAGACCATAACATTTGTGTTAAATAAAAATCAAATTTTCCATTAAACCGCGAATATTTTTAATCCCCTCCAAATCACAAATAGACAAACGGGTCAATTCTAACCGTTACATAGATGCCAATAGTAAATATATCGGATATATATAGCGAAATATATACAATGTGTAAATATAAAGAAAGGGGATGTTAGCTATAATGGTTGTATCTCAATGGATGGACCGATTTTGATAAATTTTGTCAATTCAGAATGCTGTTATAGATTTTTTTCTGTCCTTTTTTTAACGGAAACTAAAATTTATTCTCCACCTATTTTAACTACATTCAGTATCTACGAAATACTTTTTCCAGCGGATTACATTATTTTCCAATATTATATTTTAAAAATTGAATCTTAAGGATTTTTTAACGGTATAAACAGATAGTTTTAGCAGTTGTATTCAAACTATGACATATATCATATGTTACGCATATTGTTTATAAACAATTATAATCATCACCAGTTGTCATCCATTGTCACAAACTATTTCCGTGTGCACTCTAATAAAATTATTTCTTTTCTAAATTGACCTCGTGGAATTCAGATCAAAATTTTGGAGATCAATCCTTATAACTTGAGTCCATAAAAAAATAATTAGAGCATTAGACTAGCTTCTCAGTTAAAAAGAAATAGTTTACTCAAAAAGGAATATTTTGCAAAACAAGAAAAGTTAAATTATTCTCAAGACAAAAAAGAGAGAAACGACCCAACTGAGAAGGTAAGACAAATGTGATTTAAACCCAATTAAACAACAAGAGTAATGTATAGTGAGAACTATTTTGCAATATGTGAAATCTTATATAATTTTTTGTAAATTTATTGCCAACTTGGAGGTTTCCAATCTGTGGGCAAAATTTCAATAAGCTCGCAGTTGGAATTAATGCGAACCTATTTACATCTGTTGCACGACTTACCATACCTACCGTTTCATAGTCTACCATCAGCTCTAATAATATTTATAAAGAGAGGTAACTAAATAAGTTGAGTTTACTCACTTTGTCTGGTGCAACACTTCTTAAACAACAAAAATTTCCATTGGACATCATTCCAAGAGAGACTGAAAGGCACATAACCAATTTTTGGAAAAAAAAAGCAACAATAACCCTTAACCCAGTTTTACACATGTATCCTCTTTAAGCAATCACAATAACAATAATCGAATGCATGTACCGTATTTTTAATTGGACAATAAGAGTTTTGTATCATAAATTACTGATTTCACTAGATCCATAAATGTTAAATATAGACGAGAAAATAAATTTTTAACTTTATAATCATTCACCAATCAATTTAAATAATTACTATCCGAAAACAATCGATTTTCCTTGTTAACTAAATAGACTCTCCTTATTCTTTAGTTTTTCAAACACCGGTTGTGTTTACAATTTCTTCCAAATCATCTGATTTAGTTTTTCTTATCTGCTTGCTTTACATATTTCATTTTATCTGCCTAATCAATTTCTTTAAATTGCCAAAAAAAATAGAATAAGAAGAAGCATAAGATCAATTAGAAGAAACTTATAATCAAAACAAAAGCAAATAGAAAATAAGATTCAAAGAATTTTTTTTTGCACTAAATGAATTCAAGAGATAGAAAACAAAATCCTCGCATGCGACAAATTTAGAAGTATTGCAACATTAAAATTATAATATAAGAAAACAACTTAATGATTAAGTTAAATTGTAATTATTATTATGTATTTTATCCTTTAGATTTAAGAACATTATTCAATTATGAATTGCTAATTCTAATTATATAGAGGAATATGATTATATGAAGTACCTAAATGCCTAAATTTTGATAGTTCAAATATGGGGTAATCTTAACAAAGACAGAGTGAAGGATTACCAAGGATGGGAAGGGTAAAACACCCAGATGGCATAATATCTCGTCATAAAAGGTAGGTATTTGGTATAGATATTGTTCAAGAAAAAAAATATATACTGCGCTTTTTTATGAATTATGATTATACTATGTTGTCGTGTTCCGTCTGCTTTAGAAGCCAATCAACACACCTGAGAAGAGAGTTAAGAACAGGGAAGAATTCTAGCATTTTGGATGACCCTTGGATTATGTTTAGCTGTAAAATGGTCCACAACTACTAACAGCACGATGGAGTGCGTAAATATTGGGCAAATGTCCCGGTTCATAATGCCAAGGGTAATATCTGGACAGTGCTTCGGGACATAATTTCAAAAGTGAAATCTTCCAAAATGGATGTGGACATAAAGGGGCTTCTAACATATTGTAGTGTTGTGGGGTATCACATAGTCGGCCCCGCACGACTATAGGCTTTGCTTACTTGGTAATAATCAGAACCCGCAAGTATCAGCCTTTTGCAATTTGGGGTCTTTAAATATGACAAGTTTTACAAGTTTCGTAAAAAGAACGACTTAAAATAACTGAATAAGAAAAAATCAAAAACCGAAACACACACTCTAGAACCAAAAATTATTCATGCTACTCGGAATTGGATCGTATGTTCCAAACTTCAAATTATTTAGGCAAACGAATAAAGAATGATGCAACAGAGATATTTATTGGCTGTATGTGATATCTTGTACCGATAAGCACTTATATCGTTTGCATTATATGGCATAAGGATGATCCTAATATCAAACTGGATAAAACATGTTCATGGAAGCTGCAGATATATCCAAGCCGAAGCTTGACAGACTTTATTCTAGTCAAAATTTAATCTTATCTAATAAATTTAATGCATCTTAATTAGACACACGACATATGGAAGCAATATATTAATCTGAACAGATTTCGACAAAATTGGGAAAACACATTTCTAGCCTCCAGGTAATATGTACGGTATGGAATATCATTGTTATCGAGTGCTGCTTTGAACATTTTTTTTTTTTAATTCAATTCTATTATGCAAGTCCATCGTTTTCCGCAAGATATCTGATACATCAGAAATCTTCTGTATATATAGATATATATCTATAGCATTTTCAGGTTAATTGAAACCTTTTGCAATTGAAATGAATCTTTTTGCAGCAGAAGTGTAACCCTCTGCAGTGGAAATGAAACCTTTTGTAGTGGAAATGAAACCTTTTGCAGCGGAAATGAAACCTTTTGCAAATCAAATGAAATTTTTAGATTTATAGAAAGAAACATAACAAAACATTTTCATTTTTAGTAGGTTTGAAATTAAACCAACTAATTCCAACTAACATATAGTTAAAGAGGAATTTTTATTGATTATTAATATCTATTTTTTTTATAATATTATTTCTTAAATTTTCAGTTCCCACAAAAAGTAGATGCAGAAAGATCTTTTCTTCAATAAACCCGAATTAGATACCTTTTTATAACCCCCTCCCAGGAAAGGAGGGTATATTAAATTTGTCATTCCGTTTGTAACACCTCTAAATATTCGTCGTAGACCCCATAAAGTATATACAATCATGATCAAAGTTGGTTTAATGATGTTCACCTATCAGTCTATTGAAGTCACGATATTGAGGTTAAATTCGATATAGATCTTTGAAATTTGGCACAACATAGTGTTGTGTCTAGGATGTTTAGTAGTGAAAATGATACCGGGATGTTTCAATAAAGCATTACATTGTATAGGGGATAATTTCGCATTTCAGTCCTGCCCATACCTATAAAGGCCAACATTTCTTTAAATTCCTCTTTTTAGCGTTAAGCATTTGGAATTTAATAATATGGAAATATTTTATATCAAATCAATAAAGAACCATTTGTTATTACAATAATTGAAAATTTAAGAAATAATATTATAAAATCATCGATATTAATAATCAATAAAAGTTCCTTTTTAACTCTATCTCTATTAGGAATAAATAGTTGATTTAATTTTAAACCTACTAAAAACTAAAAAGGTATCAAAAGGTTTCATTTCCACTGCAAAAGGTTTCATTTCCGTTGCAAAAAGTTTCATTTCAATTCCAAAAGGTTTCATTTAATCGGAAAATGCTATATATATGAGCTTAATTAGATTGGTTTAATTCTATGTTACCAATCCATTGTTTTCCGAAAGATATTACATATTTGTCTTCTGGCATGCTAAAACAGGTAATCCACCAATTAATAGAACAATTATTTAGGAGATCTGCGTAGATCCTACACCAGTACCACTGAATTGAGCTGTTTTCTTGAAACTAAATATGTATGAATAGTTCCTTGGAAGAATGATTTCTATCCGCTAGGAACTGCACCGCAAATAAAGCAAATTTCGATAGAAAATATGGTTCAAACCCCAAATATACTACTCTAAATGGGGTGTTACTATTATATGAGCACGAAATCGTGGAGCTATGTGTATCTCTTTCAAAATCAACAAGTAAAAAAGCAGTAAGTTTGGCCGGGCCGAACTTTGAATAGCCTCCACCATTTAAAATAAATTTGAATATTTTCGAAAAAGATAACATTCGCCAAAAATTCTGTTAACATTTTAAAAATACCGAATATAGCCGTTATATTAGGGCCTGTGCGACGTGCACCTACATAGGCATTGTTTGTCACAAGCCATTACCATATTCAAATTCGAAACTTGAAATAAACGGTGAATAATGTAGTTAAAATCATTAAAATACCGTATATATGGAGGTACCGTTATATAGGAGCTATACGAAGACCTGGACCTGCATAGACAATTTTCTGTCACAGGCTGTAGCTTCCATTACGAACTTCGACATCTCAAACAATTTCGGTGAGTATTGTACCTAAAATCGTCAAAATACCGAATATAAGGAGATACTGATATATGGGCCTATACGAAGACCTGGACCTGCATAGGCAATTTTTTGTCACGGACTGTAGTTCCCATTACGAACTATAAATACGTAATTGGAAACTACTACGGTGAATAATGACGCTAAAATCATCAAAATACCGAATATTGGGAGGTACCGTTATATGGGGGCTATATGAAAACGTGGACCTACATGGCCCATTTACGAACTTATCCTGACTACTTGCAAAATTCGTTCGGAAGATAGAGTGATTACAACAGACAGACAGACGGACATGGCTAAATCGACATACAATTTAATGCTGATGAAGGAGTGTAACAAACGGAATGACAAACATAAAATACGCTTCGTATTATGGTGGAGAGTATAAAAGTAGGGAAAATGTGTTCAATCAAACTATTTTTTTTAAATTATTCCTTATTCCTGACTTTAAAATGGAATGGTCATGTCGGAAAAGATAAAAACATACTTCAGTGATGATTTTTTGTCAATATATGGTTTTTTTATACCCTACACCATATTATAGAGGGTATATTAAGTTTATCATTCCGTTTGTAACACCTCGTAATATACATTTCAGACCCCACAAAGTATATGTATTTTTGACCAGAATAAAAGTTCGTCATTCTGCCTGTCCGTCTGCGTCCGAACGAATTGAAGTAGGTTTTGTTTTGTCTCCAGGACTTTTGGTATTGAAAATGGGCCATATAGGTCCACGTTTTGGTATAGCCCCCTTACAACTGGAAGGTACAGTTTGGTATATTTGGTATTTTGCTGATTTCAGCGACATTGTTTACCGGAATTGTTTCAAATTTCGTATTTGAAGTTCCTAACTGGTACTACAGCCTGCGACAATAATTTGCCTATGCAGGTCCACGTCTCCGTGTAGCACCCATGTATCGGTACCTCACTATATTTGGTATTTTGATGATTTTAGCTACATTATACACCGGAATTGCTTCACTGGAATTGTCTCAAATTTCGTACTACAGTCTATGATAGAAAATTTTCTATGTAGGCCTTCGCATAGCCCTCGTATGTCGGTATCTCCCGATATTCGATATTTTGATGATTTTAGCAACGTAATATACCGGAATTGTTTCAAATTTCATATTTGAATACTGTAATGGCCTATGAAAAAATTGCCTATGTAGGTCAGGTCTTCGTATAGACCCAAATTATTATTTTCCAAATAAAAATTTCCAAAGGGGTGGAGGGCATTTAAACTTACTGTTTTTTACTGGAAAACCACAAGTGGCTATTGTTAGAACACTCCACCATTTAAATATGAATAAATAAATCCCGACGTCAAGGAAGAGGACGGAAGAAAACAGCAACATCAGCAGGATTAGTTCGAAATGTAAAGAAGCGACTTGATCGAAACCCTCGTCGCAGTGGCCGAAAAATGGCTCGTGAGCTGAACATATCGCAATATTCCATTCGGCAAACATTAAAAAGAGAAAAGAGCTTGGGGTAAAGCCATTCAAATTTCAAAAATTGCAAGAACTTACACCGCAACGAAAGAAAATAGACTCAAAAGAGCTAAAGAGTTGCTTCGTTTGGCCAAAAGTGGTGAACTGGCGAATTTGGTTTTCTCCGATGAGGAAACATTCGTTGTCCAGCAGTTTGGAAACAAACAAAATTATCGTATTTGCTTGCCAAAGAGGTCAGCTGAAAATGTGCATCTTCGGTTGACTACCAGAACTCAAATGCCGGCCATGGTGATGGTGTGGGCCGATGGTCGCTCTCCGCTCGTATTATTCAACCGTGGCATCAGAATATATGCCGAATATTATCGCGATAATATTCTGGAGGGTGCATTAAAGCCCTGGGCACGCAAACATTTTGGCCGCAGACCTAGGTCAGGACTTAGCACGCGTCACCCAAAAATGGTTACCAAATGAGGTTCCTCGCTTCATTTCCAGCACACAATGGCCACCAAAATCTCCGGATACCAATTCGTTGGACTAATGTGTCTGGAGATTTTGTAAAGCAAGTTTGGCTTCGCCGTGAATGGGCCAAAATACTGCAGAGTAACATTCGGGCAGCGTGTGATGGTTTCATTGGCGGTTTGAAGGCCATAATTCTTGCCAAAGGTGACCAATGCGAACAAATCTAAACTTATTCTAAAATTTGATGCTATTTCTGACATTTCTTGCTTTCATTCAATAAAATTAAAAAAAATGTAAAAATTATGGCGTTTGACTTTGTTGCATTTTTTATCTCACCCTGTATTTAAAAATGTTAGGTCAAAAATTTTTATACTAATTAAAGAAATCTTTGTATGATCTGTGCTGAATATTTTGAGGAGTTGCATAAGATGGTGCAGGATATAAAATTTTTTTTTGTCAAAGTTGAAGTACACTCGCCGTATTTCATTATCATTCATAAGAGTGTTGTGGAAACAACCGATCCAGTACGTCGAAAATATTTTATATTAGACATATGTCCAGTTTTAAGGCAAAGTGACAGAGTTTCTCTAAACAAAAAGCTTTTTCTCATGGGGCTTTACGTTTACCTATGACAGCACTGTTAAATAAATACAAAAATGAACAAACACATGTCAATAGAACAAATTTTGTGTTATTTTGTTTTGTGATTTCTAGAAAGAAATAAGTGTTTAAGTAGTGAAAATATTATGTTTGGATTGTTATTAATACTAATTCTCTCAACTTTTTGCGATAATGTTGCTATTTGTTTTCTACTAAGAGCTCGGATATAAGTGACTGTATTTGGTATTCCTTTTATAGTCAATTTTTACAGAAACCCAGTTGTATTAAAAATGTTTTCGTTTTCTTTCTAAGCGCCAATTGAGTAAATGACCAAAAATATAGTTACAGGATCCCGAACCCCAGATCAATTAATTCAGTACAATACGAACAAAAATTATTCTTTCGACTTCTTCCGTTAACAAAGATCTGATTGCGCACAATGCCACCTAGTTTTTGAGCACCTCTTGATATTTCATTGCCAATCAGTCAACGAAATTGTGTGTCTGTGTTTACTTAACTTGAAATGCATTGTCCGTGGAGGACAGAAGTAGACATGAACGATAGCAGAGACACAAAAATATCTAGAATCACATACACGTCCACATAAATTATGACCGTGCCACACACATTGTTGACGGGTACCCGCTACCTGAGTTTAATCGGCTTAGTTTTCCCCACGCATAACATAGATCTGAACATCACAAGAGGCTTTGTCTTTGATTTTTTTTTTTTTTTTTTAAATTTTGTTTTCATGAAGATTCTTCATTTTTAATATAAGAACGGAGTAAAGCATATCAAACCAAACCTATCAGAACGTTTCATCGCATGTCGTTAATTTAACCCATTGTGATACGCTTTGGCCTCTGTATTTTCGATTAGAAGGTGGAGTGTTGCTCTTTATACTGTGAGGGGCATGCGATGTTTAATTTGGATGTACACAGTACTTCTCCTATATAGTATTGATAATGTTTCCGTTTTATTTCTTCAGTTGATTGTTTATCATCAGTTTTTGTTTAATCGATGCTTTAGATGTTTTCTTTATTCATGTATCTCTGAGAATGACCAACTCCTCGTGTTTGTTTATCCGTATTTAGCGGTACTATGTGTGGAAATGAATCATTTACATGCATTCGTTCGTTTATGGAGCCATTACACGATATGCATAATATTAGAAAAAACAACATAGGATAACGCAGGATTGCTAATTTTTAACTGAAGTACCTAACAATTGTATGTCTTTTATTGTATGTCACGATGTTATCTTTCTAACAAACTTATACAGAAAGAAGGACGGCGGGGCAAAAATGAATAATAATTTCACAAATGATTCTGTCCAAGATCTAACAGAAAGAAATTGTACATTATTTAGAGAACTTAAATAATTATGAATATATTACAAGAACTCATAAAATGAATAAATTAGGATGTGAACTTTGTGTAGGTGTTGTTATGAGGTCGGGAATCAGAATATTCAATTGTTTTCATTGCTACAAAGTATTAAGGACTTCTAATACCTTGTTTATAAGATATCTTTATGTGCAAATTATACATTTACGCATAACAGAGCCAGTAAAACTACATCTAGGTGAGTCTATAGAAGGAGTGGAAAATTCTGTCAGATTTCGTTAAGTACTGTCTGAGCACCCTCAGAACATAAGCAATACACGAACCATCTCTGGTCCAAAGACTCTTGATCTTCTATCATACACCCACTTCCGTGGTTATAAGTATACAGTTTGTAAAGGGCAACTATTACCACCTCGACTATATTATAGAACGGCAGATGGGAGACTCATTGAAAGGATAACAAGCTTCCTCCTGAGTTTATTATCGAAAAAAATCGCGTAAATATTGAAAATATTATTTTGACTTTTAAAATGTATAATTGCATTGTTTCATAATATTTTATTAATTTTTACTTACTATTTTCGATCGTACATTTGTAGTGTTTATTATTATTATTATTATTATTGTTATTATTATTATTATTATTATTATTATTATTATTATTATTATTATTATTATTATTATTATTATTATTATTATTATTATTATTATTATTATTATTATTATTATTATTATTATTATTATTATTATTATTATTATTATTATTATTATTATTATTATTATTATTATTATTATTATTATTATTATTAGTATTATTATTATTATTATTATTATTATTATTATTATTATTATTATTATTATTATTATTATTATTATTATTATTATTATTATTATTATTATTATTATTATTATTATTATTATTATTATTATTATTATTATTATTATATTATTATTATTATTATTATTATTATTATTATTATTATTATTATTATTATTATTATTATTATTATTATTATTATTATTATTATTATTATTATTATTATTATTATTATTTTATTATTATCATTATTATTATTATTATTGTTATTATTATTGTTATTATTAAATTCTAATATGATGTGAAGTATTTTTGGGGAGTATAAAGCAATAATGGACAAAACCGTTATTTATAGATTTATGTATTTAATGGGTAAATTAACTTTACAAGTATTATAATTTCAGAAGATAACAACAAAAAAATCAATTTGATTAACATTATTTAATTGATTATATAATTAAATTATCTTAATGGAAACTGAAATTGCAGGCGGGTTACAATGAAGTCATATCAAACTTAAAGGATAATTACTTTTTTAAAAAATCGCTCAAAAACCACGAAAAAAAGACTATCTCATTGGCAATTTTCAAAAAAATTAAATCCGTTAAAATCTTAAAAATATAGTCGTATATTAGGGACTATACGATGACGTGGACCTACATAGGCAACTTTTACCATAAGATATTACAAATATTCAAATGCGAAAATTGAATAAAATTGTTTATAATGTAGTTAAAATCATCAAAATACCGAATATAAGGAGGAACCATGGGGATTATAAAACGTGGACCTGCACAGACAATTTGCCGGCATAGTCTGTAGTATCCATTACGAACTTCAAATACAAAATTTGAAATAATTCCGGTAAATAAACAAATGGGGGTACCGTTATATGGGGGCTATACCAAGACGCGGACCTGTACAGACAATTTTCTAACATAGACTGTAGTATTCATTGCGAACTTCAAATACCAAATTTGAAATAGTTCCGGTAAATAATGTCGCTAAAATCATAATAATACCGAATATCGGGGGTACCGTTACATGGCGGCTATACGAACACGTGAACCTGTACAGACAATTTTCTGTCATAGGCTGTAGTATCTATTACGAACTTCAAACACCAAATTTGAAACACTTCCGGTAAATAATGTCGCTAAAATCATCAAAATACCGTATATCGGGAAGTTCCATTATATGGCGGCTATACGAAGACATGGACCTACATGGCCCATTTTCAATACCAAGTCCTGCAGACATAATACACATTTAGTACTTCATTTCGTTCGGAAGCTAGAGTGATTTCAACAGACGGATAGACTTACGGACATTGCTAAATCGACATAGAATGTTATGATGAACAAGAATATATATACCTTGTGGGGTCTAAAATGTATGTTTCGAGGTGTTACAAACGGAATAAAAATCTTAATATACCCTCCATACTATGGTGGAGGGTATAAAAATCAGATTATTCAAAATATCCAAGAAACCGACGGTAGGTAGGTGTTTTATTATAATTTATGCCATGATTATTTATTTCTATTTAGAAATTACTATGGATTTTTACCTATAATAAGAATTGTGCCGCTTATATAAGTCAGATCTGTGATTTATTATGCTTTAAAAAATATGCATAAAGTCTAAAAGTACGGGCCGACATCGCGGACCGGGCCTGCTAATGCTATATTTATCCAATTTAACCACAGCGCATACATAGAACCTTGCCGTTACTGGCAATCTGTTTTGAATGTGAGCTAAACTTAAAGCCATTTAATAATTTGACTTAGTTTTAAGTAGCAAAGAGACTAGGATATGCTGGAGGATAGCATATTTCGCCTATCGCACATATCATGGATATGACAATAAGTCGAAATATCCTAGGTAAAGGTGATAAAGTATGTGCACCTTTTTTCATTGCAACTACATTTACGTAACTATACCTAATAGGGACGCTTAAGTTATTGGTGAACCACCTCTGGATGGTCAGGTCATGTTCAAAGATATGAAGACACCGATGCTGACGTATTCCCTACTAAACCACATATTAGAAAGCCATATACGCTTATTAATTATTGCATTTATGATGGACCTTAAATCTATCAAATCAAGTGCTTCTTAATCGAGAGCCATTCCATCGCAAGAAAGCCCTATTTGAAATATTTTGATTTCATTAGCTTTGTTGGGTCCAAGGGTTCCCAGTCGGTTGGTGAGACTGTCAAACCAGGGACAAGCTATCACGTCAGCTTTTTAAAATTTCTCACCGACAAAGATCGGAAACTTATAAACACTATTTACTATAGTTAAATAGCGCCTACAGTACTTTCGTCGCTAACAATTACAAAACAATTACAAAATTACAAACACATGATGTTATCAATTTTCGTCGGTAATTCTGTCGCTAACTATTTACAGGTTCACACTACTGTTCGGTAATCTCAGGAAGCATAACCTGCTCAGGTCTATCAATTAGTAAGTCTGATCCAAGAATCGGGGTCACGATCTATTTTGCGACCGATGCACACAGAATTGATATAAAACATTGACCAACTCATTGCAATTTCAGTTACAATGTCCAGGACTTAATTTATCACGAATTGCCAGATAAATGAAAATACGGGGCATATTTTTTTAATTTCTTTGTCTTGCCAGATACTGTGACATACAGTAAACAGATGTAATATGAGAAGGGGTCAACTTGCATATTTTATACCCTCCACCATACATAGTACAGAGGTTATATTAAGTTCGTCATTCCGTTTGTAACTCATCGAAATAATAACAAAGTATATATATATTCATAATCAGCGTAAAATTCTAAGACGATTTATTTGTTGTAATCCCGCTTGAGTCAAAACGAATAAATATAGGAAGCTACAAACTTGCACAGGTCCAGTTCGAAGATGGGATATATCGGTCCTGACATTCGGTATTTTGATGATTTTAGTCACATTTTTCGGTGGCATTATCTGTAATTCTACACAAGGAGTTCTTACTTACGTACTTTACCCCCTGAAAGAGAATTTTTTTATATAGGTCCACGATATCGTATAGCCCTCATACAATTTTGCCCCGATATTCGGTATTTTGATGATTTTAGCCACATTTTTTAATGGAACAGTCTGAAAATCCACAAAATGAGTTCCCTTTGAGCACTTTACCCCCTGGAAGAGAATTATCTGTATAGGTCTACGTTTTAGTATAGCACCCATATAACGCTACCCCGAGATATTCGGTATTTCCAGGTTTTTAGCGACATTATTCACAGGAATGGCGTCAAATTTCGTATTTGAAGTTAGCAATGGGTACTGTAACCTATGACGGAAAATTGTCTATGCAGGTACACGTCTTAGCCCCCATACAACTGTATCTTATTTTATTCCGTATTTTGATGATATCAGCGACATTATTCACCGGAATCGCGTCAAATTTCGTATTTGAAGTTCGGAATCCTTACTACAGCCTATCACTTATCCAGCACCATTAAAAGGTTTTCCCATATAAAGGTTTTCATTTGAGCGGTATTTTTCGACGGATTTTTTTAAATTTTCAAATTCCTTAACTTAGCTAGCTGTTTTTTTCTTGTTCGTATTGTTTTACGTATACCACAAAATGCCAGAAATAAGTGCAACTTTAGACCCCACTGTTAAGTCATTGTTATTTTCTTCAATGTAAACAAAAGTATGTGTGTATGTTTGTTTTAACCATTCCATGAAATGAGATCGTTCGTATGAGTGCAGGCGGTAACAGAGGAACTCTGGGTACATTTGTATAAATGCATGTATATATGTATGTATAAACATACACATGGCATATACACCCTTGAATAGATATGGGTATATTAATCTTTAAAAGTGAAATATTTCACAAATTATTCATTGAATTGACGACACTTTGTGTACATTTGTCTTACATCTCTTGTTTGTCTGTTTATATTTCATTTTACATAAATAAACATTTTATAACAGCAACAACAACAATTTCAAGAATTAAAACAACGCCTGTGACAATGTAAACAACACAACATAAATACACAATGATTGAGTCATGGATTCGTCGTGAAACACTTGCAATGTACGAGGACTGATATTAATATCGTGGTTCCAGAGACAACCAAATTATCATAGCAATGTTTTTCAAATATCAAGATCAATACAATTTATCGTTCGTGTTTTGCAATACAAAATACACCGCTCTGGAATAAAACCCCATTTTAAGAGTGGTGACAATTCATACATTACGTGACACTATAGTACAGGGTGTATCGTCGTTGTGCATTAGTTTGCGGCATAAAATGGACCAGCAGTTTCAGGCGATTTATGCATGATTCTCAGTCCCACGATCTGTTTGTTATTTGCAAATTAAGATACATTTTATTTAATTATCTATATATATATATATATATATAAATCAATTGTTGTTCGTTGGTACCGATTTGCATAATTTTAGTTAGGTTTTTAAAGAAAAAATATTGACCACGACTAATTTAACGCTCACTATTTTGATTTATCTAAAATCTTTATATTTACCAGATAATGAAGATATCGATTTGAAAATTATTACACGAGATACTGTAGACTTTCCCTCCAACCCTAGGGATTTATTTGGGGGCCCTGAGGAACTGACCACGCATACTTCTAATCTATATATATAATAACCAATTGTTGTTCGTTGGTAATTGAATCAGTTGGGAAAATTCTGCCGAACCCTTAAACAAACCCGTAACCTTAACTTATAGGTAACGACATACGGGGACTATGTGCTATCGTCAGTAATTACACTGCGCCCTAGACAATCGTGAGGTTGGGAAATTTTTCGGTTGGTAGATAAAAATACCAAAAGGGGGTGTTCCCAGGTCAAACTTTTTAGGGTCCAATTTATATAGCTTAAACATACACAAAGGGACACAAATATTTTCCTCTATACTCCGCAAAATTTAAGATAGAGTTTTAAATTTGATGCAGTCCAATGGGTTACATAAAGAATCGTTTGTACAAAATATGTTTCAGGTTGGTCTGCATTGTGATATAGCCCTCTTTTAATTCCATAAATGTTGGTTATTAGAGATTTTAGAAAGAACAAAACATTCATTCAAATAATTACAAGTATAGGACCAAGCTTTGGTATAACCCTTATATGAAGGCATCCGCTAATTTCAACTATTTCCAGGGTCATGGTCACATTCTAGTTCATCTCAATGTTTTGTCAATGTCAATGTTTTGGAGTAGCGCCCATATAAAGGTTCCTCCTGGTTTTACCTATTTCGAGGGGTTTGTAACCCGCCATTAATTTCAGTTCTCAAGAAATCAAGTCAATTAAATAATAAAAATCAAGTCAATTAATAAAATTTTTTATATTTTATTTTTGAATTCGAATATTAATACCAATTTATTTAATTGACTTGATTTCTTGAGAACTGAAATTAATGGCGGGTTACATGGAAGTGTAGTACTGAATTATGTAGTGGCGAAACGGAATAAATGATATCAAAATTATTTAACGCGGTCACACCAAAGTTAAAAGATAATTACTTTTTTAAAATCGCTAAAAATCACGAAAAAGAGATCTCATTGCAAAAATTCTCATATCGGGAAAAAACGAAAAAAAAAAAACATTTCAATGGAATCGAATTTTAAAATAATAGTACATTCTATTGACAAACTTTGTAAGGATTTTTAAACATTTGCTATAAAAAAACAGCGAACAAATTGAAGACTTTTTCAATTTGTTATTCTTCTTTTGTCAATTTTTTTCAATTTGTATTATCATATTGAATTCAGTGGATTTTTTGTGAACAAAATAAAGAATACTTTTCACTATATACAATTTCTCACCAAAAAAATTAAATAAGGGCGAAATACGATGTTAACTGACATCTACCTTTCAACTCCAGGGCCTACATCGTGGTTTAGCTGGAAGATGTGAACACATTTAAACAAACAAAAATTACGGAAAAAGCCTAATGGAGCTCATTTCAAATCATGGACCTACTTCTTTCATGTGACTATTCTTTCTTCTTTCATGTGACTATTCTTTGGGAGTACAATCAGTAAAATACCAAATTTAAAGGGTGCAAAATAGTAGGGACTTTTAGTAAGAAAAGGATTTCTATCCTTCCAGAAATTCTTCCCAAACATTCAAGATACCTTAAATCGCTTTTGAGGGTCATGATATCGATCATAATTCACGGATAAGGGTACAACCCGATTTCATATTTATATTACCATCGTATGATTTAAGCTATTTTTGGGGTCTTGGCCACTTTTTTCATTTTTTGGCCCTTATTTGGCATCTTTGTTTCTAAGGGGGTAGAGAACCTCTTCCCATAAAATTTTAAATTTTCATCATCAATCAATTGATTTGGCTAAAAAATTGTATTAATGCTACCCTGGTGTAGGGTACCATCATACAGATAATTGCCACATAGGAATTTATTTGAGTAAAGTCCCCATATTGGAGTATCTCCAAGTCCACTTTCATATCTAATGTGAGGTCAGAAAAGAAAATGTTGTATTTTATTGAATTTGTAACCCACAAGAGAATATTGGCTTGGAACTTAGATTTGGGAGGTACATCTTTATGAAATAAATTGTGGAAACATGAACAAATTACAAATATAAAAGAGTAGCACGAGACCGAATATTTTTTGAATCGTCATTGAATTACACTATGATGAAAAATATGGACTTTATGGGGTCTCCAACTAACAAATAAAATTAATTCCCATCTTACGGTAATGGGTGTAAAATAGTAATTATATTTGACTATTCTGAAATCATTCTGCCCTCAATTATGAGGGCCATACAACTATTTTTACTCATTTAAATCACGCGAAATATTTTTCAGTTTGACATGCTATATTGTTCTGCTATATTTTTGATTTGGCCTCTATTTGTCATCTTGGATTATAAGGGGTAGAAGAAAGATTTCAATGTAGGTCGATGTTTCGGAGTAGTGTCCATATAAAGGTACCCCCTGATTTTACCATATTTCAAAGGATTTGGCTAAAAATTTATATTTGGGGTGGAAATCTTACACAAAAATTTCAACATATCTAAAAATTTTAGAATTTTCTCCATGTAATAGTACCCCCTCAAGTCCACCTTTTGGCGGACAAACAGATCGACATGATTAGGGTTACTTATGAGGACTCTAATGCACAATCTGAGGTGCTAATGGCTTTAAAAAAGTAATTAACTTTGGCTATTCTTAAATCATTCAGACGACATATATATATATATATATATATATATATATATATATATATATATATATATATATATATATATATATATATATATATATATATATATATATATTTATACATGTTTGCATTAATTTTTGCGATTACTTCCTCACTGCAACGAGTGTAAGTTGCAAAGCAGTACGTTATTTTGTAGCCACGCTTTGGGTATATGTGGACACTTTCGGGCATAAAGAAGAAGCATAAATAACGATCTGTGTCAAAGTGACAGGATGCCGGAACTTACTAGCTCACTTATTCCTGATAGCTGGGAACGACATCAAATTAGGTTAATTTAGATTTCACGCCTATCTCAAAGCATCCCCTAAATGTATGTTCGAAATGTGCTTGTTTTAATGCAGCGCTACTCAACAAACACACACAGACATTAAGAGCACACGCCCACATCATTAAACAAATACTGCGCGACAAATGCTGGCGTACGTTTACAATCTGCACGCGCCGCATCCGTATTACACGTGTTGCTCTCAGAAATATTGTCAGAAGCTGGATGGGTAAATTCTGCATCCCTGAAACGCATGCATATTTTCAAGAATTTTGGATAACGTTAAAATGTGTTTTCCATTAACACCTCCATCTCACAATAAGTTTTGCTAAAATGTCGGGTAATATTTAAATACTATGAAATGAAAGTATGCTTGAACTGCAGGTCTCCAATGTTCAGTCTGACGTTAGACGGCGGGATTACTTTTATTCCCACTCTCCAGCAAATGTTTGTGTAACTTACTCCTCCCTAGTTTCTATCATATTCTATAAGGCAAAGGAATAACGATGCAACTATTAAGTAAATGAAGCGTAATTAAAAGTAATTACCATGATGAAGGTTATTATGACTTCTATCATAAGGCCCTCATGTGAATTGTGAGTTTTTACGCCGTATAGCCAATTTTATTCAACAACAGTATTTAGTTTTTCTGCTGATGGAATTAGAAATAATGTTGAGATTTTTACAATTAAGTTTTGGTCGCGTTAGTTAAGTTCGGTCGGGCCGAGCTATTAATATCCTATACCATATCCAACGGTTGGAAAATAGAGTTACGGTCTTCAAAAAAAAAAAAAAAAAAACAATAAAGTAGGTGGCTCCATTAAACAGGGCCATACCAAAACGGGAACCTAAAGAGACTATTTACACCGTAAGGATTTTTTATCTATTGCAAGACATAAATACCACATTTAAAAAAATTGCAAAGAAATGTGTCTAGGATCATAAATATACCGAATATCGGTGGGTACATTTAAATGGAAGGTACTGTTATGTTTCCTAAATCGTTAAAATACCCAATAACCGAAGACATAGTAATCTTTAGGCCACACCTACCTACGCTTATGACTCAAGATCGAGTGATTTTCACAATATAAACAAATTCGGAATGGCCTTTTGGCAAAAAAGGATAAAACCTTAAAAACATCGTAAAAATACGCCAATGAAACTCTGACAAAAAATTTACATTTGTAATGTCTTATGCCATGTTTACGTTAAAACTTTTTGTAGGGTTAACCTTCTTTGAGAGGATTTATTTGAAGTAAAAGTAATGGATATGACAATTTAAATCCAAATTCAGTGGGTTAACCCTCATATATATAAACGTACTATTACACATTTAGAAAATAAAATCAATGCACAGTACGATGGTAGTTTAGAAGTGAAGTGAAGATGGACAATCACAACAAATTACACAATCAAATGGTTTCTAACTACAATATTTATACCCTACAACACTATGTGTTGTAGGTATTATTAGTTTGATTGGGCCAAAAATTATGTAACACCTCGAAATATTGGTTTCCCACACATGAAAGTATATATGGATCTTCCTATCTCGCCAAGCTGAATCGATCTAGCTATGTACGTCCGTCCGTCCGTCTGTCCATGTTAATTTGTAATCACTCTACAGGTCGCAATTATAGTCCGATCTTCCCGAAATTTAGAATGGAGGTGGGACTAGTGCCAAAATAGAAGCCTATTTCCTTTGGAGATGATCGCATAATACTTAAGGACCAAAAACTGAAAAATTTCTTGATTTTGCAGTTTTTCTACAGGTCGCAATTATAGACCAATCGAAGCGGAAATTGGAAGCCTTCCAATTTGGATGGACATCGGGTAATATATAGTGGATGAAATAGACCATAAAATTTGTGTTAAATAAAAGTCAAATTTTTCATTAAACCGCGAATATGTTTAATCCCGGCGAAATCACAAATAGACGAACAGGTCAATTCTGATTTTTTTGAAAATTGCCAAACTTGTTCCAAATGGTGGAGGATATTCAAAGTTTGGCCTGGCTGAAATTACAGCTTTTTTACATTTTTTATATGTATAAAAGAAAACATCTATATATATGTAAAAGAAAGTTGTGTTAGTTACTACGCTTATAACTTAAGAACCGCTGGACTGATTTTAACGATTCATACAAATTCGGAATTGTCTCCTGTCCGAAAAGGATAATATACAAAAAATCGCGTAAAAATGTGATATATTAACATTTTCATTTTGACTTTTGAAATGTACAATAGTAATGTTTTATTTTGCATGATTTTTTTCCATTTTGACTTACTTTTTTCTAATGTACATTTCTAGTGTTTTTTATTATATTTTATTTTTGAATTCGAATATTAATACCAATTTATTTAATAGACTTGATTTACATGGAAGTGTAGTACCGAATAATGTGGTGGCGGAACGGAATAGATGATATCGAAATAACGCGGTCACACCAAGGTTAAAAGATAATGACTTTTTCAAAATCGCTAAAAAACCTCGAAAAAGAGATCTCATTGCAAAAATCCCCAAATCGGGAAAAATCTAAAAAAAAAAATCAATGGAATCGAATTTTAAAATAATAGTACATTCTATTGACTATTGTAAGGATCTTTAAACATTTGCTGTAAAAAATCAGGGAACAAGTTGACGATTTTTTCAATTTGTTATTCTTCTTTTGTCAATTTTTCCAATTTGTATTATCATATTGAATTCAGTGGATTCAGTTCAGTCACTATATACAACTTTTCACCAAAAAAAAATAAATAAATAAGTGCGAAATAGGATGTTAAATGACATCTACCTTTCAACTCCAGGGCCTGCATCGTGGTTCAGCTGAAAGATGCGAACACATTGAAACAAACAAAAATGACCGAAAACACTTAATGGGGCTCATTTCAAAGCGTGGACCTACTTCTTTCATGTGACAATAATCCGTCCAAAGAGAGCTCAAAATGCAAAATTCTTTTTGAGTACAATCAGTAAAATACCAAATTTAAAGGGTGCAAAATAGTAGGGACTTTTAGTAAGAAAAGGATTTCTATCATTCCAGAAATTCTTACCAAACATTTAAGATACCTTAAATCGCTTTTGAGGGTCATGATATCGATCATAACTCACGGATAAGGGTACAACCCGATTTCATATTTATATAACCATCGTATGATTTAAGCTATATTTTGGGGCCTTGGCCACTTTTTTCATATTTTGGCCCTTATTTGGCATCTTTGTTTCTAAGGGGGTAGAGAACCTCTTCCCATAAAATTTGACATTTTTGGAGTAGGGCCCATATTGGTCTTGACCACTGTCATCAATTGATTTGGCTAAAAAATTGTATATATGCTACCTTGGGGTAGGGAACCATCATACAGATAATTGCCACATAGGAATTTATTTAAGTAAAGTCCATATATTGGATTATCCCTAAGTCCACTTTCATATCTTATGTGAGGTCGGAAAGGAAAATGTTGTATTTTATTGAATTTGTAACCCCCAAGAGAATATTGGTTGGGCTTCGTTTTGGTATAATCCTCATATGAATGTATCCCTGATTTCAGCAATGACCGTGGTCTTGGCCACGTTTTTCAACTGAATTGGCTTTTATTTGGCATATTGGCTTTTCTATTTCGAGGGTCTTGACCACATTTTAAAATCGATTTTGCTGTATTTAGGCTACTTTGTAAGTAGAGGACCATCTTATTGAAAAATGTTGACTTTGACTATTCAAAAAAATGTTTGCCCTCCTTCCATAGGTATTTATTTCTATATAGTCGGATCAATATTTATGTATATTATGTATATATATTATAAAATTTGTTCATCTTTATGAGCCAGATTTGTGAAATATTATGCTATACAAAACTTGCATTAAAGCCAAAAAATTCAGGCCGGCAACGCGTACCGGGCCAGCATGTATACATATAAATATATATATATATATATATATATATATATATATATATATATATATATATATATATATATATATATATATATATATTTTAGTAAGAACCCGGTGCGCTTCGCTACCCCTTTTGATTTTATATGCATTCAAAATTTTATTTACGAATATATTTTGGTTAAAAAAAAAAAAAAAAATTTAAAAATTAAAAAAAACAATTATAGCACTACTTTAATGCGTAAATAACCAAAACCATTAGAAAAGCAGTAACATGACATACATACACGAAGGGTTTGTCCTTCGGATTTATTTATTTCAAGCGTGCAGTAAACTGCAATCTTTTGAAGTTGAGTGACATTTCTATTGCAATTAGTGAATTCGAGATAGCAACATACTTCGCCGTAATAAGCGCATTTCAAATCAATTGTTGTGTTGTTTTTTAGTGTTAGCATAAGGCGTTGTGAGTCAATGGTTCTTATTAAAATCATATCCCAATCTGATCCGATTTAAATATAATTTAAAAAAAAAAAACTTTACACCAAACTCCGCCACACCTTTCATATTTTATTGAAATTGGTGCGTCAGATATGTGAAATCGGCCGATAATATATATATGGGAGCTATATCCAAATCTTAACTAATTTCCAATTAATTCGTCACATTTATTATTGTAACCAAATTCCGCCACACATTCTGAATTTCATTGGTATCGGTCATATATATCATGTTTGGTGCATAACATATATGAAATCGGGCGAAATATATATGTTAGCTATATCCAAACCTCAACTGATTTCAATAAAATTTGGCAATTTTTTCTGGTGCCAGATTTTGTCTCTCTCGCTTTGGGGAGCTATATCCAAATCTGAACAGATTTTAATATAATTTGACTAATTTATTTTCTCATCAAAATCCCGTTACATATTCCAAATTTCTTTGGAATCGAACATTCATATCGTGTAAATCGGTCGAAAATATATAGGAGAGCTATATCCAAATCTGAACCGATTTTAATATAATTTGAAATTAGAGATACATAGCGTATTTGGTGCATCAAATACATGAAATCGGTCGAAAATATATGATGTTCTGCTATATTTTTGATTTGGTCTCTATTTGTCATATTGGATTATAAGGGCTAGAAGAATGTTTTCAATATAGGTCGATGTCTCGGAGTAGTGCCCATATAAAAGTACCTCCTGATTTTACCATATTTCAAAGGATTTGGCTAAAAATGTGTATTTGGGGGTGAAAATCTTACACAAAAATTTGAACATATCTACAAATTTTAGGATTTTTTTCCATATAATAGTACCCCCTCAAGTCCACTTTTTGGCGGGACTTATAAGAACTCTAATGGACAATCTGAGGTGCTAATGGCTTTAAAAAAGTAATTAACTTTGGCTATTCTTAAATCATTCAGACGACAATTATGAGATGTACAAAATACAGTTAATTCCAAATTACTGCTCATTTGAATGGAAAATTATGCTACGATTTTTACCATACTAAAAATTAATTTGATCCCTTACATGGGGATAAGATTGATATATACATTTTAATAGATTTGTATAGCACATCCACACCTTTGAAGTCCACGGTTTAAATATTGAAGCCCACGGCTTAAATATTGGTTCAGGTATTTAAAAAGCCTTTTAATCGACCAGTACGCGAACACTTATATCATTCATATCTTTGAATAATTATGCTTTGACAAATATGCATAATAGACAAAAACTACGGGCCGGCAACACGGACCGGGCCAGCTAGTATATACATATATATATTACCGGCCGATTTCACATATTTGACGCACCAATTTCAATGAAATATGAAAGGTGTGGCGGAGTTTGGTGTAAAAGTATTTTTTTTTAAATTATATTTAAATCGGATCAGATTGGGATATGATTTTAACAAGAACCATTGACCCACAACGCCTTAGGCTAACACTAAAAAACAACACAACAATTGATTTCAAATACGCTTATTACGGCGAAGTATGTTGCTATCTCGAATTCACTAATTGCAATAGAAATGCCACTCAACTTCAACTCAACTTTACTGCACGCTTTGTATTTGCTATGAAATAAATAAATCCGAAGGACAAACCCTTCGTGTATGCATGTCATGTTACTGCTTTTCTAATGGTTTAGGTTATTTACGCATTAAAGTACTGCAATATTTTTAGCTAGTATATATATATATATATATATATATATATATATATATATATATATATATATATATATATATGCTGACCCGGTCCGCGTTGCCGGCCTGAAGTTTTAGGCTTTAATGCAAATTTTGTATAGCATAATATTTCACAAATCTGGCTCATAATCTTAATAATAACGTAAGACGTTATATTAGGTTGTGTACGACGCCGACTTCATGGGCAACTAACATAAGACACTACAATAATCAAATTTGAAACTTGAAAAAAAAAAATCGGTGATTAATGTAGCTAAAATGATCAAAATACCGATTACTGGCAGTACCCATGTAGTATCTATTGCGTAGTTCAAATACTAAATTTGAAACAATTCCGGTGAATAATGTCGCTAAAATTATCAAAATACCGAATCGGGAGGTACGTTATATGAGGCTGTACGAAGACGTAGACCTCCACAGAAGCATCCATTTTTAACTTCTAATACTAAATTTGAAACAATTCTGGTGAATAATGTCGTTAAAATAATCAAAATACCGAATATCGGGAGGTGCCGTTATATGGGGGATATACGAAAGCGTGGACCTGCACACACAATTTTCTGTCATATACATCCATTACGAACTCCAAATACCAAATTTGAAACCATTCCGGTGAATAATGTCGCTAAAATAATCAAAATACAGAATATCGGGAGATGCCGTTATATGGGGGGATATACGCTATTGTGGACCTATATAGACAAATCTATGTCTGGGGGTAAAGTACCCACAAGGAACTCCATGTGTGGATTTTCAGACAATTCCGGTGAAAAATGTGGGTAAAATCATAAAAATACCGAATATCGGGGGGTACCGTTATATGGGGGATATACGATATCGTCGACCTTTATAGACAATTCTCTCTCAGGGGGTGAAGTACTCACAAGGAACTACTTGTGTGGATTTTAAGACAATTCCATTGAAAAGTGTGGCTAACATCATCAAAATACCGAATATCGGGGGGTACAGTCATATGGGGGATATACTATATCGTGGACCTATATAGATAATTCTTTTTTGAGGGGGTAAAATGCCCACAAGGTACTCCTTTTGTGGAAGTTCAGACAATTCCATTGAAAAATGTGGATAAAATCATCAAAATACCAAATATCGGGGGTACCGTTATATGGGGGCTATACGATATCGCGGACCTATATAGATAATTCTCTGCCGACGTATAAAGTACACACAAGGAGCTCCTTGTGTGGATTTTCAGACAATTCCGATAAAAAATGTGGGTAAAGTCATAAAAATACCGAATATCGGGGGTACCGTTATATGGGGGATATACGATATCGTGGACCAGTATAGACAATTCTCTCTCAGGGGGTGAAGTACTCACAAAGAACTACTTGTATGGATTTTAAGACAATTCCATTGAAAAGTGTGGCTAACATAATAAAAATACCGAATATCGGGGGGGTACAGTCATATGGGGGATATACGATATCGTCGACCCATATAGACAATTCTCTGCCGAGGTATAAAGTACCCACAAGGAACTCCTTGTGTGCATTTTCAGACAATTCCGTTGAAAAATGTGGGTAAAATCATCAAAATACCGAATATCGGGGGGTTCCGTTATATGGGGGATATACGATATCGTAGACCTGTATAGACAATTCTCTCTCAGGGGGTAAAGTACTCACAAGGAACTACTTGTGTGGATTTTAAGACAATTCCATTGAAAAATGTGGCTAACATCATCAAAATACCGAATATCGGGGGGTACAGTTATATGGGGGATATACGATATCATGGACCTATATAGACAATTCTCTGCCGAGGTATAAAGTACTTACAAGGAATTACTTGTGTGAATTTTCAGACAATTCCATTGAAAAATGTGGCTAACATCTTCAAAATACCGAATATTGGGGGTACCGTTATATGGTGGCTATACGATATCGTGGAACGATATACCCCATCTTCGAACTTGACCTGCCTGCAGACAAGAGATCTGTGCAAAATTTTAGCTTCCTATATTTATCCGTTTAGACTGCAGCGTGATTACAACAGACGGACAGACGGACGGACAGGGCTAAATCGTCTTAAAATTTTACGCTGATTGTTGGGTCTAAAATGATTATTTCGATGAGTTACAAACGGAATGACGAACTTGATATACCCTCAATACTTTTTTTAATATGTATCGGAGCCGAGTTCTACAAAATGGAAACATACATCCCGAAATTCACTCCATTTGGGTTGATATTAGGCATTATTTGCACAGTAAACCTGAAATCGGTATATGGGAGCTATATCCAAATCTGAACCGAGCGTGATAAAATTTGGCAGAGGTATTTCTGGGCTGTATATGATCTGGTACCAAATATCATTATTGTGAAATGTTTATTACGCCTGTGAGGGACTTAAACACCAAATCGGATGAACCGATCTGAACCGATTTTCACTAAATTTGATATGCTTGCTTCTAGACTGAATTCGGTTGAATGTGCCAAAACCCGGGTCATTTGAACTTATATTGGCCACTTGATGCACAATTAACCAGAAATCGGTTGAAGATATACGGGAGCCCTATCTAAATCTGATTCGATTATCACCAATTTCAAGAGGGTTCGTCCTTGGCCCCAACAACTATTGTCTGCAAAATTTCATCTAAATCGGATAGTAAATGCCACCTGCATTTTGTTCCCAAGAATACATGGACGGACGAACTGACATGCATATATCGACTCGGAAAGTGATTCTATGAAAATTCTTAAAAGTATATATAGGTCTCGCTTCCTTCTCCCTGTTATAAACAAATGTACAAAGACATGATACCCTTACCACTATGTAGTTAGGGTATAAAAAGCAGGTAAGTTCGAACGGGCCGACCTGTAATACCCTCCACCATTTTTAAGGAACATTTTTTTGAAATTTTAAATAAAAACATTCTGCCGAAAAATACCGTTTGAATGAAATCGTTATATAGGAGCTATATGAAAAAAACAAGACAAATAAAAAATATGGTAAGTCCCGCCGAGCCGCACTTTTAAGACCCCCACCATTTGGAAGGAAGTTGAAAAATTAAAAAAAAAAAAAAAATCAATCTGTCGAGAAATACCCTTTGAATAGGAGCTATACGCAGACATGGACCCGCATATGAAATGTTTAGGACCTTCAAACATGAAATTAAAAACAATTTCGGTTAATAACGTTCTTTAAAATGGTTATCGTCTTATTTGCATTACGTTTTAACTTACATAAAGAGTCTTGTGTAAAATAAGGGCAGTCGTTACTAGGATAAAACGCTGGTCAAAGAAACTACTTTAGAATATTGTTGCGTACTTTGGAGTCATTTCTATAAATTATACACAAGAAGGATAGACTCTTTTCAGGTTCAATATCTTCTGTTTGCTCTGAGAGAATTAGGATGGAATTCAAATAAACTTCTCCCACATTAGCAAAATCGATTTATGAATTTATTTAGAGTTTATGTGCTGATTATAACTAGTTTATAACATGATTTCTTTGTGTGAACCCTTGCATTTTATAAAAAAACTGTATCCTACGTTTTAGTATGTAAAACTGTTGCCGGACTTAATTTTTTGTATTTAATATATACAAAAACTTAGACCTATACATAAATGTTTCGGCACCGGAGCTAGATCTCATTATGACCTACAAATTTTTAGAGAAATTGAAATCAGAGAGAAATCAAAATACCGAATATCGGGAGGTAACGTTATGTGTTGGCTATACAAAAACGTGGACCTGAACAATGTTTTGTCACCGGAGCTAGATCCCATTATGACTTACGAATACCAATTTTAGACAAATCCGTGAAAAAATGTGGCAAAATCATCAAAGTACCGAATGTCAGGAGGTTCCGTTATATGGGTGCTATACCAAAACGTGGACCGATATATCTCATTTTCAATACCAGCCATCCTAGACAAAATATAAATTGTTCTGCCGCATTACTTTGACGTAGAGCTTCGTCAAATAATGTGAGCTGTATCGTAATTTCACCAGACAGACGGACAGACGGACTTAGCCAGACATACAGACTTAGACGGACCGTTAAGCGACTTAGAATTTTATGCTGATCATGAATACATATATATATATATACTTTATAGGGTCTACGAAGAGAATTTAGCTATGTTACAAACGGAATGACGAAGTTAATATACACTCCTTTTAAAAGTGGAGGGTATAAAAAGTAGAACACTTCCTTCAAAAACTATTAAATGTGGGTCCAGTTTGAAAGAGTGAAGGTGGATAAAAGTCTTATCAATTTGATGTTCGGTATTTTTGATTTTTTTATATATATGAATATATATATATATATATATATATATATATATATATATATATATATATATATATATATATATATATATATATATATATATATATATATATATATATATATATATATATATATATATATATATATAAAATTGTCCACGCCCACTTTATAGCCCATTTTTTCGATTTACTTAAATTTGCTATAATAATGAAGATATCTGTTTGAAAGTTAGTATACGTGCTACTGTTGACTCTCCCTCCAACCATAAGTATCTATTTAGAATCAGAGGAACTGGTTACGACTACTTGTTTACATCCATATGTATAAAAATAGAGTAAAAAGTATAGTTACACATCAATTGAAAACGGCTGGGCCGATTTGATTCAAATTTTCTTTCGGTTATTTCTAATTTCAGTGGGCGATTTGATTCAAATTTTCTTTCGGATATTTCTAATTTCAGTGCCCAGGTTTACGAAATGAATTTTTAGGAAAAGCCTCTTGAAAAGACGCGAAACTTAAAAAATCTGAAGTTGTTTTTTGATGTGGAATGTTGTATAGAATTGTTTTAGAATGAAAATTTTTATTGAAAATCCGAAGAAATAGTGAAATTTTGCATATTTTTATATATTACTAGCTGGCCCGGTCCGCGTTGCCGGCCCGTAATTTTAGTCTTTAATGCTTATTATATCCTCCACCTTGGAAAGGAGGGTATATAAACTTTTTCATTCCATTTGTAACATCCCTAAAGGTTCGTCATGGACCCCGTAGAATATACATATTTATATTCATAATCAGCACAAAATTCTAAGTCGATTTGTTCGTCTGTATGTCTGTTTGTTTAAATTACGGTACAGCCTATATTATTTGACGTAGAACATCAAAATTTAGCAGAACAATTTGTATTGTGTATAGGATGGTTGGTATTGAAAATGATCTATCGGTCCACGTTTTGGTATAGTCCCCATATAAAGGTATCTCTCGAAATTCAGTACTTTGATGATTTTTGCCACATTTCTCCTCGGATTTGTCTAACACATATAACGATACCTACCAATATTTGGTATGTTGATAATCCTAGTCACATTTACGCACATAATTCTATCAAATTTGGTATTTTAGATAAGTTAACTTTGACTAAGTTAACCAAACCGTCTTTCTGGTACATGAAGTTTAAAGTGAAACACGCTTGAATTTAGATACTTTTATATAAAAATGTTTCCTTTATCCTTAGGTGGATAATAATAATAGTTCTGCTCGGTCGAACTTAATTTTTTTACTTGTTTTTAAAGTAATAAGTAGTATTTGTCATTGAAATTGCGCGTTGGAGACCCCATAATGTCCATATCTTTTATCATAGTATAATTCAATGACGATTAAACAAATGTCCGGTTCCTTAAATCATATGATGGTTATACAAAACGTGATCATTTTTTGCAAGGATGGTTTCTTCCCAAATTACCAACATTTGCCGAAATTAGTATGAAAATATGGTTAAAATGTATGATATACTTGAAATCGGATTGTATCCTTATCCGGGGGTTATGACCAATATCATAAACTGCAATAGCGATTTAAGGTATCGTGAAAGTTTAGGAAGAATTTCTGCAAGAATAGAAATCCTTTTCCCTCTTCTTTTTGCGATTTCAGTCCCAATGAATTTTGCATATTGAGTTCTCATTGGACGGATTATTGTCATGTGAAAGAAGTAGGTAGGTCCCCGTTTTGAAATGAGCCCCACAACGTTCTAACGTTTTTTTTATTTATTTATTTATTTATTTATTTTTTTTTTTTTTTGAAATGTGTTCGCATCTTCGAGCTAAAGCACGATGTAGATCCTGGAGTTGAAAGCTAAATTCCTATTTCAGACATGAAAGATCGCTATTTAACATCGTATTGGGTACTATTTCATTTTTGATATTATTCATTCAGAATTCAAAACAATAAAAAATGTACACTTCTATATAGATTTTAAATTGAAAAAATTTCACGCCAAAAGTTTTTTTTTTATATTTTTATTGGCATGTTTTCCCAAGATTTCATTCCGAAGTTGTATGAATTGCTAAGATCCGTCAAAAAGTTGTTGAGTTATAAGCATTGTAACTAACAAACAAATTGAAAAAAAAAAATCTTCAACTTGTTCGCAGGTTTTTTACAGCGAATTTTTAAAGGTCCTTACGAAGTTTGGTCCTTACTATTATTTTGAAATTTGATTTCATTGAAAAAATGTTCACTATTTTTCCCGATTTTAGAGTTTTTGCAATGCTATAGGCTCTTTTTTTGATTTTTTAGCAATTTTGAACAAAGTAATTATCCTTTAACTTTGGTTTGACCACGTTAAATTATTTTGACATCATCTATTTAGGTCCCCACTCCATAATTGTCGTCGCTTTATACTACCAAAAAAGACCACACATCATATTAGAATTCAATTAAAAAAAAAACAAGTAAAAAAGCTGTAAGTTCGGCCGGGCCGAACTTTTAATACCCTCCACCATTTGGTACAAATTTGGCAATTTCCAAAAAAAAAACCGTTAAAAATTCTGTTAAAATCTTAAAAATACCCAATGCTTATACGACGACGTGGGCCTGCATAGGCAACTTTCGTCATAAATTATTACAATATTTAAATGCGAAACTTGAAGAAAAATCTGTTTATAATGTAGCTAAAATCGTCAAAATACCGAATATGGGGGGTACCGTTATATGGGGGCTATACGAAGACGTGGACCTGCACAGACAATTTTCTGGCATGGGCTGAAGTATCCATTACGAACTTCACATGCGAAATTTGAAACAATCCCTGTAAATAATGTCGCTAAAATCATTAAAATACCGAATATCGGGGGGTACCATTATATGGGGGCTATATGAAGACGTGGACATGCACAGATAATTTTCTGTCTTAGGCCGTAGTATCCATTACGAACTTCAAATACCAAAATTGAAATAATTCCGGTGAATAATGTCGCTAAAATCATCAAAATACCGAATATCGGGAGGTACCGTTATATGGGGGCTATATGATAACTTGGACCTACATGGCCCATTTACGAACTCAACCTGCCTACTGGGAAAATATACATGTGTGCAAAATTTTAGCCTTCTATCTCAATTTGTTCGAAAGATAGCGTGATTACAACAGACAGACAGACAGACACACAGGCAGACAGACGGACATGTTAAATCGTCTTAGAATTTTACGCTGATCAAGAATATATATACTTTGTTGGGTCTGACATGAATATTTCGAGGAGTTACAAACGGAATGACAAAATTAATATACCCTCCATAGCATGGTGGAGGGTATAAAAAACATTACAAATGTACATTCCAAAATAGTAAGTCAAAATGGAAAAAATCGTGCAAAATAAAACAAATTTCACATTTTTACGCGATTTTTTTGAATTTTATCTATTTCTTCCAAGAGACAATTCCGATTTTGTGTGAATCGTTAAAATCAGATAAGCGGATCTTGAGTTATAAGCGTAGCAATTAACACAACTTTATTTGATATATATAGATAGAATAGAAGTTTGAGTGGTCAAGTCCTTAGCCCCCAAATAAATCCCTAGGGTTGGAGGAAAGTTAACAGTATCTAGTGTAATAATTTTCAACCCGATATCTTCATTATCTGGCGAATATAAAGATTTTAGATAAATCAAGATTGTGGGCGTAAAAGTAGGCGCGGTCAATATTTTTTGTTTAAAAACCTAACTCGGGGTATAATGAACGTTTGTACAAAAAATTAAAAATTTTGATTAGAAAATATTTCCAAAAGCATCAAACCAATCAAAATCTTAACGCACTTTTAAATAGCGGCTATGGCAAGTGGGGAAACTTCTTAGGAATATTGTATTAAAGTTCAAAGATTAACCTAAATATTTCGCTTTATTGCGATTTTACGAACGACCGCATACACAGACGGATATAGATTAATTGATTTAGGATTTTACACTGTTAAAAAGTAAATACCTTGCAACATTGTCTTCTAAAAGTTACGAATTCAAAATTACTTTTGATTCGAACATTATTGCTAAGACCTTTATAATACTAATAATTGAGGTTTGAATTAAATACGACGATATAACGAATATAAAACGATACTGGGGAATAAAAAATAAATCATAAAATTTAATTTTCAGAATACTTCAAATCGGCCAAGTTAGAGAACATTTGGTCGAAGAATATTAGGAGATATTATTATATGAATATATCTAATGAGAACAATTATATACATAAATTTGGTAACCTCTATCTTAATTGAAAATGATGAACGGAGAGGCTCACTGACATAATTTAATCGAGAAAGATTTCTACTTTTTAACATACTTTATAGGGTCCCTAACTTTTACAAACCCATGATACTTTATTAATGATAGTTAAATTAAAATCCATAGTAACTTCTTAATTGAAATCCTGAAATTAAGAAGTTACTATGGATTATGAGTTATGAAAATAATCTGTAAAATGCGGAATATACAAAACAGTGGAACCATTTAAAAATTTAGTATGAAAAGAATTCATATCCTCGGAAAGTTCTTCCGAACCCTTTAAAATAACCTTAAATCATAGGCAACGTTATACGGGGACTATGCACTATCGGGTCATGGTGTTGGGAAATTTCTCGGTTGGTAGATAAAAATCCCAAAAGGGGGTTCCCGGGTCAAACTTTTTAGGGTCAATTTTATATTGCTTAACCATACACAAAGGACCTCAAACATTTTGGTCTATACTCCGCAAAAGTTACGATAGAGTTTTGAATTTGATACAGTCCTAAGGGTTTCATGAAGAATCATTTGTAGAAAATATGTATCAAGTCTATCTACATGATATAGCCACTGATATAGCCACTTTCAAAGTCCTCAAATGTTGGTAATTTAAGATTTCAGAAGGAACAACACATTCTTTCAAATAATTATAAGTATAGAACCATTCTTTGGTATAACCCTTATATAAAGGTATCCGCTGATTTCAGCTACTTCCAGGGTCTTGGTCTCATTTTTCAATTGATTTTTCCCGTATTTGGCATATTAGCTTCTAAGGGGATAGAAGACCTTTTCGCGGAAAATTTTCAATGTAAATGTTTCAGAGTAGCGCCCATAAAAAAGTATCTCCTGATTTTACCTACTTCGATTATATTTTCGAACCGATTTGGCTTAAAAGTTAGCTACTTCTAATATGTGCTATATTATTTAGATTTTTAACTCTAAAATTAAAAGCTCTGACTGAAAATTAGTATCAGGTTTTTTGAAACACCATAAATCGCCCGGCACGTGAACCTGTATTGAAATTTTTTGCCATGCGTACTTATTATATTTAGACGAATCGTCATTTGTACTACAAATTGTACACTTATATAAGCATTAAAGACTAAAACTACGGACCGGCAAGGCGGTCTGGGCGTTTATCTAAATAATAAAGTAGCAGCAATTTTCATTTAAGCCTCCTTATATTCGCAAAATCTACAGTATTCCTTCAATAGTCAAAACAAGTAAAAACACATCAATTTCGGATGGGCAAAATATCTGGATTCAAACGTGTTCCACTTTAACCTACAAACTCCAGTAAGATTGGTAGGAGAATGGTTGAAGCCGTTATATTGGGGTCATCTTAAAACGGCAGCCTATATAGACAATTTTATACTACATCGATGGTAATCTACTGCGAGTTTTAAATACCATAATTTTGTGGAAAAATGTGACTAGGATGACTAGGACTAATATTGGCAATGTTTTGACACCGGTTGTAGAACCCATTTGTATTTATAGTTCGTAATGGGTTCTAGCTCGTGTGGCGAAACATTGCATGCATAGGTCAGCGTTTTGGTGTAGCCCCCATATAACGGTACCTGCCGATATTCGATATTTTTATAAAATTGTCTATTAAGGTTCCCGTTTTGGTGTGGCCCCATACAACGTCCCCACTCACTTATTATCCAAACGGTTTTACGGGTATATTAATTTTAAAGTGAAACATCCTTAAATTCAGATATTTTTATATTAAAATGTTTCCTTTAACCTATGGTAGAGGCTATTAAAAGTTTTGCCGGCCAAAATTAATGTATTTTTTTTTTTGTACTTTACTGTTTTTTACTAAAGATTCACAGCACAATTGAAAATAAACAGGCAGCGTTGGTTTCTTGTCTTTATATTGGTCCACATTTATTCTTTATTACATGTTGTGTCAATGGGTTTGATTCTAACCGACATGACGAGACATCAAGCATTCGGTTGGATTTCACGTACTGTTATGCGTTTGTCATAACATGACGAGTGTTCTCTCTCCATGGCTTAAATTGAGAAATACATCGCATTTGCAGTCCTTTATTGTGCAATAACTCTTTCTATTAGGATTCAAAAACCACATGTATTAAAAAATTATACGTCTAAACAAAGCAAAGATGTCTGTCTTATTGCTGAAATTATTTCAATGCATGGATGATAAAAATTTTGTTGGTAAATGTTGATAGGAAGTTTTGCCGGTGGCCTTATGTCACCGTTTAGAAGGCATTTCCATTTCGAGTTTGTCCTTTTAAAGTCAAGTGTGCAATGTACATACATACATATCACAAACTATATTTGGTGACGTAAGAGGAAAGTTATATCTTAACAATATATCAAATGCATTTAGCCTTTGCAAAATACTTACTACAAAAACAATAATGAACACTATAAAAATTAAACAAATGCTGCAAACTATTTATGTTTTTTGTTTGTTTATTTTTTGCAGTTTTCCACTGTCGCACATATAATTTATACAGTTTTTATATGTATAGGTAAATTTACAAACTACATAATATCGAAGACTACGTTTTAGGTGTATGTATAGTATATGAAATTAAGTTAGTTACTTCATCTGATTTATTTATAAATATTTTTTTTTTGTTTTTTTTTTACACTTATCGCACTTAAAGAAAAGTGTTGCTTAAAAATATCACAGCTCAAACTGGCGTCAAAATCTAATTACTTTTAACAGCTTCAGTACTTTGGTAGACCAACATTGTTTCATCCGGTATGAGTGCTGGAACAACTAACCCTGCAGTTATTAAACTAGATGCATAGGGCTGGTCACTCCCATTTGATTCCGTTTCTTTTCTTTTCGCGGCTTGATCAACTACTAAACATGTGTGTATGTATGTCTTACAACTACATTTGATAAATCCTAAAATACAACACATTTATTGCTTAAAACACGTATGGACATGCACAACATCAATATATGTAATTCTACAACATAAATATTTTTTTGCATATTTCTTTAGCTTTTTATTTTGTTTGTTTAATTCCTATTTTTTGTATAATCTATCACTACACACAACATTCACGAATGCAATACCAATCAATCTACTACATGATTGGAACTTGTATTATCTTTAATGATTATCAATTTTTGCTTTTGTTTGGTGTTTATTGCTTCTCTCGTTCTCTCCCTTCTTTGGCCGTTACTGTAGAATTGATTTGTAGGATCCGAATTGCTGCTAAATCTCTTCAATAAATTTTGATAATATATAGTGGTTTTGGGAAAACAGATTTGTTTCTTTTTGCTTAATTTACTAGTGAAATTGGAGCTTAGATAAAAAGAGAGTGAGCGAGAGAAGGAAGAGACTTTTTGTAGATAAATTTAATAATTTATACACAGCAACTACACAATATTCTTCTTTAAATGTATCTATGTATGCTTCTTTGAGAGCGTTTCCTAAATGCGGGGATTGCTTTCAACAGTCATTGTCAAAATATTGCTTATTAGGTTTTCTTTCTTAGAGGATACCCGGCGGTTTATCAATCCAACAGGCGTGCAACGAAAACAAAACAGAAGAAAGAATGCATAACATAACATAAACTCAAAACGAAAAATTTACATTGAATGACTAAAGTCGACAGTGAGCCTGTCATTTCATCTGGCCAACCACACAATGACAAGCGAGATCAAACTGGCCAAAGGTATGCTAAACCAAGTGACGTGTTGCCTGCATGACGCTGACTCCGAACCACTCAGCGCCAGTGTTTCGATAAAGGAGCTGCGGCTGCTGCGCACCGATGCTTCGCTAAGGTGATTAGTCTCCAAGTCGTGCAAAACAGGTAATTCTAGTTGAGGTATCGTCTCAGTGACAAATAGTCGTTTTGGTTTACAACGACGTGGCTCCCGGTACGTTTTGCTAATATTCTTATTGTATCCGATTAAGTGTTCAGATATCTGAAAATAAAAAGAAGGGAAAAGATGGTGCAAAGTGTGAGGCACAAAGAAATCTCGCAGAGTGTTTTCTTCATTGGTAAATATATGGAAGTCGATTTGTAAACTTAAAGTCTGTGAATTTTAAGTGAATGCATTATACGTATTATTGCGTTTAACACACAAAGCAATGCAAATAAAAATACTGAATACATGGAAAACTTACTGGCAAATTTTCATGGTGAGCACCACTACAAATCGGCTTGAACGATCCCAGTAAAGTTGCCTGTTGGAATTTATCAAACTGATGTTCCCAATCGTATGACAACAGGCGAGTCTCTAATGTCATGCCAGCCAATTCAGGAGGAGATGCTATAACAACCGGATTCGATGCCCTAAAAATGAATATAACAGCGAAAAACAATTTAATATGTGAGAAATTAACAACGTACATAGTATGAATCACACAGGTCGGACACAATAGCGGACAACATTGAAAGATGAAAGGGGAACACATTTTCAACAACATATGAGAAAGGAAGAGAAATGAAACAATAAACTTACATAGCCAATTGTTCGATGCCCAGTGAATGTAAGACGGTGGGCAAACTGGGCAGTGAGTGGCAGGTTGTCAGACTTTTCTGCCGAGGATAGTAAAGCGTCAACACCGTACACGATTCCTCTTTCATGGTTAGTCCACCTGAGCAGCGCCAAGAAAATAACGAAAAGAAACAACAAAATAAAATGATGTCAGGATAATGATCGTAATTACTTAAATTGGGCAAACACGTTTAACAACACCTTGTGGCAAATTGTGTTAGACTGCCAGCGAAGAACTAAAGGCCCGACCCAGCAGTCGTATATGTACATTCATTCTAGTGTATGTACTGACTAAAAACTACATGTGTAGCACATATTATGTGTACCATACACTCTCACACAAATACCACAAAGCTGTAATCGGGAAACTGATTGGAGCACCGGCAACTCCAGAACTTACCGAGCGTAATTGCCTTTCGTGACGAACTATCATAAATGCACTCCGCAACCAATCTATCGCCTGGCATGGAGCGCACAGGATGGGAAAGACGTCGAAAGTCTTGATAGCTGGGATCTACGTTGCTATCATGTGCGATGGGAAAGAGTTCCTCGTTCTGTCGTATCTGTAAAATGCCATTAAAAACGGAATATTGTGCTCACATTAGACTTTGCCCAATTAATAATTTAAACGTCAAATCGATTTAAGAACATTAAACCGCCAAACAGCCAACCAAACACATATACGCAACAATATATGCTCATCCAAAACTAGAAATGGATACATACTAGCTTCGTCATTGGCAGGTATTAACAGCTACAATCAAAAACGACAAGGACTGGTGGTAGTTGTGGTTGTATGACTGACTGGCACACTGTATTTGAAAGCCTTGTGAGAGGTCGAAAATTGTCGTATAGCCAATCACATTTACGTACGCAATATTTCGCATTTACCTATACCGATTTTATATGTCTAATTTGAGCGAAAGCTAAATTATGTCAACTTAATCGATTTGACTACTCTTGGTGCATAAATGGAACTGCATGAACCATAAGAAAATATATACGCATTTATATGAAATAGCGCTTCATTTAATGTGCTCTGGTAGCATGTAGTTCCATGTTGATAGTTGATTAAATTTCTCCATTAAACGTAAAGTTTCTCTATCGATTGTGGAGAGAGAATGCCTTACCTGTCGCAACTTGATCTCCCGGCCGATTTGATGGGTGCGCATCATGACGGCAAAAATATTAATACCCTGAGGGGGGAATGCGGATCCTGTACAATCTTCCATACAATGTCCCTGTGAAATTACACGGTCCTGTCCAGGCGGAATGATGTGGCGCCAATTGGGATCCATGCCTATACACACACACACGAGTACAACGAAGTTAACAAAAATACCAATAGTAATTAGGACAGCTCTATTTTGATTGAGCACATGCACACTCGAATGTTTTCCGAAGTGCGGGTGAATTGCGTTTGCGGCTTTACTTACCAACTGAGAGAACACCAGCATCGTGTGGTCGCAGGTCCTGTGTGAATACAATTTTCAGACCAGAACTGTCGGTCATGCGATGCGTTTGGTAAGGCTCGAATTCAGCATTTAGGTTGCTGTAATGTGTTTCCATCAAATAGTATTTGTTATGTTTGGACTCCAGTGGATAACCAGCTTCAGCGGGAAACACAAACCCCTAAAGAGAATGTAAAATAAAAGACAAATCAACAATGACTTTCCGTTGTCTTAAAACAAATTGATGGTCGAGCAGCATACGAAACATACCTCTGACCCCCTTGTCCATGAGGCAACAATGGCATTGCAATTTAAAGATAAACTGTTGGCTCCCATGCACAGTTGACCACCACCACGAGACATTTCTTCCAGCTTAACACTATTGCCCTGACATTCGTATAATGTAATTTGCTGCAAATAGTGATAGCTCCACGAGGAATCAAAAATCGGTTCATACTAAGGATAAATAAAAGAGAAGCGATTTAAAATCATCAATCTAACATTTCTACATCTTAAGTGTTTAACTAGTACCTTTACGATGTGGTATTTCCGATCGAGTTTATCTAACTTGAACATTGTACACCAAAATTGTGAATCATCGCCATATGGTAGCTCCACATCTTGATTGCGCAACTCCAGAATACGGCCTGATGGCTCGTAGTGAGGCAAACCAGAATCAGTTCTTTGTAGCAAAAGTAAGGAACGATAGGGTCTCCAAGCTTCCGCTGGATTCGGAAGGGGTGACAATGCATGCGAACCTATTGCGGGATCCTCATCAAAGTACATAAACATTACCCGCATTGTGTTGTTCTATAAAAGTAATAACGTAAATATTGCAAACTGTTTTGCAACTGTAAAAGGCCTCGGTAATACTTACAGAAATGACAATGTCATGTTTATTATCACAAGTATCGAGCTTTCTGCGAAACCGTAGAACGGTATGAGTGCTATTTTCATATCCTTTCATAAGACTGTAGTCTTGTGAGGGGTCAATTTGGGGCTCGGCAGAACCAACATCAACATAGCGATCCTGCAAATAAATACGTTTGAAATTTATCAACTTGTCTCCCTGCTGTGGCGATGTTTGCTGTCATACCTGGAAAAAAGTGTGACCGTCATTTACCCAGCCGACCGCCATATCGGCACCAATTTGTTTGCCGTCCCTTGAAAACCCGAAACCTACATAACCCAAGGTTCGTACTTGGATTTCAAAAGTTATATCCTGATTAATGATTGTCCAGTAAACGCGAAAATCCTCATTCAAATCAACGGCATGATCCCAATTCATAGCTGTTTCATACTCTAAATTGCTGTACGACGATTGTGGTGATAGTACCGCAGCATCCGCGACGCCAGCACCAGTTTTCATGGCCGTCAATAATACTACAATGAGCCCGATAAAAAAGCTGCACTTGCAGAAAAGTTTGTTAAACGATGCCATCTTTTGATATTCCACTACGGATTGTGATGTTATCGTGAAAAGCGACAAGATGTCCCAATCTTTCCGTAAATTTGTTCGATTGTTGTTTGGTGAGTTATTAATGTAACTATTCTTTCATTTAGATTGCGTGCTGTTTTTTTTTCTACTTCTTTCTGGAGAAGAATTCCATGTGATTCATGTGGGGATGGCTGCGTTACTATTGTTGACGTTATTCTCGCTCCATCTAAACGTCGGCAAGTCTGTTGTGATTATACATTCCCTTTTTCTTCTGTGTCTAGTATGTTCGTGTGAGTTCGTGATTGTGTTAATACAAGAGGCACTAATTACATTTAATGTTGTTTTTTATATTCCTATTTCAACGACCTTAAAGAAATTAACTGTAATCTTAAGACTGGCTGTCTTCCTCCCGCTCTTCCAAAGAGGATTCCTTTTTGCGCTCTCAGCTATTTGTGGACTTATCGTAATGTTCGTTCGTAAATACACCTCTATGCTGCGTATGTTTGTTTCCGTTTATCTTTAGCAAATTCCTTCTGGCTGCTGTTCTTGTCGTTTTCAATTCTATTCTCTTGGAATTTCTATTCTGTTTTGCTCCCCATCTACAAGTGATTATGATTAATGTTAGCACTCCTGCACTGGGTGTTAGGCGTGTTTTTGTGGGAGAGGGGCGTGCTATGATGCTTAGGAATATTCCGAGGGAGATGTGAATGTTGTTTGAATAGTTGAATTTATCTTCACTGCCTGTACTCTTATATCTTGATTCCGTATTTAAGCGGACACAAGTTTATTTTCGCAGATTCTATTTTTATGGAAGCAAATTATAAAGGATTTACAATGTTAAAAATGCGGAAATTGTGTATTTTTAGTCTAGTTTTAACACATAAGGTTAGATGGATACATAAAATGTACTAGGTTATTATATAAAAAGTATTATTATAATAATTACATAAAAAGTAAACATATATAATAAATATTATAAATCAGATTTGTAGTACATCAAATGATTTGAAATAGTAACTTCTTCGGTATGCCATTTCACTTGAGACCGTATTGCGAAATGTATCCAAGTTACTGAAATTTGAGATGAAAACAATTATCTAACCCTGCAAATAAATGTTGTTTTTGTAATGCTTGTACTAATTCTTGACCGCTACTTTGAGTGAGCTCTAGCCGTGTAGAACAAACATATAATTCGCTGCAAAATTCATAGAATAATTGAATATGTATTTTCTCATACTTTACCGCTGTAAACGCTTTGATGGTAAATTGTATGCATTGTTTTACACTCGCTACCTGCCAAAAATAGGCAACTTCTATTGTATGTTTATATTTAACGTGGTGTTATATAAATTAATCTAATGGTATTTTAATGCCACAAACAATGATTGTGTGCATGGGTTACAGATGTGTCTAATAGAACATAACGTATACAGATACATATATTGGACATATGATCTCAATTAAATTAACTGTTCCATAGATGCCGCGCTACAGCCTCAAGTTTTTTTGTTATACTGGTATCTTAAGTGAACATCTTGCCACAAGTAGAGAAAAGAAATCAATTATGAATTTCATACAAAGTTCGTGCTATTGTCATTCGACTTGATGAGGTTAATGTGTATCATCTACTCGTTAAGGCTTATTAGAATAGTCCAAATGTTCAATTGTTTTACTTAAAAAGGAAAAATGTTTACTATTATTTTATTTATTAATTTTTTAGGCCATGATGCTGGTAGCGAAGGGCAAACAAACCTTCATTTACGACAATGCCCTACGTTTTTCATTCTATCTACGATGCATTCCTATTCCTAGTTCAAACTATCCTATTCCATGGAAAAGTTGTGATTTTCGGAAAGAATATTTCCGTGTCTACCATAAGGTGTAATGGCTTATTTAACATAGAAGGCTTGTGTTACTTTTGCACAACGTTTTTCTGTTGAAATATTCGTGAGAATGCCGTGAATCCATTTGGAAATGGGTCTGTCAGAGTACGGATGATGGTGGTGTGAGCGTACACTGCTACCCTCAGTACCGTCAATTAAAGTATTGCATCCCTTGAGCGAGGTTATGTTCCGATATGATTTTCCATTCCGTATTCGATTTGCGTTTGTTTTACTCTTTCATAACTCTTCCACAGGTTCAAAATAACACTCAACGAATACAGACTCTGAATTGTGAACACATGCATACATTGACATCAAGTCTACGACAATGTTTGGGTTACGTGCGTAAATGAAAGTTAGTTATAGAATATACATTTACATGAACATATATACCTATTATATAACGGAAGAAAACTGTAGTTCCTTGGTTAATACAAGTTGTATTTGTATGTATTCGCATACCATGACTAAATTACAGGTACAATAGAATGCATTATTAAAAATCGCTTGCAGAGAAAGTCGGTATCTACCCGACGGCAATATGCAATAGGTTCAGTTTCAAAGTGACTTGTGGACTCCCGCTTCATTTGGTACTACGAAGGCGGATTCGCTTCAAAGTAAATTGCAGGACCTCTTGTGGTCAATTCAGAGCACAATAGCGGTCAAATAAGTCTTTACGAATTAGGTGTATTGGCCAGATTTTCCGTTAATAGTACGTTAGACTGTAAACATTTATTTCTTGAATTTGTTTTTTTTTTTTATATACTACATATTGCTCAATTATGCTGACACGTTTATGTCACTTGTAAAGCTGCATCATATTCTTGTTGTTTGAACTTTTTTTGTGGACAAGTAATAATTATAAATTGTGAACATCTTACGGCGTCGTGCACATTGAAACAGGAATACAACATCCCATCACCTCAGCCGAGTCAGGATAAGAACAAGAACATAAGATAAGAAAAAGAAATATACCCAACAACGTTGACTGTAATAAAAACGATAACAACAACAGCTTCGATACGAGGAAAAAATATATTCGCATGGGAAACTACAATGGGTATGATCCCCTCGTGTAAAATCAAAATGCCACTCAATACACCATCTCCATCTTCAGTGTCGTACTGGCATTTTGTTTTTGCATGTTGTTAGCTCAAACATCACCAGAAAACCTGTATGGAACAACAAAGAACATACATAATGCAATTTGTATATATGTATAGTAAGCAGCATTTATGTATGTGCCAACTTGCAACATTTTGCTTCACATTGTGCGGCTTACCTTGTTTTAATACACACCAGTCCAAACTGTTATGTATATTTACTCACAATCACCTTTTTGCAATCGGTATGATTACATACCTTTACAGTGCTGTACAAATCTATTTACACCATAGTACATTACGTCAACACATCCGACAGTGCAAAACTTACATTTTATAAATTAACCACAAATTGTATTAAAATTTTTACTAAATGTCTCTATAACCCAGATAACAGATTTCCAGAATTGAATTAATTTTGTTTCGCATGAAAGAAGTCATGGCTATTGCATCCAGATCAATTCTTTCGCGTCACCCAATTAAAACAAAAAATATTTCACAAAAACGTTGACGTTAAAAATTTAACATAAAAAAATCAATGTTGTGGGTGGTGAGGATGTTATTAAAATATGAACAAAAAACTTTTTCGCTACTATTGTTTAATGCTATTTAATTTGTCAAGGATATTAAACTATTATTATTATTTAGCCAAACTAGTCAAATGCGTTGGTGCCGGAATATGGAATTTATTATGGTAGATTTTTTATGTCCGCCACTGTAATTGTACTCCTTTAGCAAATAAAATTAAGCAATTTCGAAGAAAGGCATCAATAATTCCATTATTTTTTCAAATTCCATCTTACACAAAAGTGCATAAAAACCTATATACGTTGTGGCATTTTCTATGTATGTCAACTATGTTAAATATTTATAATTGATTTCATTTTGAAGTTCCGAAATGTGAAAAAGCTTTTGAGAATACACACACTCCTATTTATTTTTGTGGTACTCCACCTTAAATATCGTGTATTTGGATATTGTCCGTCCACTTGCTTGTTCATCTGTCTTTCGATCTGTGTCCATAAATGTATAGTTGGTAAGAATTCCATAGCTTTATTGCCTCACAAACGGTATCTCTGCTGCTTGGTTGATTTTTGCCTATTCACTCACTAAGTCAGCCGAGACATCTTTTGACAACAAACACAAAACGTATTTGTATATTTTAAGTAAAAACATTGTCTATATCTACATACACACAAAGGTACATACATAAATTGAAATAAACAACACCGAACATCGTACACAACCATCATTGATGTATGTCTGCTTGAATGTGCATGTAAACTGTATTTTGTTGTTGTTGCGGACGATGATGAAGATGATTTTGTTGATGTTACTGGTGTCGCTGCTTTAATAAAGCAATCAAGAAAACAAATATTTGTATAGCCCACGCGATGTTCAATGAAGGCTGTTGTCTAGCTAATAGGACTGCAAAACGTTCACATACACACAGTACTACGCAATATGCCAACAAAAAAACAATATGTAAAAGTCATGTTGGCTGTTTGGATTGAATAAAATGCTTACAATTGTGAAATTTGCGCAATTGACACAACCCTACGAAAAGTCGCCGTCGTCAACACCGCAGTTTCACAGCCAACGGAAAATGCACCAAAGTTGTTGTCTTTGCCAATCTCCTTTCCATTGCAATCGTGTTACCGATGACTTCCCACTGTACAATTATGCCCCTCCATTGACTTCAACATATGTGTGCATGTATGTATGTTAGTATATTGCGAATGTCTAACTAAGTGCTTCTCCGTCCTCCACATCCGCAAATCATTTACATGGCGAACAATATGTGATTCATAGCTTACAATTGATCGTTAACTCGTAAGCTCTGTGGGTAGGTAACTGGTTGATGTTAGCTGTTTTTCAAATTCCATCATCGTTGGAAGAAGCATCTACATGAAAATGCTTTACCAGTATCGTATATTGTATGTCAGCATTTACCGTATTTAGTGCTTGACTGTTGCCTTCCATCGCTTCTTTTTTAAGTTGGACGGTTTGAATGTAATAGAGTTTCATCTTTTTGAGTCTTGCTTAAATACCAAACGACATTGTAGTAGATGAACTATGCCATTATGCGAACTAACGACTAACGAAATACTTATTACACAGTACATCATCAGTTGAAGCTGTTGCTATCGGCGAAACTGATGCAAGTGTTAGTGTGCAATGCTATGTGCCTTCCTTCATTATAGCTTAGTTATTTCGAAACGAACAGCCAAGTGATCTTTTGATGATACTTTCATTTTCCCACCAGATTAAAAAGTTTGTATATACTGAGAAAAAAATGCAAGGTGACCATGTAACAAAATGGTGACTAGAATCTAATTATTAATGTTGTGGTTCCGATAGGTATAGATTGAGTGGTAATAGGGTCTTATGAACTCCACTTTATTCTTGTGATTGTGAAATTTAGAGGTAATGTTAATTTTTCTCAAAAAAAAAAAAAAAAAAAAAAAAAAAAAAAATCTTACATTCGTTACGCAGGTTTGTAACAGCAAAACATATTTCAACACATCATATTCAAATATCACCTCTGTATTATTCGCTAGAATGCTAAAATTCAAGCCACTGTGGCCACATTGCTAACCATGAACCAGCAATCATGCAATGTATGTTCACAACTATACGGAGGGACAGAATACACCATGCAATTCACAAGGTAAGCAAACAGTCATCTGGCCACTCAACCAGCAGTAAGCACGAAGCAACCGCCAGCAGTCATCTTTAAAGAACTGAGAGTTGAAATGTTTTTTTTTTGCAGTTTTTTATATCGCCATCTGATATTGGTAACGTACCATGCGATGAAGTGAAGCGAAAATATTGGTACTAGATGCTAGTGGCTCGGCACCCAGTGTAATTTTCGTTTAGATTCAAATGGTTACTGGTGAGACGACGATGACTGTGTCGACGGGCATGAGGTGATGCTGTGGTACCTCTTGTTTGGTCGGAAAAGTAGGTTAAATCATTTTCATTTGGAAAAGTAACTCTAACATGAAGATGCGACTTCTCTCAAACTACAAAAGCTCCCTGCGAAGAAGAGTTGAATTATGAAGACGAAAAGCAAAAACAACGCCACAAACTAATTCGAATGCTAAGAGCTATCGACATTTAAAGACTTAAACACTCGCGGCTATGTACGCCAACACCGAAAATAATGAAGACTAGAAACAAGAGTTCGTTATGTATGTCTCTGCCAAAAACGGTTGCCAGCCCATAAACAGTTGATGCTGTGCAAAGAGAAGGGATCTAAAGTGTAATGTTGTGAATGTTAAACGGTGAATATTTATCATGCTTAAGTTGTGGATGCCGACAACAATGATGTGCGCCTTCCAACCCAACCAGGCAGCTTGGTATAGCCAGCCAGCCATCCGAACACTCATTCATTCACCTTTATCCCCCAATGTAAAATGCAAACACGGATCTCAATGAGACGAGATTGTATGAAATCACCCAAAATCGTCTTCTTTACACATACCGAGGGAAGTTAGAAGAATACGTGGATATTATACTAACATTCACCTATACACACATATATATGGTTGCAGATATATTCCTACATAAAATATTGAAAAAAATTGTACAACGCTGGACTTACCCTCATAAAATTTGTTTATTTAATGCCAATGTAAATAATCCATTTAAGTTGTAATGTAATCCACATGCGGCTGAGCTCTTCGAGTGGCGTTAATTCAAAATCGCATAGAACGGAAAAATTACCACCACACTTTGCGTATGCTTTACAATCGTAAACTAATCAATTGCACCAGTGCACAAAGTTCACATATAAAAATATATTTTTAATTTACACCTCTTTATTATGATTTCTATTTTTTTGTTTAATATCAACCAAGTAAATTGGTAATTCAATTCAAATTTTCATAGGAAACCTGCTTATATATTTTTTATGTAGGTACCTATGTTGTTATTTTTTTCTAGATATTATACTTCACGTAATATACGATGTTTGCTTTCATTTAATACTTTTGTCGTTTTTTAACAATATTAAGATACACTGTTTACTCTGAGTTTTAATTAAAAATAATTTTCGTTAATTGTATAAAGCCATAATAATAATGTTAACCAAAATTTTATTGTTATTACTACTTGGTTCGAAGAAACAAAAACGTAAGTTACAAGTTGACGATACGCGCGCTACACCGCTGGCAAATGCACAACTCAATATCCACGAAATGACTGATTTGCTGTGTTCTTGGAACGTACGCTCATCATGTTGTTCCAATTTCACCGTTCCTCATTGAAATCATGCTCTCTCCATTCAACTCTCTCTGCTACATGTGCGCGCTCGCTCTGGTTGCTCACGGCTCTCATGCTCCTGTATCTTACTGTTGTACAAATTTTATCAATGGACATGAAACATTATGGCGGCATTTATGACCTATCATGGAATTGCATTGCATAGCTACACACTGCTGTTAAATTAACATAGAGTACATTGGTACAACATCAGTCACAGCTTTTGGTAGCATAATAACATAACCTTGTTTGTAACCAGTGTGGTGGCAGATTGGTATAGTGGAGACATAGAGTTCTGCACAAGAGAATACAATTTATGCATGCAAACAGGGCTGCCAATTTTGCCGATTTGTCACTCCAAAAAGAGAAAATGTCGGTTTTTGAAATTGCGGTATCTAAACAATCGACATTTTCGCACATTTACCTACAGTTGTAACGATTAAATACTTCGTTAACTTACGAAATCGACGACTTCATTACACAATTGATGATTCATTAATACAATTGGCGGATCTAAGTCGATTTGACAATGTCCGTCCGTCTGTGGAAATACACGGAAGATACAGCCTACATTTTTGCTTAAGAACAGAGGTCGCTCACCAGTGAAATCTCTTTTACTTTTGAAAAATCATCAACAAATCAGTGTTAAAACATTCGTTCGGTCCGACAACCTGCAAATATTCGGTATTTTGATGATTTTAGGTACATTATTCACCGTTTTTTAAGTTTCGAGATTTTAGAAGAAGATTTTAACGGATTTTATTGTTTTGAAAATTGAAATATACGTTCCAAATGGTGGCATTCAAAGTTCAGCCCGGCTGAACCTACAGCTTTTTAGTTGTTTTCATTTGCTTCATTAATAATTTTGAACAACACACGCATTTAATAACAATGGAAACAAAACATTAAAATTAAAACAAAATATTTTTGCCGAACTGTTGTGCTTTTGAGCTGCCACAATTTTAACCACATATTCTATCGGATTTGTTTACAATTTTATATTTATAGATCGTACTATGATTAAAATCATGTGGCAGAACGCCCTTGTAACCCCCATATAATGGTACCGTCCGATATTCGGTATTTCGATTGTTTAATTTAATAAAAGTGTTCTTTACATCATGGGTTTTCTTGTTATTCATACAAAACTGAAAATGAAAATATATATTTATATATATTATTTTTAATTGTATAAATATTCCCAATTTTTCTCTTAAAAAATACGATATTTCAGCCCTACATACATGAACACTGTGGATGTTAAATTCCAGCTTCATATGTTTACCTTTACTTTGGGATCCAACAGAAGCTCGTGAGAATTGAATATTTTCCAAGACATTGCATTGTATTGAAACTTATGCTGTGATGCAAGTTAATTTTACAGTTCATAAACGTAAGGGAAATCTTACGACAGGGGATGCGTCCATATGACAAAATAAACAAGTCTCACTAAGGAAGGCTAGAAATTAAGCGGCGCTGACTTTATGATACCCTACAAGACTTAATTTACTTATATTACCATAAGAAATTCATACACTTGCAGTACGTTTACATATAAATGGGTTGACCCACTGGATTTGGATTAAAATTGTCATATCCATTAACTATACTTCAAATAAATCCTCTTAAAGTCGGTTAACACTGCAAAAGTTCTAACATGGCATTGGTGAAAAAAATAATTACAATTATTTGCCAAAAAAATTAAAAGCAAAAAAATGCAGATAAAAAGGCACGTGCACGTATATATACCTATTCTAAGCCTCAAAAACTGAAAACGGAATTAGAAATCATTATCTTTGTAAGAAAACATTTTAAATACAAAAACCACCAAATAAAATTTGGATCACATGATATTAGCACCATTAAGGATTTGTTCAGATTTTTCAACAGAATTAGCTAGATTTGTGGGGATTTACACTCAGTGCGTCAACTCTATATATGTTTGAACGTAGGAAGAGTTTGGCCCAACTGGGCCAAATGTTTCTCTCCGTATGAGAAGTTAATTTTCTCCCAGGCATACAAATCGTGACCGTAAATAAAAAGAAAGATAAATAAAACCAAGAAGGATTAGTTTTAAATATAAGATTTATTTTACATGTTGTGAGAGGTTGTCAACCCGAGTCGACATATAAAGTTTTTATGCGGTTAGCTCCGTAGCTAGCAAAGTAGTGACAATATACAGTAGTTCCTCAATTTACATAGTGAATTAAGAATTGCTCATACTTACTCCTAACTCCATCTTATGTGTATACACGTGTAAAAAACTTCAAAAATTAAGGTAATTCTCTTTTATTCATAAATCTAAATATATAAAAGAAAGTTCTGTTAGTTACTACACTTATAACTCAAGAGCCGCTGATCTGATTTTACCGATTCAGACAAATTCGGAAATTTCTCTTGGCAGAAAAGGAAAAATCGCGTAAAATTAGAAATTGGAAAATGTTCATTTTGGCTTTTGGAATGTACAAACGACTTACTATTTTCGATTTTTTGGGTAGTATAAAGCGACAAAAGACAAAACTGTTATTTATAGATTTGATATGTTTATTGGGTAAGTGGAACTATACGAATTATATCATTTCAGAAGAGGATAAGATATGAATATGAAAGGGAAATTGCAGGCGGTTTACATTGAAGTGTAGTTCCGAATTATGTGGTGACGAAACTGAATAGATGATGTCGAAATAATTTAACGCGGCCATACTAAACTTAAAGGATAATTACTATTTTAAAATCGCCAAAAAACCAGGAAAAATCATGAGAGACTCAGATATCTCTTTTCAAAAATTCTTCTCTTTTGGAAATCGTGGAAAAAATTAAAAATATTTTTTAAATGAAATCAAATTTCAAAAATTGTATTAGCACACTTCGTAAGGACCTTTAAACATATGCTGTAAAAAATCCGCGAACAAGTTCAAGAATTAATTTTTCTTTTTTCAATTTGATTTTTTTGTCAATCCATACAAATAAAATAAAGTTATATTAGTTATAGTAGCTTATAACTCTAGAACGGCTGGCCTGATTTTGACAAACTACACCGTTTAGGAATAGTATCTTGGAAGAAAAGGATGAAATATAAAGATTCGGGTAAAAATATGCCAATAAAAATGTAAATAACGATACTTTTCCGACATGTATTTTTTTAATCTTTCGTGATTTTTTATATCGCATGTTTTTTTTTTCAATTTGACATGCTATATTGAAGTTTGCAGTTCTTATTGTTTTTTTTTTTTTTTTACTTTAAATTCTAAATGTAAAATGAAGAAAATGGATAAAGTGCACTATACGATCTTTCCTAGCTAGAATTGGCATCTAGCTTTCCAGCCCCAGGAACTACAACGTAGTTTGAACACATTCAAACAAACAAAAATGGCCAACGCAGATGTATCGGTCTTTATTTTATGGCAATAATCCGTCCAATGAGAACTCAAAATACATAATTCATAGGTACTACAATCAGTGGAATACCGAATACAAGGAGGTACTGCGGATAATACAAAATGGTAGAGCGAATTAAAAATTTAGTGAGAAAATGATTTATATTATCTGAATATTTTTCCGAAACCTTCAATATATATACAGGGTGAGATAAAAAACTGCAACAAAGTTAAACGCCAAAATTTTAACCTTTTTTTTTAAATTTTATTGATAAGAGCAAAAAATGTCGGAAATAGCATCAAATTTTAGAATAAGTTTAGATTTGTTCGAATTGGTCACCTTTGGCACGAATTATAGCCTTCAAACGGCTAATTAAACCGTATGTGCTACTCGAATGTCGCTCTGCGGTATATTGGACCATTCTCGATTAATACGAGCGGAGAGCGACAATCGGCTGTTAAGGCGGCCCACACCATCACCATGGCTTACGCTTGAGTTCTGGTGATCCACCGAAGGTGCACATTTTCAGCCGACCTCTTTGGCAAGTAAACACCATAATTTTGTTTGTTCACAAACTGCTGGACAACGAATGTTGCATCATCGGAGAAAACCAAATTCGGAAGACACAATATAATGAACTGTCACTGGAAAATATGTCTTGGTCACATTTTTCAATTCATTTTGCCCTTATTTGGCATTTTAGCTTCTAAGGGGGTAGAATACTCTTCGCGGAAATTTTCAATGTCAATGTTTCGGAGTAGCATCCATATAAGAGTACCTCCTGATTTACATGTTTTGATGGTTATGATTTTATTTTTGAATCGATTTGGCTTATTTCCAAGCGTGGACCTACTTCTTTCAATAATCCGTCCAATGAGAGCTCAAAATGCAAAATTCTTTGGGAGTACAATCAGTAAAATACCAAGTATAAAGGGTGCAAAATAGTGGAGTGGGTGCAAAACTCTTAGTAAGAAAAGGATTTCTATCCTTCCAGAAATTCTTCCCAAACATTCAAGATACCTTAAATCGCTTTTGCAGGTCATGATATCGATCATAACTCACGGATAAGGGCACAACCCGATTTCATATTTATATTACCATCGTATGATTTAAGCTATTATTGGGGTCTTGGACTTTATCTCCAACTTCCAATTTAAATGGCAAATAAAATCAATTCCCATCTTACGGTAATGGATGTAAAATAACTATATTTTTGATTTGACCTCTATTTGTCATATTGGATTATAAGGGGTAGAAGAAAGTTTTCAATGTAGGTCGATGTTTCGGAGTAGTGCCCATATAAAGGTATCTCCTGACTTTACCATATTTCAAAGGATTTGGCTAAAAATGTATATTTGGGGTGGAAATCTTACACAAAAATTTTAACATATCTACAAATTTTAGACTTTTCTATATATAATAGTACCCCCTCAAGTCAACCTTTTGGCGGACAAACAGACCGACATGGTTAGGGGGACTTATGAGGACTCTAATGCACAATCTGAGGTGCTAATGGGTTTGAAAAAGTAATTAACTTTGGCTATTCTTAAAACATTCAGCCCTCAATTATGAGGTGCACAAAATACAGTAAATCCCAATTACTGCTCATTTGACTGGAAAATTTTGCTACGATTTTTACCATACTAAAAATTAATTTGATGGGGACAAGGTTGATTTGATGACTTACAAGCGATATCCAAACTATGACATAATTTCAAAAGCGAAATCTTTCAAAAATGGGTTTGGACACGACCCGCACGGCTATAGCCTGTGTGTTGTGTTTGAATACATATTAAATAAGATGGAAGTTGCGACATCGATTGACCAGCAAATGTTCATCCAATTGGAACCCAAAATATTAAATTACAACGCATTTTGTCGGAGAAAGGGATCGGAATCAGTGATGTTCCGGATATAAACATTTCCCTATATGAGGGCAATATAAAATGGTGACTTATAACCTCTAAGAACATAAAACTATAATACTAATTTGGCTGGATAAAACTTCTCCAAGCATCAAATACTTAAAATCTGTAGATACCGTTTGTTTTTTAAGTATTTTGATGATTGTAGCCAAATTTTTCAATAAAATTGTCAGAAAATCCACATAAGGATTTCCTTCTGAGTACTTCATCCAATTTTTCAAACAATTCAAACAATTTTTTTTCGTCATACTCCGAGTTAGGTTTTTAAAGAAAAAAATATTGACTACATCTACTTTTACGCACACTATTACGATTTATCTAAAAACCTTATATTTGCCAAAAAATGAAGATATCGGTTTGGTAATTATTACACGAGAAACTGTTGACCTTCCTTCCAACCCTAAGTATTTATATGGGGGCTGAGGAACTGACCACGCCTACTTTTTAATCTATATATAAACCAATTGTTGTTCGTTGGTAATTGAACCAGTTGAGAACGGCTTGAACGTTTTGGATATTTTTCTTTTTTTTAAAGTTCGTCCAACACAGAGTAATGTTTTTAGGCAAAAAAAAAAAATGACCACGCCCAATTTTCCGTCAATTTTTTCGATTTACCTAAAATCTTAATATTTTCCAAAGTCATGAAGATATCTGTTCCACAGTTAGAATACGACGTAATCTCGACTCTCCCTCCAACCCTAGGTATCTGTTTGGGGTCAGAGGAATTGCCCACACCTACTTCTTTAAATCTATATGTAAAAAAAGTATAGTAACACATCTGTTGAGAACAGCTGGGCCGATTTAACTCAAATCTTCTTTTTCTGAAAGAAATTTTTGAGAAAATTCTCTAGCAAAATCGAGGAGTTGAAAAAAATTACTGTTCTATTTTGATATGGAGTTTTGTGTAGAATTGTATCAGAATGCCTTTTTATACCCTCCACCATACATAGTATGGAGGGTATATTAAGTTCGTCATTCCGTTTGTAACTCATCGAAATAATCATTTTAGATCCAACAAAGTATATATATTCTTGATCAGCGTAAAATTCTAAGACGATTTAGCCCTGTCCGTCCGTCTGTCCGTCCGTCCGTTCTGTTGTAATCACGCTACAGTCTAAACGAATTAAGATAGGAAGCTAAAATTTTGCACAGATCTCTCTTTTGTCTGTAGGCAGGTCAAGTTCGAAGATGAGCTATATCGGTCCACGATATCGTATAGCCCCCATATAACGGTACCCTCCGATATTCGGTATTTTGAAGATGTTAGCCACATTTTTCAATGGAATTGTCTGAAAATTCACACAAGTAGTTCCTTGTGGGTACTTTATACCTCGGCAGAAAATTATCTATATAGGTCCACGATATCGCATATCCCCCATATAACGGTACCCCCGATATTCGGTATTTTGATGTTTTTACCCACATTTTTCAACGGAATTGTCTGAGAAACCACACAAGGAGTTCCTTGTGGGTACTTTATACCTCGGCAGAAAATTATCTATATAGGTCCACGATATCGTATAGCCCACTTATAACGGTACCCTCGATATTCGGTATTTTGATGATTGTAGCCACATTTTTCAACGAAAATTGTACACAAGGGGTTTTTTGTGAGCGCTTTATCCCCCGACAGAGAATTCTTTATATAGGTTAATGATATCGTATAGCACCCATATAACGGTAACCCAGATATTCGGTATTTTGATGATTTTAGCCACTTTTTCCAATGGAATTATCTGAAAATCCACACAAGGAATTCCTTGTGAATACTTCACACCCTTATATCGGCACTTTCCTATATTAGATATTGTAAAGATTTAAAATAAAATTTAATGGATTTTATTTTTTTGAAAATTTTCTAATTCGTTCCAAATGGTGGAGGGTATTCAAAGTTCGGCCCGGCCGAACTTTCTGCTTTTTTACTTGTTTGAATTAAAAATTCTTATTGAAAAAAAAAAAAACGAAAAAATCGAGAAATTTTGCATATTTTCTATACATGCCGTTGAAAAATACTGCTCAAAGTATCAAAACATTTAAAATCTCAACGTACTTTTAAATTGAGGCTATGCCTAATGGGGAACCAATAGTAAGCAGTTATTGCCGGTATTGATTTCACAATACTGAAAACTCTAAATGACTATTATGGGGCTGGGAAATTTTTCGGTTGGTAGATAAAAATCCCAAAAGGGGGCTTCCTGGGTAAAAATTTTTTAGGTTCATTGTATATATCTTAACCATAAACAAATTGCCTCAAATACTTTGCTCTATACTCCGCAAAAGTTACGAAACAGATTTATTTGATCCAGTCCAAAGAATCATTTGTACAAAATATGTATATGTAGGTCGGTCTACATTGTGGTTTACAACACATTCTTTCAAATTATTATAAGTATAGGACCATGCTTTGGTATCACCCTTATATGAAGGTATCCGCTGATTTCAGCTATTTCCAGGGTCTTCGTCACATTTTTCAATTGATTTTGCCCTTATTTGGCATAATAGCTTCTAAGGGGGTAGAACACCTCTTCGCGGAAAATTTTCAATGTCAATGTTTCGGAGTAGCGTCCATATAAGAGTACCTCCTGATTTACATGTTTTGATGGTTATGATTATATTTTTCAATCGATTAGGCTTAAAATGTGTGTTTAGGCTACTTTTGGATTAGAGAACTGTCTTACATGGGCCATATATATTTTTTAATAATATATGCGCTATATTATTTAATTTTTATCTCACAAATTAAAACCTCTGACTGAAAATAGGATCAGGTATTTTTAAACATTTTAATCGCCCGGTACTTGAACCTCTATTGACATTTTTGAGATGCGTATTTATTTTATTTCGAGTCATTATTTATACTAAAAATTGTGCCAATAATGTGAACCAAATCTGTGAATTATTATGCTTTTAAAACTATGCATTAAAGACTCAAACTAAAAAAAAAACTACTAAAACTACGGGCCTGGAAATATATATATATATATATATATAATTATTTATTTATTTATATATATATATATATATATATATATAGGTACATCCCGATATTCGGTATTTTATAATTTTAGCGACATCATTCACCGGAGTTGTTTCAAATTCAAATTTCGTATTTAGAGTTCGTAATGGAAACTACAGTCTATGACAGAAAATTGTCCAGGCCTTCGTACAAGCCCCATATATCAGTACCTCCCCTCAGTATTTTGATGATTTTAGCTACATTATGCACGGATTTTTTTCAAGTTTCGTATTTATATAGACCCCAATATAACGGCTATATTCGGTATTTTTAAGATTTTAACAGAATTTTTGCGAATGTTATTTTATTTGAAAATTTCCAAATTCGTTCCAAATGGTGGAGGGTATTCAAAGTTCGGCCTATCCTAAATAGTTGGCTACGTCGCACAGTGGGTTGAGATACTCAAAAAACTGTGATTAATTCAGAAAATCACTCTATCATTTTAAAATTTAGCTCAGACATTTATACCACTTTACCATTAGTATGTTTGGGAGTAAAAATGGGACATACCAGTCAACGTTTCGGTATGACTGCCATATAACGTTACTTCCTGATTTTCATTATGTCAAATGTTTTGATCAAAATTGTAATCCAAATCATGTTTAACTTGATATAGGGCCCACGTTTCTCAGTATTTTGAAGGTTTCCACCACAATTTTAAACCCAATCTTGAGTTATTAGACATTTTGAGTTTAGACCTGAAAAAATTTCTCACTTCTAAAGTTTGTGAAGATAAGTCCACTATTATATTAAATTTAATATATTTTTAGAATCTCTTCCTGCAATATTTTGTGAAGATAAGTCCACTTTAATATATAGGCCCTATATAACGGTACTTCCTAATTTTAGATATTTGAGGATTTCAGGCAGAATTTTTTTACTAACTTATTATATGGTATTTCGTTTCTCAGTTGTTGTTTTGTTGTTCTCAGTGGATAAAAACTACAAAAATTGCCAATATAGAACCATCCTTTAACGTAGGGCTCTGCAGAGCCCAATGGGATTATGTTACCAATATTTCGAGGTTTTACATAATTGTTGGCCCAATCAACATATAATACACTCCCAACATATAGTGTTCTAGGGTATAAAAATGCCTGAGTAGACGCACAATGGGTATTACAACCAAACATCATATTGTTGCAACTAATGCTCGTTGGATTGTAAGTTGCAATACCTGCTGTTAAATTTGTAGAACATGGACTGTAAAGCAGATCATTAACAAACCAGAATATGATAATATATTATGTCGAATTATTTGAAAATATTATTTCATTGGGAACAACAGTCATTGAAATCGCTTGAGGCAAAAACACTGTAAAAGAATATACATTAGGTTTATTTCTGTTTTCGATTTTGTAAACAGACCATTTGTGAACCCATTAGGAATTCTCGTTAGTCATATTTAAGTGTTTTCTATGGCTTGGACACATTTAATGTCTTCAAACACAAATTCAATTTGGTAAGTATCCATCGATATTATTTACAAATTCATTAGAAACCGTGGGTTTTTTAAATTACAGCAATAAATTATGTTTGCATCCTATTCATGGGGGGATATATTCACATTGAAACATTCCCCAGGTGTAAATACCATTAATAAATAACTCATCGTTTATCAAATATCATCAAAGCTCATTCGAAAGAAAGAAATGTTATATGTGCGTGAATTGAGATGGACGGGCACGCTGAGCGTCTCATTCTGATGCAACAATTAACATTTATTTAAAAAAGTTTTGAAAAGAAATTCAATTATTTTCCAATGTGTTTACTGCCGCTAGTAAAAGAGAGAGCGAGAGGCGAACAATGATAATGCACATCATAAATAAAGCATGCAACAGGAGTGTTGTTCGGGCTAGGTAGATAAAATTTCATGTATTCGGTGGCATTACATACAATGTAAGTGATATCTTAACAAACCTCCCCTTTATCGAATGCGAAAACATACTAACAAAATAAGTAAAAATGAAGCAGTCCTCTAAAAGAACATCTGCATCCTGATCTCTATATTTCATGTTTGAATTCTGTTCTTTGTTTTACAATCCATGATCTGTCAAAAGACATAATACCCAAAAAACGCCGATGAAAATGGATTAATCACAGGTAGACAAAAAGTTGTACAGGAAAAAGGGCGTCGCCATGGGATAAGGACACGATGAATGTGACAACATTTTTACCATTATTTAGACCTGAAACTGCACATAATTCGATGTCTTATACTGCTGCTGGGATAATCCGTGTTGTTATCCTTTGTCCACTAGTACTTTTAAATCTGCCAAAAAGATAACTCAATGTGTGCCACTTTGTGACATATTTGACACCTTTCCGAACATACAGTTAACATTTGTTTCGTGTTTTTCTTTCACCTTTAAGTAGGTGCATTGGCTAAAATTGCGTTCATTTACATGAGATTTCAACTACTGATAACAAACAGTCTTGACAAATAGTGCAAAGAAAGCAAGGCGTTGTTGACGACATCAATTAAGGCATACCTGGTGGTGCAAAAGTGGCCCTGTTGGCTATAGTTCTTTTGTGAATGAGTTGTTGGGCAATATTTTAGAACAATATGGGTGTAAATTAATCCATCTTTACATCCTGTACATAAAAGACAAAAAATGTGTTCTTTTATGTCTCGATCTAACTAACATTACGTAGATCACCTCACAAATCTATTGCTATTTCCCCTACTTTTATTTTATACTAGCTTGCCCGGTCCGCGTTGCCGGCCCGTACTTTTAGTCTTTAATGTATATATTTTGAAGTACAATAAATCACAGATCTGACTATAAGCCACAATTTTTATAATTAGTACTGACTCTATAATGATTTTAAAATAGAAATAAATATTCATGGCAAAAATTATAATAGATGTCCATTACCGAAAGATGGGAATTATTTTTTTGTCATTTAAATTGTGCGTTGGAGATCCCATAAAGTACATATTTTTCATCATAGTTTGATTCAATTACGATTAAAGAAATGTTCGGTATCGTGTTACTTCTTAATATATTTTTTCATGTTTCTGCCACAATTTTCGACTGAATGAGTCCCAGTTTGATATTTCGGAGTTTTTTTATATAGACGTACATCCCAAATCTACGTTCCTAACCAATATTCTTTTGAGGTTTACAAATTGAATGGCATACAAAATTTTCTTTTCTGACCACACATTGCATAGGAAAGTGGACTTGGAAGTACACATAATGTGGGGCCTATACTTAAAAAATGGTAATGTGGACAATTATCTGTAAAATGGTCTCTATCCCAGGATATCCTAAAACAATTTTTTAGCCGAATCATTTAATGAATGTAGTCAAGACCAAGATGGGTCCAACTCCGAAAATTGTATACGAAGAGGTTTTCAACACCGTTATGAACAAAGATGCCAAATAAGGGCAAAAACATGAAAAAAGTGACCAAGACCCCGAAAATAGCTTAAATCATATGATGGTTTTTCGAATTTTTGCAATGAGATCTCCTTCCGTTTTTTTTGTTCATAACTTATTATCTCCCCAAAAGACTACACACCATATTAGAATTCAAAAATAAAAAAAAAACACTACAAATGTACATTCAAAAATAGTAAGTCAAAATGGAAAAAAAATCATGCAAAATAAAACATTACGATTGTATATTTTAAGAGTCAAAATGAATATGTTCAAATTTCAAATTTTTACGCGATTTTTTTGGATTGTATCCTTCTGCCGAATTTGTATGAATCGTTAAAATCAGAGCAGCAGTTCTTGAGTTATATGCGTAGTAACTAACACAACTTTCTTTTGTATATATATTTGTAAAATTTTTATTGTGACAACAACTTGGAAAAAATTTCAGACTTTGATCCAACCCTTCGGTCCGATGATACATCAACCACTCTATATAACATGAAATTGAAATTCCACTTGGAAGTGGAGATATAGCATCAGAATCGGAGGTACCGCCCAAAAATTTAGATTTTGTATGCACATATCTATTGATCGATTACAGATACAGTCTCAAAATTTGGAATGCGTAACGGAATATATATATATTGCATGTATACTGCAACATCGCCTGAAAGTAACATAGGCTATATATATTTTTGAAATTCCACTTGGAAGTGGAGATATAGCATCAGAATCGGAGGTACCGCCCAAAAATTTAGATTTTGTATGCACATATCTATTGATCGATTACAGATACAGTCTCAAAATTTGGAATGCGTAACGGAATTTGGAACAAAAATAAATTGGCCAAATTATATTGAAATCGGTTCAGATTTGGATATAGCTCCCATATATATTTTCGGCCGATTTCAAGCATTTGATGCACCAAACATGCAATGTATCCCAAATTTCAATGAAATTTAAAACGGATGGATGGATTTTATCTAAAAATTGATTTCCCAAATTATATTGAAATCGGTGCAGATTTGGATATAGATTCCATATATATTTTCGACCGATTTCGTTCATTTGATGTCTCAAACACGATTTGAATGTTCGATTCCAATGAAATTCGGAATGTTTAACGGGATTTGATCCGAAAATAAATTAATCAAATTATATTAAAATCGGTTCAGATTTGGATATAGCTCCCATATACATTTTCGGCCGATTTCATGTATTTGGTGCACCAAACACAATATGTATGCCCAATTTTAATGAAATTTAAAGAAACATTTATTTATTGAAATTTAAAATAAGTAACGAAATTGGGAGCAAAAATGAATTTGTCAAATTATGTTGAAATCGTTGCAGATTTGGATATAGATTCCATATATATTTTCGACCGATTTCGTTCATTTGATGCCTCAAACACGATTTGAATGTTCGATTCCAATGAAATTCGGAATGATTGACGGGATTTGATCCGAAAATAAATTTATCAAATTATATTAAAATCGGTTCAGATTTGGATATAGCTCCCATATATATTTTCGACCGATTTCATGTATTTGATGCACGCTATGTATCTCCAATTTCAATGAAATTTGGAATGTGTAGCGGAAATTAAAACGAATATACATTTGTCAAATTATATTGGGATCAGATTTGGTTCAGATTTGGATATTGGTCCCATATATATCTTCAACCAATTTCGTTTATTTGATGCACCATACACGATATGTATGTTCGATTCCAATGAAATTTGGAATGTGTGATGGGATTTTGATTAGAAAATAAATTAGTCAAATTATATTAAAATCGGTTCAGATTTGGATATAGCTCCCATATATATTTTCCGCCGATTTCACTTATTTTATTTGCTATGAAATAAATAAATCCAAAGGAGAACCCCTTCGTGTATGCATGTCATGTTACTGCTTTTCTAATGGTTTTGTTTATTAACGCAGTAAAATTTCGCAATATTTTTTTTTAATTTTTTAAATTTGTTTTTTTATCCAACATATATTCGTGAATAAAATTTTGAATGCATATAAAATCGAAAGGGGTAGCGAAGCTCACCGGGATCAGCTAGTATATATATATATATATATATATATATATATATATATATGCATATATATATATATATATATATATATATATATATATATATATATATATATATATATATATATATATATATTTGTTTTTTTTTCCTTACTATGAACTCAAATCACTAAAATTTGTCGACATGAGAAAAATGTGGCTAACATCTGAAAAAAAATTGAAGTGGGTGCTATACCAAAACGTTGACCTATACGATTCTTATTGTGTACAAATAGTTCTACATATATCCCATAAGCCTCTATAAAATTTATAAGCTCTTTTTCAATGTTGCGAAATATAGAGCAACATATTTGAGGCCCTTTTGGTATGAATAAGCCTATATAATAGACCATAAAAAAGTTTGACCTGGGAAAGTAAACCCCTTTAGGGATTTTGATCTACTAACCGATTACTATTCATTTAGAATTTACCAACCGCTATATTGGGTCTTGCATCGTGTAGTTACTCCCTATTGCGCATAGTCCCCCGTATATTGGTACCAATGATTTAAAGTATATTGAAGGTTGTGGAAGAATTTTCAGGGGGATATAATTACTTTTCCTACTAAAGTTTCAATTTGATCTACTATTTTGTTTAGTTCGCATATTGCAGTGACCCTTTATATTCGGAAAAAATGCAAAATTCTTTGGGACGGATGTCAATGAACCGTCCCAAAGAAGCGCGATGTAGGTCCTGAGATGTTAATTCTTGTCAGGGAAGATCAGCATTTAACATTTACTGATTGTAGTTCGAATGAATTTGAATTTCGAGTTCTCATTGGCCAGCCGTTCTTGAGTTAAAGGCTTGGTAACCATCACTTAATGTGTTCACATAAAAAACACGATTCAATTCAATAAGATAAGTAATATTGAAAAAACGTACATTATTCTTGAATTTGTTCGCGGATTTGTTACAGAAAAGGTCCTTACGAATTTAGTCAATAGAATGGGCTATCATTCGATTCCATTGACAATTTTGTCTTGTTATTTTCGTTATTTCTTACCGATTTTAAAATAGTAATTATTCTTTCACTTAGGTGTGACCGCGTTAAATTATTTTAACATAATCTATTCAGTTTGACATAATCTATTCAGTATCACAATTCAATGTAACCCGCCCGCAATTTCCATTCTCAAAATATCGTCAATAAAGTTAATCAAATTAAAAAACCCGTTTGAACACGGTATTATTTTTTCATAACTTATCCTCTTCTGAATAACACGAATATTTCCACTTACCCAATAAATAAATAAAATCTATAAACAACACTTTCGTCCGTTGTCGCTTTATACTACGAAAAATACTGCACATCATATTAGAATTCAAAAAGAAACACTACAAATGTATTTTCGGAAATAGTAAGTCAAAATGAAAAAAAAAAATATGCAAAATAAAAAATTACTATTGTACATTCCAAAAGTCAAAATAAAAATTTTCAAATCTATCATTTCGCGCATTTTTTTTTTTTTTTTTTTTGGATATTATCCTTTTCTCTCAAGAGACAATTCCGAATTTGTCTGAATCGTTAAAATCAGACCAGCGGATCTTGAGTTATAAGCGTAGTAACTAACACAACTTTCTTTTATATATATAATATACTAGCTGGCCCGGTCCGCGTTGCCGGCCCATAGTTTTTGTCTATTATGCATATTTGTCAAAGCATGATTATTCAAAGATATGAATGTTATAAATGTTCACGTACTGGTCGATTAGTTTTTAATTTTTAGTCAAATGAGCAGTAATTTGGAATTTACTGTACTTTGTACAACTCGTAATTGAGGGCTAATTGATTTAATAATAGGCAAAGTTAATTACTTTTTTGAACCCATTAGCACCTCAGATTGTGCATTAGAGTCCTCATAAGTCCCCCTAACCATGTCGGTCTGTTTGTCCGCCAAAAGGTGGACTTGAGGGGATACTATTACATGGAGAAAATCCTAAAATTTGTAGATATGTTGAAATTTTTGTGTAAGATTTTCATCCCCAAATACTCATTTTTAGCCAAATCCTTTGAAATATGGTAAAATGCGAAACATCGACCTACATTGAAAACTTTCTTCACCCCTTATAATCCAAGATGACAAATAGAGGCCAAATCAAAAATATAGCTATTTTACATCCATTACCGTAAGATGGGAATTAATTTTATTTGCCATTTAAATTGTAAGTTGGAGTCCATATTTTTCATCATAGTATAATTTAATGACGATTCAACAAATATTCGGTCCCGTGCTACTTTCTTATATTTGTAATTTGTTCATGTTTTCACAATCTATTTCATATAGATGTATATCCCAAATCTACGTTCCCAACCAATATTCTCTTGGGGGTTACAAATTCAATAGAATACAATTTTGTCTTTTCTGACCACACATTAGATGTGAAAGTGGACTTGGGGATACTCCAATGTGCGGACTTTACATGAATAAATTTCTATGTGGCAATTATCTGTACGATGGTTCCTTACCCCAGGGTAGCACAAATAAAATTTTTTAGTGGTCAAGACCAATATGGGCCCTACTCCGAAAATTTTATGCGAAGAGGTTCTCTACCCCCCTTAGAAACAAAGATGCCAAATAAGGGCCAAAAATAGAAGAAAATGACGAAGACTCCAAAAATGGCTTAAATCATACGATGATTATTTATGATCGATATCATGACCTGCTAAAGCGATTTAAGGTATCTTAAATGTTCAGGCAGAATTTTTGGAAGGATAGAAATCCTTTTCTTACTAAAAGTCCCATTCGCTCTACTATTTTGCACCCTTTATATTTGGTATTTTACTGATTGTACTCCCAAAAATTTTTGCATTTTGAGCTCTCATTGGACGGATTATTGTCACATGAAAGAAGTAGGGCCACGCTTTGAAATAAGCCCCATTAGTCTTTTTCGGTCATTTTTGTTTGTTTAAATGTCTGCGCATCTTCCAGCTGAAGCACGATGTAGGCCCTGGAGTTGAAAGGTAGATGTCAGTTACCATCGTATTTCGCACTTATTTCATTTTTTTGGTGAAAAATTGTATATAGTGAACAATTATTCTTTATTTTGTTCACAAAAAATCCACTGAATTCAATATGATATTACAAATTGAAAAAAATTGACAAAAGAAGAAATCTTTAACTTGTTCGCTGATTTTTTACAGCAACTGTTTAAAGATCCTTACAAAGTTTGTCAATAGAATGTACTTTTATTTTAAAATTCAATTCCATTGGAATTTTTTTTCGATATTTTCCCGTTTTGAGAATTGTTGCAATGAGATCTCTTTTTTCGTGTTTCTTTTTAACGATTTTGAAAAAGTAATTTTCTTTTAACTTTGGTGTGACCGCATTAAATTATTTCGGTATCATCTATTCCGTTTCGCCACCACATAATTCGGTACTACACTTCCATGTAACCCGTTATCAATTTCAGTTCTCAAGAAATCAAGTCAATTAAATAAATTGGTATTAATATTCGAATTCAAAAATAAAATATAAAAAACACTACAAATGTACATTAGAAAAAAGTAAGTCAAAATGGAAAAAATCATGCAAAATAAAACATTACTATTGTACATTTCAAAAGTCAAAATGAAAATGTTAACATATCACATTTTTACGCGATTTTTTGGATATTATCCTTTTCGGATAAGAGACAATTCCGAATTTGTATGAATCATTAAAATCAGTTCAGCGGTTCTTAAGTTATAAGCATAGTAACTAACACAACTTTCATTTATATATATATATATATATATTATATATATATATATATATATATATATATATATACATATATATATATATATTATATATATATATATATATATATATATATATATTATATATATATACATATATATATATATATATATATATATATATATATATATATATATATATATATATATATATATATATATATATATATATATATATATATATATATATATATATATATATATATATATATATATATATATATATATATACTTGCTGAACCCGGTGAGCTTCGCTACCCCTTTTGATATGCATACACAATTTTATTCACGAATAAATGTTGGATAAAAAAAAAACAAATTAAAAAAAAATATTGCGTAATTTTACTGCGTTAATAAACAAAACTATTAGAAAAGGAGTAACATGACATGCATACACGAAGGGGTTGTCCTTTGGATTTATTTATTTCATAGCAAATACCAAGCGTGCAATTGAAACTGCAATTTTTTGAAGTTGAGTGGCATTTCTATTGCAATTAGTGAATTCGAGGTAGCAACATACTTCCACGTAATAAGCGTATTTCAAATTAATTGTTGTTATGTGTTGCTTTTTAGTGTTAGCCTAAGGCGTTGTGGGTCAATGGTTCTTATTAAAATCATATCCCAATCTGATCCGATTTAAATATAATTTTAAAAAATTTACTTTTACACCAAATTCTGCCACAACTTTCATATTCCATTGAAATTGGTGCGTCAAATATGTGAAATCGGCCGATAATATATATATGGGAGCTATATCAAACCTTAAATCTGAGGAATTTGAATATAATTTGTCAAATTTATTTTGTACCAAATTAAGTCACTCAAGGCGAATTTCATTGGAATCGGAAATACGTATCGTGTTTTGTGCATCAAATATGTGATATCGGCGGCAAATATATATGGGAGCTATATCCAAATCTGAACCGATTTCAACATAATTTGACAAATTCATTTTTGCTCCCAATTTCGTTACTTATTTTAAATTTCATTAAAATTGGGCATACATATCGTGTTTGGTGCACCAAATACATGAAATCGGCAGAAAATGTATATGGGAGCTATATCCAAATCTGAACCGATTTCAATATAATTTGATAAATTTATTTTCGGATCAAATCCCGTTAAACATTCATATCGTGTTTGAGGCATCAAATGAACGAAATCGGTCGAAAATATATATGGAATCTATATCCAAATATGCACCGATTTCAATATAATTTGGGAAATCAATTTTTTAGATAAAATCCATCACACGTTTTAAATTTCATTGAAATTTGGGATACATTGCGTGTTTGGTGCATCAAATGCTTGAAATCGGCCGAAAATATATATGGGAGCTATATCCAAATCTGAACCGATTTCAATATAATTTGGCCAATTTATTTTTGTTCCAAATTCCGTTACGCATTCCAAATTTTGAGACTGTATCTGTAATCGATCAATAGATATGTGCATACAAAATCTAAATTTTTGGGAGGTACCTCCGATTCTGATGCTATATCTCCACTTCCAAGTGGAATTTCAAAAATATATATAGCCTATGTTACTTTCAGGCGATGTTGCAGTATACATGCAAATTTTCAGGAAAATGTGTTCAGCGGTTTTCGAGTCCATAAATTACAAACAAACAAACAAACATACAAACATTTTCCTTTTTTTATAGATATAGATAGGAGAGAATAGATATAGATATATATGTGTATATACAGGGTTCCCCATATTCGACGGAACCAACTGGCAACGCCATAACTTTTGACAGAGATGTCACATCGCTTAATGACATACCGCGTTTGAAGCGTCAGTCCAAGCAGATTTTTACCATGAACCAATACACGCCACGCGAGCGCTCTGAAATAGTTGAAATTTACATTCAACAGAAGAAGTCAATTGTGAAAACTCAACAAACAAAATTATCATGTCCGATGAAGCCCATTTCACATTGAATGGGACCGTAAATACGCAAAATTGCCGTTTTTACGCCACTGAAAATCCTCAGCAGATTCAAGAAGTGCCTCGTCATGACGAAAAAGTCACAGTTTGGTGCGGCATTAGTGCGAAAACGGTCATTGTGCCGTTTTTCTTCCAAAATGAAAATGGCCATGCTGTTACCATCAATCAGGAGCGTTATCGCGACATGATGACCAATTTTGTGATGCCAATTATTCGTCGAAAGCGTATGAGGCAGTTCTGGTTTCAACAAGACGGCGCTCCACCGCACACAAGTCGCATAACAATCGATGGGTCCGTCGAATATGGGCAACCCTGTACAAAGGAAAGCGATGTTAGCTAGAATGCTTATATCTCAAGAATTGCTGGGCCGATTTTGACAAATTTCGTCAATTCAGAATGCCCTCTTGGCATAAAAGTATACCAAAAATAAGTATGCCATTAATGATGTTAACATAAATTTTGTAGTATTTTGTGATATTTTTTTTATATTTTCATATTTTTTATCGCATGCGATTTTTTCTGTTTGACTTATAATATTGAAGTGTATATTTTGTAATACTTTTTCACCTTACAACACAGGTTGGTGATATTATACACAGATTGCAATTATGGGGTTAGGCTGAGAAGGGCTAGGTCTTTTGGTTTCAAAGATGTCCGCAATATATTTAAAGGTTGAAATAGACCAACAACAAAAAATGTTCCTGATTATATATAAATAAAGGTTATAAAGGTCACAAATAAAAACCAAAGGACACGAAATCTCGCATGAAATGAGAGTTTAGGACAGCGGGTAATATGCACCACTACTTTTGCGTAAAAAAATACCGATATTTCCATCCTGCCGAACGGATGAAAATAACTTACAGGCGAAATCCAAAATACACAAGGGCGAACTTCTGGCTTTTTATGTCGATGTCGTTGACGAATATAGCCAAATATCGTAAACAAGCAAATCATATATATGAGTCTAAATTTGTAGATATAGAGGGGCCTCTTGCATTTGTAGATGATCGCAAAATATTTAGGGGTTCAAATGAACCAGAAACAGAAATATTTTACTGGCCATACAATTGAAACCAATCGACATGGAATTTTGCATGAGAAGAGAGTAAGATACATGGAAGAAGTCTATCATTTTAGATGTCCATTGGATTATATTTAGCTGTAAAATGGATCACAACAACTAACAACTTGACGGAGTGCATAAATATTTGGCAATTGTGCCTTGTCAAAATGCTAAGGGTAATATCTGGGCAGTGCTCCATGACGTAATTTCAAAGATATGGCAGTGTTGTAGGGTATCACATAGTCGGCCCCGCACGACTATAGCCTTTGCTTACTTGTTTATCATACTATAAGTCAATGACGATTTCGGTCCTGCGCTACTTTCTAATATTCGTAATTTTTCTCGTGTTTCTGACACAGTTTCCGACTGTATAAGTCCCAGTTTCAAATTTTGGAGTTTATTTCATATCGACGTACATCCCAAATCAACTCTCCTATGTGGGCAATTATCTCTAAGATGGTTCTCTACCTCAGGGTAGCCTAATTACAATTTTTTGCCAAATCAATTGATGAATGTGGTCAAGACCAAGATGGGTCATATTCCGAAAATTGAAAATGTTATAAGGAGTGGTTTTTTACCCCTTAAGAAACCAAGACGCCAAATAAGTGCCAAAAATGAAGTTCGTAATGGATACTACAGCCAGAAAATTGTCTGTGTTTTATAACTCCCATGTTACCCCCCTATATTTGGTAGTTTGATCATTTTAGCTACATTATAAACAGATTTTTTTAAGTTTCGCAGTTGAATATTGTAATAGCTTGTGACAAAATTGCCAATGCATGTCCTCGTCGTCGTATAGACCCTAATATACGGCTACTTTCGTCATTTTTTAACGAATTTTATTTTCTTGAAAATTCCCAAATATGTTCCAAATGGTGGAGGGTATTCAAAGTTCGGCCCAGCCGAACTTACAGCTTTTTTACTTTTTTTTTTATTTTATCCTTCTCTGCCGAGAAAGATTTCCGAACATGCGATATGCGGCCTAATTCAGCCTAGATGCAAATACTTCAAATTTGGTGAAAATCGGTTCAGATATAGCTATAGATCCCATATATATGTTTCATTCTATTTGTTGTTTAAGTCCCCCACATTAGATTGATTCAAAATTGGATATATATCCATTTAATTGCCCTCTAATTTGATGTAAATAATACATAATACATCCGAGTTTACACTCCATAGTAACGATATTTGATTCAAGAGTCACGTACAACATAAATTTACTTCAGTCGAGTTTAGTGGAAATCGGTTTTTATGGGGTAGTTTAAGCTTAATTCAAATTTAAACAGATCTTAACCGATGGCAAATATTTAGACTTATCAATATTATGTTGTTTATTTTTAATTAGAGTACTTCAGTTCAAACAATCAAAAGACGCATTGTCAAAGTAAAAATTTTATCTTTTTCAGTACACAAGGCATATTTGGGTAACATTAATTGAATTAATTTTTATTAACTTTGTGGTGGATAAAATCGTACGCGCACGCAACCCAGTTCTTTAGAACCTTAATTATTAAATATTCGTACATATTATTAAATTAATTAATTATTAAATATTCATAAAAATGATGCAAATACAACATTAATGTCAATTTGGTGCTGGTTGGCAGAAATAAATGAAGAAATGAAAAAGAATTGCACAGCATTGATACTAACATATTTCCTTTATATTTCTGAATGTCTGTGTGGGAGGAAAAATCGTGTAAAATTTAAATTGGTTCATATTTCAGTTGATGTGTTGACATTTATCATTCTAGAATTGGTTAGTTTGTTTACAAACGCTTGACTGTCGCCCGCTCTTCATTTAGGTATCGGTTTCATTCAGTCCGTTTACCATCTAGTCATTCCTCCGCAGCGTGTGTGTTTGTACACATAAAACATAAACGAAAATAAAAATTAATGTTAACTTCTGGGAGCTCGTTTAGAGCCCAATCGTAAATTCAAATTCATTTAACGGTGTCGCATTACAGCCAACTATTTATGGGCGTTACAGTCGCTGAGTGACCGACCATTTATTTGTACATACTTGTGTGTTAGTTCGTCTTGCTGTGTAGGAGAGAGAAGCACAAGCTCTGAACAGGGGAGCTGGTGTACAAATGCATATTCTACATAAACAATCAACAAAACACCATAATATATTGCTCCGTAACTTGAAACGAGGGGGTGCATGCAACAAATCGCTGTCTACAATTTACTCTAGACTCGCTCACCACTCACTCAGGTTGACGCCACAAACACTTGACTCGACAGAATGCCATGAATGAATCAAGCGTTGTCACGATGCCCCATGAATGTTTACAGGGATATTTCAACAAATGTAGCATAAAAATGCAACATAGTTTTGGTTTTAGTTTACACCAGTTTCTCGTCAATCCGCTCATTCACTTCATTGCATATTGGCAATGCATGTATAGATATTTCAATGTGTATGCGATGTAGGTAATGGCGGGCATACCGCTGAGCCCTGGGGCTATTTATTGTTGCAGTCACATTCATATACGCATGTACTTCCATATGTCATCAATTCATTCAAAGGCAGACGATTGTAGAATATGACGATACTCATGCGCTCAGATTCGGTTTTATTTATTACGAGAGCGTATCTGTACAGACAACGCACCATTTCATTTCGGGGGTGTAAACAAACAATTTTGTTCCATTTAAATCTCCATAAATTATTTTCAAAAAGGTTTAGTATCCACTTCACGATGTGAAAATTTGGAATTTTTTGAACATGGTAATAATCGATCACAGCTCATATCTTATAACTCAAACTGGCTATTTACTGCACCGATAATTAGGCATGTACCAAAATGGAAATAGAAAACATGGTTTAGGTGCATCCACGATGATCTTTCCCAAGCAAACATAATAAAATATTAATTTTTGCTCTATGTAAGAGAATAATGGTTATACGTTTCAACTCCGATAACTGAATCCAGTTATAATTCTCCTATTGTCCTTATATCTTGATTAGGCTCTTGTATAATGTTATGACAGGACGTATTAATTCCGATTTGATATTTAAGCCATTTCATTTTGAGCCTATGGCCATTTTATTAATTCAAGCCTTAATACTAACATAGGTTAAATGGCTTAAACCTACTATAAATAAACATGCATTTGTACAACGCCTACTTTACGTTAACAAAAAGTGTCACAACAAGTTTGTGATCACAAAAAGCTACATTATGCCTTATGGCTAGAACTTAAATTATGCCCCGAAAAATAGAATAGTATAAAAAAGGGCTTTGATAAAAAAGGCTAAGGGCTAATATTAGCTCCATGACAGATAAAGTCTAGAAATTCCATTATCCAATTTTGTTGTTATTACAACCGTATTACAGTTTCAGGGCGGTTTAAATTTGAAATCGAATGGAGTATACAGAGTGAGATGATAAAACTGCAACCAACTTCAGACTGCTGTAATTTCTAAGCCACTCGTCTGACATCAGTTAAAATTATTCCAGCGACAGCTCATTATATTGATTATAAGCGTACAAAAGCATTTTGGTGAGAATTTTCCAGAAAAAAGTTATTCTTGATGGAATTAAAGTGTGATAGTGTGATTTCTTTATATTTTGCTGAAAACCACAAGTGGCTATCGTTAGAGCACTCCAGCATTTAAATGTAAATAAATCTTTTGTGTCTCGTACCATCGCTCGTTACCGTGATACTAGTAGCATAGCCCGACGTCAAGGAAGTGAACGGAAGAAAAGAGCAACATGAGCAGAAATGGTTCGAAAAGTAAAGAAGCGACTTAATCGAAACCCGCGTCGCGGTGGCCGTAGAATGGCTCGTGAGCTGAACAGAGAGAAAATAGACTCAAAAGAGCTAAAGAGTTGCTTCGTTTGGCCGAAAGTGGTGAACTGCCGAATTTGGTTTTCTCCGATGAGAAAACATTCGTTGTCCAGCAATTTGTAAACAAACAAAATGATCGTGTTTACTTGCAAAAGAGGTCAGCTGAAAATGTGCACATTCGGTTGGCCACCAGATGGTGTGGGCCGCCATAATAGCCGATGGTCATCCTCCGCTCATATTAATCGACAGTGACATCAGAATAAATGCCGAATATTATCGATAATATATTTTGGAGGGTGTATTAAAGCCTTGGGCACGCAAACATTTTGGCTGCAGACCTTCAGGCAGGACTGCACACAGGACTTAGTACCATCGCACTCAGCACGCACCACCCAAGAATGGTTACAAAATGAGGTTCCTCGCTTAATTTCTAGCGCATAATGGCCACCAAAATCTCCGGATACCAATCCGTTGGAGAATTGTGTCTGGGGTATTTTGGAAAGCAAGGTTGGCACTAAAAATACCAAAGTATCGATCACCTCAAGCAAGCGCTTCGCCGGGAATGGGCCAAAATACCATAGATCAATATTCGGGCAGCGTATGACGGTTTCATTGGCCGTTTGAAGGCCATAATTTGTGCCAAAGGTAACCAATTCGAACAAATCTAAACTTATTCTAAAATTTGATGCTATTTCCGACTTTTTTTGCCTTTATTCAATAAAATTTAAAGTAATGAAAGCACAAAAGTCAGGCGGCGCCGACTATATGATACCCTACACTACTATGCATATTTTGTAGAGCGCTCGTAAAAGAAAGGTTTATATTGGGCATTTCTGAGCTCTATGAGATATATGGTACAAAATATGATTATGGTAGAGTGCAAACACCAAAATCGGATGAAACATATATGGGAGCTATGGCTATATCTAAGCGATTTTCACCAAATTTTGAGTATTAACTTCTGGAATTAATTCGCTTGGAAGTGCAACATTTCACTGATTTTTGGGCTGAAATTAGCCATTTGGTGCACAAGAAACCCAAAATCGGACGAAGATATATAGGGGAGCTATATCCAAATCTGAACCGATCTTGATGAAATTTCAATCATGTATTGCTGGGCTGAATCTAATATCTGGTACTAAATATAATTTTTGTGGGGTCTATATTACGAATATGAGGGACTTAAACACCTCATGGGATGAAACATATATATGGGAGCTATAGCTATATCTGAACCGATTTCCACCAAAGTTAAAGTACTTATTTCTATACCAAATTCGGTCGGAAGTGCCAAAAGTCAAACCATTTGGACTGATATTAGCCATTTGGTGCACATGGAACCTAAAATCGGATGAAGATATATATGGGAGCTATATTTAAATTTGTGCCGATTTTCACCAATTTCAATAGGGTAGGTCCTTGAGCCAAACAAATGTTATTTAGATAATTTCATCTCAATCGAATAATAAATGCGACCTGCATTTTGTTTACAAGAATACATGGATAAACAGACAGACGGACGGATATGCATAAATCGACTCAAAATGTTATTTTATGCTGATCACTAAAAGGAAGTATGGATCCATCTCGTTTCCTTCTCCATGTTACAAACAAATGCACAAAGACATAATACCCTTACCACTATTGTGGTGTAGGTTATAAAATGTAAAAATTATGGCATGACACCTGGAAACTAAATCGATCGATATCAGTGCAATATATATATATATATATATACATTTACTTTGGGACGGCATGAAGCAAGGAAAACGTATTGCTCTTTACTCAAAGAGTGTATCATATGAAGAAGCTCAGTTTTAATAAAAAAAAAAATGCATTTTAAGTTATTGATTGAAATTTGACTTCCTGAATTAAAATAACTGACAAAAAATAACTATTATGACTACATAGGCAATTACCTGTGAAAATTTAACCAGATATCAGTTCTAATCTTCCGAGCAAGATTAAGCATGGTTTGACATATTTGAGTATTTCATAAACCATATGTATTCTTTTGTTCATTTATGTATTCTTTTGTTAATTTATGTCGAGATCCAAGTAAATAAGCCTATACATATAAATATTTGATAGAAAGATAACGATAATTCGTAGCTATTGAGCTATAATAAAAACAGTAAGAAAAGACAAAAGTATTGCGTTGCCGACTTTATGATACATATTTAATAAAGACATTGTGAATATTTAATAAATTCACCTGCAACAAATTATGTATTACATCTTTAGAGAGGTTTAAATTTTAATTCCGTTGGAAATAACATAAGAAATCTATATTTTAATCAATTTCCCCTTAAATTGAATGAGGTAAATTATGTTGTGTGACCTCTCATTTCTATAGAGCGCATGTTATGACTTTCAGAATAGTTTTTGGGCGACTTAGGCATACAATCGGATGAAACATGCATATGGGAGCCATAGCTACGTACATCTTAAACATTCAAAATTTGGCATACATATGTGCTAAAATTAATCAAATGAATGTATATATTAAGCAAGTTTGTGGGCAACAAACCTGAAATGGAGCAGATATGTACAGGGTTGCCCATATTCGACGGACCCATCTGGCAACGCCATAACTTTTGACAGAGATGTCACATCGCTTAATGACATACCGCGTTTGAAGCGTCAGTCCAAGCATGAACCAATACACGCCACGCGAGCGCTCTGAAATATTTGAAATTTACATTCAACAGAAATCAATTGTGAAAACTCAACGTGCTTTTAATACATTAAAAAATGTGAGAAATACGCCTTCTAAGAACACCATTAAGCGTTTATTCGAAAAATTTTCGACTGTAAGGCTCTTTCAAATCCGAAGAGGCCATATAAAAGTCGACCAAGGCGATTGGCCGAGAATATCGCCGCCGTACGAGCCAGTGTTGAGAGGTCCCCAAGAACATCCCAAAAACGCCGTTCTCAGCAGTTGGGCATGGCTCGGTCCACTTTAGAACGGATTATTCGCATTGATTTGCATCTGTTCCCGTACAAAATTCAATTGACGCAAAGAATGTTGCCTGCGGACAAGCCTCGTCGATTGGAATGGGCCCAAAGATCCGTCGAAGATGGGCAACCCTGTATAATTCTAAACCGATTTCGTTGTACCACAAATATTGTACCGAAAATCATAGTTAAAAATAGCATAGGATGTGTCAAAATTCATTCAATTTGAGGTGATATTAACCATTTGGGGCACAAAAAACCTAAAATCGAATAAAGATGTATGGAAGGTACAGCCGATTTTCAAAATATTCGACATACTTGCTTGGGCTAATATTGCACGTACGGCGCACAATGCAATTGAAATCGGATGGAAATTTATATGGGGCTATATCTAAATTCGAGTTTCGCAAATGTGCATAGAGGTCATCCTTGAAACAAACAAATGATTTTTAGAAAATTTCATCTCAATCGGACAACAAATGCGATTTTTTTCTTCTTTATTTTCCTAAATTCAGATAAATTTCCAAGCAGATTTACATCGTTTTCTAGGAATATAGCTATTGATACAAAAAGACAATAGGTAAATCAGCACTTTTTTCAATGAAGATATGTGAATCATCATTTAAAATATATATTTTTGCAAGAAACCGGGTAAAACACGTTGTACCGGCAACAAAAAAGTTTTTATAATTTTTCAAAAAAAAAAAAAAAATAAATAAATAATAATAACAATAATTCTTAAAAATATTTTGTTACTTAGAGAACGTAAAGAAAACGAACATATTTTTTTAATCTCTGTTCAAAACCTTCAGTAGTGGGATCCTCTAACTCTTTTTTTAAAAACTAAACTTTGAAGTAAAAAATGAAATATAAGGAAACATGGACCTATTTAAGCAATCTTCTGCCGCCAAATTTTAAACAAAACAGTTATTTGTACAAGAGATAGAAACTATTAGGAATTCTCAGTACCGAATTTTAAACAATTTAGATAGAAATGTGGCTTAAATTGATAATCAGGTAATACCGTTATATGGGGGCTATGGAAAAACGTGGATCTATACATGCAATGATCTGCCGAACTTTAAATACCGAACAATTCCGTCTTAGAATTCTAAGCTGACTAAGAATGTATGTACTTTGTCGGGTCTAGTATTTCGAAAAGTTATAAACGGAATGACAAAGTTAATACACCCATAGTGTGGTGGAGGATATAAAAGGTAATAACCAAAAAATTGCCAGATTGCCTTAAGATAATTTTGCTCAATTTAAAAATTGAGTTTCACGGATCGACTGAACTTAATGGATCTGAGAAACTAGATGAATGACCTAGTTCCTCTTGAGGAAAAGAACGAGATATACAAGATTCTACTGCAAACAACTTCAAACCACTGTCATTTCTAAGCCACTCGTCCGACATCTGTTAAAATTATTCCAGTGACAAAAAAAAAGTTATTCGTTATGGAATTCAAGCGTGATGGTGTGATTCCTTTGTATTTGGCTGGGAAACCACAAGTGGCTATCGTTAGAGCACTCCAGCATTTAAATATGAATAAATCTTTTGTGTCTCGTACCATCGCTCGTTACCGTGATACTGCGTCAAGGATGTGGACGGAAGAAAACAGCAACAACAGCAGAAATGGTCGAAAAGTAAAGAAGCGACTTAATCGAAACCCGCGTCGCAGTGACCGAAAAATGGGTCGTGAGCTGAACATATCGCAATATTTCATTCGGCAAATATTGAAAAATGAGCTCGGGGTAAAGTCATTGAAATTCCAAAAAGTGCAAAAACTTACACCGCAGCAGAAAGAAAATAGAATACAGTTGATTCCCTTGGCCGAAAGTTGTAAAATGCCGAATTTGATTTTCTCCGATGAGAAAACATTCGTTGTCCAGCAGTTTGTAAAAAACAAAATGATCGTGTTTACTTGCCAGAGGTCAGCTGAAAATGTGCACCTTCGGTTGGCCACCAGAACTCACGCGCCAGCCATTGTGATGGTGTGGACCGCCATAACAGCCGATGGTCGCTCTCCGTTCGTATTAATCGACCGTGGCATCAGAATAAATGCCGAATATTATCGCAAAAATTTTCTGGAGGTTGTATTAAAGCCTTGGGCACGCAAACATTTTGGCCGCAGACCTTGGACACTCCAACAGGACTCAGTACCATCGCACTCAGCACACACCACCCAAGAATGGTTACAAAATAAGGTTCCTCTATCATTTCCAGCGCACAATGGCCACCAAAATCTCCGAATATTAATCCGTTGGACTATTGTGTCTGGAGTATTGTGGAAAGCAATGTTAGCACTAAAAAATACCAAAGTGTCGATCACCTGAAGCATCTTTCATTCAATAAAATTAAAAAAAAAAAACTTACAATAAAGCGTTTGTTCCAGTTTTTTTTATCTCACCCTGCATACAGTAGTTATGAATATAACGACATTTAATTAAGTTCAAAATAACTGTTTATCTTCTTTATAAAAATTGTATATTTAAAATTGGTTTGCAATTTCCGTTTGGATTACAACAATATAACTTGTTCCAACATAAGTCGTTCGTCTATAAAAAGTACTAGACCGATTTTTTTTAAGAAAAACAACCCTCAATTCATAACATTGGTCCCTGACCAAAATTCTGGACATTTTGAACGGCTAAGGATATTTCTTTAATTTATTTGTCGAATTTTTTTTTATTATTACTATTGCCGGCTGATGTACGAGACTGTAGCTGGCACCACTAACTCACAACTAACCCACCATTCCCGGTCTTTGGTGTGTACGCGCTCCCTACGTATGGGGTGGTCGCCCCCTCGGTCGGCAGGGGTGGGAGTGAGAGGCGTGGGAACGAACGACAAAAAAAATGTAAATTATGCCCTTACATTCCCTGCTCCGTGATACGTTTCATATTAAAACTATAAGGTTTAATGAAAACGGTGGTAACATTTATTTAATACCCACAAGTAACTTAAAGACAGTTCTATAAAGTACCCATTTTCAAGCCAATACCTTTACTAACTCAGAAATTTTACTTTCATTTGTGGAAGGAAGTATGTTAACACTAAGAATTTCACTGAGAGTATTTCACTGAGTAATTGCATAATGCAGCCAAAAGGCAATGTAAAACTTGGGAAGTGTGTATGTATAACATATATATATATATATATATATATATATATATATATATATATATATATATATATATATATATATATATGCATATGCCTGTTTTTAAGTGAAGTCGCAGATTTACTGACTAACAGATATATATTTTTCTAAATCCAATCCCAAACCGATAACTTTGGATATATGTAGCTCCGCCAACAACGATATTGGATTCGGTAAATTCAAACCATGATATGAAGGATATATTTGTACAATAATGCAATCTTTCGAATAAATTTAAGTTAAACGTTAAAATTTGACACAATTATGTATTTTGACCTTAGGCAGGTCATGTTCGGAAATGGACCAAAGCGGTCCTCATTTTTGTATAGCCCAATTTAAAGGTACTGACGGAATCGTTCAAAATTTGGTATTTAGAATTTGAGATGGATTTTTATATTTGATGCTCACAATAGAAACCAACAACTGTAACAGACAATTGTCTACATATTTCTAAATATTTATATGGCTCCATTATAACTGTATATCTCGAAATTCGATGTTTTTATGATTTAAACTACTTTTTCGAACGAATTCTTTCGAAATTGGTACTTGAAAATCGCTACAGTGTAGCGCCCATATCTTATTGATATTTGACTTTTATTACGATATTTTGAAAGCTTTAAACGCATTCTCCAGCTATTTCGCTGCCATTTTATTTTTAATTTGTTTCTGCACCTCATACTGGAGGGTATTAAAAGTTACTGCCGGCCAAAATTAAAGCTTTTTGGTTGTTTTTCAAATGCGAATTCGAAGAATGTTTGGGAGTTCGCTTATATGGGCATTTAACCCTTTTATAGTAGTTTGATGTCTCAGCATGATATACCTTTGATCATATTCATCATTCCAGAGGTAAAGGTGTTCAATTATAGTTTTCTTAAATAAAAATGTCTTTGGTCCTCATTAAATGAACTATAAAATTTGAAACATAATATTTCGCTTTGTTAAAGAGATACGTATATCATCTGCTGGGTAATACGAGCGACACGTTAGTGATAGGAACCAACGGAGACAGCACAACTCGACCGACTCCAACGAATTTATAAGCATTTGTAATAGTTTAAATATCACGTTCATTTCATGAAAATTTATTGGTTATATCTAGTTCCACATTCTATATGGATAGCAATGATATGATTATTATGTACAATCGGATTAAATTTCAGATTAATGTCTGACACAAAAGAGAATAGAAACGCAGTTCATGCGTCTTTGTGTTTTGTCTGTATTGCCCTTTATTCATTTGAAAATATTTTCCCACCGTTTCCCCTTGTTTTTCTTTGCAGCGATTGATTCGGTAGTGCACCGATAGAATGCCAAATAAACAAACCCGTCTGTAAAGAAAAGAAGGGTAATTTTATGGAATTGCAGGATAATATAACATGGGAACCTAACATAAACCTAATGCAGTGGTTACGTAGAAGGTGAATTGTCAGAAAATTTTCCTCTTCGCCCTTGTTAGAAATTTGTTGTTAGACTCAAACTCCTTATGAACGATTGGCTCGTCATTAATGTACGGCTGCTGTGTGACTGAGAAAAAAACAAATGAATTTTCATTTCTTCTTATATCGAGGCATTTAATCAATTTATGTTCGATTGCGACAAGACACAACAAAAACATCTAAAACTGAATATCACAAAAGAACACACAGAAAATAAGAAAACAGATACAATCTCAAGATAAACGACTTAATTTAAAGAAACGACTGCAAACTTACCAACGATTAGTCATAAATCAAAACGTTTTTGTCTTTTGTCTCCGAACATATAAAAAGAACTTCCTTTTGTGTGCCCACATGGGCATCAATGGTTTCCCAGATGAAAAGAAAGTGCGGTTCATGCAAGCGCAATGATCAGACGTCTCTTGGGCCAATGCAACGGAGAACGTCAAAAGTGGGTTAATGGTGACAAATTTATTTACTATTAACTTTTACATCGAGGCACTGCTAGAGTAAAGGACTCATATATCATAAGAATTTACTTTTCCATTTATAATAATAATCATAACTAAAAAATTATTATACCCTACATCACATTGGTGGTAAGGGTATTATTTCTTTGCACATTTGTTTGTAACATGGAGAAGGAAATATGGATTGACCCATATTTGCTTTTGAGGATCTTCATAGAGTCACTTTCTGAGTCGATTAATGCATGTCAGTACGCCCGTCCGTGTGTCCATATATTTTTGTGAACAAAGTGCAGATCGCATTTATTATCCGATTGAGATGAAATTTTCCACAAATACTTTGCTTGGCCCAACTGAAATTGGTAAGAATCGGTTCATATTTATATACAGATTCCATATATATCTTCAATCGGTTTCAGGTTTATTGAGCACCAAATGGTCAATAACAGTACAACGACCTGGCACATCCGACCGAATTCAGTCTAGAAGCAAGTACATCAAATTTGTTGAAAATCGGTTCAGATATAATTATAGTTCACACATATATTTCATCCGATTTGGTGTTTAAGTCCCTAACATTCGTAATATGCAATCGACAATAATTATATTTTGTACCAGATATCAGCTACAGCCCAGAAATACCAAATACAGTCCAAATGACCTGAATTTTGGCACATTCGACTGAATTCAGTCGACCAACCAGAACTTCACATTTGGTGGAAATCTGTTCCGATATAGCTTTATCTCCAATACATATGTTTCTTCCGATTTGGGGTTTCACGAGCGTAACATGCACTCCAAAATAATGATATTTGGTAGCAGATATCAGATAAAGCTCAGAAATAAGTGTCTAAAATTTTTTCAAGATCGGTTCTGATTCGGATATAGCTCCCATATATATTTTTACCTTTATTGTCTACCAAATGGCTAACATCAGCCCAAATGTACTGAATCTTGGCACTTCCGATGGAATTTAGCCCAGAAGCAAGTACTTTAAATGTTGGTGAAAATCGGTTCAAATATAGCTATAGCTCTCATATATATATATATATTTCATACGATTTGGTGTCAAAATCCCACACATGCGTAATATGCACTCTACAACAATGATATTTGAACTTCTGCAAAAATTTATCGAGATCGGTTCAGATTTTTTAAAAACATTCGATATACGTCTTCATACAATATTACGGTTATTGTCCACCATATATGTAATATCAGCCCAAATTGGCTAGATTTTTTATATTCAACCGAATTTTTCCATTTGATGAAATTCGTTTCGGTAAATCTATTACTCCAATGAATATTATTTAATATAATTCTTATCGATGTAATATCATGCACCGTATAGGTTTAATATAGTCGGCCCTGCCCGACTTTTGACCTTTAAGTACTGTTTTTTTATCATATTACAAAAATATATGGGGTCGGTATAGAAAACCTACATGTAACGACTATTATCGATAATTTTAAATTTTTATTTCCTACTATTATTAGTGAAAGATTTACTGACCTAGACTATTGTCTTGAAACACTTCGCATATCACTTGGGCCTAAAACCAAAAATAACATAATTGGTTCCAACAAAGTTGCACCTCACACACAATTGGTCAAATTTTTCGTATTATCATTACTCCCATCAAATGAGAAATAATTGCCAGAATGGTATCAAACTTTGCAAAATTTAATATTTCTATAGACAAATGAAATCGAACAGAGAATTCGATATAGTTGATATTTCTGACGTCGTAATCTATTTATATCGTCCTAATATTTTATTCATATTACAATACCTCTATTATCATTAGGCTTAGATGAATATAGAAAATATATAAGTCCAAGGGGGTGGTGTGTCTTACCACTTACCATTTAAAACAAACTTTGCACATCCCATTGTAAGTAATTTGTGGCCAGACCATATGCTTAGGGTATATATCTGTCGCCAAATCAACTGATAATTTCTTATTCGTTATACATTTTTGACGCCTAGTGTTTAAACAAATATTCCTAAGAAGGTAACTCAGCATGACCACAGGTATCTGGACAGACAGAATTAGCTCGTAGTGGCTTGCAGCGTTATTGACAAGGCACAAATGTGTTTCCCTCGATCGCTAACTTTCTGGATGCTGTGTTACAGTCAGTTTAGCCGCTACATTTTCTTGAAATGTTGTAAATTAAGTTGTTCTCTTGTCATAAATTCTTGACTATGATTGTTACATCTTATGGTTACCATGCATCGTAATGTTCCGTTTTATCCTTTACTACATGTGGAACATGAAGAAAATCGAGAAAATAGTACTAACAATAAACCTTATGCAGTTTCCTAAAAGAAACACACACACAGAGACGGACAGACAGAAATAAATGACAATAGCCACATACTAGGGTTTACATTTAACCTAAAGGGAAAACGAATGGTTCCACATAGTACTCTGAGACACGGAAAAAGTCAGGTATAAACCAGCAGGAATTCCTATCAAACAATGCTCATATCAATACCTGGAATCCATTGAACAGCAAACGACAATAGGCAAACCCTATTTTATATTCGAATAAGTATCAATGCATTTTGTATTTCATTGAATTTCAGCCAACAACACCTTTTGATGCCATTAGTTATTCCGTTTCTTCTTATGTTGCATTAAAACGACGTCCACTATAACTTAATCTTAATAAACTATTAAACTCTATTGTTTGTTATGATTATAAATTTCCTTGTCAGTGTTTGGACCAGCAATTAACTGAAAAAATAAAGACGTAGAGGGTACAAAGATTTTAATAATGTCCCATTTAAAACTCATTAATATAGAAACATTTGTTTTCTATGGAAAATTTTTAGCTTCAAAATGATTTGCTGGAATATTTCTAAAAGGAGACATTTATAATAACGAAGCTTGCAGATTGTGTTATCACTAAACATACAATAAGAATTGTTAGTGGAAATCTTTTGTTTTGAATATAGCCCATGTTTTTCATTTTAAGTCCCTTTCAACTTTCTTTAAGACCTCAGGCCACTTTCGGCACCTTCTTCTTACCCTGCTGTGCACCTGTTTCAATTTCTTGTTTGTCATTCGTATTTTTAAACCATTTATGTATGCCGGTTTAAAACGATGAAAAATATCACCTTTAGAGAAAAAGAGACCAACACGCACACTTTTGATGGATTTAAACTAAATTTCAATTTTTATACCCTCCTCCATGAAAATGAGGGAACAAATATTCGTAGAACACTCTATAAAGTATATATTTGGCTTTTTGACATTTAACAACCTTCTATTCCGGTATCATAGATTGATAGTTTTTAATTAAAGTTAGATAAAATCTTAATTTTAAGGTAATGTGGGGATCTGCTTTAACTCTACTAAATGGATTTCACTCCTCTTAGTAAAGTAACGTAAGAGACGAGTTACGCGATGAAAGAGAAACTTAGTGTCCTTAAATGGATATGATCAGGGTCTAAAAGCCAGCACCTATTGGAATTAGCCTTAGCCTTTTAGTTCAACTGCTATTAAATATTGACAGCCACCGCCAAAATAGCACATGATCAGCTATTTAGCTCAGCGGATAGCTATTTATCTCGTTTTTGGTAAGAGAGCTATTTTTATTTAACCGACAATAAAACAAACAAATCTGCGCACAAAATGAGTAATAGCTCGGATTTCGGCTGCTGCTGTTTTCGTTTTAGGCGAATGAACAGCCGAAAACATATTTCTTTGATTGTGTGTAGTCAACGTACAAATCAATAAAACACGTACATATGTTTTCGAGCTCGTCAGCAATCTAAGCTTATATTTGAATTGTAATTTACCAATATTTTTTTCTAAATATATTAAACTAGGTGGTGGTGCTTAAAATTATATATTAATTTAGTGATGTCCGTCTGTCTGCTGTAATAACGCTATTTTGGAACGACTTGAGATGGAAGGCTAACATTTTTGATGCATGTGTATTTTGCCAGGTGCTAGGTTAAGTTTGTAAATGGACCATGTCAGTCCATGTTTTCATATAGCCCCCATATAACGGTACATTTTTATAACCTACAACACTATGTGTTGGGTGTATTATAAGTTTGATTGGGCCAAAAATATGTAACACTTCGAAATATTGGTTTCCCACATAGGAACTTTCCTATGGAATCTTCCTATCTTATCTATGGATCTTCCTATCTCGCCGAGCTGAGTCGATCTAGCTATGTATGTCCGTCCGTCCGCCTGTCCATATTAATTTTAATCACTCTACAGGTCTTAATTATGGACCGATCTTCACCAAATTTAGAATGGAGGTTGGGCTGCTTTTGGAGATGATCGCATAATATTTAGGGGTTGAAATGGACCAAACATTGAAAAACTTCCGGATTTTGCAGTTGCTCTTCAGGTCGCGGAAGTTAGCATAGGGCTAAAGCTTAAGGCTGAGCAGAAGCCTGCAAATATTGATCGGGTAATAAAAATAACAATTAGTGGTTGAAATAGACTAAAGCAATTGTGTTAAATAAAAGTCAAATTTCCATTAAACCGCGAATATTTTTAATTCCGTCAAATTCACAAATGCACGAACCGGTCAATTCTGACCCTTACGTACATGCTGATAGTAAATATATCGGATATATATAGCGAAATATATTGCATGTGTATATACAAAGGAAAGGGATGCTAGCTAGAATGGTTATATCTCAAGAATGGCTGGGCCGATTTTGACAAATTTTGTCAATTCAGAATGTCCTCTTGGCATAAAAGTATAAAATCTAAAAAAATCGCATAAAAAGATGTCAATGATGATGTTAAAATAGATTTTGTAGTATTTTGTAACATATTTTTATTTTTCATATTTTTTATCGTATGCGATTTTTTTTTCAATTTGACTTACAGTATTGAAGAGTATATTTTGTAAAATGGTTGGGGTTGTAATATACAGATTGCAATTATCCTCCGATCCTCACGAAAATTTTCACAAAGGTAGGGTTAGGCTCAAAAGGGCTAGCCCTATTGTTTTCAAAGATGTCCGCAATATATTAAGGGGTTGAAATGGAACTACCTCTAAAAATGTTCCTGGTTTTGCAGCCGTTATAAAGGTCACAAATAGAAACCAAAGGACACGAAATCTCGCATGAAGTTAGATTTGAGGATAGCGGGTAGAATGGACTACTATTTTTGTGTGAAAAAAATACCAACAATTCCATTCTATCGAAACGCTGAAAATAACATGCAGGCGATATCCGAAATAGACAAAAGGCGAACTTCTGGCTTTTTTAAGCTGATTTCGTTGACGAATATAGCCAAATATTGCAGACTAGCAAATCATATAGATGAGTCAAAATTTGGAGGTACAGAGGATCCTCTTGCATTTGGAGATGATCGCAAAATATTTAGGGGTTCAAATGAACCAAACAGAAAAATTTTCCTGATCACACAAGTGAAAGCAACCAACACGGAATTTTGCTTGAGTATGGAGTTAAGAACAGTGAAAAAGTCTAGCAATTTGGGTGACCATTGGATTATATTTAGCTGTAACTTACAGCGCGACGGAGTACGTAAATATTCGCCAAATGTCCCTGGTCAAAATGCTAAGGGTAATATCTGCGCAGTGCTCCATGATATAATTACAAAAGCGAAATTTTCCAAAATCGATTTGGACATAAGGGGGCTTCTAACATATTGTAGTGTTTTAGGGTATCACATGGTCGGCCCCGCACCACTGTAGCTTTTGCTTACTTGTTTTATTTTAAGTTGGCAATGGGCACTACAACCTATGACAGAAAATGGTCTAAGCATGTCAATGTCTTCGTATATATTTTGATAATAGTTGGGCGGGGCCGACTTTATGATACCCTACACCACTTTGCTAATTTAGTAGAGCTCCGCATAACAATTAAACGTTTTAATGGGAGAATTTAACATACACGCTATAATTATAATTATAATCATAATTATATATAATTATAATTTAAAGTTCAAAGGACTATATATGCCAAAGCATTTGTATCTTTTAAATTCGGTAAAAAAAAATTTGGTAAGGATATTTCTGTATTTGATATATTTCCCTTAACATCGTTGTTACGGAGTGCACATTACGGATGTGGGGAACAAATATAAAAAATCGGATGAACAGTATATATGGGAGCTATAGCTATATCTGAACTGATCTTCACATACTAGCTTCTAGACTCAATTCGGTCGTAAGTGCCAAATTCCATCCCATTTGGACAAATATTAGACGTTTGGTGCACAATAAAACGTAAATCGGTCGAAGTTTTATATGGGAGCTATATCCAAATCGATCTCGATAAAAATTGGCATACTTATTTTCAGGTCTAATTTGGTTGTATGTACAAAATTTCATACTATTCGGGCTGATATAACACGTTTGGTGCACAATAAAAAGCAAATTGGACGAAGATATATATGGGAGCTATATCTAAATTTTGTCAGATTATCTCCAATTTCAATAGGCTTCGTCCTTGGGCAAAACAAATGAAATTTCATATGAATAGGGCAATAAATGCGAACTGTACTTTGTACGGATATGCATAAATCGACTCAGAATGTGATTCTATGCAGATCATCAAAAGGAACTATGGGTCTATCTCGTTTCCTTTTGCCTGTTACAAACAAATGCACAAAGATATAATACCCTGACCACCTTGTGGTGTGGGGTATAAATATTGCAAAAAATACTTTAAATTGGGGTATACGTCTACATATGTACAAATACTTCCACCTGTAACCGAGAGGACTATATCAAATTTGAGACACAATCGTAAATTTTGTCTATGGTTTAAGTAAGTTTGACCTGGGAACCCAAGACCTTTTTGATCTGCTAACAGAATACTATCCACTGGGCATTTCCCAAACCCTAGATTGGCTGTTGCACAATTTAATTCCTAATTTTGCGCATAGCCCCCTTATAACGGTACCAGCGATTTAAGTATCTTGAAGGTTTCAGAAGAATTTGTGGAATATTCTTTCATATTGCACGGCCTCTCTTTATTCCATATATCAGTGATTGCTATCTCATTTTGCATTATGAGTTGTCATTGGACGGCTTATGAAAGAAGAAGGTCCACTTCTTGAGCCCCAAATAGCTGTGTCGGCTATTTTTGTTTGTTTGAACGTGTTCGCATCTTCCAGCTGAAGCCCGATGTAGGTCCTGGTATTAGATAGCTAGATACCAATTCTAGTTACATCGTTCATGTTCGTCCTATTTTATTCAGAACTCCAAAGTAAACAACAATAAAGCATATATGATGTCAAATAAAAAAAAGGTAATGCAATTCCAAAATGATGTGAATTGTCAAAATCAGGCCAGTCGTTCTTGAGTTATAAGCATAGTAACTAATATAGCCTTCTTTTGTATATTTTGTTCACAAATTAATAAGTCAAATTAAAAACAAGTTAAAAAACCGTAAGTTCGGGCCGAACTTTGAATACCCTCCACCATTTGGAACGAATTTGGAAATTTTCAAAAAAAAAAACCCTTAAAAAATTCTGTTTAAATTGTATGTCATAAGCCATTAGCATATTCAAATTCGAAAATATGAAATAAACGGCGAATAACGTAGATAAAATCATCAATATATCGTATAAAGGGAGGTACCGTTATTTGGGGGTTGTACGAAGACGTGGACCTGCACAGAAAATTTTCTGTCATAGACTGTAGTATTCATTACGAAAATTGTCTGTGCGGGTCCAGGTCTTCGGATAGCCCCCATATAACGGTACCTCCCTATATTCGGTATTTTGATGATTTTAGCTACATTATTCACCGTTTATTTCAAGTTTCGAATTTGAATATGGTAATGGCTTATGACAAACAATGCCTATGTATGTCCACGTCGTATAGACCCCAAAATAACGGCTATATTCGGTATTTTTAAAATTTTAACAGAATTTTTTAAGGATTTTATTTTTTGAAAATTTCCAAATTCGTTACAAATGGTGGAAGGTATTAAAAGTTCAGCCCGGCCGAACTTACTGCTTTTTAACTTGTTTGTTCATAGCTTATCCTCCTCTGATATGATATTATTCCTATAGTTCCACTTACCTAATAAATACATAATATCTATAAATAACAGTTTTGTCGCTTTATACTCCCCAAAAAGAATTCAATAATAAAAAATAAAAAAATACACTACAAATGTACATTCGAAAATAGTAAGTTCAAATGGAAACAAGTTAAACAGCAGTAAGTTCGGCCGGGCCGAACTTTGAATACCCTTCACCCTTTGGAACGAATTTGGAAATAAAATCCTGAAAAAATTGTTAAAATTTAAAAAATACGGAATATAGCCGTTATATTGGTGCCTATACGACGTGGACCCACACAAGCATTGTTTGTCATAATTCATTACCAAATTCAAATTCGGAACTTGAAATAAACGGTGAATAATGTAGCTAAAATCATCAAAAATATCGAATATAAGGAGGTGCCGTTATATCGGAGCTGTGCGAAGACCTGAACCTACGTAGATAATTTTTTGTCATAGGCTGTAGCATCCATTACGAACTTTAAATACGACATTGCAAACAATTTCGGAGAGTATTGTACCTAAACTAGCTAAAATACCGAATATAGGGAGGTACTGGTATATGGGGCCTATACGAAGACTTGGACCTGTATAGACAATTTTCTGTCACAGACTGTAGTTTCCATTATGAACTCTAAATGCGTAATTTGAAAAAAAAAATTGGTGAATAAAGATGCTAAAATCACCGAAATACCGAATATATGTACCACAACGGTACATATGGGGGCTATACGATTTCTGTCAATTTTCAAATTCAAATTTTCTGTCTTAGGCTGTAGTATCCATTTCGAACTTCAAATACCAAATTTGAATTCAATTCCGGTAAATAATGTCGCTAAAATCATCAAAATACCGAATATAGGGAGGTACCGTTATATGGGGGCTATATGAAGACGTGGACCTGCACAGACAATTTTCTGTCTTAGGGTGTAGTATCCATTTTGAACTTCAAATACCAAATTTGAAACAATTCCCGTGAATAATGTCGCTAAAATCATCAAAATACCGAATATCGGGAGGTACCGTTATATGGGGGCTATACGATATCGTAGACCTATATAGACAATTCTTTTTGAAGGGGTAAAATGTCCACAAGGGACTCCTTTTGTGGAATTTCAGACAATTCCATTAAAAAATGTGGCTAAAATCATCAAAATACCGAATATCGGGAGGTACCGTTATATGGGGGCTATTGAAAACGTGGGCCTTCATGGCCCGTTTGCGAACTTAACCCGCCTACTGAAAAAATTAACATGTGTGCAAAATTTTAGCCTTGTATCTCAATTCGTTCGAAAGATAGCGTGATTACAACAGACAGACAGACGGACATCGCTAAATCGACTTAGAATTTTACGCTGATCAAGAATATATATACTTTGATGGGTCTGACATGAGTATTTCGAGGAGTTACAAATGGAATGACAAAGTTAATATACCCTTCTTAGTATGGTGGAGGGTATAAAAATCATGCCATATAGAACATTACCACTCTACATTTCCAAAGTCAAAATGAAAATGTTCAAATTTCACATTTTACGCGATTTTTTTGTATTTTATCCTTTTCTGCAAAGAGAAAATTCCGAATTTGTGTGAACCGTTAAAATCAGACCAGAGGTTTTGAGTAGCGTAGGTTGAGCGTTGTAACTAACCTATGTTACTTTCAGGGGATGTTGTAGTATACATAAAAATTTTCAGGAAAATCTGTTCAGCGGTTTTCGAGTCCATTAATTACAAACAAACAAACAAACATACAAAGATTTGCATCTTTTATAGATATAGATAGAAGATAGATAATATCTCACAAAAATAAAATTAATTTAGATTTATAGGATTCAATAACATTCGCACATATTCTATATATGAAAATACCAAATGGACTTCGATTCGACTTTGGTCACATTTCATACGATGTAAAATTTTTATAAGCAACACTGAACTCAAAAATGAATATTTGTTTTTATACCCTCCACCACAAAAGGCATGGAGGGTAGATTAAGTTCGTCATTCCGTTTGTAACTCATCGACATAATCATTTTAGACCCAACAAAGTATATATATTCTTGATCAGCGTAAAATTCTTAGACGATTTAGCCCTGTCCGTCCGTCTGTTGTAATCACGCTACAGTCTAAACGAATTAAGATAGGAAGCTAAAATTTTGCACAGATCTCTCATTTGTCTGCAGGCAGGTCAAGTTCGTAGATGGGCTATATAGCTCCACGATATCGTATAGCCCCATATAACGGTACCCCCGATATTCGGTATTTTGATGATTTTAGCCACATTTTTCAATGGAATTGTCTGAAAATCCACACAAGTAGTCCCTTGTGGGTACTTTATACCTCGGCAGAGAATTATCTATATAGGTCCACAATATATTTTAGCCCCCATATAACGGTACCCCCACGGTATTCGGTATTTTGATGATTTTAGCCACATTTTTTAATGGAATTGTCTGAAATTCCACAAAAGGAGTCCCTTGTGAACATTTTACCCCTTCAAAAAGAATTGTCTATATAGGTCTACGATATCGTATATCCCCAATATAACTGTACCCCCCGATATTCGGTATTTTGATGATGTTAGCCACATTTTTCAATGGAATTGTCTTAAAATCCACACAAGTAGTTCCTTGTGAGTACTTTACCCCCTGAGAGCGAATTGTCCATACAGGTCCACGATATCGTATATCCCCCATATAACTGTACCCCCGATATTCGGTATTTTGATGATGTTAGCCACACTTTTCAATGGAATTGTCTAAAATCCCCACAAGTAGTTCCTTGTGAGTACTTCACCCCCTGAGAGAGAATTGTCTATACAGGTCCACGATATCGTATATTTCCATATAACGGTACCTCCCGATATTCGGTATTTTCATGATTTCACCCACATTTTTCATCGGAATTGTCTGAAAATCCACACAAGTAGTCCCTTGTGGGTACTTTATACCTCGGCAGAGAATTATCTATAAAGGTCCACGATATCGTATAGCCCTCATATAACGGTACCCCCGATATTCGGTATTTTGATGTTTTTAGCCATATTTTTCAACGGAATGGTCACAAGGGGTTCTTTGGACACAAGGGGTTCTTTGTGAGCACTTTACCCCCCGACAGAGAATTCTCTATATAGGTTAACGATAACGTATGGCTCCCATATAACGATACCTCACGATTTTCGGTATTTTGAAAATCCACACAAGGAGTTCCTTGTGAGTACTTTACACGCAGACATAGATTTGTCTTTATAGGTCCACAATATCGTATATCCCCACATATCGGTACCTTTTTTTATTAGATATTTTAAAGATTTTAAAAGAATTTTTAATGGATTTTATTTTTTGAAAAATTTCTAATTCGTTCCAAATGGTGGAGGGTATTCAAAGTTCGGCCCGGCCGAACTTACTGCTTTTTTACTTGTTTATTTTTGAATTCTTTTTGGGGAGTATAAAGCGACAAAACTGTTATTTATAGATATTATGTATTTATTAGGTAAGTGGAACTATAGGAATAACATCATTTCAGAGGAGGATAAGCTATGAACAAAAAAATCAATATTTTATCGTGTACGAACGGGTTTTTCAATTTGATTAACTTTATTTAACTTACTCGATTTCTTGAGAACTGAAGTTGCAGGCAGGTTACATTGAAGTATAGTACCGAATTATATGGTGGAAAAACGAAATAGATGATGTCGAAATAATTTAACGCGGTCACAACAAAATTTAAGGATAATTACTTTTTCAAATCTCTAAAAAATCACAAAAAAAGAGATTTCATTGCAAAAATACTAAAATCGTGAAAAAATTATTCACCGGAATTGTTTCAAATTTGGTATTTGAAGTTCGTAATGAATACTACAGCCTATGACAGAAAATTTTCTATGCAGGTCCACGTCTTCGTACAACCCCCATATAACGGTACCTCCCTTTATACTATATTTTGATGATTTTAGCTACATTATTCGCCGTTTATTTCATATTTTCGAATTTGAATATGCTAATGACTTATGACAAACAATTTAAACAGAATTTTTTAAGGATTTTATTTTTTGAAAATTTCCAAATTCGTTCCAAATGGTGGAGGGTATTAAAAGTTCGGCCCGGCCGGACTTACTGCTTTTTAACTTGTTGTTGTCTAAAAACCGAGCTAAGCAGCAGCAGTGATGTCGTTTTTTTGATGCTGAGCTATTTTGATGCTAAGTCAAATTTCATTTTAGCTTCAGCCGCTCACTGCTGTTTTTTTTTGTAATGTGTTGCTATTTATAGGCCTACCTCATTGTTGGGCTACTTTTGTTTGAATATTTTTTAGCAGGCAAGGCTGAAAATTTTCGGTTCTATTGCAAATTTGGCGTTAGCGTTTTAATCCCTGGACATGATTGTTCTTTGAATACTACACAAAGAAATGCGCGATGATTGGTGATTTAGTTCACTCATTGTTCTTATTTTCCAAGACAACGGGGATTTAATCTTAATACTTAGCGCAAACCTGACAACTGTTTCAGCCGAATAGTCCATAGAAAGGTTATGTAAACAAACGTCCTTCTGCATTACCAGTAGACATATCCCTGCAGCGAGCATCTTTAGTAAAATGGTAGTGTTTTATTAGTGCAAAAGTATGCCCAAATGACATAAACATTTTTATATTTTAATATTTTCTATATTCAATACATTTTAACGACAATGAAAAAACAAACCGTCGACACTGTCATTAGAAATACACTAGAATCAGTGTCCCTAAACGAACTCGACTCTCAAATTGTTGATATCTGAACTAGTACAATTGTCTATAGAAATAAAGTGGTAACATAAGGTACACATGGTTCTTTGCTCGCAGCAGGGATGATAATGAGTCACACATAAAAACAATTAAAGTAAACGAATGAAATGAAATGAAAAATGAACAATTCAATTCAATATTGGTAGCATGATACGATGAAGGCAAGGTAGCCTAAGTTGGAAAAAGTTGCAAGTAAAAAGGTCCACCTGTATGGATTGAAATGTCAGAATTACTTTCAATAATGGCAACAAGTTATCACATAACCAAAACTTATTGTTGCGTTGATTTTGAATAAATAAACAAAAAACGCGAAAACTGAATGAAAGTTCAAGATTTATTTTCAAAATCATGTTACATATTTCTCTAAAGATTTATTTCGTCACAAACAGGGTAAATTCTATCCCTACATTCGATGTAATATTAATTTTAATTACAATGTTTTCTATTTACCTGCATCAACATTAGCTGCGCATTGGCCTTTGCAGACCAAAAAACTTTTTTTATGCCATTTTTTTCTGAATCCCTTTATTTGAATTGTATTTAAGTGCCCAATCGATAGCTGCACATTGGACATTCCTGCCTCGAAAATTTGGTATTTTTTTTTTTAATTTGGTTACAAAAGTTGTATTTATCTGCACAAAAAAATCTTTTGCAAACTCAAAAAAGACACTAAAAACTACCACTTCGTTTTTGTTTTTGTATTCGCAAAAACAATAACAACACAAGAAAAGAGCATGCATTAAAAACATATTCTCGCTTCCTCTCCCACGCTAATGTAGAAAACGAAGAGTTAGAAGATGAGGAGGATATTGATCCAATAGAGCCACCAACACTTTCCGAAGCATTATCAGCCCTAAATATATTGCAAAAATACTGTTTTTATAAAAATATTGAAGTATCTTTTGATCTTTGATAAAAGGTTCTGCAAAAATTGCAAAACAAAAAAGCATAACTGATTTTTTTCATAGTATGGATACTTCATAAAAGATTTCATTACCATTTTTATAAATTGAATACATATGTATAATCAAATTTCAGTTCCTTCTTTGTCTTTAGTTCTTAAAATGAAAGTACAAATATTATTTTTTAATTAATGAATTGTTATGTTTTGTAACTTTATGAATTATTTATTTTATGTTAAATTGTTGTGTTTAATATAATTAAACCACTTAATAAATGTATTATAAACTTTAAAAGATTCCCCATTGATTTTGGCTGGCTATTACACGTACGTAAGTAAAATAAAGATTGCTGCTTTGTTGTGCACGAATAGAAAATTAAAGATACCTGCACTTTTTGTGCACGTAAGTAAAATTAAAGATACCTGCTTCATTGTTCAGATAAATGCAATGAAGCTACCTGCATTTTGGACATTTCTGCACAAGATGTCGTGCAATTTTTGATTGTGCAGGTAAGCAAAAAATACTGTACAACTGAATGTGAGCACTTTTTATAAAATTTTCGTATAATTGAAAATAATACACACACATATACAACTAAATTTGACATGATAAGACAGGCAAATAACAAATTAAAATCACATACATTTTTTTGTACGTAATACAAGTGTCAGAGTTATGTGTCCAAAAATGTAAACAAAATAATTAATTTTCAATAAATTATTTTAATTTCAAAAATATATTATTATTTAGATTATTAAGTTGAAAATGCAGAAGAATAGTTCTTTAAATATTTAATTTTAACGCTTTCAAATCATTCCCCTGAATGTATAGTTGTTAGCTGTTGGTCCTAATCTCTCAACACTTCAAGCAATCGCTAGAATATCGTGGAAAAGGCCACATCCCTTTCAAATCGAAACCAATCAGCATACATACATAAAGTATTCTACATTTTGCAATCTAATGTGGTGGCGCTGTCCCTTAACCCCAAAAAAATCCGAACCATCGCATTTGGCATTTAGTAAAGTACAACGGCGAGTTTTTCTATAATTATGCAAAAAATATTCACATTGCCCTGCAGTCAAATTTTGTATCAAAAGAGAGTATACCTATTTATATCAAGAAATGGTATTAATTCACAAAACGTCATATCGAGTTTGACACTAGTATTACTATAGAGTCAAATCAGCTGGGACTTGATGTTACCTGTAATAATTGTACCATGTCGTTGCACCATGATTGGTAGTCCAAATAAATAAGCGTCACGCGATAAAAAATATGACACAAAATAAAAATATCACGAGCAAGTTAAAAAGTATCAGTCGGTTGCGCCGACAGATGCATACCCTTAGTCAATGTTCGATTTTTATACCTTCAGTCATATAGCTACATCATTTGATACGGCCAAAACGTGCCTCATCGAAATAACTGCTTCAGACCCTAGGTCTCATTGAACCAAATCCGTTTCAGGACATTTGGAGCCAATATTACGATGTCCGTCCGTCTGTCTGTCTGGATGGTGCGCACGATAACTTTCGAAGAGAGTATCCAATTTGGTCCAAACATTGGTATATCGTAATATTATTATCAAACTTAGATCGAGTTCGGAGATGAACAATATCGGTCCACTCTTTCTGGTACCTCCCCCACAAAATGTCATAATTTTTAAAGAAAATAATTTACTGCACAGATAGAGAAAGGATAATCCGATTTTGCTCCTCCACAAATAATTATAACTCATATAAAATGTGGTGTAAGTAACCCATTGTGTAAATTATACACATCACACTATCTTTTTTAAGACACGGTCTGGTGTGAAGGTGGAATATATCGGTCCACTTCTTCTGGTACATACCCCTCAAGTCTCAGAGTCAAAAATGTGAATCTCCATGAAGTTCATAAAACACGAAATTAACATTCGATTATATTCAGACTTGGCACATCTCAATATTTCCATCAACATAAGATCTGTTATAAAGATGGACGAAATCGGACCATTTGTTTATTTCATTACTTCGGAACCCACTTCATAGAGGGTCAAAAGTTTGAATAATCCTAGCAGGAGTCAAAATACATTTAAATAATCGAACATTGGCTGAGGGTATACATCTATCAGCAAAACCGAATTTAATATTCATCTGAGGTTTCTGGTTGAGAGAAATATTTAGATATAGCAAGTTGGAAAACAACAACTTCACAGCAGGTATTGTGTTAGCAAAATGTTAGTATGTGTGCAATTTGAAAAGAGTTTAAGGCTTAATTCGCCTTCTTTGAGCGTTTGGTTTTTCAAAATCTTACACCTCTAAAACAAAGTTAATGTAAAATTTGTGTGTTGTGTAATTTCTCTTGTTAATTTGTGTTATTTGTAACAGATCCCTGAAGATGATTGTCGATGACAATCGAAATATTGGATATAATAAAGAGAAAAAAGGAGATAGCTAAAGAAAATTGCTTTATTGACCTTCAGTCGGAACTATCATCAAACATATTTGGGAAAATAATGTTAAATGTTTGATTTTTTAGTATAATAGCATTGATAATGAATAAAATGATTATAATAAAAGAAATTAAAGATTGTAAATTTAAAATTTACATTTTCATATATTTACATGCATTATTAAAATAAATAACCCGTATTCTTGAATTTATCTTTTTAATGGTTAATATAACGCAAATAAAATACTCTTTTTCGCGGAAAATTTAAATTTACACTTTAGTTGTTAAATACAAGTTCTTATAATTCGGTCTTTCTACCTAATCTCATATTTCTCTACTTTCTTCAATTTCTTAACAAATCCAAACTTACTTGACAAATTAAATAAATCCAGCATTGATTTTCATAATATTGAATTGTATTATTTAATTTTGCATTATCAAAAACATCAAACATTCAATTTTTCCCAAATCGTAAACACCACACATGTGGTACAATACCGGTACATTATTTTTTTAATGTTCCGCCATGTGGTACACTACGATTTTGTAGTGCTCCGACTGCGGAACACTACGTTTTTTTATATGCATTATAATTATTCCAAACTATCTGAACCCGGCGTGCTTCGCTACCTACCCTATTTGATTTTATATGCATTCATCACTTCATATGCAAATATTTTGTGCTTAAAAAAATTAAACAAATTCAAGAATTTAAAACATTAAACTTACGACCTCGTCACTTGGGTAAAAAAAGTTTTTTTGTCATAGAAGTTATTTTGAAAATAACTTCTGGGAAGAATATCCAAGACAAAAAACCAGTAAAGAAAGTCCTAAAGTCGGGCGGGGCCGATTTTATGATACCCTACACCACTTTGCTAATTTAGTTGAGCTCCACTTAATAATTAAAAGTTTTTATGGGAGAATTCAATCATACACGCTATGATTATAATTATAATTTAAAATTCAAACGATTACATATGCCAAAGCATTTGTATCTTTTAAATTCGGGCTTGCATTGCCCATTTGGTGCAAAATTAATTTGAAATCAGATAAAGATATATATGGGAACTATATCCAAATCTGAACCGATCTCGATAAAATTTGGCAAAGATATTTTTGAGCTGTATTTGATATATTTCCCTGAATATCGTTGTTACGGAGTGCATATTACGGCTGTAGGTAACAAATACAACAAATCCGATCTTCACCAAATTTGGCATACTACCTTCTAGACTAAATTCGATCGTATGTGCCAAATTCCATCCCATTTGGGCAAATATAAGACGTTTGGTGCACAATAAAAGGTAAATCGGACGAAGTTATATATGGGAGCTATATCCAAATCGGAACCGATCTCGATAAAATTTAGCAAAGGTATTTCTGAGTTGCATTTGATATATTTCCCTAAATATTGTTGTTACAGAGTGCATATTACGGCTGCGGAGGACAAAAATAACAAATCGGATGAACAATGTACATGGGAGCTATAGCTATATCTGAACCGATTTCGATCAAATTTGGCATACTTATTTTCAGGCCTAATTTGGTTGTATGTGCAAAATTTCATACTATTCGGGCTGATATTACACGGTTGGTGCACAATAAAAGGCAAATCGGACGAAGATATATATGGGAGCTATATCTAAATTTTTACCGATTATCTCCAATTTCAATAGGTTTCGTCCTTGGGCCAAACAAATGCGACCTGCATTTTGTTCACAAGAATACATGGACAGACGGACGGACAGACGGACTGACATGCATAAATCAACTCAGAAAGTGATTCTGTGCAGATCATCAAAAGGAACTATGGGTCTATCTCGTTTCCTTTTGCCTGTTACAAACAAATGCACAAAGACCTTGTGGTGTAGGAGATAGGGTATAACAAGTAAAAAACATTAAGTTCGGCCGGGCCGAATATATATATATATATATATATATATATATATATATATATATATATATATATATATATATATATATATATATACATATACATATATATATATGCCGGCCCGTAGCTTTTGTCCATTATGCATATTTGTCAAAGCATAATTATTCACAGATATGAGTTCAAGTACTGGTCGATCAAAAGTGTTTTAAAATACTTGTACCCATATTCGTATATCGTAGCAAAATTTTCCAGTCAAATGAGCAGTAATTTTGAATTTACTGTATTTTGTACACCTCATAATTGAGGGCTGAATGATTTAAGAATAGCCAAATTTAATTACCTTTTTCAACCCATTAGTACCTTAGATTGTGTATTAGAGTCATCGTAGGTCCCCATAATCATGTCGGTCTGTTTTTCCGCCAAAAGGTGGACTTGAGGGGTTACTATTACATGGTTACTATTACATGGAGAAAATTCTAAAATTTGTAGATATGTTGAACATTTTGTGTAAGATTTTCACCCCCCAAATACACATTTTTAACCAAATCCTTTGAAATATGGTAAAATCAGGAGGTACCTATGTATGGGCACTACTCCGAAACATCGTAGCATAGCATAGCATGTCAAACTGAAAAAAAATTCTCGTGATTTAAATAAGTAAAAATAGTTTTATTCACCTCATAATTGAGGGCAGAATAGTCAAATATAATTACTATTTTACACCCATTATCGTAAGATGGGAATTAATTTTATTTGCCATTCAAATTGTAAGTTGGAGACCCCAAATAATTCAAAGTATAATTCAAAGACGATTGAACAAATATTGGGTCCCGAGCTACTTTCTTGTATTTATAATTTGTTCATGTTTTTACAATTTTTTTCATATAGATGTACATCCCAAATCTACGTTCCCAACCAATATTCTCCTGGGGGTTACAAATTCTGACCACACATTAGATGTGAAAGTGGAATTGGGGATACTCCAATGTGGGGACTTTACTTAAATAAATTCCTATGTGGCAATTATCTGTATGATGGTTTCCTACCCCAGGCTTGCATAAACACAATTTTTTAGCCAAATTGATTGATGAATGTGGTCAAGACCAATATGGGCCCTACTCTGAAAATTTCAAATTTTATGCGAAGAGGTTCTCTGCCCCCTTAGAAACAAAGATGCCAAATAAGGGCCAAAAATAGAAAAAGGTGGCGAAGATCCCAAAAATAGCTTAAATCATACGATGGTTATATAAATATGAAATCGAGTTGTACCCTAATCCGTGAGTTATGATCTATATCATGACCTGCAAAAGCGATTTAAGGTATCTTGAATGTTTGGGAAGAATTTCTGGAAGGATATAAATCCTTTTCTCACTAAAAGTTCCATTCGCTCTACTATTTTGCACCCTTTATATTTGGTATTTTACTGATTGTACTCCCAAAGAATTTTGCATTTTGAGCTCTCATTGGACGGATTATTGTCACATGAAATGAGCCCTATTAGGCTTCCTCGGACATTTTTGGTTTTATATATATATATATATATATATATATATATATATATATATATATATATATATATATATATATTAAGTCAAGAACCGCTGATCTGATGTTAACAATACTGACAAATTGTCCTTGGCAGAAAAGGAACAATGTAAAATTCCAAAAATTTTCATTTTGACTTTTGAAATGTACAATACTAATGGTTTTATTACATCATTTTTTTTCATTTTGATTTACTGTTTTCAAATGTACATTTGTAGCGTCTTTTTTTTTTTTTTTTTTTTGAATTCGATGTGTAGTCTTTTTGTGGAGAATAAAGTGACAACGGATTAACCTGTTATTTATAGATTGTACGTATTTATTGAGTAAGTGCAACTATGCGATTAATATCATTTCAGAGGATAATAAGCTATGAAGAAATAAATAAATATTTTACCATGTACGAAGGGTTCTTTCAATTTGATTAACTTTTTGAAGTACCGAATTATGTGGTGGCGAAACTGAATAGATGATGTCACAACGAATTTGGAACGAATTTGGAAATGTTCAAAAAATAAAATCCTTAAAAAATGCTGTTTAAATTGTTTGTCATAAGCCATTAGCATATTCAAATTCGAAAATATGAAATAAACCGCGAATAATGTAGCTAAAATCATAAAAATATCGTATAAAGGGAGGTACCATTATATGGGGGTTGTACGAAGACGTGGACCTGCATAGAAAATTTTCTGTCATAGGCTGTAGTATTCGTTACGAAATACCAAATGTGAAACAATTCGGTGAATAATGTCGTTAAAATCATCAAAAAACCGAATATCGGGAGGTACCGTTATATGGGGGCTATATGAAAACGTGGACCTACATGGCCCATTTGCGAACTTAACTTGCCTAATGGAAAATTAAATATGTGTGCAGTTTGCCAAATTCGATTCCATTGATTTGTTTTTTCATTTTTTAACGATTTTAGTATTTTTGCAATGAAATCTCTTTTTTCGTGATTTGAAAAAGTAATTATCCTTCAATTTTATTGTGACCGCGTTAAATTATTTCGACATCATCAATTTCGTTTTCCCACCATATAATTCGGTACTATACTTCAATGTAACCTGCCTGCGATTTCAGTTCTCAAGAAATCGAGTAAGTTAAATAAAGTTAATCAAACAGCAGTAAGTTCGGCAGGGCCGAACTTTGAATACCCTCCACCATTTGGATTGAATTTGGAAATAAAATCCTGAAACCAGTAAAGAAAGTCCTAAAATCGGGCGGGGCCGATTTTATGATACCCTACACCACTTTGCCAATTTAGTAGAGCAAAGAGGAGAATTTAATCATACACGCTATGATTATAATTATTATTTAAAGTTCAAAGGACTAAATATGCCGAAGCATTTGTATCTTTTAAATTCGGACTTGTATTGCCCATTTGGCGCAAAAATAATTTGAAGTCGGATAAAGATATATATGGGAGCTATATCCAAATCTGAACAGATCTTGATAAACATTGGCAAATATATTTCTGAGCTGTATTTGATATATTTCCCTGAATATCGTTTTACGGCGTGCATATTACTGCTGTGGGTAAAAAATACAACAAATCGGATGAACAATATATATGGGCGTTATAGCTATATCTGAACCGATCTTCACCAAATTTGGCATACCAGCTTCTAGACTCAATTCGGTTGCATGTGCCGAATTCCATCCCATTTGGGCAAATATTATTGGTGTACAATAAAAGTAAATCGGACGAAGTTATATATGGGAGCTATATCCCAATCTGAACCGATCTCGATAACATTTGACAAAGATATTTTTGAGCTGTATTTGATATATTTCTCTGAATATGGTTGTTACGGAGTGCGTATTACGGCTGTGGGTAACAAATACAACAAATCGGATGAACAATATATATGGGAGCCATAGCTATATCTGAACCGATCTTCACCAAATTTGGCGTACTAGCTTCTAGACTCAATTCGGTCGTATGTGCCAAATTTCATCCCATCTGGGCAAATATTAGACGTTTGGTGCACAATAAAATGTAAATCGGACGAAGTTATATATTGGAGCTATATCCAAATCGATCTCGAGCATTTGATATATGTCTCCAAATATTGTTGTTACAGAGTGCATATTACGGCTGCGGAGGACAAAAAAAAAACAAATCGGATGAACAATATATATGGGAGCTATAGCTATATCTGAACCGATTTCGATCAAATTTGGCATTCTTATTTTCAGGCCTAATTTGGTCGTATGTACAAAATTCCCCACTATTAGGGCTGATATTACAGGCTTGGTGCACAATAAACGGCAAATCGGACGAAGATATATAGGGAACTATAATTTTTTATCGATTATCTCCAATTTCAATAGGGTTCGTCCTTGGGCCAAAAAATGTTGTTTGGCAAAATTTCATCTCAATCTGATAGTAAATGCGACTTGCATTTCGTTCACAAGAATACTTGGACAGACGGACGGACTGACTGACATGCATAAATCAACTCAGAAAGTGATTCTATGAAGATCCTCAAAAGTTACAAACAAATGCACCAAGACATAATACCCTTACCACTATGTGGTGCAGGGTATAAAAAATTTGTTAAAATTTTAAAAATACCGAATATAGCCGATACATTGGTACCTATACGCATTGTTTGTCATAATTCATTACCAAATTCAAATTCGGAACTTGAAATAAACGGTGAATAATGTAGCTAAAATCATCAAAAATATCGAATATAGGGAGGTGCCGTTATATCGGAGCTGTGCGAAGACCTGTACCTACGTAGATAATTTTTTGTCATAGGCTGTAGCATCCATTACGAACTTTAAATACGACATTGCAAACAATTTCGGTGAGTATTGTACCTAAATTCATCAAAATACCGAATATAGAGAGGTACTGGTATATGGGGCCTATACGAAGACCTGGACCTGCATAGACAATTTTCTGTCACAGACTGTAGTTTCCATTATGAACTCTAAATGCGTAATTTGAAAAAAAAAAATGGTGAATAAAGACCCTAAAATCACCAAAATACCGAATGTAGGGAGGTACCGTTATATGGGGCTATACGAAGACGTGGACCTGCACAGACAATTTTCTGTCTTAGGCTGTAGTATTCATTTCGAACTTCAAATTCGAAATTTGAAACAATTCCGGTGAATAATGTCGCTAAAATCATCGAAATACCGAATTTCGGGAGGTACCGTTATATGGGGGTTATACGAAGATGTGGACCTGCACAGACAATTTTCTGTCTTAGGTTGTAGTATCCATTTCGAACTTCTAATACCAAATTTGAAACAATTCCGGTAAATAATGTCGCTAAAATCATTAAAATACCGAATATCGGGGCTACCGGTATATTGGGGCTATACGAAGACTTGGACCCGCATTGCTCGTCTTCTGTTTTAGGCTGTAGTATCCGTTACGCACTTTAAATACCAAATTTGAAACAATTCCGGTAAATAATGTCGCTAAAATCATCAAAAAACCGAATATCGGAGGGTTACGTTATATGGGGGATATACGAAGACGTGGACCTAGATGGCTCATTTTCTGTCCGAGGCTGTATTATCCATTTCGAACTTCAAATACCAAATTTGAAAAAAAACAATTCCGGTAACTAATGTCGTTGAAATCATCAAAATACCGAATATCGGGAGGTACCCTTTTGTGGGGGCTATACGAAGACGTGGACCTACATAGCCCAAAAGTCCTGCAGATATAATACACACTCGAGTACATTTTTATCAACTTTCTTCATTTCGTTCGGAAGGTAGAGTGATTTCCACAGACGGATAGACGGAAGGACATCGCTATCTGTACCCTGTATATATATATATATATATATATATATATATATATATATATATATATATATATATATATATATATATATATATATATATATATATATATATATATATATATATATATATATATATGTATATATATATATATATATATATATATATATATATACATATATATATATATACATATATATATATATATAGGGTTCTTTCAATTTGATTAACTTTTTGAAGTACAGAATTATGTGTGAATAGATGATGTCACAATAATTTAACGCGGTCGCACCAAACTTAATAAGGATAATGGTAATTACTTTTTTAAAATCGCTTAAAAATCACAAAAAAAAATCGAGAAACATTTTCGATGAAATCAAATTTTAAAATAATAGTACATTCTATTGACAAATTTCGTGAGGACCTTTAAACATTTGCCGTAAAAAATCAGCGAACAAGTTAAAGATTTTTTTTCAATTTTTTTTTTATTTGTTGTACGATTTTCTTTAATTTGGGTTATTATACTGAATTTAATTGTTTTTTTTTTTTTCTTGTAAACAAAATAAATAATTATTTTCACCATATAAAAGAAAATTATGTAAGTTACTACGCTTATATCTTAAGAACGATTTGACGGATCATACAATTTTGGAATGGTATCTTGGCAAATAATCGTCAATAAAATCGTGAATTAAAGAAAATTTGGCGTGAAATTTTTTTGCTAATAAGGCTTTAATAAAACACTTGTTTTATTTAAAAGACTCTGACGGTCTGAGTTTCTGTATTTATTTTCAAAACAATTATTTTCCTCATTCCAAAAATATTGCTTCTTCTTGCTTTTCTTCTTTGATGACAATAGTTAATTGTTGAGGTATCGATAGTTGGCTTATCGGCGTTATGTACCAGGAACCTCAACACTGAATATCGGAAGGTTCCGTTATATGGGGCTAGACAAAACGTTGGACTGTTTATACTTTATTCGGCCAGCTGGAACCTACCACGAACTACAAATACCAATTTTATACAAATCCTTGGGAAAATGAGGCAAAAATGATCAAATCGGGAGGTGCCGTTGTATGTATGGATAGTAGACTTCATAAGCTTTCCGTAGGTAACCATATTGCACCGGCAGAATTGTCCTGGAAGGCATATTGGCCAATGGAGTTATCCTGTTCCAAGGATACCTCCCGAAATGACCATATACCTCGGAACTGGCCGGACCTTCCTATAATTTTGTCAATGCCAGTGGATAGTAGACTTCATAAGCTTTCCGTAGGTACTCATATTGTGCCGGCAGAATTGTCCTGGAAGGCATATTGGCCAATGGAGTTATCCTGTTTCAAGGATACCTCCAGAAATAACCATATACCTCGGAACTTGCCGGATCTTCCTATAATTTTCTTAATGCCAATGGATAGTAGACTTCATAAGCTTTCCGTAGGTACCCATATTGCACCGGCAGAATTGTCCTGGAAGGCATATTGGCCAATGGAGTTATCCTGTTCCAAGGATACCTGCAGAAATGACCATATACCTCGGAACTGGCCGGACCTATAATTTTGTTAATGCCAATGGATAGTAGACTTCATAAGCTTTCCGTAGATACCCATATTGTGCCGGCAGAATTGTCCTGGAAGGCACAGTTTGGTGTATACTTGTCCTGGCACATAGTATTGTGCTACGAGTTAATGGGTGTATGTTGCCTTACAATCTTTTGAATATAATTTAATTATGATTATATAATGCATTTTGTTAGCGTTTTTATACGATAAGTAATTAAAAATCAAAAATATAAAGGAAAAAACAATTTTTATGTAGCTCTGTTAAACTAACATAGCTATGTTATTTTCTGTTAAATTGTTGGCTCTAGTTAAATTCGGAATTTATCGTAACGTACCTTTAGATTTATATGAATTTAAAAATATGGTTTAAATTTTATTGGTAAAGAGGTGGGTTTCTACGAAACAATGATTGACCTTGCAAACGTGTGTTATCAATGAGAGGGTTTTAACAAGTAAGTTACCGATGGGCAACTCAAGCGCAGCAAAGTTGCGATCATCAACAACGACCACAGCATTGGAAAGTTCCTCTCCGCATCCGAACAGTGCGAATATGGCTTCCAGGAGATGTAGTAGAAAAGAGAAGAACCTTTCTCCTACAATCCGAACTAGGCGAATATGGCTCCTGGAAGAATTGCAGAGAAGATTTTTCCCCACTGAGCTCGAAAGAGCGGCCAACTAACGAGAGTAGTTGGAATGCTGGGGAAGGGGCAAGCAGTGCATCGAACCCATACATTGCCGCCCGCCTTGCTGCGCTATGTTGCGTGGCAACATAGGTTAGACTAAATTCGCGACTTAACGTTAGGTTTAGTATATGCATGTGTAATTAATTGAAGTGACAGGTATTGTAATTCAGTTTCACTGAGCATTTGTGTTTCAATTCAAAACTTTATTTCGGTTTCAATTCAGCTTACATAAATAAAATAAACAAGTAAGCAAAGGCTATAGTCGGGGGGCCGACTATGTTATACCCTACAACACTACAATATGTTAGAAGCCCCCTTATGTCCAAATCCATATTGGAAGATTTCGCTTTTGAAATTAGGATTTTGACTAGCGACATTTGCCCAACATTTATACACTCCGTCGGGCTGTTAGTTGTTGTAGTCCATTTTACAGCTAAATATAATCTAATATATAATGGTCATCCAAAATGCTAGAATTCTTCCCTGTCCTTAACTCTCTTCACAGGCGTGTAGATTGGGTTCAATTGTGTGATCGGAAAAACATTTCTGTTTTCGGTTAATTTGAACTCTAAATATATTGCAATCATCTTCAAAGGCAAGAAGCCCCTCGGTATGTTCAAATGTAGACTCATCTATATGATTTGCTTGTCTACGATATTTGGCAATATTCGTCAACGAAATCAGTATAAAAAAGCCAGAGGTTCTCCTTTTGTGTATTTCGGATATCGCCTGTAAGTAATGCTTGTATTTTTTTCACACAAAATTAGTGGTCCATTCTACCCGCTGTCCTAAACTCTAACTTTATGCGAGATTTCGTGTCCTTTGGTTTCTATCTGTGACCTTTATAACGGCTCCAAAAATCAGGAAAATTTTTAGTTGTTGGTCCATTTCAACACCCTAATATATTGCGGACATCTTTGAAAACAATAGGCCTAGCCCTTCTGAGCCCAACACTACCCTTGTGAAAATTTTCGTGAAAGATATTTGCAATACTATATTCGGAAGATATTTGCAATACTTATATAATATCCCCAACCTGTGTTGTAAGGTGAAAAAATATTAAATAATATTAAATATCAAATGGAAAAAATCGCATGCGATAAAAACTATGAAAAAATAAAAAAATGTCACAAAATACTACAAAATCTATATTAACATCATTATTGGCATATTTATACTTACTTTTATGTCAAGAGGGCATTCTGAATTGACAAAATTTGTCAAAATCGGTCCAGCCATTCTTGAGATATAAGCATTCTAACTAACATCTCCTTCCTTTGTATATACACATTGTATATATTTCGCTATATATATTTGCTATCGGCATCTACGTAACGGTCAGAATTGACCTGTTCGTCTATTTGTGATTTCGCCGGGATTAAAAATATTCGCGGTTTAATGGAAAATTTGACTTTCATTTAACACAAATGTTTTGGCCTATTTCACCCACTAAATATTGCCCGATGACCATCAAAATTGGAAGGCTTTTGCCCAGCCCTAATTTTCGTGAAAGATAGCCCCATGCTTACTTCCGCTTTGATTGGTCTATAATTGCGACCTGTACAGCAAATGCAAAATCAGGAATTTTTTCAGTTTTTGGTCCATTTCAACCCCTAAATATTATGCGATTATCCTCCTCCTTTCTAAATTTCGTGAAGATCGGGTCATAATTGCGACCTGTAGAGTGATTACAAATTAACAATGACAGACGGACGGACAGACATACATAGCTAGATCGACTCAGCTCGGCGAGATAGGAAGATCCATATATACTTTCCTATGTGGGAAACCAATATTTCGAGGTGTTACATAATATTTGGCCCAATCAAACTTATAATACCCCCCAACACATAGTGTTGTAGGGTATAAAAAGTTTAGGGTTGTACTGAGCCCGATATTACCCAGCCAAAGGACGTATATTGGGCCGTTGGTAAACCCGGTTGGGTTGGGTTGGGTTAGAATGAGGGGGAAATAATTTTAGCGTAGATTTCAGGCCCTAACACCATACCCACAGCGCTTGATTTGTAAAACGACGGGTCCGCCAATTCTAAACCGATAAACGAAGTCAGAATCGTTGATGGTATTGAAGTCGGCGGAGTGCGACCACATGACAACTTCGCGACCTGCGCTGTAACCAATTGGCGTTGGGACCAGTCATACGTGGACGCCATCATGAAATCGCAATATCGCTCTCCATCGATCGAAGATACAGGCCAGTGCAACATCGCAATTAGATTCTCACACACCCAACTGACTCCAGCGCATGGATCCAAAAGAGCTCGAACTAGCATTGCACCATTTTGGTAGCACAGTCGGACTACGACGGTAGGAGCGAGCTTGACTAACCTACTTATAGGAAGTGGATTGATGCTTCGGACAACAGGCATTTCAACACGCGGACGAACGACATGCGACGAATGAGACGGACGAATATGGGTACTCGGACGACTGGAGTAGTTTTGCGGACGTGTGCGGGAATGTAAAGCGTAGACGTTTATGTTGGGGCATCTTCTTACATTTTAAGCAACGCTAAAGTGCGTAGGGACTGGTTCAAAGGCGGCAGATCAAGCGATTTGACTGTGAATTTCTGGGCTGTACGGCGGAACCAGTTGACGACGTAGTAGGCTGGAGGGAGGTGCCTCCATTGAACTTAATGTTTCTGGAGCTGTTTTTTTGGCAGCTTCGACGACCATATCAATTTCCGCAAGAAGCATCTCCTTTTCAACCTCTCCGTCAGACATCATTTCTTCGTCATTCTCTGGCAAGGCGACAAAGAGGAAAATGACCGAAGCTGATTCCATGGAGTCAGATACCATTTCTTCAGGCGGAGAAAGAAGAGGAGCGCCTATAAGAAAATGACCGGGGTGAGAGCTACAATATCTTCTTGATTTTCGTTTATAGGGCGGAAGGGACATGAATTCAAACATGGTTCAATCCGAACTAAAACTGTTGAAAGCTCCTCAAAAGTGTATATAAAGTGTTTGGCATGTCGATGGAAATGTTTTTTGAAACTTTTTACTGCAGCTTCCCAAAGTCCTCCCATATGGGAAGAACTTGCGAGGATAAACTGCCAAGAGATCTCTTGATAACCCAACGCCGCGCAAACTTTTTCACGACTATCTCTAAGGAAATCCTTGAAATTCTTTTCAATTTCCCGAGAAGCACCTACGAAATTAGTCCCATTATCTGAAAACACCGTCCGAGGGCACCCACGACGACCAATAAACCGATAAAAGGCTGCCATAAAAGAAGCAGACGACAGGTCAGAAGTAGCTTCTAAGTGAACTGCTTTTGTTGAAAAGCAGACGAAGACACACACATAACCTTTGGTTATATGACACGGTCTACCTGTAAATGACTTCCTGCGAAATCAACCCCTGTAGTATGGAAAGGACGTGTAACTACGGTTTCGAGGAAGAGCGGCCATAATTTCATTACAGGAGCGCTTCTTTTCAACGATGCATCTCTTGCAACGATTGATAACAACCCGAATAAAATTTTTCAGACGAGAAACGCAGTATTCAGTACGAAGTATACGAAGCATTAATTGATTTCCACCATGAATAACGTGACCATACGTCCCGCTTTGGGCGGGACAGTCCCGCTTTGAGGTTATCTGTCCCGCTGTCCCCAGCGAGAGCAAAAATGTCCCGCTTTCGAAAATACTGGATATTGATATTGATGAAAAATACATGAGTTATTTTTTTCCCCGTGAACATATAATTTATTTGCATAGTTTTTTTCAAGCAACATTAACATTAAAATTAACTCGAAAGATTTTGTAATGCTAATGCTGGAGTTAATGTCGACGTCGTCGACGGCGTCAAATGTCAAAAAAATTGAATCGTATGAAATTTTATGAGAGCAATTAATCTTAACGCCGTAAGAAATTCGACGCCGAAAAAGTTCAATCTGCTTCAACTTTTTCGGCGTCGTCGACGGCGTTGACATTAACTCCAGCATAACAAGGGAAATAACCAAATTAAAAATGCTTATAAAAACAGAAAAAGTTTCTGTCACTCTGTCAGTATCCTAAGCATAGACGCTCTAAATTGTTCTGGTATCTTTTCATCGCGGAGTCGGAGAAGGCGAGCAAAGTCAAACAATTTATTTTCAATGTTAGTGATTGTTACATTACAATAATGCCTAAACGCAAGTGTACTTTTAACATTTCTTTGCAAAATAAGTATCCATTTATAAAACAAAGAAGTGGTGAATCAGACGTTATGTGTGAAAAATGTCGTACTGATTTTAGTGTTGGATATGATGGTGCCAGTGATATTGAGGAGCATTTAAAATCGGAAAAACACAAGCTTTCTGATCAAGCTGCCGCTTCAAGCTCGTCAATGCTTTCTTTTTTTAAAAGAACAAATTTGGCGACTTCCAAAGACTTGGATATAGCTGCAGCGGAGGGTGCGTGGGCGTACCACACAGTGCAAGAAAACCACAGTTTTCGTTCGAATGACTGTGCTTCAAATCTAATACAAACATGTTGTACAAGTTCCGATACGGTCGAAAGGACTTGCAGGAATTCTAATTCTACTGAATAGACTTAGAATCGAAGACTATTGTTGAACCAGACGGACAACAATATAAATTTGCAAACTACAACAACACAACAATTATTCTGACGATACTTACGTTTGTTGTCTGCAAATAAAACCACGAAAATTAACTTTTTTAACTCAAAATTTGACGCTGGCGGTCAATTTATTTGAAAATAAATAATTATTTATATTGATCTGGCGATCGACACTTTATTTTTTTTAACTTCAAGAAGAAGAGTGGTCCCCTTTCGGAGGTAGTGATGGGAACTTGTCGATCGTTATTCATCGATGTTATTGAGGTCCATGTCGATGTCATCATCGATGGGGTTGGGAAGATTTCCAACATGCCGGGCCCCTTGCACTTGTGCAACTGTCAATGCCGTAGCTATTTTTTCCAGAACATTTAATAGTCGATTCATCCTGTTAGAATCATGTTCTAAAGGTGTGGTGGAATTTTGGCCAGCCGTTTTTTTCATTTGACGTTTGTTAATATTTGGAATGTTTTGGAGCTGATGTTGTTGTTCTCCGGTCTTTTGCTGTTTCTCCATTTTACTGCCTTTTGGTGTTTTTTGTGCTTCAAGTCTTTGGGTTTGTTGTTGTTTAATTTCTTGTATTTTCGTTTGCTTTTTGTTTTTGTGATGACGTCGTTGTTGTTGCTGACGAGTCTGGATTCCAAAAAGAGTTTGTTGTTGTTGGTGTTTCTGCCTCAACCTTTGTTCGGCATACGCATGGAAATTTGAAATTCCCCGGTTGCCTCCATCAACTACGCCAACCATGTTTCCTCCTATTTTTGTTACAGCCTGGTGTAGCATAGTATTGTGTCGAGCTCCGCACATTCTACACGTACCCGTCCAGGTACAGGATCGAACGAAGTGACTTCTACTGAGACAGTTTATGCAATACTTATGCATCAAAACTACGCTCTCCCGCTGCTCAATATTCATCACTTTAAATGCCGGGCAGAATCTTAGGTGGTGAATGCTAAAGCATACCATGCATACATCAAATTGGCCCATATTCATTATGATAGCTGTAATGGATATAGAGGAGGAAACAATGCAGAAGAAAAGGGGTGCCATTTAAGGCATGACGTATTAGTTAGAATCCTGTAACTTTTGAAACACATACTACTTTCTACTAACAACCACTGACTGGAAGTACACACAATTTTACAGTTGGACGGGATATAATACCTGTTGTAGTTTTTACATCAACTACTCTTACGTGGTCATCAAGCCCTTCATATACTTTTAAAACTCGTCCCATCTTCCAGTCATTAGGTGGTAGAAGTTCATCTTTTATCAACACCATGTCATTTTCCTTAAGACTCCGCCGGGGATACTGCCATTTATACCGCTTATGCAGTTCCTGAATATATTCAGTTTTCCATCTCTTGCTAAACGTGTGATGAAGAGCTTTAACTTTTTCCCATCGATTTATAAGAGATAAATCTTCTGTTGGCATTTCTGGAGCAAATATTAGTGACCCACCTCTCAGAAAGTGCGCTGGTGTTAAAGCCTCCAAATCCTCTGGATCTTCAGATAACGGTGTTAAAGGTCTCGTGTTTAAAACACTTTCAATTCTAACTATCTTTTATTACCTTTTGGAAATGAAATTTAAAACTTTTAACACCTGCTTCCCATAATCCTCCCATATGTGAAGCACTGGGAGGGATAAATTTCCATTCGAAGCCATTAACTATATACTTTTCACACACTTCTTTGGAACATTTTTTCAGAAATTCTTGGTATTCTCTCATAAGTATACTATTTGCCCCTACAAAATTTGTTCCATTATCAGACATTAAGCATCTGGGTAAGCCTCGTCTACCTATGAATCTAGCAAAAGTAGCAAGAAAAGCTTCACTTGATAAGGCTGAACAAGCTTCGAGATGAACCGCCTTCGTCGAAAAGCAAACAAATATACAAACATACGACTTTTGATAAGGGGAATTTCTTAAAGAGCCTGCCTTAATCTGAAACTGGCCTGCGAAATCTGCTCCCACATATGTAAAGGGAAGAGTGAAAGATGTTCGTTCCACAGGTAATGCTGCCATTATCTGCGATTTAACCTTATTTTTATACCTTGTACAAATCAAGCATTCATGAACAATTTTCTTTATTGACCGTCTTAAACTTGGAATGTAAAACTGTTTTCGAACGGTTGACATCATTAACGATATATCTGCGTGCAACATAGTTTTATGGATGAACTCTAAAAATATTTTACAGAAATGCGATGAGTTTGGCAATATAATTGGGAATCTTTCATCATAGGAAATGTTAGCGTTCGCTAATCGACCATTAACTCTTATTATGCCATCTTTATCCAAAAACGGATTTAGTGCACGCAATGAGCTTTGACGTGAAATGTCTTTCGGATTGCTTAATTCATTATACTCTTGCGGATAATGAAACATTTGGGTTATTCGGACAAGAACCAATTTAGCATGATTTAACTCCTCGTGAGATAGAATTTTATCATTTGACAACTCAGACTTTTCATTTTTTTCTTGACGCTTCTTCATACGAAATATATATCCTACAACCCACAGTGCTTTGTTGTAAGAAGAAAACCTGTTTATTATCAAATTATCTTTAATAATAATTGGTGCGCAATGTACAACTACTTTTCGTTGTTCTGGTGGATCTTGTAAAATTATACTTGATTTTGGCCAATTATTTTCAGGACTAAGTAACCAGACTGGACCATTCCACCATAGCGAATTATTGCATAAATCTTCAGTACTGGAACCTCTAGTTCCAAGGTCTGCTGGATTACACTTCGTAGAAACATGTCTCCATTTACAATTTTCAACATTTTGAAATATTAATGCAGTTCTGTTTGCAACATACGTATTCCATGTGGATGGATGTTTTTGCAACCATGCCAATACAATTGTTGAATCTGTCCATAAATGAACAGAATAATTTTTAACATTCAAATTTGAGACAACATATTTTACCAAAGATGAGAGCAATACGGCACCACAAAGCTCAAGTCTTGGTAAACTTATTTTTTTCAATGGCGCAACTTTGCTCTTAGCTATCGACAAGTTTACAGTTGACCAGCACAACTGTATTCATACGAATATATAATGCAGCGCAATAGGCTTTCTCAGATGCATCACAAAAACCATGTATTTGAATTGTGCCCTCTAGGCAAAAATTAATCCATCTTGGGATTTGTATTGAATCGATTTTTGAAAATTGATTCACAAAATTTTTCCATTTAATCAATGTGGATTATGACACTTTATCATCCCACTTAATGCCTTCTAACCAAAGGTCTTGCAACAAAATTTTAGCCTGTACGATTAAAGGCGTTAACCACCCTGCTGGGTCAAATAGTTTCGAAACTGTTGACAAGATTTTCCTTTTAGTTATTTGGCCAGTCCCCTCTAGTGACTTCATACTATAAGAAAATGTGTCGCTAATGGCATTCCACTGAATGCCTAATGTTTTAGTTGAACTCATATCTTCAATTCTCAAAAATTTTTCATCCAACAAATCCTCTGATCGGACGTTTGAAAGCAAACTCGGGTGATTTGCCGTTATCTTTCTCAACGGCAATCCTGCCGAATGCAATGTTTTAATTAGTTGTTTTTGCGCCTCTAGCGCTGAAGCAATAGTATGACCTCCAGTCAAAACATCATCAACATATAGCTCGTTTTTTATTATTTTAGAGGCAATTGGACTTGTTTCTCTTGACTCTTCTGCCAATTGCAACAATGTGCGAATCGCCAAATAAGGAGCACAGTTTACACCAAAAGTAACTGTGCATAACTCATATTCTTTAATTTCTTCATTAACATCTTTCCTGAATAATATTCTTTGATACTGCCAATCAGAAGGATGCACAAAGATCTGTCGGTACATTTTCTCAATGTCACCGTTAAACACATACTTATACAAGCGCCAATTCAAAATTATAGACACCAAATCATTTTGTAATATTGGCCCTGTATGCAAAACCTCATTTAAGGAATACGAGCTTTTCGTTTTACTCGATCCATTAAAGACCACTCTCACTTTTGTGCTTGTACTTTCTGGTCGAAAGACAGCATGGTGTGGTAAATAATATGAATAATATTTTCCATCATTACAGATTTCCTTTGAATTTGTAGGCTTCATGTGTCCTAATGACAAATACTCCTTCAAAACAACATTATACGATTTTTCTACTTCTTTATTTTTCCCCAATTTTGCTTCCATATGCTCTTATTGCTTCTTTGCTTTAAATCTGGACGAACCTAAACATACTTTATTAGGAAATTCATCTTTAAATGGTAATCTTACAACGAACTTTCCATCTGAACGACGGTAAGTCGTATTAGCGTAAAATTCCTCACAATAGTTGTCCGATTCTGTAGCAATTGGAACGTTATTAACTTCTTCTTGTTCCCAGAATTTCTTTAGTGCGGAACTAATGTCATCTTCGCTATGTTCTTCTACTTCTACTGAAGCTAAACAAATTTCATTTGATTTTATTGGTCCATAGATGTACCAACCATAAATTGAATTTTGAGCTATCATGTTTCCCAATATGTTCTTCTTAACACCTTCCAATATTATTTGTGGGATAACATCGCTCCCAATTAGCATGTCTACTTGGGCAGAAATCATAAACCCTGGGTCTGCTAATTTTAATTCTTTTATACTTCCTAAGTCAGAAATTGATACTATTTGTGTCGGCAGCAAACTCGTTAAATTTTGAACAATTAATGCTTCAGTTTCAATTTCGTTGTTGATTGTGTCTGAACACAGCGTCAGCATACATTTTTTAATGGAGTTTGCAACGACTGTTCCACTCAGACCACTTATTTTAAAATTTGCCTTTTCTGTGCAAAGTCCAATTCTTTTTACAATTTTCTGGGTTATAAATGTTCGCTCAGAAGCAGAGCCAATGAGCGCTCTAACAGTAAATTGTTCCCCAGCATGTTTAACTTTTACTAATGCTGTTGGCAACATAATGTCATCATGACACACTGAAACATGTGTTTCCACATTGGAAGCTTGAACTATCGAACTAGATGAACAAGGCATTTCATCAACAGTATTGTCAGTGGTAACAAGAGTATTTGTTTGACTCCCATTTGCTGAACGGACAGGTGCTTGGTTATCCCTCGTTACATTTCTTGGTTGTATAGATCTCTCCTGCCCATTACTTTGTAGGTGCAATTTAGTATGATGTTTCTTTTTGCAAAACATACACCTATGCACACTCACGCATTCCTGCGAAATATGTCCGCTTGTTAGACAATTATTACACAACCTCTTTTCTCTTGCGAACTCTATTCTCTGATTAACATTCATATTATTAAATCTCATACAATTTTTCAAAATATGGTTCTTATAACACATGACACATCTGTTTGATTGTGTCAAATGAGCATTTTGATGCGATATATGATCATTGCTAAATGAAGTTGAAGCTGTTTGACTTCTGAGACCATCTATTCGCTCTAGAACCCGATGTCTGTTCTTAAGAAAATCTTCCATTTGCGACCATTTGGGTAGCTCTGAATGTGATTCGAGCGATTGTTCCCATAGAGTCAGTGTATCAACCGGAAGCTTAGTTGAACATAAATATATTAAAATTGGATCCCATTGATCCACCTTTACACTATGAGCTCTCAATATAGCCAAGCAGTCACTAACTGTCGATTGAATTCTTTTAATATCTTTGCTAGATTCAACCGTTGCTGCAGAAAGATTGAATAATATCTTCAGTTGGTTATCAACTAGTACCCTAACATTTTCGTATAGCACCGATAATGCTTCCCATGCTAACGAAAAATTTTGATCAGATAAAGGGTACCTATCTAAAATTCTACCAGCCTCACCTTTAGTTTTATTACGCAAATGATAAAGCTTTTGCGCTGGTGTGAGTCTGGGATGATTTCCATAAATAGCCGTAAACATATCTCTAAATGTTGGCCATTCTTCATAACTTCCGTAGAAGTCTTGAGTGTCACAAGGTGGCACTTTAATACAAATCTCAGACATATCAAACGTTGTACCCGGAGGATAAACAGCTGAGCTGTGAAACAACGATGGATTTGTAACTTCGCCTCTAGCGTTATTACTTTGGCTCTGCGCCTTTCGATTTTTTAATATTTCCAATAATGTAGCTTTAGTCACTTGGTAATTATCTCTGACTGACTCATAATATTTTTTTACCTTTATTTTATATTGTTTATCTTCCTCATCTTCTGTACCCGCAAAAAATACACTCTCAAACGCACTACGTAAATTTTGCCAATCTTCATCAAGCGATTCTAATTTTGTTTCTATTAAAGAATCGCTTAAATCCTTTTCTGGCATATTTCTCAATTTTGTGCACTCTTCCAAAAGGTTGTCTGCTTCATATTCAAACTTAGCACAACTTACTGACTCCATTATTGATTATTTTATTTTAATTTTTTTATTTTTATCAAATTTATTTATTTACACGTATCTATTTTTTTAATTGTTTTATTATATTTATCTTGTAATTGTTTATCTTTGTTATTATTTATATTACACTTTCAAACTGTAACGTTCAACTTATTTATTAAATAATAAATAAATGAAGTTATTCCAATTAGATTTAAAAAATGTTTGAAGTATAATTATTATTTCTCAATAAATATTTAATATATAAAAATTTATTGAAAATTCCTTAAAATGTTATAAATTCTTTTTTTTTTTTTTAATTAAATATATTATATATTTTTTTAATTTATTATTTTTATTGTATTTACTCTTGTATTTTATTGTTATTATTAGTTTTATTTCTATTCAATATCAATATATGTTACGTTCAGTACTTGTGCTACGTTAAGATACGTTTACGACAACTTTTCGTTACGTTACACTAACTTGCTCACTTTTCCTGAACACTTCCTAAAATAATCAATTGTCAGTATGACAGCTGACAGACCGATGTAAACAACAAGGAACAGGTGATAATAACTTGTTCAATGTTGTAAAATGGCAGATGACCAAAACAAAAACAAATACCAAAAATGATGGAACAATTTAAGTGAGAGTGATCTTTAAAATGTGTTAGTGTATGTGTTTTCTGTGAAATGGCAGTGTTAATTTGTTGTATGTATTAGTGACAACAAACAACACAAAAGCCGCCACTTTCGAATGCAAATTAAAACAAAACAACAACACTTCTCAGTACTTTACAATTTTAAATTATTATTATTATTATTTTTTTTTTTTTTTTTTTGGAATTTTGATGGCAAATCAGCCGATTCTTATTTTTTTGGACTCGAAGGACCATGTACAAGTTCCGATACGGTCGAAAGGATTTGTAGGGATTCTAATTCTACTGAATAGACCTAGAATCGAAGACTATTGTTGAACCAGACGGACAACAATATAAATTTGCAAACTACAACAACACAACAAGTATTCTGACGATACTTACGTTTGTTGTCTGCAAATAAAACCACGAAAATTAACTTTTTTAACTCAAAATTTGACGCTGGCGGTCAATTTATTTGAAAATAAATAATTATTTATATTGATCTGGCGATCGACACTTTATTTTTTTTTTTAACTTCAAGAAGAAGAGTGGTCCCCTTTCGGTGGTAGTGATGGGAACTTGTCGATCGTTATTCATCGATGTTAATGAGGTCCATGTCGATGTCATCATCGATGGGGTTGGGACGATTTCCAACACATGTTTTGAGCAAAAATTTAGATGTGCCCATACAAAATCACAAGCTATAGTTGTAAATGTGCTGGCACCTATGGCGATGGACGAATTGAAAGAACACCTTCACGAAGCCCACTGCATATCTTTATTAACCGATGCTTCCAATCATGGCTCAATAAAATTATTCCCTGTTTTAGTTCGCTATTTTGTACCATACGAAGGCGTCAGAGTCAGGATTTTAGAGTTTCAAAAGCAGCCAGGCGAATCATCTGATATAATTGTGGATTATTTGAAAGAAGTATTATCTTGCAATGATTTGAATAAGAAAATCCCAGCTCTGAATTGTGGTTATATTTTTTGCACGCACAGACAGCGATTTTTCATCAAGCCGTGTTGAAAATCGAGGGACAAAACGTGTCCCCAATAGAGTCTGCGAATGAAATTAATCGTCTCCGAGATAACTTAGAACTTAAAGAGAATTCGATTTTCCTTCCTCATTCCGTCCGCAATCTACTGGTAAAATTACAAAAAACTGACGTTGCTGTTGATGAGCAGAATGTGAAAACTGCGGCAGCGGATTTTTATAAGACAAGTAAAGAATAGTTGGAACAGTGGTGCCAGTTCAATGCACAACTAGCAGTATTTGAATGGTCAAATTTGAGAAAAGTCCCTACTTGGGAAGACGTACAGAATGTGACGGATTTGCTGATCACACAAAGATTTCTTAGCAGTAGCCAAGATACGGAGGTGTTCGATGAGTTTTCGCTTGTTTCCAGTTACGTCACAGTTGAAAAAATCAAAAGCTGGAACGATGAGAATGTTGCTACTGAAGACCGTTGGGTGGAGCTGTTTAAACACTTCCGTGCTAATAATCTCAACTGCACAAACTTTCGCACAATTATTGAGTATGTTTTATGTATGCCTGGAAGTAACGCACCTGTCGAAAGAGTTTTTTCCCTAATGAATAAAATATGGACAAGTGAAAAAAACGCAGTTAAGTGTGACAGTTTTAAAAGCTATTTTAATTACTAAGACTAACATCAACAAACAATGTAATCAGCTCCATTCCTACTTGAAAACTAGACCCGATATTTTAAAACTAATTTGCTCTGCTGACAAATATAAAACAAATACTTAGACATAAGATTAATTTCATAAATTAGATTTATACGTATTCTCTCCGTTTTTGAATAACATTTGTTTTTAAATGCATAATTTTTTTTTACAAAATTCCGCAGGCGTCCCGCTCTGACGAAAAATATAAATGGTCAAATTAACCAGGAAGGGAAATCTCGTGTACGAATTCTGCAAGTAGGCGAACAAATCGGCAGCAATATGGCAATAGAATCGAATGACGTTCAGTGTATGCAAGTGTTGGGACTTTGCTAAGCGGCCATGGAGACGCATGACACCGTCTTGGTCCAAACTAGGATTTAAAGTAAGTAGAGAGCTTTTTGAAGGTAAGGGGGTCCGCTCTAATAAACACTTGTACTCCTCAGCAAAGTACGTCCTTTGAGCGAGAATAGCTAAACGAAGTTTAACCGCTTTTAACTCGGAAGCCTCCAAAGTAGTAGAAACAAAGGCCCAACGATATTGAGAATTTGGACGACAATTATAATAAAATCGAAATACGTAGGATAGTACTCTCAAAGCCCTTTCAAAGGACGAGAAATTATCTAAGACATCATGGTAGGAGGAGAAAAATGACTCTTGACCGGACGCCTTTCAAGATCAGTATCAATGGAAGTTATATCGTTTATTTTCCATTGCGAGGAGTCCAATAGTAACCAATCAGGGCCATGCCACCATGGCCTGGGATAAAGTACCACGACTTCCCAAATCAGCAGGGTTATCTTCGCCATTGTCCCCCTCCTATATTCTCCTGAATTCGAGAAACTCTGTTTGCTACGAAAGTAGCCCAAGTAGAAGGTGTTTTGCGAAGCCAGGACAGAACAATAGTAGAATCTGTCCAGCAATAAATTCTATTAACGGGTATCTGTACTTCATCCACCACAGACTTAAGAAGATCTGAGGCCAGTGTTGCTCCGCAGAGCTCAAAACGCGGCAAGGATACCGATTTTATAGGCGCAACTTTAGTTTTTGAAGTTAAGAGATGAACATTGCCCTCACCAGGTGGAGACTGAGAGTGTAAATATACTACCCCGGCATATGCCTTTTCCGAGGCATCAGAAAATACATGAAGCTCAGTCGTGTCCTCTGGACTATAGTGAACCCAACGTGGAATTTGAATTGAGTTAACGGCAGAGTAATTTGCCACAAAGTAATTTGCCATGATTTTTTAGTGGCAGCAAGCAGAAAATCATCCCAATCTATCCTGTCTAACCAGATCGTTTGCATAACAATTTTTCCAACCACAATGACAGCTGATAGCCACCCGATGGGATCGAAAAGCTTAGCAATGACCGATAGGACTTCCCGTTTGGAAGATTTTGCTTTTTTTGGTATAGAGTCTACGACAAAAAAGAAAGAATCAGAGTGCGCATTACATTGAATTCCTAATGATTTAGAACTGCTAGATTCTATAAACGAGAGAACTTGAGCATCCACGAGTTCATCAGAAGCAAAACGAGACAAAATGGACTTATTATTTGATGTCCACTTCCTCAGCTCAAACTTTGCCGTAGCAAGGGCTTCTATAAGTTGATCACGATAAGCGCAAGCCGTATGAATATCATGAGCCCCAGTGAGAACATCGTCGACGTACATACATTTACGGAGAATGTGCGCGGCTAGTGGATAATCAGATTGAGAATCTTCTGCTAATTGGTGAAGAGTACGATTGGTAGGAAGGGAGCGCAGTTTAATCCAAATGTGGCCGTTTGCAACTCAAAATCTTGGAGAGGTTCGGAAGGAGACGTTCTAAATAAGATTCTTTGAAATGACGTATGTTTAGAAGCGACACGAATTTGACGGTACATTTGAGTAATATCACAATTGAACACGTATCTAAATAACCGCCATCGTAAAATTAAAAGGACTAAGTCTGCCTGAAGTGTTGGTCCAACATGAAGCAAATCATTCAAACTAATACCATTTGATGTTTTATTGGATGCATTGAAGACTACGCGGAGCTTTGTGGTCTGTTTATCAGGGTTAATTACAGGCTGGTGTGGCAGATAAAAAACAAGCATATTAGATGATTGGGACGACTTAACCGGGCACATATGTGCCAAAGATAAGTACTTTACTCGAAGTAAAGAATTTTCTGATCGACAAAATATTTTCAGTACATTACTGCGAGATTCACAGATTTGCACTGTTTGCGGAAATTCGGATTTAAAGGGAAGGGTTACAACGTAGCGGCCCTCCGAATTTCGTACAGTCGTTGCTCCATAATTCCTCTCACAAAACATGTCTGACAGTGTTCGGGCACTTCTTCAAGTTCCCAGAATCGGAGTCGTGTCTTGTTGAGAGACTCTTCTTCAGCAAAATCCAATGAAGTCGTAAAGACCTGGACTGAAGAAGAAGGCATGGGACCAGTAAGAATCCAGCCGAATATCGTGTTTTGGGCTAGCAAGGAACCCAAGAGTACCTTCCAGCAATAATTTAGGATACAAATCGGCCCCCAACAATAAGTCTACTGGACTACAATCAAAGAGGTGAGAATCAGCCAATCGAAGGTCGGACAAACGAAAAGGGATTGTTGAGCTGAGGGCAAACGGGGGATGGTTTCCGGATATTTTAGAAAGGACAAATGCGAAAGTCTGTATTACAACGGAGGAATCTAGCAATGAACCAATACGAAGAGAACAAAGTTTCTTTGATGACGCATATGTGGAGCCATTTACACCGGATACGGTTGCAGATATTGAATGGGTGGGTAACGTAAGCAAATTTTGCAAGTTTTCAGTGATAAAGGAAGCCTCTGTCCCGGGATCGATAAGTGCACGAACGGGATATGAAAGCCCATGGTGTACAACGTTAACCATGGCCGTACCTAATAAAATGTTCCGATTTTGGGCTGTATGGAAAACTTGACTATTTACAATTCGTGGATTAGCGCCAGTAGAGGTTGAAGCTACTATTGTTTCAATATTTGTATTAGTGGGCGCTGTGGAATTCGATGGTCTAGATGATGCTAGGAAATTAGGCCTATGCAATAGAGTATGGTGGCGACTTTTGCATATATTGCAGGTGTGACTACTAGAACAATTCCTGACCAAGTGTCCTAGAGAAAGACAATTTATACAACAACCCTGTTTTTAACAACTTCGAATCTTCTCAAAAGAAAGTGCTTTATCTATGTCACTATGTCGGGAATTATTAATAAAAATTGTGGTAAACAAATCACGGAAGGTAGGCCAAGAAATAAAATCACCTCGAAAAATTTCAATATCGCACGGTGGCAAAACAAGAATGTGTGCGTAGTGATCTGATGCAACATTAACGTTACGAGAAGAAGCAACCGAAACGACCTGTGAATGGGGTATGGAAATATTTTCAATAAGTGTCGGAGAAACCTGTGTTGGTAAAACCTTGGGAGTGGATGCAAGAATAGACGAATTCTCCCGCGAACTCAAATTAGAAGGTTTCGATAATGCTTTCAACAAATCAAATTTTTCGTTTATTGACGATAAACATTGAACAAACGCCTGAAAAAATGCTTCATACTTTTCGTCCGCAGAATCTATGTCATCATTACTAGCTTCTTCAAGTGTCGTGAGATAATCTAAACATTTATCATATGTATTTTTTACCTTGCTCCACAATTCTCTCACTTCATCACCTCGAATTTCGAGATTGTAAAGAGAGTGTTCTTCGGCATAAATTAATGAAAACGAAGCATTAAATTTGGCGAGAGCATCAGAAGCTCTAATAAATACCGACAGAGGAGTGATCGACATGATTTTTTCGAAAACAAAAATAAGATAAAATAGACTAAATAAATAGTAAGCCCCAAATATTTACTTTCTATAGAGGAGAAAATTCGACGCGAATCTGATGTAGGGAGTACACTATTAAACTCGCAAAAATTACCAACCACAATATGTCTAACTTGCTGCTATCCACGAAAAAGGATGACACTTTATTTCAAATCTCAATAAAAATATTATTGAAAATTTTTCAAAATAAGGAAGAAAACTTAATTACCGACAGAAGGGTGTACGACACGCTATGTGGTAAAACGCTGCAATCCAATAAAAATTCAACAATTTACAAATGGGCTTATTAATAAATAAATATATAAATAACTAGCTGGCCCAGACCGCGTTGACTAGATATGGCAATAATCCATCCAATGCAAAATTCATTGGAATATGAAAAGGCAATGTAATATGCGTACTGCACAAAATAGTGGAGCGAATTGAAAATTTAGCAAGAAAAAGATTCATATCATCTAAAAATTCTTCCGAACCCTTAAACAAACCCGTAACTATATGCTATCGTCAGTAATTACACTGCGCCCCAGACAATCATGAGGTTGGGAAATTTTTCGGTTGGTAAATAAAAATACCAAAAGGGGGTGTTCCCGGGTCAAACTTTTTAGGGTCCATTTTATATAGCTTAAACATACACAAAGGGCCTCATATATTTTCCTCTATACTCCGTTTATAGTGTTTTAATTGTGATGCAGTCCTATGGGTTACATAAAGAATCATTTGCACAAAATATGTTTCAGGTTGGTCTGCATTGTGATATAGCCCTTTTTTAATTCCTTAAATGTTGGTTATTTGAGATTTTAGAAAGAACAAAACATTCTTTCAAATAATTATAAGTATAGGCCCAAGCTTTGGTATAACCCTTAAATGAAGGCATCCGCTAATTTCAACTATTTCCAGGGTCTTGGTCACATTCTAGGTCATCTCAATGTTTTGGAGTAGCGCTCATATAAAGGTTCCTCCTGGTTTTACCTACTTCGACGGATTTGGTTATATTTTTTAGAATCGATTTGACTTAAAATGTGTGTTTAGGCTACTTTGGTAGAGAACCATCTTACATGGGACTATTATAAACAGTTGATGTATACTGTTTAATAAATGTGCTATATTATTTGGGTATCCAACTCTCAAATTAAAACCTCTGCCTGGAAAATAAGATCAGGTTTTTTGAAACACTATAAATCGCCCGGTACGTGAACCTATATTGACATTTTTGAAATGTCATTTATACTAATTTATACTAAAAATTGTGTCACTTATGTGAGCCAGATGTGTGAATTATTATGCTTTAAAAACTATGCGTTAAAGACTAAAACTACAAACCGGCAACGCGGCCTGGGCCAGCTAGTACTTTTATAAAAAACATGTTTTCTTTACCCAAAGGTGGAGGGTATTAAAAGTTCGACTCGTCCGAACTTAATGTTTTATACCCTCCACCATACTATGGAGGGTATATTAATTTTGTCATTCCGTTTGTAACTCCTCGAAATATTCATGTCAGACCCAACAAAGTATATATATTCTTGATCAGCGTAAAATTCTAAGCCGATTTAGCCATGTCCGTCTGTCTGTCTGTGTGTCTGTCTGTCTGTTATCTGTGCAGGTCCATGTCTTCATATAGCCCCCATATAACGGTCTTCATATAGCCCCCATATAACGGTACCCCCCGATATTCGGTATTTTGATGATTTTAGCGACATTGTTTCCGGAATCGTTTCAAATTTGAAGTTCGTAATGGATACTTCATCCAAAGTCAAAAAATGAGCCATGTAGGTCCACGTCTTCATATAGCCCCCATATAACGGTACCCCCCGATAGTCGGTATTTTAATGATTTTAGCGACATTATTTACAGGGATTGTTTCAAATTTCGCATGTGAAGTTCGTAATGGATACTTCAGCCCATGCCAGAAAATTGTCTGTGCAGGTCCACGTCTTCGTATAGCCCCCATATAACGGTACCCCCCATATTCGGTATTTTGACGATTTTAGCTACATTATAAACAGATTTTTCTTCAAGTTTCGCATTTAAATATTGTAATAATTTATGATGAAAGTTGCCTATGCAGGCCCACGTCGTCGTATAAGCATTGGGTATTTTTAAGATTTTAACAGAATTTTTAACGTTTTTTTTTGGAAATTGGCAAATTTGTACCAAATGGTGGAGGGTATTAAAAGTTCGGCCCTGCCGAACTTACAGCTTTTTTACTTGTTTTACATAAAATTTTTGTCTATTTTTCCCGCTAACTATTGTAACAAGTGTTAGATATAGAAGACCCATATGTCCATTTTATACATAACATACTATGTCCAGGGCAAATATGTCGAAGTGTTACAAACTTTATGGGCCAATCAAACTTATAAAAGCCTTAACAAATGTTGTTGTATTATAGCTTTGTAATTATTCTAGGAATATAATAATAGGAATATAATAATTGACTATTTTCTCCCTACTGGCTCATACAGCTCCAATGTTTTTGCTGGGTGTAATTCAAAACGTGAAAAAAAAACAAACTATTTGGTTCAGTTTCAACCGTCATATTTTATCTATATCTATATTTTATATCTGCTGCCAAAAATATTCCATCAGTTACCGCCATCGCGTGGTAGATCGCGTACTTCGCGTTTTTATGGAAAATAAGCTTCATGAGTCAATAAAATCACCAACCATCGAGATCTTTCTTCTGCAGGATTCATGATTTATGATCAATTGAAAGAAGTTTTTATCAATGATAAAAGTGTACTTCCATCACACTTTCATCACTTTGCTGACAAGTCACAATTTCCAGCTGCATCAGAGGTAATGGGACATTACGAATAATTAGGATTACCCCTTGTAAAAAAGAGTAAAAACGTGTTCTCCCACTATATAAATAACCCCTGCAAAAAATTGTCGATACAGATTCACTATGTGCACAAATCTCTCATACAGTGCCAATTTAAGGTTCTGGCTGGGTAAGGTTTGAGCGGTTAGCTACTTTCCCTAAAAATTTAAACATGGGTTCTCATTTTCCGTCCGATTTGTTTCTTAAGATAGGAGGAACCTCCTGGCATAAATATTCAATATGAATCGAGGGCTTATGAATATCCCAAAAATAATGGAAGAGCCCTATGTCCCAATGTTTTTATGACTATGGTACAGGAAACGGAGCCTGTCGTTCTTTTCGCTTCATATCAAATTATATATTTAAGTCCGCCAAAGTTGCAATATGACCTTCATAACAAATAAAGTCAACATATATTATTCTCCAATTTACTCCTTATTAAATTATTCATGGAAGTTATTTCTTAATCTGAATATATTTCCTTTAAACATTATAGTTTTAAGTACTCTTTCATCATTTCTAAATTGTCATTTTTTTGTGTTAAAAACCAAGACTCAATTTAAAAAATTATCGGGTGTAACTGTTATATGGAGCTTTACAAAAACAGCCAATTATATGCCAACGAGGGCGATGCTTACTATGAATTTCAAAAAATAATATTATAATACGGAATAATTTGTTGTACCATTATATTGGGGCTTACGAAGACGTTGACCCACATAAGTAATTTTTGTCAGTAGAGGTAGTATCTAATACGAACTCCAAATACCACATTTGATACAAATCCGATGAAACACAAATCCACAAAAGGCCGAATATCGGGGTACAGTTATATCGGGGCTATACATAAACTTTAAGGAACACAACTGATACTTTACAGCAAATTATGTTCAAAAATATGACTAGATCAGCCAAAAACCCTAAAATCTGGCTGTGCAGTAATATGGGGTGAACCTATGTTCAATAGCGAAAATTCTACAGATCTAAACTGCATATCGGTAACATTTTATCAACCTACATCATTTCGTTCGGAAGCTAGAGTGGCATACCAATATCGACATACAATCATAAAATATATATACATTGTAGGGTCTAAAATGCTTATTTCGAGGAGATACAACTTTGAAATGTACAATCGTAATGTTTTATATGGCATGATTTTTTTCCATTTTGACTTACTATTTTCGAATGTGCATTTGTAGTGTTTTTTGTTCTTTTGAATTCAAATATGATTTGTAGTCCTTTTAGGTAGTATAAAGCGACAAGGGACAAAGCTGTTATTTATAGATTTTATGTATATATTGGGTAAGTGAAATTTTTTCAATGGAATCGAATTTCAAAATTATAGTATATTCTATTGACAAACTTTTGAATTCTAATATGATGTGTAGTAGCGACAACGTATTTATAGATTCTATGAAAATAATAAGCTATGAATAAAAAAACGATATTTTACCAGGTACGAACGGTGTGTTACATTGAAGTGTAGTACCGAATTATGTGGTGGCGACACTGAATAGAAATAATTCTAAATAATTTTACGCGGCAACACCAAAGTTGAAAGATAATTACTTTTTTAAAATCTCTTATTGCATAAATTTAATTTAATATTATGTCTTTGTGCATTTGTTTGTAACAGGCAAAAGGAAACGAGATAGGCCCATAGTTCCTATCGATGATCTGCATAGAATCACTTTTTTAGTTGATTTATAAATTTCCGTCCGTCAGTCCATGTATTTTTGTAAACAAAGTACAGTTCGCATTTAATGCCCTATCCAGATGAAATTTTGCACAAATCATTTGTTCGGCCCAAGGACGAACCCTATTGAAATTGGAGATAATCGGTCAAAATGTAGATATAGCTCCCATATATATCTTAGTCCGATTTGCTTTTTATTGTGCACCAAACGTGTAATATCAGCCCGAATAGTATGGAATTTTGCACATACGACCAAATTAGGCCTGAAAATAAGTATGTCAAATTTGATCGAAATCGGTTCAGATATAGCTATAGCTCCCATATATATTCTTCATCCGATTTGTCGTTTTTGTCCTCCGCAGCCGTAATATGCACTCTGTAACAACAATATTTGGGGAAATATATCAAATTCAGCTCAGAAATACCTTTGCTAAATGGTTACACATGCGACCGAATTGAGTCTAGAAGCTAGTATGCCAAATTTGGTGAAGACCGGTTCAGATATAGCTACAGCTCCCATATATATTGTTCATCCGATTTGTTGTATTTGTTACCCACAGCCGTAATATGCACTATGTAACAACAATATTTGGGGAAATATATCAAATGCAGCTCAGAAATACCTTTGTTAGATTTTATCGAGATCGGTTCAGATTTGGATATAGCTCTAATAAATATCTTTATCCGATTTCAAATTAATTTTGCACCAAATGGACAATACAAGTCCAAATTTAAAAGATACAAATGCTTCGGCATATTTAGTCCTTTGAACTTTAAATTGCAATTATAATCATAGCGTGTATGATTAAATTCTTCCATAAAATCCTTTAATTATATGGAGCTCGGCCCCGCCCGACTTTAGGACTTTCTTTACTGGTTTTTATTTGTTTCAGTATACTCTGACGAGTCATCGTGAATAGACTAACGCTTGAACAACGCTACGAAATTATCCACATTTACTTTGAAAATTTGTCGTCGATTCGCGCAACTTATAAACGACTTAGTCATTTGTATGGCGTACATAATCGTTCATCTAAACAAGCCATTTGTCGAACTGTGGATAGATTTGGTATACATGATGCAATAACACCAGCACGTCGAAGGTATGTGGGTATTGAAGACAATATCGCCGCTGTAAGTGTGTGTAAGTGTAAGAGTGAGGAAAATCCATAAGAGACCCTACAAACTCCATTACATCCAGAACCAGTAAAGAAAGTCTTAAAGTCGGGCGGGGCCGACTTTATGATACACTACACCACTTTACTAATTTAGTAAAGCTCCGCATAACAATTAAACTTTTTAATGGGAGAATATTCAAATATTTTGCTCTATATTTCGCAAAACAGTCCTAGGGGCTACATGAAGAATCATTTGTACAAAATATGTATCAGGTCGATCTACATTGTGATGTAGCTCCCCTCAAATGATGCATCCCCTTTTGAAATTCCCCAAATGTTCGTAATTTGAGATTTTATATTGTACTAGCTGAACCCGGGGCGCTTCGCTACTCCTTTCGCTTTTATATGCATTCAAAATTTTATTAATGAATATTTGTTGGTAAAAAATATAAATAAAACAAATTCAAAAATTTTAAAAACGATATTATTGTAATTCTATAATGCGTAAACAAACAAATAGCTCGGTCTTCCAACGCGTGAACATGCCAGGAAAAAAGCTTGAGAAAGGCAGGAACATACTAAATTTAGTCCGCATACACGAAGGGGTTGTCCTTCGGATTTATTAATTTCATAGCAAATGCCAAGCGTGCTGGAAACTGCAATCTTTTGAAGTTGAATTTAGAGAATTCGAGGTAGGAATAATCATACCCTCAATTAAATTTTTGTGTAGTATGGAGGGTATATTAAGTTTGTCATTCCCTTTATAACACCTCGAAATATACATGTTAGACCCCACAAAGTATATGTATTCTTGATCAGCATAAAATTCTATGTTGATTTAGCGATGTCCATCCGTATGTCAGTCTGTGGAAATCACTCTAGCTTCCAAACGAAATAAAGTAGGTTGAGAAAATTTCACTCAAATGTATATTATGTCTGCAGGACATTTGGTATTGAAAATGGACCATGTAGGTTCACGTTTGGTACAGCCGCCACATAACGGTACCTCCCGATATTCGGTACTTTGATAATTTTAGAGACATTATTCACCGGAATTGGTTCACATTTGGTATTTGAAGTTCGAAATGCATACTACAGCCTATGACAGAAGATTCTCTGTGCAGTTCCACGTCTTCGTATACATTCGGTATTTGTAAGATTTTAAAACACTTTTTAACGGATTTTATTTCTTTGAAAATTGCCAAAATCGTTCCAAATGGTGGAGGGCATTCAAAGTTCGACCCGGCCGAACTTTCAGCTTTTTTACTTGTTTACTGTTAGCCTTATACCATTGCAAAGGCGTTGTGGGTCAGTGTATCTTAATAAAATCATATTCCAATCTGTCACATGCCATATTTCATTGAAATTGGAGGTACACACCGTGTTTGGTGCATAAAATATGTGAAATCGGCGGAGAATATATATGGGAGATATATCCAAATTTTAGCCGATTTCAAATTTGTTATTGTGTCCAAATTCCGCCACACATTCTGAATTTCATTGGAATAGGACATACATATGGTGTTTGGTACATAACATTCATAAGATCGACCGAAAAGTATATATATGAGAGATGTATCCAAACCTCATCCGATTTCAATATAATTTGACAAATTTATTTTTGTACCAAATTAAGTCACTCATGCCGAATTTAATTGGAATCGCATATACGTATCGTGTTTGGTGCATCAAATACATGAAATCGGCCGAAAATATATATGGGAGCTATATGCAAATCTGAACTGATTTCAATATAATTTGACAAATTTATTTTCTGATCAAATCCTCACACAAATTTCAAATTTCATAGAAATCGAGTATACACAGCGTGTTTAATGCATCAAATACATGAAATCGGGCGAAAATATATATCAGAGCTATACCCAAATCTGAACCGATTTCCATAAAAAATGGCAAATATATTTTCTAATCAAATCCCGTCATTTATTCCAAATTTGCAGAATGTATCTGTAATCGATCAATAGATATGTGCATTTAAAATCCAAATTTTTGGGAGGTACCTCCAAACTTATAAATATTTTCCTATTTTATAGATATAGAAGATGACCATTCTATGGTATAAACCTTATATGAAGGTACCCATTAATTTCAGCTATTTCCAGGGTCTTGGTCACATTTGTCAATTGATTTTGCCCTTATTCGGCACCTTAGCTTCTAAGGGAGTAGAATATCTCTTCGCTTAAATTTTTCAATGTCAATGTTTCAAGGTAGCGTCCATATAAACGTTAATTATTATGCTTTGAAAACTATGCATAAAATACTAAAAGTACGGGCCGGCAACGCGGACTGGGACAGCTAGTATAATTATATAATTATAATCTATATATATAAATGAAAGTTGTGTTAGTTACTACGCTTATAACTTAAGAACCGCTGGACTGATTTTAACGATTCACACAAATTCGGAATTGTCTCCTCTCCGAAAAAGATGGAATCGAATAAAAAAGCAGTAAGTTCGGCCGGCCCGAAATTTAAATACCCTCCATCATTTGGAACGAATTGGAAAATTTTCAAAAAAATAAAATCCATTAAATTTTTTTAAATCTTTACAATATCTAATATGGGAAGGTGCCGATATATGGGGGTATATATGATATTGTGGACCTATGTCTGGGTGTAAAGTACTCACAAGGAACACCTTGTGTGGATTTTCAGATAATTCCATTGGAAAAAGTGGCTAAAATCATCAAACTACTGGGGGGTACAGTTTTATAGGGGATATACGATAGTGAGGACCTATATAGAAAATTCCCTTTTAGGGGGTAAAGTGCTCACAAAAAACTCCTCGTGTGGATTTTCAGACAATACGATTTGAAAATGTGGCTAAAATCATCAAAATACGAATATCGGGGGTACCGTTAATGGGTGCTATACGATATCATTAACCTATATAAAGAATTCTCTGTCGGGAGGTAAAGTGCTCACAAAAAACCCCTTGCGTACAATTTCCGTTGAAAAATGTTTACCGTTATATGGGGGCTATACGATATTGTTCTCTGCCGAAGTATAAAGTACCCACAAGGAACTCCTTGTGTGGATTTTCAGACAATTCCGTTTAAAAATGTGGGTAAAATAATCAAAATACCGAATATCGGGGGGTACCGTTATATAGGGGCTGAACGATATCGTGTACCTATATAGATAATTCTCTGCTGAGATATAAAATACCCACAAGGAACTCCATGTGTGGATTTTCAGACAATTCCGTTGAAAGATGTGGGTAAAATCATCAAAATACCGAATATCGGGGGTACCGTTATATGGGGGCTATACGATATCGTGGACCTATATAGATAATTCTCTGCCGAGGTATAAAGTACCCACAAGGAACTACTTGTATGGATTTTAAGACAATTCCATTGAAAAGTGTGGCTAACATCATCAAAATACCGAATATCGGGGGGTACAGTTATATGGGGGATATACGATATCGTTAACCTATATAGAGAACTCTATGTCAGGGGGTAAAATGCCCACAAGATAATCCTTTAGTGGAATTTCAGATACTTCCATTGAAAAATGTGGATAAAATCATCAAAATAACAAATATCGGGGGTACCGTTATATGGGGATATACGATATCGTGGACCTATATAGACAATTCTTTTTGAGGGGGTAAAATGCCCACAAGGAACTCCTTTTGTGGAATTTCAGACAATTCCATTGAAAAATGTGGATAAAATCATCAAAATACCAAATATCGGGGGTACCGTTATATGGGGGCTATACGATATCGTGGACCGATACAGCCCATCTTCGAACTTGATCTGCCTGCAGACAAAAGAGAGATCTGGGCAAAATTTTAGTTTCCTCTCTTAATTCGTTTAGACTGTAGCGTGATTACAACAAACGGACAGACGGACGGACAGGGCTAAATCGCCTTAGAATTTTACGCTGATCAAGAATATATATACTTTGTTGGGTCTGAAATGATTATTTCAATGAGTTACAAACGGAATGACGAACTTAATATACCCTCCATACTTTTTTTGGTGGAGGGTATAAAAAAAATCGCGTAAAAATGTGATATATTAACATTTTCGTATTGACTTTTGAAATGGACAATAGTAATGTTTTATTTTGCATGATTTTTTTCCATTTTGACTTAATTTGACTTTTGATGATGTTAGCCACATTTTTCAATGGAATTGTCTGAAAATCCACAAAAGTAGTTCCCTGTGGGTACTTTATACCTCGGCAGAGAATTATCTATATAGGTCCACGATATCGTATAGCCCCCATATAACGGTACCCCGCGATATTCGGCATTTTGATGATTTGAGCCACATTTTCCAATCGTATTGTCTGAAAATCCACACACTGAGTTCTTTGTGAGCACTTTACCCCTGAAACGGAATTGTCTATATAGGTCCACAATATCGTATATCCCCCATATAACGTTGCCCCCCGATATTCGGTATTTTGATGATATTAGCCACATTTTCAATGGAATTATCTGAAAATCCACACAAGGAGTTCCTTGTAAGTACTTTACACGCAGACATAGATTTGTCTTTATAGGTCCACAATACCGTATATCCCCCCATATATCGGCACCTTCATTCATTAGATATTTTAAAGATTTTAAAAGAATTTTTAATGGATTTTATTTTTTTTTTTTATTTTGTTTAATTCGTTCCAAATGGTGGAAAGTATTCAAAGTTCGGCCCGGCCGAACTTAATGCTTTTTTATACCCTCCACCAAAAAAAGTAGGGAGGGTATATTAAGTTCGTCATTCCGTTTGTAACTCATCGAAATAGTCATTTTAGACCCAACAAAGTATATATATTCTTGATCAGCGTAAAATTCTAAGACGATGTAGCCCTGTCCGTCCGTCTGTCCGTCTGTTGTAATCACGCTACAGTCTAAACGAATTAAGATAGGAAGCTAAAATTTTGCACAGATCTCTCTTTTGTCTGCAGGCAGGTCAAGTTCGAAGATGGGCTATATCGGTCCACGATATCGTATAGCCCCCATATAACGGTACCCCCGATATTTGATATTTTGATGATTTTAGCCACATTTTTCAATGGAATTGTCTAAAAATCCACACAAGAAGTTACTTGTGGGTACTTTATACCTCGCAAGAGAATTGTCTATATAGGTCCACGATATCGTATAGCCCCCATATAACGGTACCCCCACGGTATTCGGTATTTTGATGATTTTATCCACATTTTTCAATGGAATTGTCTTAAAATCCACACAAGGAGTTCCTTGTGGATACTTTATACCTCGGCAGAGAATTATCTATATAGGACCACGATATCGTATAGCGCCCATATAACGGTACCCCCGATATTTGGTATTTTGATGATTTTATCGACATTTTTCAAGGGAATTGTCTGAAATTCCACAAAAGGAGTCTCTTGTGGGCATTTTACCCCCTCAAAAAGAATTGTCTATATATGTCCACGATATCGTATATCCCCCATATAACTGTACCCCCCGATATTCGGTATTTTGATGTTTTTAGCCATATTTTTCAACGGAATGGTCACAAGGGTTTCTTTGTACAAAGGGGTTCTTTGTGAGCACTTTACCCCCGACAGAGAATTCTCTATATAGGTTAATGAAAACTTATAGCTCCCATGTAACGATACCTCGCGATATTCGGTATTGTGACGATTTTAGCCACATTTTCCAATCGTATTGTCTGAAAATCCACACACGGAGTTTTTTGTGAGCACTTTACCCCTGAAACGGAATTGTCTATATAGGTTCACAATATCGTATATCCCCCATATAAGGGTATTTGGTATTTTGATGATTTTAGCCACTTTTTCCAATGGAATTATCTGAAAATCCACACAAGGAGTTCCTTGTAAGTACTTTACACGCAGACATAGATGTGTCTTTATAGGTCCACAATATAGTATATCCCCCCATATCGGCACCTTCCTGTATTAGATATTTTAAAGATTTTAAAAGAACATTTAATGGATTTTATTTTTTTTTTTTTGAAAATTTTCTAATTCGCTCCAATTGGTGGAGGGTATTCAAAGTTCGGCCCGGCCGAACTTACTGCTTTTTTACTTGTTATATTTTATTTTTGAATTTGAATATTAATACCAAATTATTTAATTGACTTGATTTCTTGAGAACTGAAATTGATGGCGGATTAGATGCAAGTGTAGCACCGAATTATGTGGTGGCGAAACGGAATAAGGCGGTCACACCAAAGTTAAAAGATAATTACTTTTTCAAAATCGCTAAAACCTCACGAAAAAAGAGATCTCATTGCAAAAATTCTCAAATCGGTAATAAATCGAAAAAACTTTTCAATGGAATCGAATTTTAAAATAAAAATACATTCTATTGATAAACTTTGTAGGGACCTTTAAATATTTGAGGTAAAAAATCAACGAACAAATTGAAGATTTTTTTTCAATTTGTTATTCTTCTTTTGTCAATTTTTTTCAATTATCATATTGAATTCATTGGAGTTTTTGTGAACAAAATAAAGAATAATTTTTCACTATATATAATTCTCACATCGGGAAAAAATCTAAAAAGAAAATTCAATGGAATTGAATTTTAAAATAATAGTACTTTCTATTGACTATTGTATCTTTAAACATTTTCCGTAAAAAATCAGAGAAAAAAATGAAGATTTGTTCAATTTGTTATTATTTTTTTGTCAATGGGTTTCCCTACATTATTGTTAGACTGGATTTCATCATACCTTGAAAACCGTACTCAAAAGGTGTCTTTCACAAATGCCATCTCAAAAAATATTCTAGTCCATTCTGGTGTTCCTCAGGGAAGCCATTTAGGACCATTACTATTCCGTCAGTTGTAAGGTTTTCCAAAATTCTAATGTTTGCAGATGATGTTAAGCTGTTCATTAATCTCGATTCTCTCAATAGCTCATTACATTTACAACATGATATACATTCCATTGTAAATTGGTGTGGTATGAATGGCATGTCACTAAATCTTAAAAAATGCAAAAAATTATCATTATTCAGATCTAGACATATTCAATCTGATTACTTCGTAGGTTCATACAAATTGGAGAATGTAGACTCATTTATTGATCTTGGTGTTATTTTGGACAATAAACTTCGTTTTAACTTACACATTGAATCTAGCGTTAATAAAGCAAAGTCTCTTCTAGGTTTCATTAAGCGCTGGTCTAAAGAGTTTGAAGACCCTTACGTAACTAAACGCTTGTTTACTAGTCTAGTTAGACCTACATTAGAGTATGGTTGCGTGTTGTGGAGTCCATTTTATAAATGTTACTCTAATTCAATAGAAGCAGTTCAAAAACAATTCATTATATTCGCTCTCAAAGGTCTGCCCTGGAATCCGTCTGAAGCACTCCCCCCCTATGAAAATCGATTAAAACTTATAGACCTTCCATCGTTAGAAAGAAGGCGTTTAATGCTTAGAGCAATATTTTTAATACGACTTTTGCGTGGTTAAATTGATTCACAATTTTTAATTAGTGAAATAAAGTTTAATGTTCCGTCTAGAATAACTCGTAATTATATACCGCTAAATCTTTCCTTGGCGAGATCTAACTACGAACTAAGCAACCCCCTTAGATCTTTATGTGAAATATATAACAACCTCTATAATAATTTATCACTATCTGAACCTTTGCATGCAATAAAAATATCAATACTTAATTTATAATTATAGTATTTGAGCTGCCAGATTTGTATTTTTGCTCGTTGTGTGTGATTTGTAATACTAATCCTTTTACTAAAACCGGCTGATGTTTTACTGAGCTGGTGTTTCCCTACAATACTAACCCTCCATGGTGCGGACTATGGGGTGTACGCGCTCCCTACGTATTCTTCCCAAACATTCAAGATACCTTTAATCGTTTTTGCAGGTCATGATATCGATTATAACTCACGGATAAGGGTAAAACCCGATTTCATATTTATATAACCATCGTATGATTTAAGCTATTTTTGGGATCTTCGCCACCTTTTTCTATATTTGGCCCTTATTTGGCATCTTTGTTTCTAAGGGGGCAGAGAACCTCTTCGCATAAAATTTGAAATTTTCAGAGTAGGGTCCATTTTGGTCTTGCCTACATTCGTCAATTGATTTGTCAAAAAATTGTATTTATGCTACCCTGGGGTAGGGAACCATCATACAGATAATTGCCACATCGGAATTTATTTAAGTAAAGAACCCACATTGGAGTATCCCCAAGTCCACTTTCACATCTAATGTGTGGTCAGAAAAAGAAAGTTTTGTATTCTATTGAATTTGCAACCCCCAAGAGAATATTGGTTGGGCTACGTTTTGGTTTAACCCTCATATGAATGTATCCCTGATTTCAGCTATGACCGTGATTTTGGCCACGTTTTTCAACTGATTTGGCATCTTGGTTTTTCTATTTCGAGGGTCTTGACCACATTTTCTAATCGATTTTTCTGTATTTAGGGTACTTTGTAAGTAGAGACCGAATTGAGTCTAGGTGAATTTGGTGAAGATCGGTTCAGATATAGCTATAACGCCCATATATATTGTTCATCCGATTTGTTGTATTTGTTACCCACAGCCGTAATATGCACGCCGTAAAACGATATTCAGGGAAATATATCAAATACAGCTCAGAAATATATTTGCCAAATTTTATCAAGATCGGTTCAGATTTGGATATAGCTCCCATATATATCTTTATCCGACTTCAAATTATTTTTGCGCCAAATGGGCAATACAAGTCCGAATTTAAAAGATACAAATGCTTCGGCATATTTGGTCCTTTGAACTTTAAATAATAATTATAATCATAGCGTGTATGATTAAATTCTCCTCTTTGCTCTACTAAATTGGCAAAGTGGTGTAGAGTATCATAAAGTCGGCCCCGCAAGACTTTAGGACTTTCTTTACTGGTTTCAGGATTTTATTTACAAATTCGTTTCAAATGGTGGAGGGTATTCAAGGTTCGGCCCGGCCGAACTTACAGCTTTTTTACTTGTTATTTTTGAATTCTAATATGATGTGTAGTCTTCTTGGGGAGTATAAAGCGACAAAATTGTTATCTAAAGATATTATGTATTTATTGGGTAAGTGGAACTATACGAGTAATATAATTTCAGAAAAGGATAAGCTATGAAGAAAAAATCAATATTTTATGTACGAACGGGTTTTTATACCCTACACCACAAGATGGTCAGGGTATTATGTCTTTGTGCATTTGTTTGTAAGAGGCAAAAGGAGACCCATAGTTCCTTTTTATGATCTGCTTAGAATCACTTTCTGAGTGGATTTATGCATGTCAGTCCATCTGTCCATGTATTCTTGTGAATAAAATGCAGGTCGCATTTATTATCCGATTGAGATGAAATTTTCCAAACAACATTTGTGTGGCCCAAGGACGAACCCTATTGAAATTGGAGATAATCGGTAAAAACTTAGAAATAGCTCCCATATATATTTTCGTCCGATTTGCCTTTTATTGTGCACCAAACGTGTAATATCAGCCCGAATTGTATGGAATTTTGCACATACAACAAAATTAGGCTTGAAAGTAAGTATGCCAAAGTTGATCGAAATCGGTTCAAATATAGCTATTACTTCCATATATATTGTTCATCCGATTTGTTATTTTTGTCCTCCGAAGCCGTAAAATGCGCTCTGTGACAACAATATTCAGGGAAATATATCAAATAGAGCTCAGAAATAGCTTTGCTAAATTTTATCGAGATTGGTTTAGATTTGGATATAGCTCCCATATATAACTTCGTCCGATTTATATTTTATTGTGCACCAATCGTCTTATATTTTTCCACCAAAAAAAGTAGGGAGGGTATATTAAGTTCGTCATTCCGTTTGTAACTCATCGAAATAGTCATTTTAGACCCAACAAAGTATATATATTCTTGATCAGCGTAAAATTCTAAGACGATGTAGCCCTGTCCGTCCGTCTGTCCGTCTGTTGTAATCACGCTACACTCTAAACGAATTAAGATAGGAAGCTAAAATTTTGCACAGATCTCTCTTTTGTCTGCAGGCAGGTCAAGTTCGAAGATGGGCTATATCGGTCCACGATATCGTATAGCCCCCATATAACGGTACCCCCGATATTTGATATTTTGATGATTTTAGCCACATTTTTCAATGGAATTGTCTAAAAATCCACACAAGAAGTTACTTGTGGGTACTTTATACCTCGCAAGAGAATTGTCTATATAGGTCCACGATATCGTATAGCCCCCATATAACGGTACCCCCACGGTATTCGGTATTTTGATGATTTTATCCACATTTTTCAATGGAATTGTCTTAAAATCCACACAAGGAGTTCCTTGTGGATACTTTATACCTCGGCAGATAATTATCTATATAGGACCACGATATCGTATAGCGCCCATATAACGGTACCCCCGATATTTGGTATTTTGATGATTTTATCGACATTTTTCAAGGGAATTGTCTGAAATTCCACAAAAGGAGTCTCTTGTGGGCATTTTACCCCCTCAAAAAGAATTGTCTATATATGTCCACGATATCGTATATCCCCCATATAACTGTACCCCCCGATATTCGGTATTTTGATGTTTTTAGCCATATTTTTCAACGGAATGGTCACAAGGGTTTCTTTGTACACAGGGGGTTCTTTGTTAGCACTTTACCCCCGACAGAGAATTCTCTATATAGGTTAATGAAAACGTATAGCTCCCATGTAACGATACCTCGCGATATTCGGTATTGTGACGATTTTAGCCACATTTTCCAATCGTATTGTCTGAAAATCCACACACGGAGTTTTTTGTGAGCACTTTACCCCTGAAACGGAATTGTCTATATAGGTTCACAATATCGTATATCCCCCATATAAGGGTATTTGGTATTTTGATGATTAGATGATAGGTCCACGATATCGTATAGCCCCCATATAACGGTACCCCCGAAATCCGGTATTTTGATGATTTTATCCACATTTTTCAATGGAATTGTCTGAAATTCCACAAAAGGAGTCCCTTGTGGGCATTTTACCCCTCAAAAGAATTGTCTATATAGGTCCATGATATCGTATATCCCTCATATAACTGTACCCCCCATATTCGGTATTTTGATGATGTTAGTCACACTTTTCAATGGAATTGTCTTAAAATCCCCACAAGTAGTTCATTGTGAGTACTTCACCCCCTGAGAGAGATTTGTCTATACAGGTCCACGATATCGTATGTCCCCCATATAACGGTACCCCCGATATTCGTTATTTTTATGATTTTACCCACATTTTTCATCGGAATTGTCTGAAAATCCACACATGGAGTTCATTATGTGTACTTTATACCTCGGCAGAGAATTATCTATATAGGTCTACGATATCGTATAGCCCTCATATAACGGTACTCCCGATATTCGGTATTTTGATGTTTTTAGCCATGACGTTTTCATTTTTCAATGGAATGTTCACAAGGGGTTCTTTGTACACAAGTGGTTCTTTGTGAGCACTTTACCCCCGACAGAGAATTCTCTATATAGGTTAACGATAACGTATAGCTCCCATATAACGGTACCCCGCGATATTCGGCATTTTGATGATTTGAGCCACATTTTCCAATCGTATTGTCTGAAAATCCACACACTGATTTCTTTGTGAGCACTTTACCCCTGAAACGGAATTGTCTATATAGGTCCACAATATCGTATATCCCCCATATAACGTTGCCCCCCGATATTCGGTATTTTGATGATGTTAGCCACATTTTCAATGGAATTATCTGAAAATCCACACAAGGAGTTCCTTGTAAGTACTTTACACGCAGACATAGATTTGTCTTTATAGGTCCACAATACCGTATATCCCCCCATATATCGGCACCTTCATTCATTAGATATTTTAAAGATTTTAAAAGAATTTTTAATGGATTTTATTTTTTTTTTTATTTTGTTTAATTCGTTCCAAATGGTGGAAAGTATTCAAAGTTCGGCCCGGCCGAACTTAATGCTTTTTTATACCCTCCACCAAAAAAAGTAGGGAGGGTATATTAAGTTCGTCATTCCGTTTGTAACTCATCGAAATAGTCATTTTAGACCCAACAAAGTATATATATTCTTGATCAGCGTAAAATTCTAAGACGATGCAGCCCTGTCCGTCCGTCTGTCCGTCTGTTGTAATCACGCTACAGTCTAAACGAATTAAGATAGGAAGCTAAAATTTTGCACAGATCTCTCTTTTGTCTGCAGGCAGGTCAAGTTCGAAGATGGGCTATATCGGTCCACGATATCGTATAGCCCCCATATAACGGTACCCCCGATATTTGATATTTTGATGATTTTAGCCACATTTTTCAATGGAATTGTCTAAAAATCCACACAAGAAGTTACTTGTGGGTACTTTATACCTCGCAAGAGAATTGTCTATATAGGTCCACGATATCGTATAGCCCCCATATAACGGTACCCCCACGGTATTCGGTATTTTGATGATTTTATCCACATTTTTCAATGGAATTGTCTTAAAATCCACACAAGGAGTTCCTTGTGGATACTTTATACCTCGGCAGAGAATTATCTATATAGGACCACGATATCGTATAGCGCCCATATAACGGTACCCCCGATATTTGGTATTTTGATGATTTTATCGACATTTTTCAAGGGAATTGTCTGAAATTCCACAAAAGGAGTCTCTTGTGGGCATTTTACCCCCTCAAAAAGAATTGTCTATATATGTCCACGATATCGTATATCCCCCATATAACTGTACCCCCCGATATTCGGTATTTTGATGTTTTTAGCCATATTTTTCAACGGAATGGTCACAAGGGTTTCTTTGTACACAGGGGGTTCTTTGTTAGCACTTTACCCCCGACAGAGAATTCTCTATATAGGTTAATGAAAACGTATAGCTCCCATGTAACGATACCTCGCGATATTCGGTATTGTGACGATTTTAGCCACATTTTCCAATCGTATTGTCTGAAAATCCACACACGGAGTTTTTTGTGAGCACTTTACCCCTGAAACGGAATTGTCTATATAGGTTCACAATATCGTATATCCCCCATATAAGGGTATTTGGTATTTTGATGATTTTAGCCACTTTTTCCAATGGAATTATCTGAAAATCCACACAAGGAGTTCCTTGTAAGTACTTTACACGCAGACATAGATGTGTCTTTATAGGTCCACAATATAGTATATCCCCCCATATCGGCACCTTCCTGTATTAGATATTTTAAAGATTTTAAAAGAACATTTAATGGATTTTATTTTTTTTTTTTTGAAAATTTTCTAATTCGCTCCAATTGGTGGAGGGTATTCAAAGTTCGGCCCGGCCGAACTTACTGCTTTTTTACTTGTTATATTTTATTTTTGAATTTGAATATTAATACCAAATTATTTAATTGACTTGATTTCTTGAGAACTGAAATTGATGGCGGATTAGATGCAAGTGTAGCACCGAATTATGTGGTGGCGAAACGGAATAAGGCGGTCACACCAAAGTTAAAAGATAATTACTTTTTCAAAATCGCTAAAACCTCACGAAAAAAGAGATCTCATTGCAAAAATTCTCAAATCGGTAATAAATCGAAAAAACTTTTCAATGGAATCGAATTTTAAAATAAAAATACATTCTATTGATAAACTTTGTAGGGACCTTTAAATATTTGAGGTAAAAAATCAACCAACAAATTGAAGATTTTTTTTCAATTTGTTATTCTTCTTTTGTCAATTTTTTTCAATTATCATATTGAATTCATTGGAGTTTTTGTGAACAAAATAAAGAATAATTTTTCACTATATATAATTTTCACATCGGGAAAAAATCTAAAAAGAAAATTCAATGGAATTGAATTTTAAAATAATAGTACTTTCTATTGACTATTGTATCTTTAAACATTTTCCGTAAAAAATCAGAGAAAAAAATGAAGATTTGTTCAATTTGTTATTATTTTTTTGTCAATGGGTTTCCCTACATTATTGTTAGACTGGATTTCATCATACCTTGAAAACCGTACTCAAAAGGTGTCTTTCACAAATGCCATCTCAAAAAATATTCTAGTCCATTCTGGTGTTCCTCAGGGAAGCCATTTAGGACCATTACTATTCCGTCAGTTGTAAGGTTTTCCAAAATTCTAATGTTTGCAGATGATGTTAAGCTGTTCATTAATCTCGATTCTCTCAATAGCTCATTACATTTACAACATGATCTACATTCCATTGTAAATTGGTGTGGTATGAATGGCATGTCACTAAATCTTAAAAAATGCAAAAAATTATCATTATTCAGATCTAGACATATTCAATCTGATTACTTCGTAGGTTCATACAAATTGGAGAATGTAGACTCATTTATTGATCTTGGTGTTATTTTGGACAATAAACTTCGTTTTAACTTACACATTGAATCTAGCGTTAATAAAGCAAAGTCTCTTCTAGGTTTCATTAAGCGCTGGTCTAAAGAGTTTGAAGACCCTTACGTAACTAAACGCTTGTTTACTAGTCTAGTTAGACCTACATTAGAGTATGGTTGCGTGTTGTGGAGTCCATTTTATAAATGTTACTCTAATTCAATAGAAGCAGTTCAAAAACAATTCATTATATTCGCTCTCAAAGGTCTGCCCTGGAATCCGTCTGAAGCACTCCCCCCCTATGAAAATCGATTAAAACTTATAGACCTTCCATCGTTAGAAAGAAGGCGTTTAATGCTTAGAGCAATATTTTTAATACGACTTTTGCGTGGTCAAATTGATTCACAATTTTTAATTAGTGAAATAAAGTTTAATGTTCCGTCTAGAATAACTCGTAATTATATACCGCTAAATCTTTCCTTGGCGAGATCTAACTACGAACTAAGCAACCCCCTTAGATCTTTATGTGAAATATATAACAACCTCTATAATAATTTATCACTATCTGAACCTTTGCATGCAATAAAAATATCAATACTTAATTTATAATTATAGTATTTGAGCTGCCAGATTTGTATTTTTGCTCGTTGTGTGTGATTTGTAATACTAATCCTTTTACTAAAACCGGCTGATGTTTTACTGAGCTGGTGTTTCCCTACAATACTAACCCTCCATGGTGCGGACTATGGGGTGTACGCGCTCCCTACGTATTCTTCCCAAACATTCAAGATACCTTTAATCGTTTTTGCAGGTCATGATATCGATTATAACTCACGGATAAGGGTAAAACCCGATTTCATATTTATATAACCATCGTATGATTTAAGCTATTTTTGGGATCTTCGCCACCTTTTTCTATATTTGGCCCTTATTTGGCATCTTTGTTTCTAAGGGGGCAGAGAACCTCTTCGCATAAAATTTGAAATTTTCAGAGTAGGGTCCATTTTGGTCTTGCCTACATTCGTCAATTGATTTGTCAAAAAATTGTATTTATGCTACCCTGGGGTAGGGAACCATCATACAGATAATTGCCACATCGGAATTTATTTAAGTAAAGAACCCACATTGGAGTATCCCCAAGTCCACTTTCACATCTAATGTGTGGTCAGAAAAAGAAAGTTTTGTATTCTATTGAATTTGCAACCCCCAAGAGAATATTGGTTGGGCTACGTTTTGGTTTAACCCTCATATGAATGTATCCCTGATTTCAGCTATGACCGTGATTTTGGCCACGTTTTTCAACTGATTTGGCATCTTGGTTTTTCTATTTCGAGGGTCTTGACCACATTTTCTAATCGATTTTTCTGTATTTAGGGTACTTTGTAAGTAGAGACCGAATTGAGTCTAGGTGAATTTGGTGAAGATCGGTTCAGATATAGCTATAACGCCCATATATATTGTTCATCCGATTTGTTGTATTTGTTACCCACAGCCGTAATATGCACGCCGTAAAACGATATTCAGGGAAATATATCAAATACAGCTCAGAAATATATTTGCCAAATTTTATCAAGATCGGTTCAGATTTGGATATAGCTCCCATATATATCTTTATCCGACTTCAAATTATTTTTGCGCCAAATGGGCAATACAAGTCCGAATTTAAAAGATACAAATGCTTCGGCATATTTGGTCCTTTGAACTTTAAATAATAATTATAATCATAGCGTGTATGATTAAATTCTCCTCTTTGCTCTACTAAATTGGCAAAGTGGTGTAGAGTATCATAAAGTCGGCCCCGCAAGACTTTAGGACTTTCTTTACTGGTTTCAGGATTTTATTTACAAATTCGTTTCAAATGGTGGAGGGTATTCAAGGTTCGGCCCGGCCGAACTTACAGCTTTTTTACTTGTTATTTTTGAATTCTAATATGATGTGTAGTCTTCTTGGGGAGTATAAAGCGACAAAATTGTTATCTAAAGATATTATGTATTTATTGGGTAAGTGGAACTATACGAGTAATATAATTTCAGAAAAGGATAAGCTATGAAGAAAAAATCAATATTTTATGTACGAACGGGTTTTTATACCCTACACCACAAGATGGTCAGGGTATTATGTCTTTGTGCATTTGTTTGTAAGAGGCAAAAGGAGACCCATAGTTCCTTTTTATGATCTGCTTAGAATCACTTTCTGAGTGGATTTATGCATGTCAGTCCATCTGTCCATGTATTCTTGTGAATAAAATGCAGGTCGCATTTATTATCCGATTGAGATGAAATTTTCCAAACAACATTTGTGTGGCCCAAGGACGAACCCTATTGAAATTGGAGATAATCGGTAAAAACTTAGAAATAGCTCCCATATATATTTTCGTCCGATTTGCCTTTTATTGTGCACCAAACGTGTAATATCAGCCCGAATTGTATGGAATTTTGCACATACAACAAAATTAGGCTTGAAAGTAAGTATGCCAAAGTTGATCGAAATCGGTTCAAATATAGCTATTACTTCCATATATATTGTTCATCCGATTTGTTATTTTTGTCCTCCGAAGCCGTAAAATGCACTCTGTGACAACAATATTCAGGGAAATATATCAAATAGAGCTCAGAAATAGCTTTGCTAAATTTTATCGAGATCGGTTTAGATTTGGATATAGCTCCCATATATAACTTCGTCCGATTTATATTTTATTGTGCACCAATCGTCTTATATTTTTCCAAATGGGATGGAATTAGGCACTTATGACCGAATTGAGTCTAGAAGCTAGTATGTCAAATTTCGTGAAGATCGGTTCAGATATAGCTGTAGCTCCCATACATATTGTTCATCCGATTTGTTATATTTGTTCCCCACAGCCGTAACATGCACTCCGTAACAACGATATTCAGGGACATATATATATAATTGTGCACCAAATGGGCAATACAAGCCCTAATTCAAAAGATGTAAACTCTTCGGCTAATTAAGTCCTTTGAACTTAAATTATAACTATAATCATGGCTTGTATGATTAAATTATCCCACAAAAACTTTTAATTGTTATGTGAATCTCTACTATATATGCAAACTGGTGTAGGGTATTATAAAGTCGGCCCCACCCGACCTTAAGACTTTCTTTACTCTTTTCTTTTTATACCCTCCACCATACAAAGTATGGAGGGTATATTAAGTTCGTCATTCCGTTTGAAACTCATCGAAATAATCATTTTAGACCCAACAAAGTATGTACGTTAACGACCGGAACATAATGAATTTTTAACAAACAACACAAAGTCAAACTAACCAAACGTGCCAATGCTAAATCTGCCGATTTAGCAACATCAAATTGTCGAATGATGTTCCCAGACGAAATGTGATCCACACAGACAGCAAGAAGTCCAAATGAAATTAGTATACACAGGTGCATGAGTGAGCTGTTGGTGGGAAATGCAGATTAAGCAGTTTGGAAGTTTAGGTAGTTGTCATTAAGAATCAAAATTGTAAATTCATTGCAGTCGGTTTTGGAAATTCATAAATAAAGGTTGTATTAACAACCATAAAAAAATATTTTTTTAATCTTTAAACATTTAAAATCTTAATTGGCGCCCGAGCAGGGACCCTTAAAAAAGGTCCTTATTCGTAAAATAAAACCCTCGGGAAAAGGGGTTTCCGGGAAAAAATAAATAGATGACATATCGTGCCTTATTAACCTCTTCGGAAAATAAGAGGTAAACCGGAGATCTTAAAATAGATCAGCGGCCGTGATGTAGTGTAAGGAACTTAGTGAAAAAATTTTAAGTACAATTTTTAAGTGGACAGTAAAAAAAATTAAAAAGGCAAAAGTGAACAAAAAAGAATTATAAAAAATAAAAGAAACAGTTTTCTACGAAGTGAATAGTAAAACAAAATTTAAGTGAACAAATAGAAGTTATTAAAAATTAAAAGAAATAGTTTTGTACAAAGTGAAGAAAAGAAATTATTAAAAACATAAAAAATAAAGGGGAAAGAGAAACGTTTTAAAATAGTAAAAAATAAATGAAAACAATAAATTAAAGAAAAAATTCAAGGTAAATCAAAACTTAATTGATAAAAAAATGAAGTAATAAATATTCGAGTGTGATTAATAATATAAAAATAACAAGAAAAGATAAACGAAAACAATAAATTAAATTCAAAGAAAAAAATAAAGAAACATTTACAATTTCAAAAAAAAAAATAATAATAATCATAATAAGAAAAAAATATAAAGAAAAGAGAACCATATAGTGTACATTTATAAAATAAATAAAAGAAATACAAAAAAATAAATAACTGTTAATTGAAAAAAAAAAACAGAAAGAAAAAAATAAACAACCAACTAACAAAAAAAATCACTGAGAAGCAAAAATTATTGAACAATCAACGAGAAGAAAACAGAACAACATCGGAATCGCTCAAATATCCAGCTATGTTCCAGATATTAGCGTAAGATCATAATAATAAGTTATTATTTTGCTTACATTTAAAGAAATAGAAAGAATAAAGATTGTACAATTTTTTTTATCACACAAAGTTTTTGTAACACTTAAATATTCATTGTTTTGCTTCCTTATTCCTTAAAACTGATTGTCCTTTTATTACAATGCCTGACGAAACGATCAATAATCTTACGGACAGACTAAATAGAACACTGACAATGACCCAACCAACGGTACAAACAACAGGATCATCAACGGGTTTTACCACATTACAAATGGAACAGATATCTCTAATGATAAAAGAAGCTTTGCAGATATGGTCTGATCATTTAGCTGACGAGGGAGCTGATCACCCCATAGGGGCAGTGACTCCAAGGTTAGAAGAATTAGATAAGGTTCCCGACATAGTTAGGTCCTTGAGAGAGTTTTCTGGTAGGCAGGGAGAGTTTAACTCTTGGCGAAAGTCCGTAGAAAGAGTTTTGAAGCTCTATGACTCGGTAAAGGGAACTGGAAGATACTAGGCAATTCTTCATACAATTCGCACTAAAATCGAAGGTGATGCAGATACCGCCTTAGAGTCGTATCGGACACCACTAGATTGGTCACGCATTAAAAAGTGTCTTTCAATGCATTATTCGGACAAAAGGGACATTGGAACGCTGGAATACCAGATGATGATATTGTGTCAAGGTAATAGGAGTATAACAGAATTTTATCAAGCCGTTTACCAGCACCTTTCTCTATTATTTGACAAAGTCTCTTCCCTAAATCTGGAAGAAAGTAGCCTTCCCGTCATGACAAGCACCTACAGGGAAAAAGCATTAGATACGTTTGTATGGGGTTTGAATGGAGATTTGCCAAAATTACTAAGCGTACGCGAACCAACATCCTTGCCACAAGTATTACATATTTGTCTAAAGTTGGAAATATGTAATTTAGGAGAAATTATGCCCATGGACAATCCATCAGAAATAATGTACAAAAGGATAAGATCGGTGCGGCGACTTTTACAAATGGGAGAGTATTTTATCCCGAATTTGCCTATGTTGGTAGAACACCGTCCTTGAGACCACCTCTTCCACCTAGATGTAATACGATCCCAGACTTTAACCGTAACCCAAACAATCATTTGAATTTTAATCCGAATTTAAGTCGCAATCAAAATTTAAACCACAACCCAAACTTTCATCCTAACGTTAATCCAAATCTCAGTAGTAATATTAGTTTCAATCACAACCGTAACGTTCCTGAAAACTTTAGAAGGAATTCAGCTTTCACAAATAATCTTCAAAATCGGCGACCAGAGATAATTCAATTCATAATTCAATCCAAACCCGCCAGGTCGATTACATGAACAGACCACCTAACAATTTAGCAGTAAAAAGACTAGCAACATCTTTTCAAATTCCAGCGAGTAAATTTCAGCGAAATTTCCATATAAATGCTGATTGTATGCCGAAGGAAACCTTTTATGATTACTATCGGCCGGAAGAGCCATCATAACCAGAACGAGGATTTTGAATATGATGCTGATTACTTTCATAAAATTCCTGAGGAAGTAACAACGCTCAAAAAGAAAGAAGAAGAAACTGATGATGTTCAGCTTGCTGTTAATTTTTTAGATTAAACTGTTCCTCATTACCATATTTCGAAGCAAAAATGGGAACGACAAAAAATTAAAAATATTACTAGACACTGGCAGCAATAAAAATTACATTAACCCAAAATTTATAAAAAGTCCGAAACAAAACGAAAGAAATTTTAAAGCAAAGTCCATTAAGGGTGACATCGAAATAACACAGCATAAATATATAAAATTGTTTGATAATACTCCCATAAAATGTTTTCTTCTACCAGATTTAGAAACATTTGATGCAATATTAGGAAACGATAGTTTAAAAGAATTCTCAGCTGTGATTCATACAGCCGAGGATTATTTTACCATTAAGGGAGGTAGACAAGTCCCAATTAAACAGTACATTTCTCAGAGCGTAAACAATATCGAAATTAGGACAAACAATTTTTCCGAATATAAGAAGTTATTGGAGAACATCGTCAATCGGCACAAGAGTTTATTTACAGACCCTGACGAAAGCCTTACGTACACGACTAGGATCGTAGGCGAGATAAGAACAACAACTAAAACCCCCGTTTATTGAAAAAATTACCCCTATCCAATGGCTCTGAGGAATATTGTTGACGAAGAAATATCTAAGTTACTAAAAGATCAAATAATCCGACCATCGCGTTCTCCCTATAATTCACCAATTTGGATTGTTCCAAAAAACAAGATGCATCCGGAAAAGACAAATATAGAGTTGTTGTGGACTTTAGAAAACTTAATACAGTAACTATCGCAGATAGGTATCCAATTCCCGAGATAAATGACGTTCTTTCTCATTTGGGAGGAAATAAATATTTTACAGTTATCGACTTAAAGAGTGGTTTCCCTTATAATAATAATGTAAAGGAAATTCGATCTTTTCCTGGTCTTTCGGGATACTACCGAAGATTCATAAAAGGATATGCAAACATAGCAAAGCCACTTACGAAACTCTTACAAGGAGATGGGGGATTAATATTTAAAACAGAATCAAGCAAGAGGAAAATAAAAATGGACAAAAAATTCAAGAAATTTATCCACATTATTTTGTAAATTTTAAAATTCGTTTTACTCAACTTTTTGTAGAAGATATTTTGTCGGAATTTGATCAAGAAACGATTATCATAGAAACTCATAATCGTGCGCATAGAAATGCTGTAGCAAATAAATTGTAAATATTAAAATTGTGCTCCACATGCAAAAGAAATAAATACGACAGGCACCATACAAAAGTTAAGCCAATGGCCAAATCGAAAGATTTCACTCAACATTGGGCGAAATTTTGAGATGTCTCAAGGAGGAAGGTATTTGTAGGAATTTTGAGGAGCTGTTGGAACGATCCGAAAACGAATATAACCACTCAATACATTCTACAATCGGTAAGAAACCAGTAGATATGTTTTTCGGGAGTACTGTGGATTTTTCCCCAAGAAACTATGAAAGAACAAGGAAAATAATATCAAGATGCTGAAAAGGAAACAGGAAAAGGATTTGAATTATCACAACAAAGATAAAGACGAAATCAAACAATACATACCCGGACAGGAGATTTTTGTTAGAGTTAACAAAAGACTTAGAACAAAATTATCCGAAAAATTCAAACGAAAGCTAGTAAAGAAAAAAAGAGATTCAACTGTAGTGACCGAAAGTGGGAGGGTCGTTCATAAGAAACATATTAAGAACTAAGTTTTATTACATTTATTTACAGATTTTTTCTGCTGCTTGGTTACTCTAAAGGAGAGTTCCAGATAATGGATTACTCTAACTCTAGACTAGTAGTGATCAATACAGGGACCGCGAAAATTCAGAACGTCGTTTTCAAACTTGTCCATACAATTGACTTGATACAATATGAAAATTTGATAGAAACATTAGAAAATGGAATTGACATACGTGACAACAACAATAACTCATTATTACCGTAACTATCCTATTCCACATCCCAAATTAAATCCTGTCTATCTAGACTTAAATCCAAAACAATGAAAAAAATGATCTCTGGACTTTATTGGTAGCGCCTGGAAATGGTTAGCCGGTAGTACGGACCACCATGATTTCGAAATAATAGAAAATAAAATAAATAATGTCCTTGTTAACAATAACAACCAAATTGTAATTAACCAATTAACAATAGAGAAAGTAAACCAAATTTCAAAGATTACCAATAATATTTCTAAATTATTAGAGAGTCAAGATATGGAAGAAAAATTGTTAGATTTTAAGTATAAGTTGGAAATTATTAAAGAAGAACTGTCTAATATAGAATATGCCATTCATTGGGCCAAATCAAACATTGTAAATTCATTCATTTTTTCTAATACAGAGGTAAACATTTTAAGAGATATTTTTTATAATGATAACATACCATTTGCTAATATGGATGAGCTATTTAATTTTTCAAAAGTTAAAGTCGCTTCAAATAATAATAAAATAATTTATATTGCTAATATTCCTACAAATAATAGTGAAAATTGTGACAATTTGCTAATTAAACGCGTAAGGAGAAATAATAAAATAATTAAAACAATATTTAAAAATGTTTTAAGATGTAATGACAAGATGTTTGGTATTAAGAATGACTGCAAGAATTATGTATAATAAGATAAGTATTTGCGAAATTGATAATATCTTAGACATAAGTAAATCTGAATGTATTCCAAATCTGCTAAGGAGTAAACCATCCCGCTGCACAACAACAAACGATGAATAAAGGTTGTATTAACAACCATAAAAATATATATTTTTTTAATCTTTAAACATTTAAAATCTTAATTTGTATATTATTCTAAGACGATTTAGCCCTGTCTGTCCGTCTGTTGTAATCACGCTACAGTCTAAACGAATTAAGATAGGAGGCTAAAATTTTGCACAGATCCCTCTTTTGTCTGCAGGCAGTTCAAGTTCGAAGATGGGCTATATCGGTCCACGATATCGTATAGCCAACATATAACGGTACACCCCGATATTCGGAATTTTAATTATTTTGGCCACATTTTCTAATTGAAAGGTCTGATAATCCGCACAAGGAGTTCCTTGTGTGTACTTTATCCCTTGAAAGAGAATTACCTATATAGAATTATCTATATAGGTCCACAATATCGTATAGCCTCCATATAACGGTACCCGCCGGTATTCGGCAGTTTGATGATTTTAACCACATTTTTTAACGGAATTGTATGAAAATCCACGCAAGGAGTACCTTGTGGGTACTTAATACCTCGGAAGAGAATTATCTATATGAACCACGATATCGTAATGCCCCCATATAACGGTACCCCCGATATTCGGTATTTTGATGATTTTACCCACATTTTTTAACGCATTTGACTGAAAATCCGCACAAGGAGTACCTCGTGGGTACTTTATACCTCGGATGAGAATTATCTATATAGGTCCACGATATCGTATAGCCCCCATATAACGGTACCCCTGATATTCGGTATTTTGACGATTTTACCCACATTTTTAAACGGAATTGTGTGAAAATCCACACAAGGAGTACCTTGTGGGTACTTTATACCTCGGAAGAGAATTATCCATATAGGTCCATGATATCGTACAGCCCCCATATAACGGTAACCCGCGATATTCGGTATTTTGATGATTTTAGACACATTTTTCCACGGATTTGTCTGAAATTCCATTCAAGAATTGTTTTGAGTACTTTACCCCCTGAAAGAGAGTTGTCTATATAGTCCACGATATCGTATATCCCCCATATAACGGTACCGCCGATATTCGGTATAATGATGATTTCAGCCACATTTTTCAATGGAATTATCTGAAATATCACACGAGGAGTTCATTGTGAGTACTCTATCCCTTGGATGAGAATTATGTATATAGGTCTACTATATCGGTAGCCCCCCATATAACGGTACTCTTGATATTCGGTATTTTGATGACGTTAGTTACATTTTTCAACGGAATTGTCTGAAAATCTACACAAGGAGTTCCCTGTGACTAATTTACCCCCTGAAAGAGAATTGTCTATATAGGTTAACGATATCGAATATCCCGCATATAACGGTACCCCCGATATTCGGTATTTTGATGATTTTAGCCATATTTTCCTATGGTATTGTCTGAAAATCTACACAAGGAGTTCCTTGTAGATACTTTATCCCTTGGAAGAGAATTCTCTATATAGGTCCACGATATCGTGTATCCCCCATATAACGGTACACCCCGATATTCGGTATTTTGACGATTTTTGATACATTTTTCAACGGAACTGTCTGAAAATCCACAAAAGGAGTTCCTTGTGGATATTTTATCCCTTGAAAGAGAATTATCTGTATAGGTCCACGATATCGTATAGCCCCATATAACGGTACCCCCCGATATTCTGTATTTTGATAATTTTAGCCACATTTTTCAACGGAATTGTCTAAAATTCTACACAAGGAGTTCTTTGTGAGTACTTTATATATATCCCCCATATATCAGCACCTTCCGATATTAGGTATTTTAAAGATTTTAACTGAATTTTTAATGGATCGGTTTTAAAATTATTCCACGACATACTGTAGACTTTCCCTCCAATCCTAAGTATTTATTTGGGGGCTGAGACCACTGACCACGCCTACTTTTTAATCTATATAAACCAATTGTTGTTCGTTGGTAGTTGAATCAGTTGAGACCGGCTGGAACTATTTGGATATTTTTATACCCTACACCGCATAGTGGTAAGGCTATTATGTCTTTGTGCATTTGTTTGTAACAGGCAAAAGGAAACGAGATAGACCCATAATTACTATGAGGATCTCCATACAATCACTTTCTGAGTTGATTTATGCATGTCAGTCCGTCTGTCCATGTATTCTTGTGAACAAAATGCAGGTCGCATTTATTATCCGATTGAGAAAAAATTTTCCAAACTACATTTGTTTGGCCCAAGGACGAAATTGGAGATAATCGGTAAAAATTTAGATATAGCTCCCATATATATCTTCGTCCGATTTGCCTTTTATTGTGCACCAAACGTGTAATATCAGCCCTAATAGTATGGAATTTTGCACATACAACCAAATTAGGCCGGAAAATAAGTATGCGAAATTTCATCGAAAAAGGTTCAGATATTGCTATAGCTCCCATATATATTGTTCATCCGATTTTTTTATTTTTGTCCTCCGCAGCCGTAATATGCACTCTGTAACAACAATATTTGGGGAAATATATCAAATGCGGCTCAAAAATACCTTTGTTAAATTTTATCGAGATCGGTGCGGACTTTGATATAGCTCCCATATATAACTTCGCCCGATTTACCTTTTATTGTGCACCAAACGTCTAATATTTTTCCAAATGAGTTGGAATTTGGCACATACGACCGAAATGAGTCTAGAAGCTTGTATGCCGAATTTGTTGAAGATCGGTTCAAATATAGCCATAGCTCCCATATATATTGTTCATCCGATTTGTTGTATTTGTTACCCACAGCCATAATATGAACTCCGTAACAACGATATTCAAGAAAATATATCAAATACAGCTCAGAAATATCTTTGCCAAATTTTATCGATATCGGTTCAGATTTGGATATAGCTCCCATATATATCTTTATATGATTTCAAATTAATTTTGCACCAAATGGGCAATACAAGTCCGAATTTAAAAGATACAATTGCTTCGGCATATTTAATCCTTTGAACTTTAAATTATAATTATAATCATAGCGTGTATGATTGAATTCTCCATAACAACTTTTAATTGTTATGTGGAGCTCTACTAAATTAGCAAAGTGGTGTAGGGTATCACTCGACTTAAGGACTTTCTTTACTGTTGTTTTTTTTTTTAATGTTCGTCCTACCCCGATTTAGATTTTTATGCAAAGAAAAAGTGACCACGCCCAATTTTGCGCCCATTTTTTCGATTTATCGAAAATCTTAATATTTGCCAAAATCATGAAGATATCTGTTCCACAGTTAGTATACGTAATCTTGACTGGCTCCACCTTCCCACTCTATCTGTTTGGGCTCAGAGGAAATGGCCACACCTACTTCTTTAAATTTATAGGTAAAACATTTGAAAAAGTATAGTAACACATCTGTTGAGAACGGCTGGGCCGATTTGACTCAAATTTTCTTTTGGTTATTTATAATTACAGTGGAAACGCTGTCATGAAAGAAATGCTTGAGAAAAATCGCGGAACTGAAAAAATTGACTGTTCTATTATGATATGGAATTTTGTGTAGAATTGTTTCCGAATTCACTTTGGAATTAAAAATTTTTATTGGAAAAAACTATACAGGGTTGCCCATATTCGACGGACCCATCTGGCAACGCCATAACTTTTGACAGAGATGTCACATCGCTTAATGACATGCCGCGTTTGAAGCGTCAGTCCAAGCAGATTTTTACCATGAACCAATAGACGCCACGCGAAATAGTTGAAATTTACATTCAACAGAAGAAGTCAATTGTGAAAACTCAACGTGCTTTTAAAACATTAAAAAATGTGAGAAGTGCGCTATCTAAGAACACCATTAAGCGTTTATACGAAAAATGTTCGACTGGTAAGGCACTTTCTAATCCGAAGAAGCCATATAAAAGTCGACCAAGGCGATCGGCCGAGAATATCGCTGCCGTACAAGCCAGTGTTGAGAAGTCCCCAAGAACATCCCAAAAACGCCGTTCTCAGCAGTTGGGCATGGCTCGGTCCACTTTATAACGGATTATTCACATTGATTTGCATTTGTTCCCGTACAAAATTCAATTGACGCAAAAAATGTTGCCTGCGGACAAGCCTCGTCGATTGGAATGGGGCCATGGGTCCGTCGAATATGGGCAACCCTGTATATGCTGTTATATGGTTGTCATACCCAAATTTTCAATTTTGATTATATATGGAAATAATTCATTCAATGAGAACTCAAAAAGCAAAATTCATTGGGACTTCAATCAGTGAAATACCGAATATGAAGAGGTACTGTAATATGCGGACTATACAAAATAGTGGAGTGAATTGAATATATAGTATGAAAAGGATTCATTTACTCGAAAAATTCTTCCGAACCCTTAAAAATAACCTTAAATCATAGGTAACGTAATACGGGCACTATGCTCTACCCACTGCGCCGCATACAATCTTGGGGTTAGGAATTTTTTCGGTTGGTAAATAAAAATCCTAAAAGAGGGGTTCCGGATCTAACTTTTTAGAGCCCATTTTATATAGCTCAGGTTGGTCTACATTGTGATATAGCCCCTTTCAAATTCCTCAAATATTTGTAATTTGAGATTTAAGAATAAAAAACAAATTCTTTCAAATTATTATAAGTATAGAACCATTCTTCATTATTACTCTTATGTGAAGGTATCCGGTGATTTTAGCTATTACCGGGGTCTTGGCCACATTTTTCAATTTATTTTGCCCTTATTTGGCATCTAGCTTCTGGTAGAAGTCCTCTTCGCGGAAATTTTTCGATGTCATTGTTTCGCTGTAGGGCTCATATATAAGTAAACAAATAAAAAAGCAGTAAGTTCGGCCGGGCCAAACTTTGAATACACTCCACCATTTGGAACGCATTAGAAAATATTCCAAAAAATTAAATCCATTGAAAATTCTGTTAAAATCTTTAAAATACCTAATATCGGAAGGTGCCGATATATGGGGGTGTTCACGGATGAGTGAACAGATTTCATAAAATTATTTTAGTTAAATAGAGGAGATAAGTTGTGGAAAGGAAATCTATTGTTAACAAATGTACAGTCCACAAATAAATACAAACACCAAAGGGGCAAGCATGTGGGGGTCTTTAAATGTGATAAGAAACTGTAGTGAGCAGACCTTCGATTTAGAAATAAATAATACAGAATTTTCAATTGCTGCATGTGTTATGGTGGAGTTAGATTATGAGATGTAATCTTTACTCAGACTGATAAGCAAGTGCAGCTTGTTTGCTTGCCACATGTATGACCTCCCCCTAAGGTTTATGGTGGCATGGTGCATATGCATGTGTACAGTTAGAATCTATCTCTCTCTTATTTACACTTAATGATAATTTAGGTTAAGTCATATTATCATTACTAGTTCTTAAGAAATATTTTTAATAAATAAATACAGTGTAGTAAAAATATTCCAACGGTGCGTACATTTCTTCCCCGAACAGGGGGATATACGCTATTGTGGACCTATATAGACAAATCTATGTTTGGGGGTAAATTACTCACAAGGAACTCCTTTTGTGGATTTTCAGATAATTCCATTGGGAAATGTGGCTAAAATCATCAAAATCCCGAATATCGGGGGTACCGTTATATGGGGGATATACGATACTGTGGACCTATATAGACAAATACCTTTCAGGGGTTAAAGTGCTCACAAAGAAATTCTTGTGTGGATTTTCAGAGAATACCATTGGAATATATAGCTAAAATCATCAAAATACCGAATAACGGGGGTACCGTTATATGGGGGCTATACGATATCGTTAACCTATATAGAGAAATCTATGTCAGGAATTTCAGACAATTCCGTTGAAAAATGTGGCTGAAATCATCAAAAAACCGAATATCAGAGGGTACCGTTGTATGGGGGATATACGATATTGTGGACCTATGCAGACAATTCTTGTTCAGAGGTTAAAGTGCTCACAAAGAAATCCTTGTGTGGATTTTCAGGGAATACCATCAAAATACCGAATAACGGGGGTACCGTTATATGGGGGCTATACGATATCGTTAACCTATATAGAGAACTCTATGTCAGGGGGTAAAGTGCCCACAAAGAACCCCTTGTGTGGATTATCAGACAATTCCGTTGAAAAATGTGGGTAAAATCATCAAAATACCGAATATAGGGGAGTACCTTTATATGGGGGATATACGATATTGTGGATCTATATAGGCAATTCTTTTTGAGGGGGTAAAATGCCCACAAGGGACTCCTTTTGTGGAATTTCAGACAATTCCATTGAAAAATGTGTATAAAATCATCAAAATACCAAATATCGGGAGTACCGTTATATGGGGGCTATACGATATCGTGAACCTATATTGATAATTCTCTGCCGAGGTATAAAGTACCTACAAGGAACTCCTTGTGTGGATTTTCAGACAATTCCGTTGAAAAATGTGGGTGAAATCATCAAAATACCGAATATCGGGGGGTACCGTTATATGGGGGATATATGATATCGTGGACCTGTATGGACAATTCTCTCTCAGGGGATAAAGTACTCACAAGGAACTACTTGTGTGGATTTTAAGACAATTCCATAGAAAAATGTGGCTAACATCATCAAAATACCGAATATCGGGGGGTACAGTTATATGGGGGATATACGATATCGTGGACCTATATAGACAATTCTTTTTGAGGTGGTAAAATGCCCACAAGATAATCCTTTAGTGGAATTTCAGACAATTCCGTTGAAAAATGTGGATAAAATCATCAAAATACCAAATATCGGGGGTACAGTTATATGGGGGCTATACGATATCGTGGACCTATATAGATAATTCTCTGCCGAGGTATAAAGTACCCACAAGGAACTCTTTGTGTGGATTTTCAGACAATTCCGTTAAAAAATGTGGTTAAAATCATCAAACTGCCGAATACCGGCGGGTACCGTTATATGGAGGCTATACGATATTGTGGACCTATATAGATAATTCTCTGCCGAGGTATAAAGTACCCACAAGGAATTACTTGTGTGGATTTTCAGACAATTCCATTGAAAAATGTGGCTAACATCATCAAAATACCGAATGTCGGGGTACCGTTAAATGGGGGCTATACGATATCGTGTACCGATATACCCCATCTTCGAACTTGACCTGCCTGCAGACAAAAGAGAGATCTGTGCAAAATTTTAGCTTCCTATCTTAATTCGTGATTACAACAGACGGTCAGACGGACGGACAGGGCTAAATCTTTTTGAATTTTACGCTGATCAAGAATATATATACTTTGTTGGGTCTAAAATGATTATTTCGATGCGTTACAAACGGAATGACGAACTTAATATACCCTCCATACTTTTTTTGGTGGAGGGTATAAAAAAGATTGTATGTATTTATTGAAGATAATAGGCTATGAACAAAAATATCAATATTTTACTATTTACGAACGGTTTTTTCTATTTGATAGTTTTTTTTAATGTCAAACTGGGACTCATTCCGTCGGAAATTGTGACAGAAACATGAAAAAACAAGTAAGGAAAGGCTACAGTCGAGCGGGGCCGACCGTTGAATACCCTACAACACAATAATAAACCATACAGTTTATATAGGCGAAATACTCGACAGAATTCCGCAAGATATTGTGACAAATAATAAAAGAAAACCATCAGGTTTCGTTCTCTAATTTTCGAATAATAGCAACTTAAACTAATTTGCTCATTTCCAATTTATTGGTAGATGTTGCACTTAAATGGTCTTCCTAGATCTGGAACCAATATTTCCCAAAGACCTATAATCTCCCAGAAGTGGCAAAAGATTAACATTTATTATTGATTTTTGACTAAAACGCATCTATATGAGATACAGACATTTGACTATATTCTTCAACGAAATCAGCGTTAACGAAATAGTCAGAAGTGCGTCTTTCCTGTATTTGTGAATTCTCCAAAAAGTCACTGGAATGGATATTTTCGTATTTTGTCTACAAAAGTTGGCAAACTATTTCACACATTGAATATTTTTGGATGGCCATCTAAAGCTATTTGGTTTTTGCAATGTCCGGTAACCTCCATTCAAATGCGCGTGAGGATCGGGCGATAATTACGACTTGCTGACAATTTTGCAGTTTTTTTTTTGTCCATTTCAACCCCTAAATATATGGCGATTATCTCCAAAAAGAGTAGGCTTCTATTCTGACCCTCATGTTATCCCCATGCAAAATTTCATAAGGATCGGGCCATAAGTGCGATCTGTATATGATATCCTGATATCCTAACTACTTAGTTTTGTTAGCTGTAGAAATATTACCAAATGTTTAATTCAAAATGAAAATATGCCAAAAATATGACAAAATTGAAAAAATATGAGAAAATGTTACAAAATCAATATTTTCATCTTTAGAGAGATATTTTTATACGATTTTTTATACGATTTTTGTTTCCTAACAAGAGGCCATTCTGAATTAATGAGAACTGTCCAAATCAGTTCAGCCGTTCTCGACATATAAGAGATCTTTCAAGCATATCTTCTTTGATAGACATATATATCGCACATATTTAGCTATATATCCGATTTGTTGGATGTTAACATCAATGTAAAGGTCAGAAGTAACCTTGTCATGGCTTCGTGATTTCGCCGGGATTTAAAATATTTACGGTTTAATGAAAAATGTTGAATTTTTTCAACACAAAATATGTGGTCTATTTTGCCCGCTAAATATTATCCGATGACCACCCAAATTGGTAGGCTTCTTCCCCGCCCTAAACTCTAGCTACATACGATCGATTGGTCTATAATTGCGACCTGTATAGCTACTGCAAAATCCGATATTTTTTCAGTATTTGGTCCATTTCGACCTCTAAATATTACGCGATCATCTCCAAAAGAAATAGGATTCTATTCTGACCCTAGCCCAACCTCCATTTTAAATTTCGTGAAGATCGGGCCATAATTGCGACCTGTAGAGTGATTACAAATTAACATGGACAGACGGACAGACGGACGGACGGACATACATAGCTAGATCGACTCAGCTCGGCGAGCTAGGAAGATCCATATATACTTTCCTATATGGGAAACCAATATTTCGAGGTGTTACATAAATTCTGGCCCAATCAAACTTATAATACCCCCAACACATAGTGTTGTAGGGTATAATGACAAATATTCGAGAGTAACACGGGACCGAACATTTGCTTAATTTGTTTACGCTATGATAAACAAGTAAAAAAGTTGTTAGTTCGGCCTGGCCGAACTTTGAATACCCTCCAACATTTGCAACGAATTTGGCAATTTTTAAAAAAATAAAATCTGTTAAAAATTCTGTTAAAATCTTAAAAATACGACGTGAACTTGAATAGGCAACTTTTGTCATAAGCCATTTCAATATTCAAATGCGATACTTGAAAAAAATCGGTGAATAATGTACCTAAAATCATCCAAATACCGAATATAGGGAGGTGCCGTTATATGGGGGCTATACGAAGGCGTGGACCTGCAGGGACAATTTTCTGTCATAGGCTGTAGTATCAATTTTTTACTTCAAATGCCAAATATGAAACATTTCCGGTGATTAATGTCGCCTAAATCACCAAAATACCGAAAATAGGGAGGTACCATTGTATGAGGGCTATACCAAAACAAGAACGTACATTGCCCATTTCTAAAAGTCCTGCAGATATAATAAACATTTGAGTAAAATTTTATCAACCAACTTCATTTCATTCGGAAGCTTGAGTGAATTCCACAGACGGACGGACATAGTTAAATCGACATAGAATTTTATCCTGATCAAGAATATATATACTTTTACTATTCTGAAATCATTGTGCCATCAATTATGAGATTGATGGCACGGTATTCTAAACGTTGGAAATACAAATTCCCAATTACAGCTCATTTGAATGGAAAATATTGCTAATACCAACAATTGAGCTGGGGTTTCATATGGAGCTATTATAGATGTCCTATGTCCTGTCATATAGGTTTTCATACCCTACAGCACAAGGTGGTCATTATACCCTACACCACAAGGTGGTCAGGGTATTATGTCTTTGTGCATTTGTTTGTAACAGGCAAAAGGAAACGAGATAGACCCATAGTTCCTTTTGATGATCTGCATAGAATCACTTTCTGAGTTTATTTATGCATGTCAGTCCGTCTATCCGTCCGTCTGTCCATGTATTGTTGTGAACAAAATGCAGGTCGCATTTATTTATTAAGATGAAATTTATATATTAATTAATATATTATTAAGATGAAATTTTCCAAACAACATTTGTTTGGCCCAAGGTCGAACCCTATTGAAATTGGAGATAATCGGTAAAACTTTAGATATAGCTCCCATATATATCTTCGTCGATTTGTTTTTTATTGTGCACCAAACGTGTAATATCAGCCCTAATAGTATGAAATTTTGAACATACAACCAAATTAGGGTTGAAAATAAGTATGCCAAATTTGATCGAAATCGGTTCAGATATAGCTATAGCTCCCATATATATTGTTCATCCGATTTGTTATTTTTGTCCTCCGCAGCCGTAATATGCACTCTGTAAAAACAATATTCGGGGAAATATATCAAATACATCTCAGAAATACATTTGCCAAATTTTATCGAGATCGGTTCAGATTTGGATATAGCTCCCATATATAACTTCGTCCGATTTACCTTTTATTGTACACCAAACTTCTAATATTTGCCCAAATTAGATGAAATTTAGCACTTACGACCGAATTGAGTCTAGAAGCTAGTATATCAAATTTGGTGAAAATCGGTTCAGATATAGCATTAGCTCCCATATATATTGTTCATCCGATTTGTTATTTTTGTCCTCCGCAGCCGTAATATGCACTCCGTAACAACAATATTTGGGGAAATATATCAAATGCAGCTCAGAAATCTTTGCTAAATTTTATCGAGATCGGTTCAGATTTGGATATAGCTCCCATATATAACTTCGTCCGATTTACCTTTTATTGTGCACCAAACGTCTAAAATTTGCCCAAATGGGATGGAATTTGGTACATACGACCGAATTGAGTCTAGAAGGTAGTATGCCAAATTTGGTCTAGATCGGTTCAGATTTGGATATAGCTCCCATGTATAATTTTGCACCAAATGAGCAATAAAAGTCCGAATTTAAAAGATACAAATGCTTCGGTACATTTAGTCCTTTGAATTTTAAATTATAATTATAATCATAGGGGGTATAATTGAATCCTCCCAATTGTTATGTGAAGCTCAACTAAATTAGCAGGGTAGGGTATCATAAAATGTAGGGTATCATAAAATCGGCCCCGTCCGACTTTAGGACTTTCCTTACTGGTTAAAACTCAAATTAAAGATGAGGTTATTCAAAATATCTAAAATCGACGGTAGGTGAACATCTATTATAATTTTTAGAAATAACTGTGGAATCATTAATTGTAATAAAAATTGTGCCGATTACATACGTCAGATCTGTGCTTTAAAAAATATGCATTAAAGACTGAAAGTACGGCCGGCAACGTGGACCAAGTCAGCTAGTAAGGTTATATTTGTTACTTCGCTTATAACTCATGAACGACTGGCCTGATTTTGACAATTCACATCATTTTGGAGTGGCATGACCTTTTTTTTTATTTGACATCCTATATGCTTTATTGTTGTTTAGTTTTGAATTCTGAATAAAAGATGACGAAAATGGAATTTGTGCACAATACGATGTAACTAGAATTGGTATCTAGCTATCTAACACCAGGATCTACATACTGGAAAATGCGAACACATTCAAGCAAACAAAAGTGGCCGACACAGCTTAGTCCGTCCAATGACAACTCACAATGCAAAATGGGATAGCAATCAGTGAAATATGGAAGAAAAAGGAAATCGCAGGTACTGTTATAATGGGGACTGTGCGCAATAGTTAGTAATTGCATTGTGCAACAGCCAATCTGGCGTTTTGGGAAATGCCAAGTGGATAGTATTTTGTTAGCAGATAAAAAAGGTTTTGGGTTCCCAGGTAAACGTTTTTAGCCTCTATTATCTATTATTATCTTATTATGCTCTAAACTTCGCTTAATTTACGATAATGTCGCTAAAATCATTAAAATGGCAAATAAAGGGACGTACCGTTATATTGGGGCTATACGAAAACATGGACTGACATGGTCCATTTACGAACTTAACCTATCTGGCAAAATACACGTCAAAAATGTTAGCCTTCCATTTCAAGTCGTTCCAAAATAGCCTTATTACAGCAGACAGACGGACATAACTAAATTAACATAGACTTTTACGCTGATAAGAATATATATACTTTGTAATAAGAGTAATTCGAGGAGTAACAAACTTAATATACCAAATGGCTAATATCAGCCCAAATGGACTGAATTTTGGCACTTCCTACGAAATTAAGCCTAAAAGCAAGTGCTCCAAAAACCGCTTCAGATATGACAAAAACAAAAAATTTCCTGTTTTTGCAGTTGTTCTATAGGCCACAATTATGAACCAATCTAATTTGGCCGGACATCTGACAACTTTTAGCGGGTAAAATAGACTCTAACTTTTGTGTCAAGAAATACGAAAATTTCCACAAGATCGCGAATATTTTTAATCCCGGCCAAATCACAAATTTATTAAAAAGTCTCTACTGACCATTACAGTGATGTTGATAGCCAAGATATCGAATATGTAGCTAAATAGGAACAATCTATATGTAAATGAAATTGATGTTAGTTATTCCGCTTATAAGTCAAGAACTGCTGGATGGATTTTGACAATTTTCACCAATTTGCAATGACTTCTTGCTAGAAAAGGGTATAATCTAAGAAAATCGCGTAAAAATCTGCCAACAAAAAATTGAGAATTTGTTGTTACATTTTTTCAATTTTTGTCATATTTTTTAACACATGAGATTTTTTTTCAATTTGACTACAATTTTGAATTCTTCATTATTTCAAGTTTTTCTACACCCCGCAACACTGTGTGTTGAGTGTATTATATACAGGTCGCAATTATCGTAAGATGCTCACGAAATTTTTCTGGGGTTATGGTAAGGGTCAGAATTAAAACCTATTGATGTACATTTAGGGGTTCAAATGGATCAAAAAATTAGAATTTTCTGATTTTGCAGGTCACAATTAAAAACGAATCGACACGGAATTTTGCATGAGAAGAGAGTTAGGTACAGGGAAAAAGTCTAGCATTTTGGATGATCATTGGATTACATTTAGCTGTAAAATTGACCACAAATTTCGTATGAAATTGTGCGTAAATATTAGGCAAATGTCCTGGTCAAAAAGATAAGGGTGGGGCTCTATGACATCATATCAAAAACGAAATCTTCCAAAATGGATTTGGACATAAGGGGCATTTTAACATATTGTATTGTTGTAGGGTATCACATGGTCGGCCCCGCACGACCATAGCCTTTGCTTATTTGTTTAATATAATTCGTATCAAAGTCATATCATGCACTGTGCAGCAATGTTATTTGGTTCATAGTTGGTATGATCTACTTCACATACATTCTCAATATAAACTTTTATAACGTGAACTCTACTAAATACGAATATTACTGTAGGGTATCATATACCTTACTAGTTTTCAGAATAATTTGCTTTAGGCAAACACTGGGAGGTATGTGCCTGTGTATATGCAAGATAAGACAACAAAAACTGCTTTGTTTTGTTGAAAATTATAAACAAATAGCCAAGGGAAAGAAGGATATTTTAAATTTACAAATGATTAAAATTTTTATGTTGCGGCGTCTTTAAAAGAATGCCATTCAGTTTCAGACAAATGTCATCTTTGAAGTTCAAATCACATACACACATTGACAAAACCACCAGAACATTAACTGGACAATAAACCATGTTTATACGGAATATACGAACACACCACTAACTAGGGTTGTTATTCTGTTACCATCCATGTTGGGGAAAATCACAGCCGCTCCATTAACTGATGTTGCAGATCACTAATAGTGACTAATTGGCTTGGTATTGTGACTTTTTTCGATGTCCTACTCACATACATAGGCCCGTTGCGGAAAGATCGTCTGTCATTTATTTCACTACTTGCCTTGGTTACTTCACCCAGTGGTTAGAGCATTGTCTGAATGCCAAAAGTGATCAAACACTTAAACTTTGAAGTTGTGCGCCCCGCAATCCAAACCATGCCAACCTCTTTAACAAAAAACCCGTTCCATACAAAATACTCGCTATTCGATTCTTGTTTGGTTAAACGTCCATACTGCTGCCGTTGTTATGTTGCGGAGTGGGCAATCAACAACAAGCTTCAGCCTGCAACATCACAACAAATTCTCGTGCAAACTGTGATCAAGTTGAAATTTTGTTAAGTTCAAGTCAAACGGCAAGAAACAGGTGCAATAAATTAGCAATGCTTTGTACTTCTTAAATACATTGCCATCCATCTAACTTGCCACTTTCTGGTCCTGACTGCCTACTCTTTGTCAATAATGTTCGCTCTTAAGTGCGTTGGTAATGACAAGTATCGTGTTGAGCTCTGATGCAGGACTTCGGCTGAAGGCTTGTAACCCGTTTCTCGTCACTTTGGCTTTAAAACCTGTATGCGAATGTTATTGCATTCTTTCCTGCACAAAAGACCATCCACGCTTAAGACTTGGGACATTTAAATTATACATACTTGCGTTAATAGATGATACGTTAAAGAGATATTCCTCAACAGTGGAACAAGAGGACGACAAGTATATAGAATGATGTAAATATATAAACACGCGTATTCTACATCTATGGACTCAAAAACCGCTGCACAGACTTTCCTGAAAATTTCTAAGCATACTACAACATCGCCTGAAAGTAATATATGCTATAAAAATTTGTGAAACTCTTCTTGGAACTGGAGAGCATCAGAATCGGAGGTACCTCCCTAAACAATTAGATTTTGATCGATTATATCTATTGATCGATTACAGATACACTCTCCAAATTAAGAATTCTTAACGAAATTTGAAAAAAAAATAAATTAGCCAAATTATGTTGAAATCGGTTCAGATTTGGATATAGCTCCCATATATATTTTCGGCTAATTTCCCATATAAAACCTACATTTGATTTCAACTTATATGGTATAGACAATTCAATTTTATTTAAATATTATAATGCTCTTAAAATTAGCATTACAATTAAGGGCTAAAACTAATCGCCATCAATGCGGACAGAGTCAGCTAGTATTGTATACAAATTCTTAAATCGATACGTTCATTAGTTTAAAAGGCGTTAATAATCGAGTTTCTAAAAAACAATATCCTATTTTCACCACCGTACATTTTTGAATGTTCTGTGAACATTTCAGGATAATCGGTTCAGCCGTTTTCGGGTATCCCTTTTTCATCACAGTAAATTTATGAATGTTTTGGTAAAAATTTCAGGAAAATCGGTTCAGCCGTTTTCTAGTCCATAAAGAACATACCCTGCAAACATTTTCTATCGCCTGGGCGACAAAAACTTAAAAGCGATTCCTGATAAGCATGTGACTATCGCATTCTTATTCAAGAAGAAAAGAATGACTATAGGAATTGTTCCACTTCCAAGATACTACCTGGCGTGTCGCTTTCGTCACTATTGGAAGTTTCCCAAACAATAAAATTGGTAGTGACGAAAATGTGTTTCTTTTTTGTGTCTCATATAAGTGTCGCTTAATCAACCAGCAGTGGAATAGTTTCTTTATTCATTCTCTTTTCTTCGGATATTTTTTGTAACTGTTGGTGCATGCGGAAGTCAATAAATTGTATAAATTAGTGCTTAGAAGGAAATTTAAGGGATTGAAAATGGCATAATATTTGCTTAATATACCATTGCAAATCGATATTATCTTTTTGCTATTTTGTACAATAAATCTTGCCGGTAAATTCTGTTCATTTCATAGTCTGAAGAAAGATATAGTGCAAGAACATCAGCAAAAAATAACACTTGGGTTAGGGTTATTAAAATTGGAAAACTTGCGTTTTTGGAACTTTGTACAAATTAAAGTATTTTATATTTTTTAGTTAGAGTTCCACACCAAGTAACATCAACTGCTACCTCATCCGCCTATCGGGATAATATGCACCAGGTACAAATAAGATTGTATGACAATTGCTACACTGTTCTTAACCATATGGCGGAAGTTATAATGAAGTTTAGATAAACTTCAGTGGATTTAACTTTGGACAATGAAATTTATATATGTACAGGTTGAGATAAAAAACTGCAACAAAGTCAAACGTCATAATTTTTACATTTTTTTAAATTTTATTGAATGAAAGCAAAAAATTTCGGAAATAGCATAAAATTTTAGAATAAATTTAGATTTCTTCGTATTGGTCACCTTTGGCACGAATTATGGCCTTCATTCAAAATGTGCACCTTCGGTTGGCGACCAGAACTCAAGCACCATGCTGAGCGCACAATGGCCACCAAAATCTCCGGATACCAATCAATTGGGCTATGGTGTCTGGATTGTTTCTGAAAAGCAAAATGTCGATCACCTCAAGTAAGCGCTTCACCGGGAATGGGCTAAAATACCACAGAGCAACATTCGGGCAGCGTGTGAAGGTTTTATTGGCCGTTTGAAGGTCGTAGTTCGCGCCAAATGTGACCAATACGAACAAATCTAAACATATTCTAAAATTTGATGCTATTTCCGAATTTTTTAACTACCGAAATTATAAGCAATTGACAAATTCAACTAGTTGATAATTGCCGTCATTTCTCGTTGTTAGTCGTTATCTAGCAATAGAATCGCAGAACAGTAGTGGGACTCTCTAACTCTAAAATGGAAAGTCCCTTTGCGAAGTACACGAATTAAGTAATCGCCCCCTCCGGGACTTATGTGCTAATTATATAAAACTAGCTGGCCCGGTCCGCGTTGCCGGCCCGTACTTTTAGTCTTTAACGTATATTTTTTAAAGCACAATAAATCACTGACTCCATAGTGATTTCTAAATAGAAATAAATATTCATGGCCAAAATTATAATAGATGTTCGCCTACCGTCGGTTTTAAATATTTTGAATAACCTGATCTAATTTTTCAGTCATAGGCTTGATTTGAGTGTTAACAAGTTAAAATGCAGTAAGTTCGGCCGGGCCGAACTTTGAATACCCTCCACCATTTGGAACGAATTTGGAAATTTTTAAAAAAATAAAATCTGTTAAAATCTTGAAAATACCGAATGTAGCTGCCATATTGAGGTCTATTCGACGTGGACCTACATAGGATGAATTTTACATTTTTACGCGATTTTTCTTTTTTGATTTTATCCTTTTCTGCCAAGAGGCAATTCCGAATTTGTTTGAATCATTAAAATCAGATCAGCGGTTCTTGAGTTATAAGCGTAGTAACTAACACAACTTTCGTTTATATATATAGATTACTAGCTGGCCCGGTCCGCGTTGCCGGCCCGAAGTTTTAGGCTTTAATGCAAGTTTTGTATAGCATAATATTTTACAAATCTGGCTCATAAATATGAACAAATTTTAATATAAATATTGATCCGACTAAATAGAAATAAATACCTATCAAAGTTAATTACGCTTTTTCACCCATTACCATAGCACCACAAATTGCGCATTGATGAATGTGGTCAAGACCAAAATGGGCCCTACTCTGAAAATTTCAAATTTTATGCGAAGAGGTTCTCTACCCCCTTAGGCTTTTTCGGTAATTTTTGTTTGTTTAAATGTGTTCGCATCTTCCAGCTGAACCACGATATGGGCTCTGGAGTTGAAAGGTAGAAGTCAGTTAACATCGTATTTCGCACTTATTTCATTTTTTTTGGTCAAAAATTGTATATAGTGAAAAATTATTCTTTATTTTGTTCAAAAAAATCCACTGAATTCAATATGATAATACAAATTGAAAAAATTGACAAAAAAAATAACAAATTGAAAAGTCTTCAACTTGTTCGCTGATTTTTTACAGCAAATGTTTAAAGATCCTTACAAAGTTTGTCAATAGAATGTACCATTATTCTAAAATTCGATTCCATTGAATTTTTTTTTCGATTTTTTTCCGATTTGAGAGTTTTTGCAGTGAGATCTCTTTTTCGTAATTTTTTAGCGATTTTGAATAAGCAATTATCTTTTAACTTTGGTGTGACCGGGTTAAATTATTTCGATATCATCTATTCCGTTTCTCCACCACATAATTCGGTACTACACTTCCATGTAACACGCCATCAATTTCAGTTCCCAAAAAATCAAGTCAATTGAATAAATTGGTATTAATGTTCGAATTCAAAAATAAAATATAAAAATCACTACAAATGTACATTAGAAAAAAGTAAGTCAAAATGGAAAATATCATGCAAACTAAATCATTACTATTGTACAATTCAAAAGTCAAAATGAAAATGTTAATATATTAAATTTGTACGCGTTTTTTTTTGTATATTATCCTTTTTGGACAGGAGAAAATTTCGAATTCGTATGAATCGTTAAAATCAGTCCAGCTGTTCTTATGTTATAAGCGTAGTAACTAATACAACTTTCTTTTATATATATAGATACTAGCTGGCCCAGACCGCGTTGCCAGTCTGTAGTTTTAGTCTTTAACGCATAGTTTTTAAAGATAATAATTCACACATCTGGCTCAATTTTTAGTATAAATGACTAAAGAGCAATAAATATGAATTTCAAAAATGTCAATATAGGTTCACGTACTGGGCAAATAATATAGCACATTTATTAAACAGTATACATCAACTGTTTATAATAGTCCCATGTAAGATGGTGCTCTACCAAAGTAGCCTAAACACACATTTTAAGCCAACTCGATTCAAAAATATAACCAAAACCTTCGAAATAGGTAAAACCAGGAGAAACCTTTATATTAGCGCTACTCCAAAACATTGACATTGACAAAACATTGAGATGACCAAGAATGTGACCAAGACCCTGGAAATAGTTGAAATTGGTGGATGCCTTCATATAAGGGTTATACCAAAGCTTGGTCCTATACTTATAATTATTTGAAAGAATGTTTTGTTCTTTCTAAAATCTCAAATAACCAACATTTAAGGAATTAAAAAAGGGCTGTATCACAATGCAGACCAACCTGAAACATATAAAGGAAAATATTTGAGACCCTTTGTGTATGTTTAAGCTATATAAAATGGACCCTAAAAATTTTGACCCGGGAACACCCCCTTTTGGTATTTTTATCTACCAACCGAAAAATTTCCCAACCTCATGATTGTCTAGGGCGCAGTATAATTACTGACGATAGCACATAGTTACGGGTTTGTTTAAGTGTTCGGAAGAATTTTTAGATGGTATGAATATTTTTCTTACTAAATTTTCAATTCGCTCCACTATTTTGTGCAGTACGCATATTATATTGCCTCTTCATATTCCAATGAATTTTGCATTGGATGGATTATTTCCATATCTAGTACATTTTTTGGAGTTTCCGACCTCAGGATCAATCGTAATTTCTAAATAGAAATCCTGGAAATATGACTTTAATTTAACTATCATAAATAAGGTGTCATCGGTTTATAAAAGTTAGGGACCCCATAAATTATATTAAAAAGTAGAAATCTTTGTCGATTAAATTATGGCATGTTCTTGTTACAATTTCTACCGAATGAACTTTTAATGTTTTGAGTATTGTGAAATCAGTAACGGCAATAACTGTTTAAAAGCACGTTGAGCTTTAAAGGTTTTGATGCTTCGAGAAGTATTTTTTTTTTATCAAAATTGAACATTTTGTTATAGCAACCATATAACGGCATGTACACAAAATATGCAAAATTTCTCGGGTTTTTTCAATAAGAATTTTCTATTCCAAAACGCATTCTGAAACAATTCTACACAAAATTCCATATCCAAATAGAACAGTTAATCCAGTTCTGCAATTTTTCTAGAGACTTTTCTCAACGTATTCTTTCTTGAAAACGTTTTCAGTGTAATTACAAAAAATAATTAGGCATCCTCAACTGAAGTTTTACTATGCTTTTTTTAATTTTTACATATAGATCTAAAAAAGTGGGTGTGGGCAGCTCCTCAGACCCACACAGATACCTAGGCTTGGAGGGAGAGTCAAGATTACGTTGTATACTAACTGTGGAGCAGATATCTTCATTATTCTGGCAAATAGGATTTTAGGTAAATCGAAAAATGGACGTAAAGTTGGGCGTGGTCAATTTTTCTTTGCATAAAAACGTAACTCGTGGTAGGACGAACATTAAAAAAAAATATACCAATCGTTCCAGCCGTTCTCAACTGATTCAATTACCAACGAACAGCAATTGGTTATTATATATATAGATTAGAAGTATGCGTGGTCAGTTCTTAAGCCCCCAAATAAATCCCTAGGGTTGGAGGGAACGTCAACAGTATCTCGTGTAATAATTTTCAAATCGATATCTTCATTGTCTGGCTAATATAAAGATTTTAGATAAATCAAAATAGTGAGCGGTAAAGTAGGCGTGGTCAATATTTTTTTCTTTAAAAACCTTACTCGGGGTATGACGAACGTTTGTGCAAAAAATAATGCAAATCGGTCCAGCCGTTTTCAACTGATTCCATTACCAACGAACAACAATTGATTTTTATATATATACTAGCTGGCCCGGTCCGCGTTGCCGGCCCGTACTTTTAGACTTTAATGCGTATTTTTTAAAGCATAATAAATCACAGATCTGACTTTTTTAAGCGGCACAATTTTCATCATAAGCAATGACTCCATTATAATGACTCTAATTTTGATATAAGTAATGACTCCATGACTAAATTTAAATTAATTTTTGTGTTAAATACCTTTATGATAAAGAACATCTATAATAGCCCAATGTGATAATTCAGCACAATTTTTATTATTGTAAAAAGCTTAACATTTTCATTCAAATGAATTTGTATTTCCAACGTTTAAAATCCCGTACTGCGTGGTATTCAGTTTTGTCCACCTCATACTTGAAGACAGAATGTTGTCAGAATAGCCAAAAAATTTTTGCTCCGATTACCGTGAGATGGGCATACATTTTTTGTCATTTAAATTGTGCGGTGGAGATGCAATAAAGTCCACATTTTTCATCATAGTGTAATTCAATGACGATTAATGAAATGTTCGGTCTCGTGTTACTTTCTAATTTCGTATTTTTTCATGTTTCTGCCACAATTTCCGACTGAATGAGTCCCAGATTGAAATTTCTGAGTTTATTTCATCTAAACGTACATCCCAAATCTACGTTCCCAACCAATATTCTCTTGGGGGTTACAAATTCAATAGAATACAAAATTTTCTTTTCTGACCACACATTGGTTGGGAAAGTGGACTTGGGGGTATACTAATGTGGGGACTATACTTAAATAAATGCCTATGTGGATAATTATCTGTAAGAAGGTTTTCTACCCAAGGATTTTTTACCCTAGGTAGCCTCAGAACGAAGATCGGCCCTTTTCCGAAAAATAAAAAATTTATGAGAAGAGGTTTTCTTCCCCCTTAGAAACAAAGATGTCAAATAAGGGCCAAAAAAATGGAAAAAGTGGCCAAGACCCCGAAAATACCTTAAATCATATGATGGTGATACCAAAACGTGATCATTTCTTGCAAGGATGTTTATTTATTTTTTTTAAATTATCAACATAAGGCAAATTAGTACGAAAAATATGGTTAAAATGTAGAATATACTTGAAATCGGGTTATTCCGTTATCGGGGGTTATGACCCATATCATGACCTGCCAAAGTGATTAAAGGTATCTTGAATGTTTAGAAAAAAATTCTGGAAGGAATTCGCTCTACTATTTTGCGTCCTTTATAGTCAGTATTTCACGGATTGCAGTCCCAATGTATTTTGCATTTTGAGTTCTGATTGGTCGAATTATTGTCATATGAAGTGAACACCATAACGCTTTTTCGGTCTTTTTGTTTGTATAAATGTGTTCGCATCTTCCAGCTGAAGGCCCTGGAGTTGAAAGCTAGATGCCAATTTTATACATGGAAGATCGCCATTTAACATCGTATTACGCACTCATTTCATTTTTAATATTATTCATTCAGAATTGAAAACAATAAGAAATGTACACTTCAATATAAAAAAAGAAAGAATTGAAAAAATAAAAATAATCTTCAAATAAAAATAATCTTCAATCTTTTTAAAGGTCCTTATGAAGTTTGTCTGTAGAATGTACTATTATTTTGAAATTAGATTCCATTGAAAAAATTTCGATTTTTCCTGATTTAAGAATTTTCATATCTTATTCTCTTCTGATATTATTCGTATTACCCAATAAATACATATAATCTATAAATAATACTTTTATCCGTTGTCGCTTTATACTACCCAAAAAAAACTTGGAATTCCAAAAAAAAAAACAGAAAAAAAACACTACAAATGTACATTCGAAAATAGTAAGTCAAAACGGAAACAAATCATGCAAAATAAAACATTACTATTGTACATTTTAAAAGTCGAAATGAAAATGTTCAAAATTTCACATTTTTATGTGATTTTTTTGGATTTTATGCTCTTCCGCCAAGAGGTAATTCCGAATTTATCTGAATCGTTAAAATCAGACCGGCGGTCTTTATGTTATAAACGTAGTAACTAACACAATTTTCTTTTACATATGGAGAGACAGATTTAACAGCGCGAGTTACCTACAGCCACCAATAAACAACATTATTATTAAGTTCATTATTTTCAACCACAACCTCATTTATTAATAACATCATTATTATTAACACCATTATTATTAACATCATTATTATTAACATCATTATTATTAATATCATTATTATTAACATCATTATTAGTTACAACATTGTCATAAGCACCAAAGAGCTAACACCAATATTGTTGACATTATTTCGTCAGCAATAATTCTCCACTTCAACATCACAATAACAACACTAGTAATAAAACTACGACGGAAATAACCCAAAAAGAAATGTTTACTTTTACTGTACCCAATACAAATTTTTAGCTTAAGTATTTTTCTTGATAGCTCTAGATTTTATGTTTCTTTGTTCTTTGTTAACTCTAAGAAAAATCAATAATTGTAAAATCACTTAAATATAAGAATTTTTGAATAAAGCATCAGTTGTATTTGGCATCTAAAACAGAATAATTCTTGTTTTCTGATTTTTCGGCGGTACGGAAGTTAACTGGCGCAGTCGTACGGCCATTGTTGGTGCGGTCTTTCTCAAGTGAAAAAAAAAATATAATTAAATAAATGTATCCTTAAAACAGAAAAAAAAAACCAAAAAAAAAAAAAAACAGTGACAAGTTAATTGTGGAAAAAACAGTGAACTATCCTTTAAAGGACATAAAAATTTTTTTTTTAAGAAAAATTTGGTGAAGAAAAAAAATATATTAAATTAATTAGGCTTGACGGTATATCAAGTAATCCTTAAGGAGAAAAATCGTGCGCCAACAATCGGAAAAAAAAAGAACCTACGTCCGTACAACCGAGAAAGTCAAGTGCCAATACAATATAGTATTTTGTTGAATGAATATCAACAATTTACTATAAGAAGAGAAGGAATATCTCTTAAATAAAAATATATATTTAAAATCAAAAATAATATTTTGTTGACGGAATATCAACAAATTATATCTTAAATAAAAAATATATATAAATTCATAAATAATATTTTGTTGAAGGAATATCAACAAATATTACCATCCAGAGAGAATGAATATCTTTTTGGTTGGAATAAATATTTAATGAAAATCGTTGAAGGAATATCAACAAATAATACGGTCATAGTGGATCAGATCAGATAAAACAAGAAAAAAAAAACCAACTAACAAAAACAAATAACAATACAGTGAAGATAAAAAAAAAAGGAAAATCAACTAAAAATAACAATTAAAAAGTTAATAACATATAACAATAACAACAACCGTAACAAAAACGACAAAAAAAAAAAACTAAAAAAAAAAAAAAAAAAAAAAAAAAAAAAAAAAAAAAAAAAAAAAAAAAAAAAAAAAAAAAAAAAAACAAAAACAAGCAACAATTAAAACAACAAACAACAACTACAAGTGAAGAACAAGAAATAGTCCTGAAGCAGTCCATATCTACAAGCAACTTATACAGGTCACATCGGAGGAAAGAAGCAGATAAAAAACCTTGGAAATCTACAATGAAATTATTTATAATGATAATACTAGGGTAATTATTTTAAGAAAATTATAATATTTATCACTATTATATTACTTTATAAAATATAAAACAGAAATAAGCAAAGAAATATTTCAATTATAAAGAAAAAGGCTAATCAAAATATCTCAAATCAATAAAAAGGGTAATTATATTAAATGCGAAGACTAAGACCAAGACCATATTCTATTCGATACTTAACTGCAATACCGGAACAACAAGAAATGACTACCGTTAATGACATTAGTGCCCCTCAGGCGCTACAATCTCAACAACCGTCACAATCCTCTCAAGCATACGAAACATTAAAAATTCCAGATGCCGTAAAAGATTTACCAACATTTAATGGAAATCCAAGGCAACTAAATGATTTTTTAGAAAACGTTGAAGAGATTTTAAGAATATTAGCGAATATCGATGGTTCTAACCAAGCAACAGTAGTGCTTAGAGCCATCAGAAACAAAATAGTGGGAGAAGCTAATGAAGTACTTAATTCATCCGGTACTCCGTTAGTTTGGGAGGTAATTAAAGCGAATCTAATACTTAAATATTCGGATAAAAGGAGTGAAACCTCCCTTGTGCGTGAACTCCACAATTTACGACAAACTAATCAGACTGTGCAAGAATTTTATGGTTCAGTTATAGAGCTACAGGCAGCAATAAATAATAATATATCAATTCATGAAACTAACAAACATGTCATAAACTCGAGGCGCGAATTTAACGCTAAAATGTGCTTAGATGCATTCTTAATAGGCCTCCGAGAACCCCTTGGCTCAATGATTAGGTCTATGAGACCCGATTCATTAGATGAAGCATTAACATTCTGCATTCAGGAACAAAATATACAATATTCAAGAAGACTAACTTACAACCAACCATTCTACCAACCAAGGTATAGACAGAATACACGGAATTATGCCCCTGCTCGTAATTACCAACCAAATATGAATAACACACATAGATTTACACACGGACAAATTCACCATTACGCACAAAACAATATAAATAGATTCCAAAACACGGTTAATACTCAGGGAAGAAATCAATATAATCCAATAACTAATGCATTTTCACAAAAGGGACCTCAAGCACCTAATGGAAATACCTTTTCTCACAATGGGTCCGGACAGAGCAAATTCAGCAACTTCAGGCAGCAACAGCTTACGACCAAACCCTTACCACCACCAGAACCAATGGATGTTAGTTCTGGTTATAGTCATTTAAGAAAACCTATGACTACACAAACGAGACAGACATCGTACCTAAACAACGTCAATGTGTCTCAAGCTTACCATAATGATCTAGACGGATATTACCACGGACAAACACATGACAATGACTTCGAACAAAACTACACTTATCATCAAAATGATGATAATGACATGAACGATCTAAAAGACCAACAAAATAATGGTATTAGAACGGAATACGAAAATGTAATAGTTGATAATGAAAATTTTCATATGAATGCCTACCCACACCAACGGGATACTTAGATATTAACAAACATGGACACACATTACCCTATATTAACATATCCTCCCCATTTGGTAGACCCCTGAAATTTTTAATAGATACTGGAGCATCGTCATCATTCATAAACCCAGAATTTGTAAATGACGAAGAGTGTATGACTTGCAAACCAATTACAATCACAACAATTTTAACTAAACACTCACTGGACAAAAAAATTAAACTACCCTTATTTACGGAATTCAAACAAAAAGGAGATACAGAATTTTTTGTCTTCAAATTTCACAACTATTTCGATGGACTAATAGGATTGGACATATTAGATTTTCTCAAAGCTAAAATAGACCTAGGTAACAAAACTCTAGTAACAAGTCAAGCCATCATACCTATTCATCTCAAACCCAATTTCACTTCTGAGAAATTCATTATTCCAAGCTCTTCCAGAGTTGTTATTAATGTACCGGTAGACACACAAAATGGTAGCTTTTTTCTCCCAAGGACTTTTTTGGGTTCTGACCTCTTTATTTCAGAGGGACTGTATCATTCTAAAAAGTGGTACAGCCTTGTGGAAATAGTTAATACTTCTGGACATGATAAAATTGCATACATTGAACAACCAATAAAGACGACACCATACAACGACCAGAATTACATCGAAGTTAATAACTTCAGTTTAGAACACAACTGTATGAATGATAATCATGACATTTTAGATTCGATAAGGACCGGTCATCTTAATAAAGAGGAAAAACAAGCTTTGCTGAAGGTTTGCAAATGCTTTGAAGATGTGTTTTTCAAGGAGGGAGAACAATTGACATTCTCGAATCAAATCAAACACCAAATAAGGACAACTGACGACAAACCCATTTTTACAAAATCATACAGGTACCCTTACATACACAAAGAGGAAATACGCAAACAAATCGATAAAATGTTGCAACAAGGTGTAATTAGAAGAAGTTTTTCACCATGGAGTGCTCCTATATGGATCGTACCAAAAAAATTAGACTCGAGCAATATACAAAAATGGAGACTTGTTATAGATTATCGCAAATTAAACGAGAAAACTGTTTCTGATAAATATCCCATACCCAACATAACTGACATATTAGATAAATTGGGGAGAAGTCTCTACTTCACAACTTTAGATTTAGCTAGCGGTTTTCACCAGATCGAAATGCACCCAAAAGATATTGGTAAAACAGCATTTTCTGTCGATAGAGGTCACTATGAATTCGTAAGGATGCCTTTTGGATTAAAAAATGCTCCATCCACTTTCCAAAGGGTAATGGACAATGTATTAAGTGACTTGATCGGGACAGTCTGCCTTGTATATTTAGATGACATAGTTATATATTCAACTTCCTTAGAGGAGCACATACAACACTTGAAAAAAGTACTCGGTAAATTACGTACAGCCAATCTTAAGATACAACTGGACAAATCAGAATTCCTAAAGAAAGAATGTTCTTTTCTCGGACATGTTATTTCCACTGATGGTATTAAACCCAACCCTGATAAAATTCATGCCATAAAAGCTTTCCCCGTACCAAAAACACAAAAACAAATAAAATCATTTTTAGGACTACTCGGTTATTACAGGAAATTTATTCAAGATTTCTCGAAATTAACGAAACCCCTCACAGAATGTCTTAAGAAAGGGAGAAAAATAATATTAAACGAGAGATATTTGAACACATTTGCTACTTGCAAAAATCTTTTAATGAACGACCCACTGCTCCAATATCCTGACTTTTCAAAACCATTTAATTTAACCACCGACGCTAGCGACTTTGCTTTAGGAGCAATACTTTCCCAAGGACCAATAGGTAGTGACAAGCCTATATGTTACGCAAGTCGTACATTATCGAATAGCGAAATAAATTACTCGACGATAGAAAAAGAATTACTTGCTATCGTATGGGCGACAAAATATTTCAGGCCATACCTTTTTGGAAGGAAATTTAAAATAATTACCGACCATAGGCCCCTTACATGGATCATGAGTCTAAAAGAACCAAATTCAAAATTAATCCGCTGGAGATTAAAACTAGAAGAATATGACTATGAAATTATCTACAAAAAAGGAAAATTAAATACTAACACAGACGCACTAAGTCGTATTAAATTAGACAATCTATCTGTAAATGAACATGTCGATATAAACACTAATTCAGTTGATAACATCTCAAACCATGGTACACAAGGAACAACAATCCATTCCTCCGACGAAAATGTTGACGATGGAATACCGATATCAGAAAGACCAATTAACGAATTTAATATTCAAATTATATTTCAAACTCAAATCGGTGGCTCACCAATAACCTTAGAAACAATATTTAAAAATAAAATACGCAAGACTATACGTAGAGAAAAGTACGACGAACAAACATTGACTAACATTTTCCAAAATTATATAGCACCAAATAAAGTCTCTGCGCTTATGGCAGATGACGATACATTTAAATTAATTCAAAGCACCTACTCAAAATACTTTGCAAACAGCAAACTATTTAAGTTAGTACGATGCATGGACATTCTACAAGACATAAGAACCATTGATGAGCAAGACAAAATAATTAATGAATACCATATGAACCATAACCATAGAGGTATTCAAGAGACATACGCACACTTAAAACGAGAGTACTACTTCCCTTTCATGAAAAACAAAATACAAAATTGTATTAATCATTGTCATACATGCCAAACTTTAAAATATGACAGGAAACCACCAAAACCCAAATTTCAAAAACCTGAAATTCCCGAAAAACCACTGGATATTATCCACACAGATATCTATTGTATAAACAAGCGTAATATACTTACCATCATAGACAAATTTTCTAAATTTGCAGCCGCTTACTCTTTAGACTCTAGGAATAGCCTATCAATTCTGAAAAGTTTCAAACATTTCATAAGCCTACACGGCATACCCAAGAAAATTGTTTGTGATCAGGGCGCTGAATTTAATGCATCCATTATAAAAGATTTTTGTAAAATGCATCAGATAACCTTACATTATACATCATTTCATCAAAGTACAGGAAACTCTCCCGTAGAAAGATTACATTCAACCATTACCGAGACCTACAGAATAGTTTACGAAAAGTATAAGTCATCAGAAATACCACTAAATCACGACGAAATACTATCAGAAGTCATTTTTACCTATAACAACGCAATCCATAGTGCTACAAAATTAACCCCATTTGAACTCTTCTATGGTAGGACTTATAACTTCGAAAAGACATTAAGCTATAACTCTGAACATGACTACTTAAATAGACTACAAGAATTTCAAAATGACTTACACAAAATTATTAAAGATAAATTATCCATGGACACTGACAAACGTATAAAAAAACTAAACGCAAATAGGGAAGAACCAGAAGATTTAACTGAAAACCAGACAATATACAGAAGGGAATCAGGGAGGAACAAAATGACCCCTCGCTTCTCAAAGAGGGTAGTCAAGGAAAACAAGAAAGTGACGCTGATAACGTCAAATAACCAAAAACTACATAAAGCCAAAATTAAAAGAAAACGTCTTACATAAACTGACTTCTATTTGTCTTTTAGGTTCGTACCTGTACAATCCGACGTCACAATAACAAACATAACGCAGACTCAGGGACTTATACCACTACAACTAGGCGATGCTAAATTAATCACAGACTTTCAACATCTAATCCATGTTATTAACCTTAAAACATATAACGACAATATTAACACTATAAAGCAAACTTTGGATCGAATAGAGGAGACAAGATTTACAGCATCACAACTTAGAACTACGAAACTGAAACTGAATAATCTCTCAGCCAAATTGGATATATTAACCCCAAATTATAGGAAAAAACGGGGACTTGTAAATGCCTTAGGATCAGCAATCAAATTCATAACGGGAAATATGGACTACAAAGATGCAGAAGAACTAAATAAAAACATTGACAATTTAACTAGAGGAAATACCCAAATAAAAACAACGCTTAAAAACCAACTGATGTTAAATAACAAAATGATAACAAGATTCGAAAACATTACCAATCACATAAATGAAGAACAAAACCTAATAGAACGTTCTATAATGATGATTCAAAACCAGACAAGAAATGCCATAAACCCCTCGGTTAATGCAATAATCCAAATGCAAAATTTACTTCAAATCAGTTTTAACATAGATATACTTACCGACCATCTTAATGATATCGCAGAATCAGTAGTATTAGCAAGGCTTAACACCGTCCCAAAATTAATATTAACTACTGACGAACTGAATGAAATACACAACATACTTAACAATGCAACGGACATTATATCACCAGAACATATATATGAATTACTACAACTGACAGCATATTATAACGACACAAACATAATATTTGACATACAAATTCCTATAATTTCTAATGAACTATTTAAATTATTACACATAATCAAAACCCCCATAAATAACACCTTAGAAATAATAACCGGTGAATACGCTTTAATAAACAATGATAACCTTTATCTTTTCGACAACCGATGCAAACAAATAGAACAAAAATTTTACTGCAACTATGAAACTCAATACGAAAGAAATAGAGATTGCCTAAAATCAATTTTGCTTAGAGAAGAAACGGTGGCATGTCACCTTAGAGACATAGGATTAACTACGGACATAATATATCCAGAACCAAATTACCTAGTGCTTATAAACCCTCCAATAGGAAACATAACCACAGTATGTAACAACGTAACTAAGAGTCTACCAATCAAGTCTTCCTCTGTTATTAATTTTAATGAATGCAAAATCTTATTTAATAATGTCTGGTATACAGATAAACCGAATATTCACCAAGAAAACATTAGCACAATAACCTTCCAAACTAGCTTCTCAAACAATATTACAACACTCTCCATAAGAGACGAACTAACATTACCCAAATTAGATCAATACAGATTCCAAAATAAAGCAAATATCGAATTTCTTCAAACAGACTCTGACAATTACAAAACAATTTCTTATTCCGCATTTGGTATAATTAGTTCTATAATCATAATATTATCAATAATATTAGTAATAAGAAAGCCTATAAAATTAATCTACTCCATAACCCACAACAACAATGAAGTTCTGGCTACAAATGATCCGAAGCCCCTTTGGCCCTCACTTCATTCTGGAGAGGGAGGAGTTACCTACAGCCACCAATAAACAACATTATTATTAAGTTCATTATTTTCAACCACAACCTCATTTATTAATAACATCATTATTATTAACACCATTATTATTAACATCATTATTATTAACATCATTATTATTAATATCATTATTATTAACATCATTATTAGTTACAACATTGTCATAAGCACCAAAGAGCTAACACCAATATTGTTGACATTATTTCGTCAGCAATAATTCTCCACTTCAACATCACAATAACAACACTAGTAATAAAACTACGACGGAAATAACCCAAAAAGAAATGTTTACTTTTACTGTACCCAATACAAATTTTTAGCTTAAGTATTTTTCTTGATAGCTCTAGATTTTATGTTTCTTTGTTCTTTGTTAACTCTAAGAAAAATCAATAATTGTAAAATCACTTAAATATAAGAATTTTTTGAATAAAGCATCAGTTGTATTTGGCATCTAAAACAGAATAATTCTTGTTTTCTGATTTTTCGGCGGTACGGAAGTTAACTCGCGTTCCTCAGCCCCTAAATAAGTACTTAGGGTTAGATGGAAAGCCAACAGTATCTCATGTAACAATTCTCAAACCGATATCTTCATTATTTTGGCAAATATAAGGATTTTAGATAAATCAAGATAGTGGGCGTAAAAGTAGACGTGGTCAATATTTTTTTTCTTTAAAAACCTAACTCGGGGTATGACGAACGTTTGTACAAAAAATTATGCAAATCGGTCCAGCCGTTTTTAACTGATTCCATTACCAACAAACAACAATTGATTTTTATATATATAGATTATTTTAGATCCGATATGAAATGAAAAATATTGACCCATTCCTTCGAAATCTACTCCATAGACAATGAAAATGTATTTAAATAATCGAATATTGGTTGAGGGTATACATCTGTCGGCAAACCCGACTTATACTTTTTCACTTGATCTAATTGGAACTTGCTATTCTTCTTCTTGGGTTTTGGTTTTCGATATCCAATTAATTATCAATTTTTCGGTTCTTTGAGAATTTTACTTAAAAACTCTATATTTTAAGAAAAGCCGCTGCCTATGTAAGTCGGATATAACTTTTTTTATGCTAAATACCATCACTGTACATTGTACCTTGCGTATTTACATTGCAGACTTAAAATGTAAGATAATAACAAATGCCAGCTTGTTTTTGATCGGCAGTTGGGTTTTCTTTTGTAGCATCTTTGTCACTGTCAATCGTCGGAAGCAGTAAAAGCGAAACCAAGATAAAGCTGTTGAGCTACCCGTCCATCGATATACAAATGAAGCACGAAAAGATATGCCGATGACAAAACTGTAGCCAGCAATCTTAGTTCATTCGCCTTGATAAGTAACCATGTGAAAAGAAGAGAAGAGAAGAGAAGAAGAGAGTTGTGAGAGATGTGCGGTAACATAAGATGTACGAACGAGTGGTGCTTAAATTTATTTCCCCAGCGAACCTGTTTAAAGTGACAGAATGTATGGGTATGTGTTCAAACAAAGCAGCTTCAAGAAAATAATTGTCAACAACACCAAGAGGATAGACTGCAACTCTGACAGACATACAAATGCATGGACAGGCATCGAATAAGCGGGGTAACGCTTATAGCCACACACATGAGCATCAACATCGACATTTTTAAATGGAATTTAATATCTTTGCATGTTTATGGCTGCACCTTCATTATAAGTATTCTTGCGAACTGTAATTTTACCTTCTCGATGTAATGCCAAACTATACGTTTACTCGTCATCATCCGGGCATCACAGCAACTGAAAACTTTATACCTGTCGCCGACATGCAAGTACAGATATGAATATGTCCACATGGATGGAGTCATAGGAATATCGATTCGAATGCATGGATATCTGGACACATGTATTTGTACAGCGTCATGTATCATGTGACTTATTAAAGGTAATTTGAAGCGTTCTAAAAAATGTTGATTGGCTGTTACTTGAGCTTTGTGATCCCATCTATAAATTATATATAAATATATATAAAATACTACCACTTTAGCATCCATTTCAAGATGCTTTGGATCTACGTTATTTTAATGGTGACTCATTTTCCAAATTCAGTCCGAATCGTCCGATTCTGATGGGGAAATGCAAAAAATTTTTGTATGTGTGTCGCTAAAATTTGATATTTCAGTAGGAATGGACATTGAAGTATTTATACCCTACACCACAAGGTGGTGGTTTATGCATGTCCGTCCGTCCGTCCGTCTGTCCATGTATTTTTGTAAACAAAGTACAGGTCGCATTTATTGCCCGATCCAGATGAAATTTTGCAAAGATCTTTTGTTTGGCCCAAGGACGAACCCTATTGAAATATAGCTCCAATATATATCTTCGTCCGATTTGCCTTTTTTTGTGCACTAAACGTGTAATATCAGTCCGAATAGTATGGAATTTTGCATGTACGATCAGATTGGACCTGAAAATAAGTATGCCAAATTTGATCGAAATCGGTTCAGATATAGCTATAGCTCCCATATATATTGTTCATCCGATTTGTTATTTTTGTCCTCCGCAGCCGTAATATGCACTCTGTAAAAACAATATTCGGGGAAATATATCAAATACATCTCAGAAATACATTTGCCAAATTTTATCGAGATCGGTTCAGATTTGGATATAGCTCCCATATATAACTTCGTCCGATTTACCTTTTATTGTACACCAAACTTCTAATATTTGCCCAAATTAGATGAAATTTAGCACTTACGACCGAATTGAGTCTAGAAGCTAGTATATCAAATTTGGTGAAAATCGGTTCAGATATAGCATTAGCTCCCATATATATAGCTTCATCCAATTTGTTATATTTGTTACCCAGAACCGTAATATGCACTCCGTAACAACGATATTCAGGGAAATATATCAAATACAGCTCAGAAATATATTTGCCAAATTTTATCGAGATCGGTTCCGATTTGGATATAGCTCCCATATATATCTTTATCCGATTTCAAATTAATTGTGCACCAAATGGGTAATACAAGTCCGAATTTAAAAGATACTTATAATCATACCGTTATGTTATGCGCAGCTCACAAATTATACCTAAGTGGTGTAGGGTATCATAAAGTCGGCCCCGACCGACTTTAAGACTTTCTTTACTGGTTTTACTGATAAATCTAACCTCGATAATTGTCAAGTTAATAAGTTTTATTTTCAATTTATCAGGGTTACCAGTGTAAAATCATTTATGAAGAGTTTTCCGACTATGTCAGAGGGGAATAGTTTATTCCTATATTAATGTTGAGCAAAACTCTAATCTGATTGATCCAAAAATTGAAAAACTTTGTCATGTTTTATCCGAAATTCCGCACAATATATTTGGTTTTAAAAAACTATTAATTTCTTGCAAGTGAATTGTTTTATGTATGGTCGAAGTTATTGGAAGAGAGGCTGGTAAGCCAATAGTATTTGGTGCAAAAACGCTTTTATGCATTGTTTGCCTTGGGGTACATTCATATTTTTATTTTGTTGCAGTTATCTAATATTTTTATACCACACTAGCTTCGGTACACCTTTTGATTTTATATGCATTCAAAATGGAATATACGAATATTTGTTGGATTAAAAAAATAAAACAAATTCAAAGATTCCAAAAAAAAAAAAAAACAAATAAAAAAGCTGTAAGTTCGGCCGAGCCGAACTTTGAATACGATCCACCATTTGGAACTAATTTGGCAATTCTCAAAAATAATTAAATCCGTTAAAAGTTCTGTTAAAATCTTAAAAACACCGAATTTAACTGTCATATTAGGGTCTATACGACGACGTGGACCTGCATAGGTAACAGTTGTTATAAGCCATTACAATATTCAAATCGCAAACTTAAAAAAAATCGAATATAGGGAGGTACCGTTTTATGGGGGCTATAAGAAGACGTGGACCTGCACGGACAATTTTCTGTTCTAGACTGTATTATGAACTTTAAGTACCAAATTTGAAACAATTCCGGTGAATAATGTCGCTAAAATCATCAAAATACCGAATATCGGGAGGTACCGTTATATGGGGGCTATACGAAGACATGGACCTGCGCAGACAATTTTCTGTCGTAGACTGTAGCATCCATTACGAACTTCAAATACCACATCAGGACGTTTTTCTCCAATTTGTACATTAAATTGATCCAAAATGTTGCAATAGTACTCTAAATTTATTAGTTTACCCTTTTGCAGATTAATCAAAATCAATCAATAAAATACCTTGGAAGTTCCACTTCCTCCAGCTTCAGCCCATTGTTCGGATTGTTCTTCTGCCTCTTAAAACTTAAAACGATGCAGAATGTTCATTCTTATGCGTTTTTGATCGACTGTTAACAAATGCGGCACCCATCTTCCAGAAAGTCTTTTAATCTGTAGTTATTCATGCAAAATTAAATGGACTCGATCATTTGAGATGCCCATGATATTAGCAATTTCACGCACGTTTATTCTTCGATCATTTAAAACCATATCATGCACTTTGGCTACAATTGCTGTTGTTGTTGCTGTTTTTAGACGTCCACTACGTGGTTCATCTTCAATGCTTGTACGACCACGTTATATTTAGGCAACCCAATTTTTAACTGTTGCATATGAAGGAACACTTTCGCCTAACAGATTCACCATATCATTATGAATTTCTTGTCCTGATAAACCTTTTTTATGAAAATACTAGATGGCACGGGCCGCGTTGCCAGCCCGTTGTTTAAGTTTTTAATGCATATTTTTAAAGCACAATAACTCGCATATCTGACTCGTATAAATGGGACAATAAAAATAAATACCCATGACAAAAATGTCAATACATGTTCATGTACCGGTCGATTTCAATTGTTTTAAAAACCTGGTCCTTTTTCTCAGCTATTAGCTTTAACTTGAGAGTTAAAAACCCATATATTACCCATGTAAGAGCTCAGTTAAATTTTTAGTCCAATGAGCTGTAATTTGCAATGTTTAGAAGACGTGCTGAGTGGTTCAGAATAATTTTAGAATAGTCAAAGTTATTAAAGAGTAATTAACTCTTTTACACCCACTACCATATCACCTCAAATTGAGCGTTACATTTTCATAAAGTCTATATTTTGGATTATAGAAAATTCAATGACGATTACTCAATATCCGTCTGTTTGTCCGCCAATCGCTCCAAAGTATTATCTATCGGTGGACCTTTAAGGTACTGTTATATGGGGAAAATACCAAAATATTTCCAAATTTTTTGTTGATGATTCTCTACTCCCAATGAAGCTTATATTTAAAAAACATTTTTAGCCAAATCGAGAGGAAAATGTGGCCAATGCCCTCAGATCAGAAGGTATCTTTATATTAAATAAGGAGGTACTCCGAAACATTGACCTACATTGAAAATTTTCTGAGTAGAGTTTTTCTAGCACCTCAGAAGCTAAAATGTCAAATAAATGATGGTATACTTATAATTTTCTGAAAGGGTGTTTTCTTTATTTTAAAAGCTCAACTTACCAAAATTTGTCGAAAATAGTTTGAAAAGTATGTTCAAAATATAAATATACTTGAAATCGGAATATACTCTTATATGGGGGCTATACGGAAACGTAGACCGACATGACCGCATTTTGTGCAAATGACCTATCGTAAATTTTGCGAAGTACGGATCAAAATATTTGAGGCCATTTGTAAAAAAAGGCCTTAAAAAAATTTGGCTTGGGAACCCACAAACATTTTGGCAGTTTGATCTACTAACCGAAAACTATCCACTTAGAATTTGCAAACCCCCATATTGGTTGCTGCGCAATGTAATCACCTGCGATGTAAATATCTTGAGGGTTTAAATAGGTTGAGGGTTATATTCGGTATTTCACTGCCATATTGCCATATAAAAGAAGTATGTCAACGTTTTGATATGAGCCCCATACAGCGCTGTCGCCCGTTATTATACCCTCCACCATACATAGTATGGAGGTTATATTAAGTTCGTCATCCCGTTTGTAACTCATCGAAATACTAATTTTAAACCCAACAAAGTATATTGTCTCACAAGAAGATCCTTGTGAGAATTTTATTCCCTATATGAGAATTGTATATATAGGTCCACGATATCGTATATCTCCCACATAACGGTACCTTCTATATTCGGTATTTTGATGATTTCAGCTAAATTTTTAATGGAATTGTTTTAAAATCCATACAAGGGGTTCCTTCTGAGTACTTCACCTCCAAGAAGAGAATTGTCTACATAGGTCCATATTTTAGTATAGCGGCCATATAACGGGGGGTACAGATATTCGGTATTTTGATGATTTTTGCGACATTATTAACCGGAATTGTTTCAAATTTCGTACATATAGTTCGAAATCGTTACTAAAGCCTATGAAATAAATTACTTATGCAGGACCACGTCTTCGTATTTTTTTTTTTTTTTTTTTTTTGAAAATCTTCAAGTTTCTTCCAATTGGTGAAGGGTATAAAAAGTTCGAACCTTTTGGAAAATCTTCTAAATTTCCTTTTCCTTTTGGAAAATTCTCTAAATCTTACAACCGCACTTATAAACATTTACATCTTTCTCCACTTGTTATGCTTTCGTTTTACCTCAACGAAAAAAACATAACCATGTAAGTTGGTTTTGTATATTACAACAAAAGCCCTTTCGTCGACGGTGCCTTGTCTATTAATAGAACATTGTTGGCATGTTTGTTTGGGATATCGTACAAGTGGATAAAGATGTAAATGTTTATAAGTGCGGTTGTAAGATTTAGAAGATTTTCCAAAAGAATTTTAGTTTTATATAATTCTTTGGTTCCTCTTCTATTTAGGGGACTGTACCAAAACATTTACCTATGTTGACATTTTTCTGTCAGATGGTTCTCTACTTACAAAGTAGCCTAAATACAGCAAAATCGATTGGAAGATGTGGTCAAGACTCTCGAAATAGAAAAGCCAAGATGCCAAATAATGGCCAAATCAGTTGAAAAACGTGGCCAAGACCACGGTCCAACTGAAATCAGGGATACATTCATATGAGGGTTATACCAAAACGTAGCTCATCCAATATTCTCTTGGGGGTTACAAATTCAATTGAATACAAAATTTTCTTTTCTGACCACACATTAGATTTGAAAGTGGGGATACTCCAATGTGGGGACTTTACTTAAATAAATTCCGATGTGCCAATTATCTGTATGATGGTTCCCTACCCCAGGGTAGCATAAATACAATTTTTTGACAAATCAATTGACGAATGTGGGCAAGACCAAAATGGGCCCTACTCTAAAAATTTAAAATTTTATGCGATTTATTTTTATGTAGAGAACCTCTACCCCCTTAGAAACAAAGATGCCAAATAAGGGCCAAAATATGAAAAAAGTGGCCACGACCCCAAAAATAGCTTAAATCATACGATGGTTATAGAAATATAAATCCGTAAGTTATTATCGATATCATGACCCTCAAAAGCGATTTAAGGTATCTTGAATGTTTGGGAAGAATTTCTGGAAGGATAGAAATCAATTTATGAAAAATTGTATCTTTATTTTGTTCACAAAAAATCCACTGAATTCAATATGATAATACAAATTGAAAAAAATTGACAAAAGAAGAATAACAAATTGAAAAAATCGTAAATTTGTTCGCTGATTTTTTACAGCAAATGTTTAAAGATCCTTACAAAGTTTGTCAATAGAATGTACTATTATTTTAAAATTCGATTACATTGAATTTTTTTTTTCGATTTTTTCCCGATTTGAGAATTTTTGCAATGAGATCTCTTTTTTCGTGATTTTTTTAGCGATTTTGAAAAAGTAATTATCTTTTAATTTTGGCGTGACCGCCTTAAATTATTTAGATATCATCTATTCCGTTTCGCCACCACATAATTCGGTACTACACTTCCATGTAACACGCCATCAATTTCAGTTCCCAAAAAATCAAGTCAATTAAATAAATTGGTATTAACATTCAAATTCAAAAATAAAATATAAAAAACACTACAAATGTACATTAGAAAAAAGTAAGTCAAAATGGAAAAAATCATGCAAAATGAACATTACTATTGTACATTTCAAAAGTCAAAATGAAAATGTTAATATATCACATTTTTACTCGATTTTTTTGGATATTATTCTTTTCGGACAGGAGACAATTCCGAATTTGTATGAATCGTTACAACTTTCTTTTATATATATATAGATTATTAATTATATATATAATTACTAGCTGGCCCGGTCCGCGTTGCCGGCCCGTAGTTTTAGTCTTTAATGTCAATTTTTTAAAGCATTTCACAAATCTTGCTCATATAAGCGGCACAATTTTCATTATAAATAATTTTCATGTACTGGTCGATTTAACAAAGTACATGTATTTTGGATCAGCGTAAAATTCTAGATTAATTTAGTGATGTAATAACTCTATTTCTGTAATAACTCTATTTTGGAACGACTTGGGGTGGAAGCTAACATTTTTGACGCATGTGTATTTTGCCAGGTGATAGGTTAAATTTGTAAATGGACCCTGTCAGTCCATGTTTTCGTATAGCCCTCATATAACGGTACTTCCCTTTATTTGCCATTTTGATGATTTTAGCGACATTATAAACCGGCATTGTTTCATTTTTTATGGGTACTACAACCTAAGACAGAAAATTGTCTGAGTATGTCAACGTCTTCGTATATATTTTGAAAATATTAGCCACGTTTGGCCAAGACCCCGGAAATAGCTGAAATCAGGGGACACCTTCTAAAAACTCAAATTACCAAAATTTTCCAAAAATAAGTTTGAAAAATATTGCAAAAAAATATTTAAAATCGGGGTATATGCCTATATAGGGGGGCTATGCCAAAACGCAGACCGATATGACACATAATTTGTACAAATGATTCCACATGTAACCCATAGGACTACATCAAATTTAAGAAACTATCGTTAGTAATATCAGCCCGAATAGTATGGAATTTTGCACATACAACGAAATTAAAGCCTGAAAATAAGAATGTCAAATTTGATCGAAATCGGTTCAGATATAGCTATAGCTCCCATATGTATTGTTCATCCGATTTGTTATTTTTGTCCTCCGCAGCCGTAATATGCACTCTGTAACAACAATATTTGGGGAAATATAGCAAATACAGCTCAGAAATACATTTGCTAATATTTATCGAGATCGGTTCAGATTTGAATATAGCTCCCATATATAACTTCGTCCGATTTACTTTTTATTGTGCACCAATCGTCTTATATTTGTCCAAATGGGATGGAATTTGGCACATACGACCGAAATGAGTCTAGAAGCTAGTATGTCAAATTTGGTGAAGATCGGGTCAGATATAGCAATAGCTCCCATATATAAAGCTTCATCCAATTTGTTATATTTGTTACCCAGAACCGTAATATGCACTCCGTAACAACGATATTCAGGGAAATATATCAAATACATCTCAGAAATATCTTTGCCAAATTTTATCGAAATCGGTTCAGATTTGGATATAGCTCCCATATATATATTTATCCGATTTCAAATTAATTGTCACCAAATGAGTAATACAATTCCGAATTTAAAAGATACAAATGCTTCGGCATATTTAGTCCTTTGAACTTTAAATTACATATAATCATAGCGTGTATGATTGAATTCTCCCATAAAAACTTTTAATTGTTATGGGGAGCCCTACTAAATAAGCAAAGTGGTGTGGGGTATCATAAAGTCGGCCCCGCCCACCTTAAGACTTTTTTTACTGGTTTTACATATACAATGTCTAATTTTCCATATGTAGTAGTTGCACATATCGTGTGATACGTGAACGACATTTTAGTTGTGAAATACATGTGTAAAGTGCAAACTCACTTTGTCGATCAAGGCGAGTCCCATTTTTATAGATACAATTTAATTTAATCAAAAGTAAATGACATATGTATACACGGTAATATAAGTGACGGCTCATATGTGAAACCCATTCCGTCTGATTATGACTTTAGGAGTATATAAATGTTACTCAGCAGATGTTTTGCAAAAAATGATATATCAGAAAACCTAATCTAGCGACAATTGGTGTTGGAAAAGAAGCAGTTATTCACAGTGGTGATATTGTTATAAGCAAATAAAATGTTAAGTTTTTTATACCCTCCACCATACATAGTATGGTAACTTATAGAAATAATCATTTTAGACCCAACAAAGTATATATTCTTGATCAGCGTAAAATTCTAAGACGATTTAGCCCTGTCTGTCCGTCTGTCCGGTCTGTTTACAGTCAAAACGAATTAAGAGAGGAAGCTAAAATTTTGCACAGATCTCTTTTGTCTGCAGGCAGGTCAAGTTCGAAGATGGGCTATGTCGGTCCACGATATCGTATAGCCTCCATATAATGGTACACCTCGATATTCGGTATTTTGATGATTTTAGCCACATTTTCCAATGGAATGGTCTGAAAATCCACAGAAGGATTTCCTCGGAAGTACTTTATTTTTTGGAAGAGAATTATCTATATAGGTCCACGATATCGTATAGCCCCCATATAACTGTACCTCCCCGATATTCAATATTTTTATGATTTTAGCCACATTTTTCAACGGAATTGTCTGAAATTCTACACAAGGAGTTCTTCGTGAGCACTTTACCCCCTGAAGGGGAATTGTCTATATAGGTCCACAATATCGTATATCCCCCATATAACGGTAGCCCCGACATTCGGTATTTTGATGGTTTTAGCCATATTTTTCAGTGGAATTGTCTGAACTTCCACACAAGCAGGCCCTTGTGAGTACTCTACCCCCTGAAAGAGAATTGTCTATATAGGTCCACGATACCGTATAGCCCCCATATAACGGTACGGTAGATAACCAGTAAAGAAAGTCTTAAAGTCGGACGGGGACGACTTTGTGATACCCTACACCACTTTTCATATTATGTAGAGTTTCACATAACAATTAACAGTTTTTGTGGGATAGTTAAATCATACAAGCTATGATTATAATTTAAGTTCAAAGGACTTAATATGCCGAAAAATTTATATCTTCTCAATTAGGGCTTGTATTGCCCAGTTGGTGCACAATTAACTTGAAATCGGATATAAATATATATGGGAACTATATCCAATCTGAACCGATCTCGATAAAATTTGGCGTAGATATTTCTGAGCTGTATTTGATATATGTCCCAGAATACCGTTGTTACGAAGTGCATATTACGGCAGTGGGGAACAAATATAACAAATCGAATGAACAATATGTATGGGAGCTATAGCTTTATCTGAACCGATTTCGATCAAAATATGGCATACTTTTTTTCAGGCCTAATTTGATTGTATGTGCAAAATTCCATACTATTTGGGCTGATATTACACGTTTGGTGCACAAAAAAGGCAAATTGGACGAATATATATATGGGAACTATATCTAAATTTTCACCGATTATCTCCAATTTCAATAGGCCCAATCGTCCTTGGGCCAAACAAATTACTTATGCAAAATTTCATCTTAATTGAATAATAAATGCAACCTGCGTTTTGTTTACAAAAATACATGGACAGACGGACGGACGAACAGGCATAAATCGACTCAAAATGTGATTATATGCTGATCACCAAAGGAACTATGGGTCTATCTCGTTTCCTTCACCATGTTACACACAAATGCACAAAGACATAATACCCTTACCACTATGTGGTTCATTTCGTTCGGAAGCTAGATTGAACCAATTTTACTCAAATGTATATTATGTTTACAGGACTTTTGGTATTGAAAATGTCCCATACCGTTTTGGTATGGCCCCCATACAACGGCCTCACCCACCTTATGGCTTTTAAAGTGGAACAGGTTTGAATTCAGATACATTTATATTAAAATGTTTCCTTTACCCTAAGGTGGATTTTAAAAATTCGGCCCGACCGAACGCATGTTTCTATAAAATAGACTAAAGTGTCCTATTTAATACCTCACTTTATGTATATTGAAAATTTTCATAAATACTAAAAACAAGTGATCGCGCGGCAACCTTTCATAAGCATTTAATGGATACAGTTCTTACATTTTTATACCCTCCATCATACTATGTAGAGTATATTAATTTTGTCATTCCGTTTGTAACTCCTCGAAATACTCATGTCAGACCCAACAAAGTATATATATTCTTGATCAGCGTAAAATTCTAAGACGATTTAGCCATGTCCGTCTGTCTGTCTGTGTGTCTGTCTGTCTGTCTGTCTGTCCGTCTGTCTGTTGTAATCACGCTATCTTTCGAACAAATTGAGATAGAATTCTAAAATTTTGCACACATGTATATTTTGCAAGTAGGCAGGTTAGGTTTGAAAATGGGCCATGTAGGTCCAAGTTATCATATAGCCCCCATATAACGGTACCTCCCGATATTCGGTATATTGATGATTTTAGCGACACTATTTACCGGGATTGTTTCAAATTTCGCATGTGAAGTTCGTAATGGATATTTCAGCCCATGTCAGAAAATTGTCTGTGCATATAAACAGATTTTTCTTCAAGTTTCGCATTTAAATATTGTAATAACTTATGACAAAGGTTGCCTATGCAGGTCCACGTCGTCGTATAAGCATTCGGTATTTTTAAGATTTTAACAGAATTTTTAACGGATTTTATTTATTTATTTTATTTATTTTTTTTTTTTTTTTGTTTTTGTGGAAATTGCCAAATTTGCACCATGTGGTGGAGGGTATTAAAAGTTCGGCCCGGCCGAACTTACAGCCTTTTTAATTGTTTTAATACCTACTCGTACCTTTTGAAAGGTAAATTCAGTTTTATAAAATGCCCAATCGGAGCTTTTATTACTTCTCTGGAAGGCAGTATGTTAGCAATCAGAGAAACAGGGAGAACCGTTATAGTATTTTGAATTTCAACAGCATCCGCAATTTCATATTATGGACAAAAAGTAATGTGAAATGTTGAAGCTGTGGATGCCTAACAGTCGTAAATTAAATTTCAATAAACATATGGTAGATATTTGGTTTTCGAGATTCCAAAATGTCAAAAGTGTAATTTCTGCTAACCCAAAAAGCCAATCAATATCTGCTGAAAGGGATCATTAAAAGCTAAGTGGGAACAATTCAACAAAATTTGGTAAGGAAGTTTTTGTATTTGATTAGTGTCTCAATTTCATTTGGAAGACATTTTTCAACATTTGCTACATTCCTAGGAGGAAGATATCAAAATGACGAAGTGTTAATTGTAGGTGGTGTAACTAATCGCACCGGCCTCAGCTACTGTCATACGAGGGCAACTTCTTAGCCTAGTATGAACAAAAACCAGTAAAGTCTTTATGATACCTTACACCACATTAGTAGAGCTTCACACAAACAAAAGTTTTTATGGAGAATTTGTGAGAATTAAATCATACAATTAAAGTCCAAAGGAACCAATATATGAAAGAAATATCCTCCTCGAATCGATTTCGACTAAATTTTGTTGAGGAACAATTAACTTGAAATCGGATAAAAATATATATGGGAGCTATATCTCGATAAAATTTGGCAAAGGTATTTCTGAGCTGTATTTGATATATTTTCCCGAATATCGCAACTACGGAGTCCATATTAAATTCAAAAAATCGGATGAACAATATGTATGGGAGCTACAGCTATATCTGAACCGATTTCCACCAAACTGGCATACTGGTTTCTAAACTCAATTTGGTCGAAAGTGCCAAATTCCATTCCATTTGGTGCACAAAAAAAGGCAAATCGGACGAAGATATATGGGTGCTATATTTAAATACTAACCGACCTCGATGAAATTTAGCAAAGGTATTTCGGAGTTGTTTTTGCTATTTTTCCCCGGATGTCGTTGTAACGGAGTGCATATTACGGCTATGGAGAACAAATATAACAAATCGGATGAATATTATATATAGGAGTTATAGCTTTATCTGAACCGATTTTCATCAAATTTTACATACTTGTTTCTAGGCTCAATTCGGTCGTAAGTGCCAATTTCCATGCCATTTGCACTTATATTACACGATTGATGCACAATAAAACGCCAATCGGACGAAAATATATGTGGGAGCTATATCCAAATCTAAACCGATCTCGATAAAATTTGGGAAAATATTTCTGTGCTGTATTTGATATATTTTCCCAAAAATCGTTGTTACAGAGTTCATATTACGTCTGCGGAGGACAAAAATAACAAACCAGATGAACAGTATATATGGGAGCTATAGCTATATCTGAACCGATTTCGATCAAATTTGGCATACTTTTTTTCAGGCCTAATTTGGTCGTATGTGAAAAAATTCCATACAATTCGGGTTGATATTGCACGTTTGGTGTACAATAAATGGCAAATCAGACGAAGATATATATGGGAGCTATATCTAAATTTTTACCGATTATCTCCAATTTTAATAAGGTTCGTCCTTGGGCCAAACAAATGTTGTTTGGAAAATTTCATCTCAATCGGATAATAAATGCGACCTGCATTTTGTTCACAAGAATACATGGACAGACGGACGGACAGACAGACGGACTGACATGCATAAATTGACTCAGAAAGTGATTTTATAAATATCCACAAAAGTAACCATCTATCTCGCTTCCTTATCCATGTTACAAACAAATACACAAAGACATAATATCCTTACCACTATGTGGTGCAGGGTATAAAGAAGGACTTTAAAACGTTAATAAAACTGTCTCTATCGATTACTTTAGGTTGCAAACAAGTAAAATTGATCCAGGTCGAAATTTTCATACACTCCACCATCTGGAAAGTAACTCATATACAAACTTCTTCTTGAAAATGTTACTAAACTTTTAAGAACATTGAATATCTATAAAAAAACGTGAACCTATATAGATAATGTATTGCCACTAGATTTAGAACACCTTTTGACCTCAAAACACCGAATTTGAAGCTATTCCGTTTAAAAATGTGGCTAAAATCGTCAAAATATCGAATATAGGGAGGTAAAATTTTATGGGGACTATACAAAAACGTTGGCCGATATAGCTCATCTTCAGATTTGACCCGCCTGCAGAGAAAAGACAACACTATGGAAAATCTTAGTTTTTATACCCTACAACACTATATGTTGGGAGTATTATAAGTTTGATTTGGCCAAAAATTATGTAACACATCGAAATATTGGTTTCCCACAAAGGAAAGTACATATGGATCTTTTTATCTCCCCGAGCTGAGCCGATCTAGCTATATATGTCCGTCCATCCGTATGTCCATGTTAATTTGTAACAACGCTACAGGTCGCAATATTGGCCCGATCCTCACGAAATTTTGCAGGGAGCTGGGGTTAGAATAGAAGCCCATTGCTTTTGGAGAAGTTCGCATAATATTTAAAGGTTGAAATGGACCAAAAACCAATTTTTCCTGTTTTTTTCTTATTAGCTAGAATGCTTATACTCAAGAATGCTTGGATCGATTTTGACAAATGCTGTAAATTTAAATAAAATCAAAAAAAATCGCATAAGAAATGTAGTAATTTTTTAATTTTTTTCATATATTTTATAGCATACGATTTTTTCAATTTGACTTATAATATTGAAATGTATATTTTGTAATATTTTTCACCTAACAACTTATAATATTGAAATGTATATTTTGTAATATTTTTCACCTAACAACACAGGTTGGGGTTATTATTCACTGAATGCAATTATCGTCCGATCCTCACAAAAATTTTCATAAGCGTTAGGCTCGAAAGGGCTAGGCAACCTTTATATAGGTCACAAATAGACAGCAAAGGATTATAGTTAGCTGTAAAATGAGCCAAAACAACGAACAGCACAGCGGAATGACTAAATATTAGGCAAATGTCCCTGTTCAAAAAGCTAAGGGTGCTCTATAACATAATTTCAAGTGTTAAAGGGTATCAAATGATCGGCCCAGCACGACTATAACCTTTGCTTTTTTGTTTATCCATGCCGCTTGCTCTCCAGCGTAATGGTATCAAACGGACCACGATCCATTTACATAATTAACCTCCATACTGACAAAATAAACGTATGTTCAAAATATTGGCCTTCTTACATTTAATTCTTACGAAAGATAGTGTGATTACAACAGACAGACTGACTATTTTGTAAAGTTTAACACTGATCTGACTTGCTATTCATTGAACAACTGGACATCTATGGATTTACAAGGTTAAAATAACTTGAAAGCAATTTTGACACCGCGCACACCACAAGTTGGTTTGGTTACAATGAATCAAATATCCTTGCAATAGAGTAAGAGGTAACTTCATGGGAATCGGCACGTGTGCTACGAGTCTCATGTGTTATGATTCTCAAACATGCGATGGTCAGTATTCGATGCTTTTACGATGGGTATAGCCCTCGTAATCCATTTCCTATTTCTATTCCAAAATTGCCAATGAATACATACAACGTTACTAAATAAGCGAACCAAACTTGTGATTACATATGTTCTGTACTGTTTCCAGAAGATGCTGTCAATGGGTTTGGTAAATGGATTTCGTGCCATTGTCTCATTAGCGAAAGAGCACTCCAACATCAATTGTGTTATGTAAGAATCTCGTATGTGTGGCCACAGCTTGCCGAGGCGTTTCACCACCATAACGGTGAACTGTAAGGTGTGAATCATTTATCATCTACACATTAAAATACATTTTAGATGTCATGCTGGGCAATAAGCAGTCCGCTAAATCGTTTTTTAAGCTGATCCACTGGGTGTTCAGTACAGATGAGATGTGCCTGTTTAGACAGCAGTGTGAGCTCATGTGTAGAAAATATGGAATGTTCATTTTTAGCTTTAGAGAAGCCGATACTGTCTTGTTATGTTTCAGTTGATAGTAGATGGTTGATACAAAGATCTAAAAAACGATTATGTTAATGAGAGACGCGCAATTAGCGAACCCCATAATTTCTAAACGCTTCCAAAGTTATAGTTTGGTATTTGGAAATTATTTTATACACTTAATGCAGAAAACATAAATATAGCATTAGCAGTACTAATAATAATAAATTAATATCTACATAATTCTACAATACAGATAAATAATAAATCAAATTTTATGAATAACTAGCTGGCCAGGTCCACGTTGCCGGCCCGTACTTATAGTCCTTTAACGCGTATTTTTTAAAGCATAGTAAATCACAATTTTTATTATAAGTAATGACTCTATAGTAATTTCTAAATAAGAATTATTTTTCATGGCAAAAATTATAATAGATGAACGAAAGTTCAAAGTTAAATAAAATGGCATTTGACAAATTGAAGAAAAAGAGCAATAGATTGTATTTTAAAGAAATTAAATTAAATTGTAGTTAAACATTTCCGCCGCCCTTGAAACATCTAGCGATGTTACAACTAAAAAATCTTAACTTATGAAAATAATGAAAATATATATATAATAAATAAGAGGCGTAACCGTCAATTTTGAGCATAAAATTCATTTTATTATTATGATTTTTTATTAATTTTTTCAAAAAAACAATTGATGGTCGTAGAACCATCGAGACAATTGAAAATTGCCTCCAAAAATCAGCTTGATCATATAGACAAATGTTGGCTGATCATCTCTGGCGATCCTACAGTGGACAAGGACCCGATATCACCCAACCAAAAATGGTTAATTAAGCCCAGGGGAACCCGGGACTTGAATAAGTCTGTGACTTTATTACCTTCGGGTACACATCAGGCCCAAGAATGAGCCCCACGTCAGCGGACTTGTGAAATTCGGGATCTGCCAATTGCATCCCGGCATAATGGTCCTTGAAATAGTCGGGGCTGATTGCGACGGCGTGACCACATGCCTTAAGGACATACTTCTGGCAGAAACGCGCAGAAGTTGGGGTGAATCATGAAATGATTGCAAGTAAGTTGGCAATAAAGCTCTTGCCCAACGTTTATAGCATTAAGCTGAAGCTTACTAGCCAGCGTTGAGCATATACGGCTATGTCCAGCACAGGGGTCCAACAGCGCTCTGACTGGTACTTTTCTATCCTGGAAGGATAATATTAACAACCATTGTCGGTCCCAGCCTAACAATGGGCTGAATGGACTGTATAGTCGGAACAACAAAGCTCGACGGCTTGGACGAGACCGGACAAGGAGGAGCGGACAAACTTGGTTTAGAGGACTTCTTTGGAACGGACTTTTTCGAAGTGGGTATATGCGACGAGGTGGAATCTTTTTTACCCGAAGGTCGGACTTTTCCCTTGGATAGGGGCTTTTTGCTGAGGTGAAGAAGTATATGGTGGTCGCCTTTACACTTCTGACAACGATGTGGACTCAAACATTTTCGGAGGTATGTGACCTGCCTACACAATTGGAGCAGAAATGCTCCTGTACCACAAATCGAATCCTTTTTTCGCAGGTCAATTTGATGAACTCGGGACATTCCAGAAGGACGTGCCTCTGTGCGCATAAAACACATTTAGGTCCCTGTTATCGAATGGATCTGGCCACTGTGCATTTCCATTGACGTGTTTCGGCGGAAGTGGAAGTTTTAGTCTCCCGTAGAGGAGCAACCACTCCGCCTTTGGTAGCCACATCTGTCGTTGAAAGTTCGTGGATGACGGGTGCTCCCGTAGAGGAGACGCCGTACCAACAGTCCAGGCAGAGCCTTGAGGAGATGCAGACCTCGCTGGTGCAATCTCCCGTAAAGGAGCAGCGGTGCCTACGCCTGTGGTCAAAAGGCCACTGGTTGAGGCTAGGAGCACCTGAGGGGTAACTCCTGCCGGTTGGGACGAAAATCCCTGATTTGGCGCAAACTCTGCAGTGCAATTCTCCCGTAGAGGAGAAGCAGAGCCTTTTTGATCGGCCGTAGAGCCGGGTGAGTTGGCTGGTAGTGCCGTTGCAGGTTCCCGAAGAGGAGCCGCAGCATTGCTGACCTCGCGTATTTCGGAGTCCTGGGAGCCCAAGGGAATAATGGCATCCTCAACACCTCTCTCTTCATCCGACATTGGGATGTCCTCATATTAGTAAGGAAGGGAAGCGGCCATCTGACTCAATTTTTCCATCTGTAAAAAAGTGGAGATGGCATGGGAGAGAGGTGAACATTTTAATCTTCGTCGGTCAAAATGACCAGCTTAACTACAGGTGGTCTTACGATACCGTTTTCCGTTTTAATATCAGCGACGCGAACGTGACCGTCAATTCCCGGATAAACTTGGACAACGCGACCTAATTTCCACGCTGTGGGAGGTAAATGTTCCTGTCGAAGGACTACTAAATCGCCCGGTTGAATATCGCGTTGCGGATATTTCCACTTGTAACGATGGTGGAGGCTCTTTAAGTATTTTTCTCTCCACCGAAGACAGAATTGTTGTGAGAGCGCTTTTAATTTTCTATACCGGTTAACGATATCCAATGGAAATTTATTTATTATGGGCTCCGGAGGAGCGAGGATCGGAGATCCTATAAGGAAATGCCCAGGTGTAAGGGCTACCGTAGTGTCAAGACTATCACTCATGGGATAGAGCGGACGACAATTTAAGCATGCCTCAATTCTTGTTAGCAATGTAGAAAACTCTTGAAAAGTATAATTGAAATTTTTCGCCATTTTCCTAAAATGAGTTTTAAAGCTTTTAACCGCAGCTTCCCAAAGTCCACCCATATGTGGAGCTCCAGCTGGGTTAAATATCCATGAAAGCTCTTGATAGGAAAACTTTGATCGGAGTTTATCACGAATTTCATTTGATGCTTACTTAAATTCCCGTTTTATCTCTCGAGATGCACCAACGAAGCTAGTGCCGTTGTCCGAGAAGATAGCCTTTGGACATCCACGACGAGATATAAATCTATTAAAAACAGCCAGGAAGGTAGTGGTAGATAAATCCGAGGCTAGCTCTAAATGTATTGCTTTCGTAGAAAAGCACATGAAGACACAGACATACCCCTTTGTAATTTTACAACATCTACCTGTAAAGGATTTAATGTCGAATGGGCTAGCGAAATCGATACCTGTAGAGGTGAAAGGCCTAACCAAAACCGTTCTTTCTGGAGGCAGAGATGCCATAATTTGGGTACAAGTACGTTTCTTTGCTAAAACGCACAATTTGCAATGCCTTATGGTTGACCTAATCAGTGAAGTAGCAGGAGGAATTCAGTTCTTCATGCGAAGCATACGGAGCATTAATTGGTTTCCTCCATGAAGCGAATCTATATGAATTTGTTCCAACAACAGCCTTGCGAATTTACTATGATAAGGTAAGAGAATAGGATGTCGCTCTGAATAGAAGAGAGTCGGAGACTGCGACAGGCGTCCATTCAACCTCATTACCCCTTCTTTATCCAGAAATGGATTTAGATATAATATATCACTTTTATGATTAAGTGGTCGTTTATGAAGTAAGGCATAATATTCTTCTGAATAGTATGCCTTTTGACCAAGCGCAGCAAGACGTAATTTTACTGCTAGGATCTCTGAATTGTTAGGAGCGAAACCCTCATAATGATATTTACCTCTATGAAAAGAATGCGTATTGTGGAAAAATCGAAAGATATATGCAATGGCACGAAATGCTCTATCTATGGAAGAAAATCTATTTAAAACATCATCATAGTCTTTGATAAAAGTGACATGACTTTTAACAGGACGAAGTTCGACCTCAGTGTCAACAGAAACATTTTGAATTTCCCAGTTAGAACTATTAAGGCTTAGCCAATGAGGACCGTGTCACCAAATTTGAGAAGAGGCCAACTCCGAAGGAGAAAGCCCCCTGCTACCTAAATCAGCAGAATTGTCTTCAGATCGAACATGAAACCATTTATTTTGCCCAACATTCTCTTGAATGCGACATACCCTATTTGCAACGAAAGTAGACCATGTAGATGGAGTATTTTGAAGCCAAGAAAGGACGATAGTAGAATCGGTCCAACAAAAGATATTATTAAAAGATATGTCTATTTCACTCAAAATACCCTTGACAAGTTCTGATGCTAATACAGCACCGCATAATACTACTACTTTTGTTTTGCAAGTCAGCAAATTTGTGAAAATTTTCCCATTCGAAGCAACGACGCGAATGTACGCTACCCCCGCGTATGCCTTTTCCGAGGCATCGGAAAAGACATGAAGTTCGACATGACAAAGTGGTGAATATTGGACCAACAAGGAATGGATATGGAATTAACACACTGATAGGACATCACAAATTTGTCCCATTCGCGTTCTGTCGAAAACGGAAGCGAATCGTCCCAACCGATGTTGTCTAGCCAAATACGCTGCATGATGATTTTTGCTATAACAATTACTGGTCCTAACCATCGAAGAGCTTGGCGATGTTTGACAAAACTTCCCGTTTAGTATATTTGGACCGGTGTTCCAGCGGGTTTACACTGAAATAGAAATGGTCCATCTGTGCATCCCAGCAAAAGCCCAGCAGTTTTGTGAGAAAGTGAGTTTGCATCATAGATCTAAGGGAAGACAATCTAAAATTTCTCGATTATTGGCTATCCATTTACGAAGTTAAAACTTCGCCGAAGAAAGAGCACCAATGAGTTAGTCTCTTGATTTTTGCGCTGTCTCCAAATCGTGATAACCGGCCAAGACGTCATCTACGTACATGCACTTCCGAAGGATATGTGCAGCTAGCGGAAATTCAATAAACTCCGAATCGCAAGATAAGGAGCACAGTTTACTCCGAAGGTTACCGTTTAAAGTTCAAAGTCTTGAACGGGTTTGTTGGGAGAATCCCGAAATAAAATTCGTTGGAGAGGAGTATGAGCAGAATCGACCCGAATCTGCCTGTACATTTGCGTTATGTCGCAATTGAATACAAATTGGAAAAGTCTCCATCTTAGAATAAGAAGGACTAGGTCCAACTGAAGAGTTGGACCGACATAGAGAATTCCGTTAAGACTATTCCCGTTGGAAGTCTTGTTCGAGGCATTGAAAACCACTCGCAATTTTGTTGTCTGTTTATCCGGATTAATAACCGGATGGTGAGGAAGATAGCAAACTGTAAAGCTTGCTGACGAAGTCCAAACCAGTCTCATGTGGTCTAATTCTAAATATTCCCGGACCACCCCATCGTAAATGGTTTTAATTTGCGGCTTACTTAGGAGTTAAGCCTCATTTCGAAAGAATTGTCGTAAGCAATTGGTCCTAGAATGACCAAGTTGGCTTGCGAATTCAGGAATGATGGGAAGTGTGACAATATATCTGCCTTCTGAGTCCCGTCGAGTCGTACTTTTAAAATTTTCCTCACATAATTTGTCCGAAGGAGACAAGATAGCGCGTTTTGGAGGTTCTTCCAATTCCCAGAATCGAAGAAGAGTCTTGTTAAGATCTTCTTCCGGAAAGTTGATAGTGGTTGTTAAAACCGTAATTGTAGAATTGGGAATGGGACCAGTAATGATCCAGCCGAAAACAGTTCTCTGTGCCATTAAAGAACCTAAGATGTTCGATTGAATTCCCTGAAAAAAGATTCTAGGATATAAATCAGCGCCTAGTAGAAGGTCAACTGGTCTAGAATCGCAGAAGTTTCTATCAGCCAAACGAATATTTGGCAAACGGGAAATTATGTCACCACCTATTGAAATGGAGGGTAGATTACCAGAAATAGCGGGAACCACTAGAGCTGGGATTTCAAAGAAAATTGATGGGTCGATAGGGAAACCTATGCATAATGAGCACAATTTTCTGGATGTAGTGGAGACACTTTGGTTAACGCCAGAAATCGTCGCTTCGGTCGACGTAGTAGAAATACCAAGACGACGTTGCAAATTTTCAGTGATGAAAGGCGCTTCAGATGCTGGGTCGATCAGGGCACGAGCGGGGAATGTGATGCCTTGGTGAATTAGATTCACCATTGCAGTACCCAAAACAACATTTTTGTTTTAGGTGGGATATACCTGACGAAGTCGAGGGAATATTTGGATTCGCATTATTGGATAGGTTAGAAATTTATGGCGACGGAGCTGCTGCTAGTGTAGAATTTGCATGATTTAACATCTCAAGATGTAAAAGTGTGTGATGCCGCTTATTGCATTTCCCACAACTGTGCTTGCTAACACATTTCTTAACTTCATGACCAACCGTCAGACAGTTCAGACAACAATTGAAGCGTTACAGCACTAAAAAACGACCTTCTATGGATAATTTTTTGAACTCTGGACAAAAACGCAATGGATGAACCAATTTAGGACTGAGAACTCAAGATTTAAAGGAAGAAGCGCTAGAAGACACAGAAGGTACGGACTTTGTTAGGTGAGTCCGCACTTTTCTCTCAACCTTTTTTGACAAGTCAATGCCACGAGACAAGTAAGGGTCTGGATTATTTCCGTAACAAAACGATCCAAATCCTTCCAATCAGACAAAGTCGGCTTGTCTTTGACCGTCTGTTCCCAAAGCGAGACCGTGTGCTTAGTCAATCTTTGAATGCATATGAAGACTAATAAGGGATCCCAGTTTTCCATTTTCCCATTTTTTGTAAGGCACGTAGTTGGTCCAATTTTCGATTTATTGAAGCAATTACGTTTACATATGCCTTATACGCAGCGTCATATTTACATTCGGCGGATGTGATGTCTTCGCTTTCAGCATCTTCAGAAGTTTGGAGATATGTAAGACATTGGTCAAACATTTCCTTCACTTTGCTCCACAATTCCCTTGCCTCAGCGGCCTGAACATCAAGGGAATATATGTCCAACTCTTCCTCTCGAAGAGAAGTAAAGTTGGCTTCAAATTTTACCAGAGCATCAGTTGCTCTGATAAAGAAATCAAGTGGAGATAGTGGAATTGTGAATTTGAAAGCTGTATGAATTCAGCCAAAGAGAACAAGAAATTAATTTAAAAATCGCAAATCTGAAAATATCAGTGTAAACCAGCTTAAAATTGAGTGGAATTATTTATATTTATATTGCAAATATTAGAAGAGCACGAAAATGCTTTTATTTGTTAGTGAATGCTAACAAATACAACACCCAAATAAGAAAATAATTTGTTTGTTTTTGAAAATTTCAATAAAAAAGTAATGAGAAAATGTCAATAAATTTTCTCGGTGTAATGAAAATCGAAAAAAATTTCACTGTGTATCGAATAATACCCACTTGGTTTTTTATGAGTATTAAAAAGTATATATTTAAAAAAAAACTTAACAAGTATTTGCAAATTTGGCAAAGTATGTCTCGTTATGTGCAGAAAACTACACGATTTTCTCTCAGTGTATCGAAAAATATAGAGCATTTGATTTGTGTATCGAAATATACACAGCAAAATTATTTCCGAAAAGAAATAATTAATAAGCCAAAACAAACCGCCAAAAAAATGCAAAAAATATTTATTACTGACTGTAGGGTGCACGGACTGTAAGATGTACGCTACCGTTGAAAATAATAATTATTTTTTTCAAAAAGAATAAAAAATTCAAATAAATATTAAAAAAATAAAAATATTTAATTTATATTTTTATCTTCTTCTTCTATATATATAAAAATCAATTGCTGTTCGTTGGTAATGGAATCAGTTGAAAACGGCTAGACCGATTTGCATTATTTTTTGTACAAACGTTCGTCATACCCCGAGTTAGGTTTTTAAAGAAAAAAATATTGACCACGCCTACTTTACTGCTCACTATTGGTATATTTTTTTTAATGTTCGTCCTACCAGAGTTACGCTTTTATGCAAAGAAAAAGGTGACCACGCCCAACTTTACGTCCGTTTTTCGATTTACCTAAAATCCTATTTGCCAAAATAATGAAGATATCTGCTCCACAGTTAGTATACAACGTAATCTTGACTCTCCCTCCAAGCCTAGGTATCTGTGTGGGTCTGAGGAGCTGCCCACACCCACTTTTTTAGATCTATATGTAAAAATTTTTAAAAAAGCATAGTAAAACTTCAGTTGAGGATGCCTAATTATTTCTTTGTAATTACACTGAAAACGTTTTCAAGAAAGAAAATTTTGAGAAAAGTCTCTATATGGTTGCCATAACAAATGTTCAATTTTGATTAAAAATACTTCTCGAAGCATCAAAACGTTTAAAAGCTCAACATGCTTTTAAACAGTTATTGCTGTTATTGATTTCACAATACTCAAAACATTAAATGTCAAATTACAGTTCGTTCGGTAGAAATTGTAACAAAAACATGCCATAATTTAGTCGACAAAGATTTCTACTTTTTAACATAATTTATGGGGTCCCTAACTTTTATAAACCGATGACACCTTATTTATGATAGTTAAATTAAAGTCATATTTCCAGGATTTCTATTTAGAAATTACGATTGATCCTGAGGTCGGAAACTCCAAAAAATGTACTAGATATGGAAATAATCCATCCAATGCAAAATTCATTGGGACTGCAATCAGTGAACTACCGAATATGAAGAGGTAATGTAATATGCGTACTGTACAAAACAGTAGAGCGAATTGAAAATTTAGTAAGAAAAAGCTTCATACCATCTAAATATTCTTCCGAACCCTTAAACAAACCCGTAACTATGTGCTATCGTAATTACACTACGCCCTAGACAATCATGAGGTTGGGAAATTTTTCGGTTGGTAGATAAAAATACCAAAGGGGGGTGAGGGTGTTCCCGGGTCAAACTTTTAAGGGTCCTTTTTATATAGCTTAAAGATACTATGCGTTGCATAAAGAATCATTTGTACAAAATATGTTTCAGGTTGGTCTGCATTGTGATATAGCCCTTTTTTAATTCCTTAAATGTTGTTTATTTAAGATTTTAGAAAGAACAAAACATTCTTCAAATAATTATAAGTATAAGACCAAGCTTTGGTATAACCCTTATATGAAGGCATCCGCTAATTTTAACTATTTCCAGGATCTTGGTCACATTCTAGTTCATCTCAATGTTTTGTCAATGTCAATGCTACTTTGGCAGAGAACCATCTTACATGGGACTATTATAAATAGTTAATGTATACTGTTTAATAAATGTGCTATATTATTCGGGTTTCCAACTCCCAATTCAAAACCTCTGGCTGGAAAATAAGATCAGGTTTTTTGAAACTCTATAAATCGCCCGGTACGTGAACCTATATTGTCATGTTTGAAATGCATATTTATTTCTCTTTAGTCATTTATACTAAAAATTGTGCCACTTATGTGAACCAGATGTGTGAATTATTATGCTTCAAAAACTATGCGTTTAAGACTAAAACTACAGACTGGCAACGCGGTCTGGACCAGCTAGTACTATATAATAATAACGAATAATATTATTAAATATCGAAACGACCGAATGTAGGCTGCACTATATACGGACCCAAACAATTTCCAACAGAACCGTATGTTTCCAAAAAATTATTTTAATTTTTGGTCCGAACAGACCTAATAAACGAATTTTCAACTTTTTGCCCGAACAGACCTATTATATGTTGTATTTGCCCAGCAAACATTTTTTCCGATTTTCTTCCGAATTCGGAAAAAAACTCTGCACAAGTTTCCGACTCTGATGTCGAATTCGGAAAGAAATCGGAAAAATATTGTGTGAGATTGTCCAAGATTCTGAAAGATTTTACCGAAAAAATTCTGAAAGAACGTAAGAGTTTCGGGGCGAATTCGTATAGAATTCGGCAAAGAAAAAAGGAAAATTCGGAGAGATATAGGATGTCTGATACGAAATTTGGAAAATTTTCGGATGTTTGATACGAAATTCGGAAAAAAAATCTGAATTTGTTCTATAGTTTTATCGGAAAATCGGAGAAATATAGGATGTTTGATGCGACATTCGGAAACGTATCGGATGTTTGATTCGAGATTCTGAAAATTTTCGGATTTTGATTCGAAATTCGGAAAAAATCTGAATTTATTCTATAGTTTTATCCGAAAATCGGGAAATATTCGAATAATTCATTGATACGAAATTCGTAAAAAAATCTAAATTTATTCTATAGTTGTAATCGAAAAACCGAAATAATAAAACTTTATCTAGTTTTTAGATAATTGTTTATGTTTATATTTTTCAATTTAATGACAGAACATTTGTATTCAGTTTTTCTTTTTTGTAAAATATAAGGAATACGGAAACTAATATATAAAAAAACATAAAAAGTTGCAATTCAATGTAAATCAATATAACTAAGGGTGGAAATATAAAAAGCGCATATTTGGCTGGCTCAAGTTATCGGCTGGCTTATTCGCAGATGAACAAAGGAGTTTAAGGTTGACTTAGTTCGATTTTGGCCCAGCTTAAGGTTTGTTAAGCCTATCTTTAGCCGAGTTGAAGAAAGTTTTATATGGGTTTATATGGCACTTCCTATAGTTCCCGGAATATGTTCCAATGCCGCATCTAAATAATAACATGTAAAAAAGCAGTAAGTTCGGCCGGGCCGAACTTTGAATAACCTCCACCATTTGGAACGAATTAGAAAATTTTCAAAAAAATACAATCCATTAAAAATTCTTTTAAAATTTTTAAAATATCGAATATAAGAAGGTGCCGATATGTGGGATATACGATATTGTGGACCTATAAAGACAAATCTATGTCTGCGTGTAAAGTACTCACAAGGAACTCCTTGTGAGGATTTTCAAAATATACGTTATCGTTAACCTATATAGAGAATTCTCTGTCGGGGGGTAAAGTGCTCACAAAGACAATTCTTTTTGAGGGGGTAAAATTTCCACAAGGGACTCCTTTTGTGGAATTTCAGACAATTCCAATGTGCATAAAATCATAAAAATACTAAATATCGGGGGTACCGTTATATGGGCGCTATACGATATGGTGGACCCATATAGATAATTCTCTCTCAGGGGGTAAAGTATTCACAAGGACCTCCTTGTGTAGATTTTCAGACAATTCCGATAAAAAATGTGGGTAAAATCATCAAGATACCGAATATCTGGGGTGCCGTTATATGGGGGATATACGATATCGTGGACCTGTATAGACAATTCTCATATCGTGCCACGAAAACGGAGACCTAGTCAGTTTGAAAAATAAGTTTAAAATGTTCATATGTAAAAGTGTTTACATTGTCATGGCGTTGATTTTTTAAACCGCGTAGCTAAACAATTCAAGATATTAATAAAAGTAGTAATTGTAGAAAGGTACTTACTTACCATAGGGTACTGAAGGTCCAAATCTCCCTTTAATTTTCATTTTAACTTTTCACTGCAACATTCTGCACTCGTGCTGCGTTCAAATTCTGACGACAAACTGATCATAATCAAAAAAAAAAACAAAAAAGTTGTATACACAAAATTCTTCAAATAATTTCAACTCTGCACATGTACTAGGAAACTTTTCGAAAGGAACGGTAAAATAAATCTCAGCAGGAAAAATTGAACTCTCTGCTAATGTCAGAATTTTTGTGTTTTTTTTTTTAAAAGAAACAAAAGAAACGAGTATGTGCAGATTACTCGGAAACTTTTCTGGAGTAACATTAGAAAAAGAGTTAACTCTCTGTATACGCTGTTCTTTTCTCTTTAGCTTTGTTTTGTTCAAACAAAACAAAAGAAACGAGTATGTGCAGATTACTCGGAAACTTTTCTGAAAAAACGGCAGAAAATCTCGACAAAAAATCGGACATCAGAGCCCTCGGAAAAAATTGTTAGCTGGGTGGTTACTGATTACCTATTACAAATCAACCAACCACAGAGTACACAGCACTATTATGTGATTGTATTGTTGTTGTTGTACTGTTCAACAGTAAAAGGTGTGTCTGGTTACCCTAAAATTTGTAACAATTGTTACAAATTGTTACTGGAAATCGTCTGTTAACCCGAAAGTTCTGCAAAAGAGAGCGGTTGGAGAGAGACATTTTGACAGTTTTTTCAGTGAGAGTTTGCAAATTCTTGCTGGACAAATTTCTTCTTGCAATCACTTGCAACTCTTCTTCTTCTCATTTATCGACATTCAATCAGATGTTTTCTATTGTTTTTTTTTATTTATTTTTGTACTTTTATTTGAAAATGTTTTTTTTTTTGGAATTTGAAAGACTAATTGTTTTTGGAGAACAACTTTAAAAAAACGTGGAAAACGTAAATATTGATATGTAATGAAGAAATAAAAGACTATTTCCAACATTTTTAGACAATCACCATTAGCGACACATTTAAAGGATTCCGGGGAACACATAAAATCTATCCTTCTTTTATTGCTCATGTTTGTATTTTATTGCTAATGTTCTTTTTATTTATAAAACTTTTAAAATTGGTGGTACTTCCTTTCTTTTAATTCTTTTAATGGGAGGCAAATTGGTTTGTTTTGACGAAACAGCTGATTAGTTGCAAGCTTCTGCAGGAATACCGTCTGCTTACTTTTCGCATTTTCCTTGCAAAAGAGAATAAAACTACCTTACTCTCTCAGAAAGATGTTGCTGGACAATTCCTGCAGGAAAAGTAACCAGACACACCTAATGTTGTTAGTGTTTACTTTGTTCTTCTTTATGCCAAAGATCACAAAATAAACAAACACAACCACAATAAAAGCACTGATCACTGCTTATGTATTGGAATAAACACTTTTTGCTTATATTTTTTTCTCGTATAACACAACAAAGAGCGGGTATTAAGAGTGTAGTATTCTTGAAGAGAATTATTACACGAAATAAAAACCGGCACTGTTGGAAATGTATGAACAAAACGAATTACCGACGGACGGACACTTGTAAAAACGACTGTAGTTAAGCACTTTGCTCGTTGTTTTTGTAATTTAATTTTTATTTCAAAACGAAACACTCGCAGCTTATGCTCACTAAATGGACGGTACGTACCTTTTTAGTGATGTAGTGATTGTTTCAATAAAAATAAATGAAGAGATGGATGATTAGGCCGCAAGTGTGTGATTGTAGGCACTGGTAGGTGCTTGCTGCTTTGACGAAGTCAAACCTTTGCAAAAACAAAAGAGACACAGGTTAGTTTTTTTTTGTTGCTGGAAGCACGTATCTCGGCTCGAAGAGACCAAAAATGTTGCGGAGCAGCGAAAATGAAAAAAGGAAAATAAAACACAGGATAATTAGAATTTTTGTATAATAAAAATTGGCGGTTTTATTAGAAATATTAGTCGGAAAACTTATATTTTTTACCTTTTTACAATGGGTGTTGTATGTTGTTGAGCGAAAATCCGAATAACAAGTAAGTTAAAAAGTAGCGAGCAAGCCTAGATGTCACAAGAGAGGTGCGAATTGATCATTTTTACTCGTTACAATTTGTCATCACTAACTTTAAACGAAAGTTCAAAGTTGAATAAAATGGTATTTGACAAATTGAAGAAAAAGAGCAAAGGGTTGTATTTTAAAGAAATTAAATTAAATTGTAGTTAAACACCCATTAAGTCCATATTTCCATCATAGTATAATTCAATGACGATAAAACAAATGTTCGGTCCTGTGCTACTTTCTAATATTCGTAATTTATTTTATGTTTCTGCCACAATTTCTGACTAAATGAGTCCAAGTTTGACATTTCGGAGTCAAAATACAAAATTTTCACATTGATTGGGAAAGTGGACTTGGGGGTACACATTATGTGGTGACTTTACTTAAAATGCCTATGTGGGCAATTATCTCCAGAGTAGCATAAATACAATTTTTAGCCAAATCAATTGATGAATGTGGTCAAAACCAAGATGGACCCTATTATATGTAAAGAGCTTTTCTTCCCTCTTAAAAAATGAAAACAATGGCCAAGACCCCGAAAATAGCGTAAATCACATGATGATTTTACCAAAAATTATAATTTTTTGCAAGGATGGTTTCTTCTCAAATTACCAATATTTGCCGAAATTTGTATGAAAAAAAAAAATATAAAATATACTTGAAATCAGGTTGTATCCCTATACAGGGGTTTTGACCCATATTTTGACCTGCAAAAACGATTTAACGTATCTTAAATGTTTAAGAAGAATTTCTGGAAGAATTTCTTACTAAATGTCCAATTTGCTCTACTATTTTGCACCCTTTACATTCGGTATTTCGCTGATTGCAGTCCCAATGAATTTTGCATTTTGAGTTCTCATTGGACGGATTATTGTCATATGAAAGAAGTAGATCCACGTTTCGAAATGAGCCCCATAACGCCTTGTATGTCATTTATGTTTGTTTAAATGTGATCGCATTTTCCAGGTGAAGCACGATGTAGGTCCTGGAGTTGAAATCTATGTGACAATTTTAGACATATTGTGCACTCATTTCATTTTTAATATTATTTAGCTCTACCTTACCTTTTATTGTACCATGGTAGAAGTCATGCAATCATATGTTTACTATTTTTTCTAAAATTATTCATTTGACAACATTTAATAGTAAAAAATCAATAGGAATTTATTTATTTACACAAATGTGAGATGGGAACCTGTTTTTATGCATTGAAATTCGACAAGGTAAATTATAGAAAATGCAGAGATGGGAATGCTTATTTGAAACGACTTTACCTTCTTAATTTTTCCATGATCAATACATACAAAAAAAGAAGAAGTTACTGTGCTTATAACTCAAGAACGGCATATCTTGTTTTGGCGATTCAGACCAATATGGAATGGTCTCTTAGAAAAAAAGGATAAAATCCAAAAATCGCGTGTAAATGTGAAATTTTAATTTAAAATTTGGAATGTATAATTGTAATTTTTACTGCGTTTGTCGTGTTTGCTTAGTTTGAATGCGATGGTGTTGTGTTTTGTATAAAGCGGCAACGGACAATATTGTTATTTGTAGATATATGTATATAAAAGAAAGTTATATTGTTACTACGCTTATAATCCGAGAACTGTTGCACTGATTTGACAATTGAAATCGCGAAAAAAATTTCGTGTAGCAAATGTTCATCCAATTAAAATGTCCATAAAATGTTTTCGTGTAGCAAATGTTCATCCAATAAAAACCCAAAATGTTAAATTACAGCACATTTTGTCAGAAATCGGGATTGGGATCAGTGATGTTCCGGATATAAAGATTTTCCCTATATGAGGCAATATAAAAGGGTGATTTATATGCTCTAGGAACATGATAAATGAATTTGACTTAAAATCTGTAGATACCGTTATACTGAGGTTGTGCCTAAAAATAACCAATACACCAAATTAGTCCGGTAAATTTGATTCGAAAAAACTAGCCGAAATAGTCGGCTACGCCGGTGGGCCATCGTTACACAATTATTGACGAAAAAGATTTCTCATATCTAAATATTAGAGTCTTGATGGGAGGATTCCCAAAGTATATTTGTGGTATTGCAACTGATGACATCTTATGATTGTGGCCATTAAAGAGGATTCGGAAAATATGATTAGGTCCTTCCAATCCCAATAGGTGAACGAAACCTACACTACCACAAGGTGGTCAGGGTATTATGTCTTTTTGCATTTGTTTGTAACAGGCAAAAGGAAACGAGATAGACCCAGAGTTCCTTTTGGTGATCTGCATAGAATCACATTTTGAGTCGATTTATGCATGTCCGTCCGTCAGTCTGTTCATGTATTTTTGTAAACAAAGTGCAGTTTGCATTTATTGCCCTATCCAGATGAAATTTTGCACAAATCATTTGTTTGGCCCAAGAACGAACCCTATTGAAATTGGAGATAATCGGTCAAAGTTTAAACATAGCTCCCATATAAATCTTCGTCTGATTTGCCTTTTATTGTGCACCAAACGTGCAATATCAACCCGAATTGTATGGAATTTTGCACATACAACCAAATTAGGTCTGAAAATAAGTATGCTAAATTTGATCGGAATCGGTTTAGATATAGCTATAGCTCCCGATTTGTTATTTTTGTCCTCCGCAGCCGTAATATGCACTCTGTAACAACAATATTTGGGGAAATATATCAAAAACAGTTCAGAAATACATTTGCTAAATTTGATCGAGATCGGTTCAGATTTGGATATAGCTCCCACATATATCTTTATCCGATTTCATATTAATTGTGCACCAAATGGACAATACAAATCCGAATTTAAAAGATACAAATGCTTCGGCATATTTAGTCCTTTGAACTTTAAATTTTTCATTATAATGATAGCGTGTATGATTGAATTCTCCCATAAAAACTTTTTAATTGTTATGCGGAGCTCCGACCCGGGCCGACTTTAAGACTTTCTTTACTGGTTGTGGTTTCTTTTATTCGGTCTTTTAGTTTTTTTATACCCTACAACACTATGTGTTGAGGGTATTATAACTTTGATTGGGCCAAACCTCGAAACATTGGTTTCCAACATAGGAAAGTATACATGGATCTTCCAATCTCGCGAAGCTGAGACAATCTAGCTATGTATGTCCGTCTGTCCATGTTAATTTGTGATCACGGTCGCAATTATTGTCCGATCTTCACAAAATTTAGCATGGATGTGGGGTTATTTAGGGGTATTTAGGGGTTGAAATGGACAAAAAACAGAATAATATTCTGATTTTGCAGTTGCCCTACAGGTCGCAATTACAGACCAATCGACGCGGAATTTAGCATGGGGCTAGAGTTTAGGGCTGGTCAGAAGGCTACCATTTTGTTTGGTCCTGGTAGAATATTTAGCGGGTAAGATAGACCACAACTTGTATGTAAAAAATAAGAACATTTCCACTAAACCGCGAATTCTACCGAAATCACAAATGTACAAAAATGTCACTTCTGACCGTAACATTGATGCTCATATCCAAGATATAGCATATTTAGCAAAATATCTGTAATCTCATATATAATGAAGGGGATTTTAGTTAGACCGGTTATAACTCAAGAACTGCTGGATGGATTCTGAAAATTCGGAATGTCTTCTTGTCAGAAAAGAATAAAATATAAGAAAATCGCGTAAAAATATGCCAATAAAAAAAGTGAATATTTTTTTATATTTTTGTCATATTTTTTATCGCATGCGATTTTTTCATATTTGACTTACAATATTGCATTTTCGTTTTGTAATATTTTTCACCTTATAACACTATGTTTTTGGATTATTATAAAGAAATTTTGCATGTGAATAGAATTAGGGTCAGAATTAAATCCAATTATTTTTCAAGATATATATTTAGGGGATCAAATGAACCAAAAATTACAACTTTCCTGATCTTGAAGAGGCTTTACAGGTCACAATTAAAAACCAATCGACACGGAATTTTGCATTAAGTTAGAGGTTAGCACAGTCGTAGTAAAAACTCTTACATTCTTGCAGTTCTTGAACACACCGTCCGTCTGTCCATGTATTTTTATACCCTCCACCTTGGAAAGGAGGGTATATTAACTTTGTCATTCCGTTTGTAACATGTCTAAATATTCGTCGTAGACCCCATAATGTATACATATTCATAACCAGCATAAAATTCTAAGTCGATTCAACGATATCCGTCTGTCTGTCTGTTGAAATCACAATACAAGCCACATTATTTGACGTAGGTACCTCCCGATGTTCGTTATTTTTATGATCTTTGCCGCATTCTTACATGGATTTGTCTAAAAATTGGTTTTTGTTGGTCATAATGGGATCTAGCTGCGGTGGCGAAACATTGCATGTATAGGTCCACGTTTTGGTATAGCCCCCATATAACGGTACCTCCCGATATTGGGTATTTTGATGATTTTGCCACATGTTTTCATGGATTTGCCTAAACATTGGTATTTTTGTGTCCTAATGGGTTTTAGCTCCGTTGGCGAAACATTGTATGTATAGGTCCACGTTTTTATGTAGCCCTATATAGCGGTACCTCCCACGAATATGTCTAAAAATTGGTATTTGTGGGTCATAATTGGTTGTAATGTTTCCATTACCCTAAGTTGGAGGGTATTAAAAGTTAGGCCTGGCCGAACTTAATGTTTTTTACTTGTTGTAAACAAAGTACAGTTCGCCTTTATTGCCCTATCCAGAAGAAATTTTGCACAAAATCATTTGTTTGGCCCAAGGACGAACCCTATTGAAATTAGGCCTGAAAATAAGTATGCTAAATTTTATCGAAATCGGTTCAGCTATAGCTCCCATATATACTGTTCATCCGATTTTTTATTTTTGTCCTCCGTAGCCGTAATATGCACTCTGTAACAACAATTTTTGTGGAAATATATCAAATACAGCTCAGAAATACATTTGCTAAATTTTATCGAGATCGGTTCAGATTTGGATATTCGTCCGATTTACCTTTTATTGTGCACCAAACGTCTATTATTTGTCCAAATGGGATGGAATTTGACACTTACGACCGAATTGAGTCTAGAAGCTAGTATGGCAAAAGTTGGTGAAGATCGATTCAAATATTGCTATAGCTCCCATGTATACTGCTCATCCGATTTGTTATATTTGTTACCCACAGCCGTAATATGGACTCCGTAGTAACAATATTCAGGGAAATATATCAAATACAGCTCAGAAATGTATTTTCCAAACTTTATCAAGATTGGTTCCGATTTGGATATAGCTCCCATAACTTTTTGTCGAATACCTGTACATTACAGTTTGTTAAACTTTGTATTGCCCTCCTTTATAGTTTTTCAACAACATTGTAAACAAACTCGGGACCGATAAACACCAAACAGTTGATACTTTGAAGCTGAAAACGCAATTAGGTGACTACTCAAGAACTAATGGTGCAAACAAAGGAGTTGTATATTTGTTCACCCTTCGCTCCTCTGTTCTTCTACGAAGAATTCAGCCCACGACTCAAGTCAGTCAAACTAGCGTTTTATATATTCGATAGCATGGTGGAAGAATACAGTTGGTAGCATCGACACAGCTGGTGAGACAATGAACTGTCAAACCAATTTAGAAATTGAAAATTTTGAATGAGAAATTCTTCAAATTCGTTAAAATGGTTGGAAAATGAATATCATAACAAACTTCCATTGACGCCATAAAAGAAACATACAAAAATGTACTTATTTTTGAAAAAACATTTTTAAAACTTTCACAAATCAATGTTACCAAGCGTTGATGCATCTTCTACCATATTCGATAGTAAGTGATTATTGACTAATTTGTAAACTAAGCTTTTCATATGTAAATATTTTAGGCATGAAAATAATTTTTATTTGACATATTCCACTTAGCAAATGAGACTACCTCCAATGCTTTGCCATGATTGTGTGTATAATAGGCCTGAATTTTTATTGCAAGTTATACGGTTACATATAAAGAAGTAAAACATATAAATTCGACAATGAAGATATATCTAATATATTTAAAATATAAAATATGTTACAGCGTTATCCAAGATTCGACATAGTGTACACAAATATTCAACTTCCCCACAATGATGAAATGTTTTGCACGTTCGTATTACCCAAATACGCCAGGTCCATATCTTTAAATCTACCAACTAATAACGTTGTTAAAACTAATACAAAATTTTCCTTATTGTTATATGTTATGTCTTAATAGTGTGGAGAAAATGTAGACTAAGTACGTCGAATTCTAGGTAACGCTATAAAATAATTATGTACCTCCCAGTAATAATATTTAAAAACAAATAATGTTCTTCTGATCAATAAATTTACATATACATATATGTGCATTTTTTTTTTTTAAATTCTGCGTTAAAAAGTCTTTTTATTTTTGAACAAGCCATTCTTTTGAATATTTTTCTATTGGTACTTTCGTTCGTATTTTTCATTTACGTAAACCAAGAGCATAAGAAAAAGCAAAAGCATTTGTTTCATGACAGACCACGGTGCAATTATTGAGGTAGCAGCAAAACACAGCTGACTTGAACCTACAGTAATACAGGTGTTGCGGAGCAGTGTAATTAAAAAAATAAACTTTTGATACACTCCACCATTTGGAAGGAACTTATAAACCGTCATATGGGGGCTATACGACGACGTGGACCTGAATACAAACATTTTTGCCATAGGCTGTAGCACACATTACAAACTTCAAATACGAAATTTGAAATAATTTCGGTGAATTATGTTGTTAAAATCATAAAAATATCGAGTATCGGGAGGTACCGTTATATGGGGGCTATACGAAGACGTGGACCTGCATACAAACATTTTTTGGTTAAAGGCTGTAGTATCCATTACGACCTTCAAATACGAAATTTTAAAAATTTCAGGTAAATAATGTCGTTAAAATCATGTAAATTCCGAATATCGAGAGATACCGTTATATGCGAGCTATACGAAGACGTGAACCTGCATGGCCCAAGAATAACAAACAAATGGACAGACGAACATCACTAGATCGTCTTAGAATTTTACTCTGATCCAGAATGTATACAGTTTGTAGGGTCTATTATAAATATTTCGAGGGTTTAGAAACGGAATGACAAAGCTAATATACCCTCCATAGAATGGTGGAGAGTATCACAAGAAAAATGGCGATGGGATGACAATTACCCACAATTGGGAGAAAGGCGACCATCGTGCTCAAGTTTTCAATATCTGCGAATAAAGTGAAGATGGATCGGTGAAGATAGAACAATTATCTATTCTTGGTCGGTCAGAATGACTAGCTTAACTACCGGTCGTTTTCCCGTCCGCGACTCTAACATGGCCGTCGATTCCCGGATAGGCTTTTACGACGCGACCGAGTTTCCACGAAGTGGGAAGTAGTTGTTCATGTCGAAGAACTTCTAAATTATCCGAGGCAGAATTTTTGGGAGAGCGCTTGCAATTTTCGATACCGGTTAACGATATCCAAGGAGATTCATTTATGATGGGGTCTGGAGAAGCAAGGATTGGAGACCCGACAAGAAAATGTCCAGGTGTAGGGGCCACCGTATAATCAAGACTATCATTCATTGGCCAGAGGGGACGAGCAGCTTCCCAGAGTCCACCCATATGTGGAGCTCCGGTAGGGTTAAACATCTAGGAATGCTCTTAGTAGTGAATATTGGAACGGAGCTTCTTACGGATTTCATTTAATACCAGTTTACATTCTCGTTCTAACTCTCGAGATGCACCAACGAAATTGGTACCATTATCCGCGAATATAGTCTTGGGACATCCACGACGTGAAATAAGCCGTCCGTCTGTGGAAAACACTCTAGCTTCCGTACGAATTGAAGTAGATTGATAAAGTTTTACTCAAATATATATTATGTCTGCAGGACTTTTGGCCATGTATGTCCACGTTTTACTATAGCCCCCATATAACGGTACCTCCCGATATTCGGTATTTTGATGATTTTAGCGACATTATTCACCGGGATTGTTTCACATTTGGTATTTGAAGTTCTCACTGGATACTACAGCCTATGAAAGATTATTTGTACAAATTATTCCTCATGTAACCCCTAGGACTGTATCAAATTTAAAACTTTATCGTAACTTTTGCGGAGTATAGGGCAAAATATTTGCGGACCTTTGTGTATGGGAAAATTTCCTAACTCCAAGATTGTCTGCGGAGCAGTGTAATTGCTGACGATAGCGCAAAGTGCCAGTATAACGTTACCTATGATTTAAGGTTACTTTTAATGGTTCGGAAGAATTTTCGGAGTATATGAATCCTTTTCAATTCACTCTACTATTTTTTATTGTCCGCATATTACAGTGCTTTTCATATTCGGTATTTCACTTATTGAAGTTCCAATGAATTTTGCATTTTGAGTTCTCATTGGATGGATTACTTCAATATCTAATCAAAACTCAAAATTTGGGTATGGGAGCCATATAACAGCATGTATAGAAAATATGCAAACTTTCTCGATTTTTTCGGATTTTTTTCAATAAGAATTTTCAATTCCAAAAGGCATTCTGAAACAATTCTACACAAAATTCCATATCATAATAGAACAGTCAATTTTTTTCAGTTCCGGGGTTTTTCTCAAAATTTTCTTTAATGGCAACGTTTCCACCGTAATTACAAATAACCAAAAAAACAATATGAGTCAAATCGGCCCAGCCGTTATCAACTGATGTGTTACTATACATTTTCAAATGTTTTACACATAAATTTAACGAAGTAGATGTCGACAGTTCCTCTGACCCCAAACAGATACCGAGGGTTGGAGGGAGAGAGTCAAGATTATGTCGTATACTAACTGAGAAACATATATCTTTATGATTTTGGCAAATATTATGATTTTAGATAAATCGAAAAAATGATCCTTTTTCCTTTGCATAAAAACCTAAATCGGGGTAGGACGAAAATTTAAAAAAATATACAAATAGTTCTAGCCGGTCTCAAGTGATTCAATTACCAACGAACAACAATTGGTTTATATATAGTTTAAAAATAGGCGTGTTCAGTTCCTCAGCCCCCAAATTAATACTTAGGATTGGAGGGAAAGTCAACAGTATGTCGTGTAATAATTTTCAAACCGGTATCTTCATCATTTTACAAATATAAGAATTTAAGATAAATCGAAATAGTGGGCGTAAAAGTAGGCGTGGTCAATATTTTTTTCTTTAAAAACCTAACTCGGGTACGACGAACGTTTGTACAAAAAATATGCAAATTGGTCTAGCCGTTCTCAACTGATTCCATTACCAACGAATAACAATTTATTTTTATATATGTAGAAGATAAAAAATTGTTCGTTGGTATTTGAATCAGTTGAGAACGCCTGGGATGGTTTGGATAATTTTTTTAAAAATGGTTGTTCTATGCCGAGTAAGGTTTTTATGCAAAGAAGAAGTGATTTACCTAAAATCCTAATATTTGCAAAAATCGTGAAGATATCTGTTCCACATTATTCATATCCTCGGTAAATTCTTCCGAACCCTTAAAAGTAATCTTAACTCACATGTGTTGTTATACGGGGACTATGCGCTATCGTCAGTTATTACACTGCGGGAAATTACACTTGGAAAATTGTTCGGGTCCAACGTTTTTAGGGTCCATTTTATATAGCTCAACCGTAGACAAAGGGCCTCAAATGTTTTGATCTATACTCCGCAAAAGCTACGATAAAGTTTTAAATTTGATTTGCTACATGGGTTACATGAAGAATCATTTGTACAAAATATGTATCAGGTCGGTGTGCAATGTGATGATACAGCCCTATTCAAATTCTTCAAATGTTGGTAATTTGATATTTTAGAAAGAACAACACATTCTTTCGAATTATTATAAGTATAGCACTATGCTTTGGTATAACCCTTATATGAAGGTATCCGCTGATTACAGCTATTTCCAGGGTCTTGGTCACATTTTTCAATTGATTTTACCCTTGTTTGGCATCGTAGCATCTAAGGGGTTAGAAGACCTCTTCGCGGAAATTTTTCAACGTCAATGATTCGGAGAAACGTCCACATAAAAGTACCTCCTGATTTTTCCTATTTCGAGGGTTTTGATTATATTTTCGAATAGATTAGGCTTAAAATGTGTGTTTAGGCTAATATGGGGGTAGAGAACCATCTTACATGGGCTATTATAAACAGTTGATGTATACTTTTTTAAATATGTGACTTATTATTTAGGTTTTTGACTCTCAAATTAAAATCTCTGTCTGAAAAATAGGATCAGGTTTTTTGAAACACTATAAATTGTCCGTTACGTGAACCTGAATTGACATTTTTGCGATACGTATTTATTTCTATTTAGTCGAGTCATTATTTATACTAAAAATTGTGCCACTCATGTTAGCCAGATCTGTGAATTATTATACTTTAAAAACAATGCATTAAAGACTAAAACTACGGGCCGGCAACGCGGACCGGGCCAGCTAGTTGTTTATAATTTGGTATTTAAAAATTGTCCACGTCTTCGTATAGACCCTAATATAATGCCTACATTCGGTATTTTTAAGATTTTAACAGGATTTTTTTAACGTATTTTATATTTTTCAAAATTGCCAAAATCGGTTCAAATGGTGGAGGTTTTTTTTTATTTGTTTTTACTAAAGTGCATAGTTTACAATGTGTTATTGTTGCTCTATTCTACGAAGTAGCACGAGGAATCTAATATTCCAGACGAAGTATGTGAAGCATTAACTGACTCGTGCATGGACTCTATGTAAAATTGTTCCAATAAAAGTTTTGCGAATCTACTAGGTATTATAACAAAATTGGATGATGTTCAGAAGCGGGGAGAGTTGAACGTCCATTTAAGCGCTTTGCTCCTGTTTCATCCAGAAATGGATTTAAAGATAAGATTGAACTGCTCGAATTGAGTGGCTTTTTATGTATAACACAGTAAAAAAATAATTTTTGAGCTAAAGCACACAGGCGAAATTTGACTGCTTGAATTCCAGAATTAGTGGGGGTGGAACTCTCAAACTGGTATTTGCCTCTATGAATAGAATGTGTATTATGGAAAAGCCTAAGAATACATTCTATGGCGCGGAACACTTTTAACTGGGCGAAGTTCGAGATCAGTGTTAAGAGCAAAATTTTGAATGTTCCAATTTGAACTGTTAAGACTTAGTCATTGTGGTCCATGCCACCAAATTTAAATGAGGCCAACTCCGAAGGAGAAAGACCCCGAACTGCTTAAGTCTGCAGGATTGTCATCAGTCTGAATGGGGACCACTTATTTTGCCCAATATTCTCCTGAATATGACAGACTTTATTCGTTACGAAGGTAGACCATGTTGATGGAGTTTCTTGAATCCAAGAAGGAGAAATTGTTCAACAATAAATGTTGTTAAAAGAAATGTCTATTTCGTTTAGAATGTCTTTTAGAAGTTCGGATGGCAGTACTTCACCGCATAGTTCTAATCGAAGTAAAGAAATATATTTGAGATGAGGTACTTTTTTTGCAAGAGAGCAGATTTGTTTCAGAGGCATCAGAAAAGATATGAAGTTCGATTTGGGAATTCGGAGAATATTGGACCCAACGAGGAATAGAAATTGAATTGACGTCAATTTAGGATTCAACGAATTTTTGACATTCGCGTTCGCCGAAGACGGAAGAGAATCATCCCAACCAATGTTGTCGAGCTAAATACGTTGCATGTTGCATTTTGCGACCACTATAGCAGGTCCCTGTCATCCTGGATCAAATAATTTTGCGATAATTGCCAACCTTCCCGTTTACTATATTTGGACCCATGTTCCAGTGCGTTTACATTGAAATAAAAATGGTCCAGCTGTGCATTCCAACGAATACCCAACGGTTGAAATGGTATCTTCCAAGATGATCTGATGAAAGAGATTCAAGAATACTTTTTGTAATTATCCTCACAAAACTTGTCCAAAAGAAGACCAAATTGCACGCTTAGGAGGTTATTCTAATTCCCAGAATAGAAGAAGTATCTTGTTAAGATCATTTTCGGAATAATTTATTGTGGTAATTAATACCGTTATGTTGGAAGAAGGAATTGGACCAGTAATGATCCAGCCAATAACAGTATTTTGAGCCATTAATGACTCTAAATTGCTGGTTTGGATTTCTTGAAGAAGAATTCTAGGGTATAAATCAGCGCCTAGGAGTAAATCAACTGATCAAGATGCAAAGAAATTTCTATCTACCAAACGATTATTTGGCAAACGGGAAATTAAGTCACCACCAAGTGAAAAAGATGGTAAATTGCCAGAAATAGCGGGAATCACTAATTCTGACAATTCCATGGATGTATCGATGGGAGAACCTATGTATAACGAACACAATTTTCTTGATGTAATGGACAATGTTTGGTTAATGCCAGAAATAGTAGCTTGTGTCAACGTAGAAGAAATACCAAGACGACGTTGTAAGTTTTCAGTAATTAAGGAAGCTTTAGAACCTGGGTCAATTAATTAATGCTAACCATGCTAAATCAAAACTTCTACGCGTCAAAGGAAACTTTGAAATAACATAATCTGCTTCACCACTAGCTTTTTCAGCAAATAACATAGTTTTTCAATATTACTAAGGCGGCTGTGTTAATATACAAATCCCTGAATGTTGGCCAAGAAAGAAAATCACCATTGAAAGCATCAATATCGCAAGGCGGAAGATTCAAACTATGCATAACATTGTAATTTGAAGCGAGAGCTTCAACTGACCTTCCCGTTTAATGTAAAACACCAGACAACGAGAGAGTATTGAGGACATATCTTCGGGGAAAAGTAGAAAAATTAGAATTCTAATTCGATGGAGGATTTGTTTTGGGAGAAATGATCCGAGTTGCAACGAACGGATTTGAAATGAAGACGAATTGGAGGGATTTTGCGAAGCATGAAGCTAATCCAATTTTCTTTTGGTTGATGCAATGACGTTGACATGCAGACAGACATTTATGAAAGCTATATTGTAGGGTATAAAAATAAAATATTATTATACCACAATAACTAACATCACGATGGAGAGCGTAAATATTGGGCAAATGTCCCTGGTCAAAACGCTAAGGGTAATATCTGGGCAGTGCTCCATGACATGATTTCCAAAGCGAAATATTCCAAAATGTAGTGTTGTAGGGTATCACATGGTCGGCCCCGCACGACAATAGCTTTTGCTTACTTCATAAAAAATAGTGTGTGCCAATTTGCACCTTTTCAAAAAAAATAATTTACAATTAGCTTATGGCTCAAAAATGCATATATTTTTTAATATTTGCCTGAAAATCAGTGATAACCCACAATTGTAATGAACCACATTTATAGCAATATCTATATATATAAAAACCAATTGTTGTTCGTTGGTAATGGAATCAGTTGAAATGGAATAGAGAATCTATATATATATATATATATATATATAATATATATATATATATATATATATATATATATATATATATATATATATATATATATATATATATATATATATATATATATATATATATATATATATATATATATATATATATATATATATACATATATATAAAAGAAAGTTGTTTTAGTTACTACACTTAAAACTTAATAACCACTGGACTGATTTTAACGATTCATACAAATTCGGAATTGTCTCCTGTCCGAAAAGGATAATATCCAAGAAAAACGCGTAAAAATGTGATGTATTAACTATTAATTTTCTTGGTCCAGGTAGATTTATTGATTTGGGTTCTATTAAGCTTATACACCTAAGTTTTGTAAATAAAAATTCCTCTTTATGAAAAATGATAATAAACAAAACACAAAACATATGTTATACTTACAAAGCAAACAAAACAATAAGTCAGATATTTTCCAACGTCAAAACACCAATTGACAAGCAACAACAACATAACATAGTATACGAAATAGAATGCAATGGAAATGACGAACAATGCTGTGATCTTGTTTAAATTGGTACAACAAAACGAACACTGCAAACTAGAATGGGGGAACATAAAACTGACATTAAAAAGGGAGCACAAAAAACAGCATTGGCGCAACATATTTCAAAAACTCGACACAAAGCAAATTTTGAAAATGTCAAAATATTAGACAAAGAAAGCAAAGACGATAAAAGATACACGATAGAAAGTTTAAGAATACAACAAAAATAAAAAGGACTATGAATCTCAAAGAGGACACAAACAACATAAGTGTTAGCTATCGCATTACAATATAGTAATCTGTGATATTAGTTATTAAGGTTTTGTGTTGTTGAAATTGACGAAATACTTCATGTAAACTTAATCCAATTTTATTGTAAGTTATTTATATATTCATGAAGATTTGATCTAATGTAATGTTTATTTAAATAGACGTATCTCCTGAAGATGTCAACAAACATTGACGAAACGTCGGGATCAATGAAATAAAGAGGAATTTTTATTTTTACTTTACAAAACATTAACATTTTCATTTTGACTTTTGAAATGTACAATAGTAATGTTTTATTTTGCATGATTTTTTCAATTTTGACGTACTTTTTTCTAATGTACATTTGTAGTGTTTTTTATATTTTACTAGCTGGCCCGGTCCGCGTTGCCGGCCCGAAGTTTTAGGCTTAAATGCAAATTTTGTGTAGCATAATATTTCACAAATCTGGCTCATAAAGGTGAACAAATCTTCTTCTTCTTCTTCTATATAAATAAAAATCAATTGTTGTTTGTTGGTAATGGAATCAGTTGAAAACGGCTGGACCGATTTGAATAGTTTTTTGTACAAACGTTCGTCATACCCCGAGTTAGGTTTTTAAAGAAAAAAATATTGACCACGCCTACATTTACGCCCACTATTTCGATTTATCTAAAATCCTTATATCTCGCAAATAATGAAGATATTGGTTTAAAAATTATTACACGAGATACTGTTGACTTTCCCTCCAATCCTAAGTATTTGTTTGGGAGCTGAGGAACTGACCACGCCTACTTTTGAATCTATCTATATATATAAAAGAAAGTTGTGTTAGTTACTACGCTTATAACTCAAGAACCGCCGGTCTGATTTTAACGATGCAGACAAATTCGGTGTTGTCTCTTGGCAGAAAAGGATAAAATCCAAACAAATCGCGGAAAAATGTATAATTTAAGCATTTTCATCTTGACTTTCAAAATGTACAATATTAATGTTTTATATTGCATGATCTTTTTTCATTTTGACTTACTATTTTGAAATGTACATTTGTAGTGTTTTTTTTCTTTTCGATTTTTTTTTTTTGTTTTTTGAAAATTAATATGATGTGTAGTCTTTTTACGGTTGTATAAAGCGACAACGGACAACAATGCTATTTATAAATTTAAGTATTCAGAAGGGTATACAAAATAAAGAATTATTTCCACCATATAAAAGAAAGTAGTGGTAATTAATTAAGCGTAGTTAAAACGCAAGAACTGCTTGACGGACTTTAACATTTCATATAATTTCGGAATGGTATCTTGCCAAAAAAAAAAGAAATAATAATAATGCGAACATATTTTAACAAACAAAATTGACCGACAAAGCGTTATGGGACTCATTTCAAAACATGGACCTGCTTCTTTCACATAACAATAATCCGTCCAATGAGAATGCAAAATTCATTGGGACTGCAATCAGTGAAATACGGAATATAAAGGATGCAAAATAGTAGAGTGGATTGGACATTTAGTCAGAAATGGATTTTTTTCTAAACTTTCAAGAAACCTTAAATCGCTTTTGCAGGTCATGACGTGGGTCATAACCCCGGATAAGGGTACAACCGAATTTCAATTATATATTCTTCATATTTTGGCAATTTGAGAAAAAGAAGAAGAGAAGAAACCATACTTGCAAAATATTATTAGGTTTTGGTATAACCAGCATATGATTTAATCTATTTTCGGGGTCTTGGCTACTTTTTAATTTTTTTGACATCTTTTTTTCTAAGGGGCAGAAAATCTCTTCGCATACAGTTTAAAATTTTCAGAGTAGGGCCCATATGTGAAGTGAAATTTAACAAGGTAAATTACAGAAAATGCAGAGATGGGTATGCTTATTTGAAATGACTTTACCTTCTTAATTTTAGAATTGTGGTCTTGACCACATTCATCAATTGATTTGGCTAAAAATTATATTTAGGCTACTCTGGGGTAGAGAACCATCTTACAGATAATTGTCCACCTAGGCATTATCAACCTAATGTGTGGTCAGTATAGAAAATGTTGTATTCTATTAAAGTTGTAATATCCAAAAAATATTGGATGGAAATGTAGATTTGGGATGTACGTGCATATGAAATAAACTCCAACATGTGAAACTGAGACTCATTCAGTCGGAAATTGCGGCAGAAACATGAAAAAATTACGAATATAAGAAAGCAGCATGTGACCAAACATTTGTTTGATCATCATTGAATTATGCTAATATGAACAACTATGTACTTTATGGGGTCTCCAACACACAATTTAAAAATAGTTCTCATCGTACGGGTGTAAAAGACAGGGCGAAATACAAAGTCCAAATTACAGCACATTTGAATGGAAAATGTTTCTAAGCTCTTTATAATACAAAAAATTGAGCTGGGTTGTCACCTGGAGATATCATAGATTTTCTATATCATATCGGTTTTTAACAGTCAAATCAAAGCTTATAGCTGAAAAATAAGATCAGGCTATTCAAAATATCTGACACCAACGGTAAGCAAACATCTATTATAATTTTTGCCATGAATATTTATTTCTATTTAGAATTTACTATGGATTCATTGCTCGTTATATACAAAAAAAAATATGCATTAAACACTAAAAGTACGGATCGGCAACGCGGACCGGGCCAGCTAGTTTTAACATAAATATTGATCCGACTAAATAGAAATAAATAACTATGGAAGGAAGGCAAAAAAAAATTGAATAGTCAAAGTTAATTACGCTTTTACACCCATTACCCAGTCCCCAAGAAGTCTATATTCTTGTTCATAGTAAAATTCAATAACTAATCAACAATGCCCGTGTTGTTGTCCGACAATCGGCCAATCCGCCAAATCACCATAGATCGGCGGCCCTAGGGACTATATGGGAACTGTACCAAAACATTTACCTATGTTGACATTTTTCTGTAAGATGGTTCTCTACTTACAAAGTAGCCTAAATACAGCAAAATCGATTGGAAAATGTGGTCAAGTCCTTTACTTAAATAAATTCCGATGTGGCAATTATCTGTATCATGGTTCCATACCCCAGGGTAGCATAATTACTACTCTAAAAATTTAATATTTTATGCGAAGAGGTTCTCTACCCCCTTAGAAACAAAGATGCCAAATAAGGACCAAAATATGAAAGAAGTGGCCAAGACCCTAAAAATAGTTTAAATCATACGATGGTTATATAAATATGAAATCGGGTTGTACCCTTATCCGTGAGTTATTATCGATATCTTACCTGCAAAAGCGATTTAAGGTATCTTGAATGTTTGGGAAGAATCTCTGGAAGGATAGAAATCCTTTTCTTACTAAAAGTCCCATTCGCTCTACTATTTTGAACCCTTTAAATTTGGTATTTTTATTTTAACAATTTGAAAAAATCGTCAACTTGTTCGCTGATTTTTTACAGCAAATGTTTAAAGAATGTACTATTATTATAGAATTCGATTCCATTGATTTTTTTTCGATTTTTTCCCGATTTGAGAATTTTTGCAATGAGATCTCTTTGATTTTTTAGCGATTTTGAAAAAGTAATTATCTTTTAACTTTGGTGTGACCGCGTTAAATTATTTCAATATCATCTATTCCGTTTCGCCACCACATAATTCAGTACTACACTTCCATGTAACCCGTCATCAGTTCCAGTTCTCAAGAAATCAAGTCAATTAAATAAATTGATATTAATATTCAAATTCAAAAATCTATATATATAAAAGAAAGTTGTGTTAGTTATTACGCTTATAACTTAAGAACCGCTGGGCTGATTTTAACGATTTATACAAATGAGCTCAACATGCAAAATTCTTTGGGAGTACAATCATTAAAATACTAAATTTAAAGGGTGCAAAATAGTAGAGCGAATGGGATTTTTAGTAAGAAAAGGATCTCTATCCTTCTAGAAATTCTTCCCAAACATTCAAGATACATGATATCGATAATAACTCACGGATAAGGGTACCCGATTTCATATTTATATAACCATCGTATGATTTAAGCTATTTTTGGGGTCTTGGCCACTTTTTTCATATTTTGGCCTTATTTGGCAATATTGTTTCTAAGGGGGTAGAGAACCTCTTCGTATAAAATTTTAAATTTTTAGAGTAGGGCGCATTTTGGTCTTGCCCACATTCGTCAATTGATTTGTCAAAAAATTGTATTTATGCTACCCTGGGGTAGGGAACCATCATACAGATAATTGCCACATCGGAATTTATTTAAGTAAAGTCCCCACTTTGGAGTATCCCCAAGTCCACTTTTACATCTAATGTGTGGTCAGAAAAGAAAATTTTGTATTCTATTGAATTTGTAACCCCCAAGAGACTATTGGTTGGGCTACGTTTTGGTATAACCCTCCTACGAATGTATCCCAGATTTCAGCTATGACTGTGGTCTTGGCCACGTTTTTCAACTGATTTGGCTTTATTTGACATCTTGACTTTTCTATTTTTGAAATATTATGCTATACAAAATTTGCATTAAAGCCTAAAACTTCATGCCGGTCGACGACGAATTTTTAGGAGATAATATTATATGAGAATTGCCCTGGAAGAGAATTGCCTATATAGGTATACAATATCATATATACTCTATATAACGGTTCCTCACGATATTCGGTATTTTGATGATTATATACACATTTTGCAACCGAATTATCTGAAAACCCTCACAAGGAGTTCCTTGTGAGTACTTTATTCCCTAGATGAGAATTTTCTATATAGGTCCCCGATATCGTATACCTCCCATATAACGGTACTTCCCGATATTCGGTATTTTGATGATTTCAGCTAAGTTTTTTAATGGAATTGTTTTAAAATCCACACAAGAGGTTCCTTCTGAGTACATTACCCCCTATAAGATAATTGTCTAAATAGGTCACCGGAATTGTTTCGAATTTTGTACATATAGTTCCTATGGTATAAATTACTTATGCAGGACCACGTCTTCGTATAGCCCCCCATATAACGGTTTTATTGTGAGTATTTTTTATTTTTCGACCGACTTTTTCTCGAGATCCATTTTCTATTACAAAGATTGTTGTCTAGCGAATCTTAACTACGGAACTCAAAACACCGTGAAAATTATCAAAGTGCCGAATATCGGTATCGAAAATTTCAGACTTAAGTGTACATTATGTACTACATATTTTAAAATATATCCGACAGAAATTCGTAAAAAACCATATATCTGCAGGTACAGCTATATGGGCTATAGTAAACGTGGACCTATACAGACTCACCAGAGATAGAACCCCTTACGAACTACATACACAAAATTTAAGACAATTCGTTCGTTTGTGGCTTCAATCGTCAAAATACCGAATATCCAAAGGTACCGTTATATGGTCTAGGTACCAGAGGTAGAACGATATTTCTCATTTTCGATTCCAACCATATCAAATACAATACAAACTATTGTGCCAAAGCTCTACCTCAAATAGTGTGGATAATGTGGAATAATAGTGTTTTCATTGAATCGATTTCGAATTTTTTGCTGATGATGATCATATATACCTTATGGGATCTATGACGATTATTTATAGGAGTCACACACGGAAAGACAAATTAAATATACCATCCTTACCACAAATAATCAATTTCCATAAAATACAATCTCAATGTTGACACAATGGTTACATTTTCGACGATATATTGAAATTTAATTTTGTTGGAATATATTATTGAGTTTAGAGATAAAACAACAGTAGTAACGGTTCCGTACTTCAAATACGAAATTTGAAACATTTCCGGTGAAAAATCGAATATTTAGGGGTACCGTTATATGGGGGCTGTACAATATCGTGGACCGATATGGCAATAAAATCATTCCTTTTCGTAAATGTTACATTTTAGTTTAAAAAATATAAACAAAACGAATTTGCAATTATTTTTTGTGAAATAAATCAGTAATTATGGACAATCAAGTGGATTGCAGCATGAATTCATAAACCAGGGGTAGGCAGAGAAATTCAAAATTATTTTGTGATTGTATGTGTTTTGAAATAAAAAAATATTGCAAGTGTTTCTTTGTCTATCTATAAACAGGGAGAAATAATTTGCTAGCTTTAATTTTTCAATTTTAAATTTTCTTTTTTCAAAACAACTTCTTTGAGAAAAAACTAATATTTTGATCACACAATTCGGGGCTATATTTGCACAATTATTTCAATTATGATTCATTTTAAAATAAAAAAGATTATACAATTTTGTTTTTTAAAAATATATAAGATGACATTTTCAGAAATTTTATATAATTTTGATGAAATTTGTGTTTCATAATTTCGGACATAACATGCTAATCATCTAAGTTGACCCTTAAAAATAAAAACAATTTATTTTTTACAATAGTGTTGGTGAACACACAGATATCCCATGAGATACTCTTTGCCTAGCCCTGCAGTAAACTTGCGTTAAAGGATAAAAAAGACCTTTCGTTTATCGGAAATAAAACTTGCAACAACGAAAAACGATTTATTTGTCTGACAACATAATTTTTTATCTATCTGAAAAGTTTAATGACCGTCCACAGACTATTAACCAAATGTAAATATAGATTTTATGTCTTTGGCAATTTATAGTTAACGTAGGATATTTTTATGCTACTATTTTGCATAATATTAGATGGAGTGCGACACGTTTTTTTATTTTTACCGATTTCAAGCTTTTAAAAAAGTTTGGGATTTTGATGAATTCTGAATTTGACACATTTGTATAATATTGTGATCTCATTGTGTTTTTGAACGCTATTGAAGGAAATGTAGTAAAAGATCCCTTTTATGACTCGACTGAGGTTTAATTTGGCTTACAAAAATATTTCCTAGATTTGTACCAACAATTTTAGGAAGATACCATGAAGCTAAAATGCCTCACTTCAAGGAATTTAAACTCGAATATCTTCATATATATTTTGTGGTTTATGTAAAGTTTGTCATATCTTTAGCTCTACTTTCAGAATCCTTTCAAGTTTTCCTGTAATTTTGGAAACCATTGAACAGTGAACCATTGTTATTAGCACTGTGTGCTAAAATCCTTCGTCATTTTTGCCCACACAAACTCTATGAGAAATTACAATTTGCCCAGCCAATTTCTTGCGAGCAACCACACTCAATAAAGGTAAACCGTTATCACAACAACAGATCAGTGTCCACTCATCACTACCATTGGCGGTGATGAGCACATGTGATGTTGTTGTGATAACCAATTTTTTGTAAACAAGTTCCCGTTATTCCACTACGAACACGTGGTGGAGCCGGGTATAAAAGGGTAGTCGATAGCAGAATCGTGGCAGTCAGTGCCAGACCGCGAACTTCTCAACACCAAACCGGTAAGTGCTTATCTAGAAATTTATCTTGGACATCCTTCCCTAGGGTACTTATTAAGGTCTCTGCAATCATATCCTTGAATATCCTGTACCTTAAATCGCTTTTGCAGGTCATGATATATGACCCCCGGATAAGGGTACAACCCTATTTCAAGTACAGTTTACATTTTAACCATATTTTACTCATACTCATTTTAGCAAAAGTTGGTAATTTGAGAAGGAACCACCCTCGCAAAAAATGATCATGTTTTTGTATAACCATCATATGATTGCAGCTATTTTCGGGGTTTTGGACATTTTAGGCCTTTATTTGGTATCGTTGTTTTTAAGGGGGTAGAAAATTTCTTCTCATAAAATTTTCAATTTCGGAGTAGGGCCCATCTTGGTCTTGACCACATTCATCAATTGATTTGGCTAAATTGTATTTAGGCTACTCTGGGGTAGAGAATCGCCTTACAGATAATTGTCCACATAGGCATTTATTTGAGTGTAGTTCCCACATTAGTGTACCCCCAAATCCATTTTCCCAACCAATGTTTGGTTAGAAAAGAAAATTTGGTATACTATTGAATTTGAAACTCCCAAGAGAATATTGGTTGGGAACGTAGATGTGGTATGTACGTCTACATGCCATAAACACAGAAATATCAAATTGTGGCAGAAACATGAAAAAATCACGAATATTAATTTTTTATCGTTATTGAATTATACTATGATGAAAAATATGGACTTTATGGGTTCTCCAAAGCACAATTTAAATGACTAAAGTAAATTAATTTTGAAATCATTCCGCCCTCAATTATGAGGTGGACAAAACTAAATACCACGCAGCACGGTATTCTTAACATTGGAAATACAAATCCCAAATTACAATTAATTTGAATGGAATGTTATTTTAATAAAAAACAGCTAGTTTTTTAAATAAAAACCTCGCAGCGTTACATGAAATTCGACGTACTCAGTCGCCGTTTTTCACCATACAAGTAAAACATATGAATGAAAGCAAAAAAATGGTGGAAAAAGCATCAAACTTTAGAATACGTTTAGATTTGTTCGAATTGGTCACCTTTGGCACGAATTTTGGCCTTTAAACTGCCAATGAAAACATCACATGCAGCCCGAATTTTGCTCTGTGATATTTTGGCCCATTCCCGGCGAAGCGCTTGCTTGAGGCGATCGACATTTCTATATTTTTTAATGCCAACCTTGCTTTCCAAAATACTTCAGATACAATGGTCCAAAGGATTGGTATTCGGAGATTTTGGTGGGCATTGTGCGCTGGAAATGTTTTGTACCATTCTCGGGTAGCGCGTGCTGAGTCCTGTTGGAATGTACAAGGTCTGCGGCCAAAATGTTTGCGTGCCCAAGGCTTTAATACACCCGGTAATATTCGGTATTTATTCTGATGCCACGGTCGATTCATATGAGCGGAGAGCGATCATCGGCTGTTATAGCGGCCCACACCATCATCATGGCCGCTTGAGTTTTGGTGGCCAACCGAAGGTGCACATTTTCAGCAGACCTCTTTGGCAAGTAAACACGATAATTTTGTTTGTTTACAAATTGCTAGGCAACGAATGTTTTCTCATCGGAGAAAACCAAAATCGGCAGTTCACCACTTTCGGCCAAGTAAAGCAACTCTTTAGCTCTTTTGAGTCTATTTTCTTTCTGTCACGGTGTAAGTTCTTGCACTTTTTGGAATTTCAATGGTTTTACCCCGAGCTCAGTTTTCAATATTTGCCGAATGGAATGTTGCGATATGTTCAGCTCACGAACCATTTTTCGGACACTGCGTCGCGGGTTTCGATCAAGTCGCTTCTTTACTTTTCGAAACATTTCTGCTGATGTTGCTGTTTCCTTCCGTCCTCTTCCTTGATGTCGGACTACGCTACCAGTATCACGGTAACGAGTGATGGTACGAGACATAAAAGATTTATTCACATTTAAATGCTGGAGTGCTCTAACGATAGCCGTTTGTGGTTTTCCAGCCAAATATAAAAAATCACACTATCACGCTTGAATTCTATCACGAATAACTTTTTTCTGGAAAATTCTCACTAAATTGCTTTTGTACGCTTTAAGCTGTCAGACGAGTGGCTTAGAAATGGCAGCAGTTGCTTGCAGTTTTTTCATCTCACCTTGTATGAGTTTTACCCAAATACGAGCGTATGAAATGTCAAGTTGAACAATTTCAACATTGACAATTAAACAATATCCTTTTTTTGTATATTGAAAACAGGGTACAATAAAAAGGTAAGGTAGAGCTACCAGCTGATTACATTAAAGCTGTTTACCTCTTTAGCCATGAAATTGGAAGATTGGACAGTTTGGATCATATTATTGAGAGAAAATCCAGGCATTTCATTCATTTCTGGCGCTATTTAACTCATTTTAAAAATGAGGAAAAACGAAATCAACTTGTATATAATTTTGAATGAGTCTGACAGGAAGCGGGCATAGCCTCAGGGCTGTATTTCTGTAGTTTAACGAAGCTGTTGTACCTTCTTATTGTACCATGGTTAAAAATAGAAACAAATAATACAAAAATGTGAATTTTTCTGGTTGGAAAATATAACAGTTACGAGAATTTTGTATTAATTATTATAACGTTATTAGTTGGTAGATTTAAAGATATGGACGTGGCGTATTGGGGTAATACAGACGTACAAAACATTTTATCATAGAGTCGAATTTTAGGTAACGCTCTTTTATCTTTGACAGTAGATTCCCCGTTGCTATGACATATTTCCTTTGTTTATTTATTTTGTAACAACAAAGCAACGTATATGTCTATATACATAAATAACATTTTCATTTACAGCAAATCTGTTAACCATCCTTTGAAAGAAATTAATAATTCTAAACTTTGCGAAATAAGGCAGGCTTTGCAATGAGTAATTTGGACGATCTCTTGGGAAAGAAAAAGACCGTTGTGTCCGTGTTGGATTTGAGTAGGAATATTGTGCAGTCCAGTGAGGAGTTTAAACGATTGATGGAAAAAGTTCCTGAATATAAAATGAGACCAATAAAAGTGCGTACAGAAGACATAAAAATTAAGGAAAAAGACTACTCGTTTAAGTGGAATAAAAAAGAAATGAGAAGACTATTGAAAACTAATGGTGAGCGTGAGCCACTTTATACATATGCAGACCCTGTGCCCAGCGAAATGAAGGATGCAAATCTCTACGAGCTGTGTGTTGTTCCCATCGATTGGAAAATGCTAACCACGCTAAGACCAAAGTCCAAGGTGGAAGAAGAGTTTTTTTCGCGGATGGTTGAAATGGGAAAACTTCAAATTAAGACGGAGCAACGAGATCGCAGAGAATTTATGATTAACAATTACGTTAAAAAGTTAAAAAACAAATCTGGTATTGTTGAAACTCGTCTTCAGACGTGTACGGAGTGTGGCGAAGAAATGTGTACAGGTAGGTACATTACTACACTACAATTAAAGCAAAATTTCTAATGTGCGCATCCATATTTTGGTTGATCTAGGAAAGGCATGTGCAGAATTTAATTATGACCTGTTTGCACGAGTTGAACCCAAATATCCCAAATCGAAGCCTATACCGAATGCCGGAAATAAGGGTAAAATAAATGGTCGTAAGAAAATGGCTCCAAACGGGTCAAAGACTAAACAAAAGAAATCTAAATAAAGGTTACAATAATAAAAAACAAAAATATAAAAATATGGAAAATATTATAATTTTCTATACAAAGGAGACATTTGCAAAATGTTACAACCTGTATGTGGATTGACTAAGATTACTTAAAGCCTGTGTTGCACAGACTTTTTTTCATTCGTTCGGAAGTTTGACGAATGAAAGGACGTTTAGGTTTTTCAATGAGTGTTACCAAAAATATTATATTGGTAGTTTGGATTGAAGTATTCAAATTACAGAATAAGAACATGATATTGAAAGCATGTGCGTTTGATTTCTTGTGAAAGCAACTTAATATTTTTCAAAAATATGTGAATTTTGGTTGATTTGAATGCGTGTATAGGTAATGCGACCGTACAAAATGCTTGATTATGGGAAGAGGGTGAGTATTTTTGTGAGCAACAATATTGGTAAGGCCCTTATACCAAATATTTTTTGTTTGCCGTGGTACATGGTACAATTACACAGCTGTTACCTGTGCTGTTGCTGTACAACAAAGGTAACAACAACAACATATGTTATATAATGATGTTATATGTTCAACCAGTAAGAAGGGTCAAAAGTCGGGCGGGGCCGACTATATGCCACTTTAGCGTATTTAGTAATAAACCAGTAAGGAAAGCTCAAAAGTCGGGCGGGGCCGACTATATGATACCCTACACCACTATGCATATTTAGTAGAGCTCTCGTAAAAAGGTTTATACAGGACATTTCAGAGCTCTATGAGATATTTGGTACAAAATCAAAATCTATCTAATTCTATCGTGCATTTTACGAACTATAGCTATATCTGAACCGATTTTCACCAAGTTTGATGTATTTGATTCTAGGCTGAATTCGGTCAGATTTGCCAAAACCCAGGACATTTGGGCTGATATTGGACATTTTGGTGCGCAATCAACACGAAATTGGATGAAGATATATATAGGAGGTATATCCAAATCTGAACCGATATATGTAAAACTGAAAAAGAAGATATTTCTTGGCTGCATCTGATACCAAATATTATTCTTGTATCGTACATTTTTCGAATTTGAGGGACTTAAAGTACAAATCGGATGAAAGGTATATATAGGAGCTATAGCTGTATCCGACCGATTTTCACTAAATTTGATGTACCAATATTAGCCATTTGCTGCACATTTAATCCGAAATCGGATGAAGATATATTTGGGAGCTATAGCTATATCTGAAACGACTTTTACTAAAATTGGTGTCCGTGCTTCTAGGCTGAATTTGGCCAGATATGCCAAAATTCATGCCATTTCGGTTGATATTGGCCATTTTTTGCACAATTAACTCGAAATCGAATGAAGATACATATGGGTGCTATATCCAAATCTGAACAGATTTTGAGAAAATTAAAAGCGACTACTTTTGGGCTTTATCTGATATCTGGTACCAAATATCATTCCTGTGAAGAGTATGCTATGCTATACTATATCCAAATCTGAACAGATTTTTATAAAATCAAAATCGACTATTTTTGGGCTTTATCTCATATAGGGTACCAAATATCATTCCTGTGAAGAGTATATTACGAAAGTAAGGGACTTAAAGAGCAAATCGGATGAAACATATATATGGAGCTAGAGCTATATCTGAACCGATTTTTACTAAAATGTGTGTACTTGCCTATAGGCTGGTTTGGTCGGATTTGCCAAAATTCATGCCATTTGGGCTGATATTGGCCATTTGATGCACAATTAACACGAAATGGGATGAAGATATATATGGGAGGCATATCCAAATCGGAACAGATTTTAATAAAATTAAAATCAACTATTTTTGGGCTTTATCTGATAACTGGTACCAAATATCATTTCTGTGGAGTGCATATTACGAATGTGAGGGATTTAAAGACGAAATCGGATGAAACATATATATGGGAGCTATAGCTATATCTGAACCGATTTTTACTAAAATTGGTGTACTTGCTTCTAAGCTGGTTTCGGTCGGATTTGCCAAAATTTATGCAATTACGGCCATTTGGTGGTCAATAACCCGAAATCGGATCAAGATATATATGGGAGCTATATCCAAATCTGAACCGATTTCGATAAAATTTAAAACAGCTATTCCTGTGCTCCATCTAATACCTGGTACCAAATATCACGGTTGTGGAGTGAACATTACGAATGTAAGGGACTAAAACACTAAATCGGATGAAACATATATATGGTTGCTATATCTATATCTGAACCGATTTTCACCAAATTTGATATACTTGCTTCTAGGCTGAATTTGGTCCGATGTACTAAAATTCAGTCCATTTGGACTTATATCGGCCATTTGGTGCACAATTAACCCGAAATCGGATGAAGATATATATGGGAGCTATATCCAAATCTGAACCGATTTCGATAAAATTACAAACAGCTATTTCTGGGCTGTACCTTATATCTGGTACCAAATATCACGGTTGTGGAGTGAACATTACGAATGTAAAGGACTAAAACACTAAATCGGATGAAACATATATATGCTTGCTATATCTATATCTGAACTGATTTTCACTAAATTTGATATACTTGCTTCTAGGCTGAATTCGGTCCGATGTACCAAAATTCAGTCCATTTGGGCTTATATCGGCCATTTGGAGCACAATTAACCCGAAATCGGATGAAGATATATATGGGAGCTATATCCAAATCTGAACCGATTTTCTCCAAATTTGTTGTATTTACTTTAAGGCTAATCTCGGTCACATGTGCCAAAATTCGGGCCATTTGGGCTGATATTGGCCATTTGGTGGTCAATTAACCCGAAATCGGATGAAGATATATATGGGAGCTATATCCAAATCTGAACCGATTTCGATAAAATTTAAAACAGCTATTTCTGTGCTCCATCTAATACCTGGTACCAAATATCACGGTTGTGGAGTGCATAGTAGGAATGTGAGGGACTTAAAGATCAAATCGGATGAAAGATATATATGGGAGCTATAGCTATATCTGAACCGATTTTCTCAAAATTTGATATACTTGCTTCTAGGCCGAACTCGGTTGGGTGTGCCAAAATTCAGGTAATTTGGACTGATAGTGGACATTTGGTGCTCATTTAACCCGAAATCGGATGAATATATATATGGGAGCTATATCTAAATTTGATCCGATTCTCACCAATTTCAATAGGGTTCGTCCTTGGGCCAAAAAATTATTGTTTGGAAAATTTCATCTCAATCGGATAATAAATGCGACCTGCATTTTGTTCACAAGAATACATGGACAGACGGACGGACGGACGGACGGACGGACAGACGGACGGACATGCATAAATCGACTCAGAAAGTGATTCTATGAAGGTTCTCAAAAGTAACTATGGGTCTATCTCGTTTCTTTCTCCATGTTACAAACAAATGCACAAAGACATAATACCCTTACCACTATGTGGTGTAGGGTATAAAAAAGTTTATACGGGGAACCTATGTGAAGTTAGATCATACCAACTATGAACCTTATTTGGATGCGTATCATGGAAGTTACAAGTTGGGAACTATATCCAACTCTGAATCGATTTTCAATAAATTTGACGGAGACTTTTATAACTCTATTACCAAATAACATTGCTGTATAGTGCATGATATGACTTTGATATGGATTACATTAAAAATATTTTTCGGAGCAATAGATATACCGAAAAAGGCTTCACCAAATCAAAAAAATTTGTTGAATGTGAAAAAAATCTATTCAATTTGGTTCACCATATATGTTATATACAGGGGGAGATAAAAAAAACTGCAACAAAGTCAAACGCCATAATTTCTATATATTTTTTTAATTTTATTGAATGAAAGCAAAAATGTCGGATATAGCATCAAATTTAAGAATAAGTTTAGCTTTGTTCGAATTTGTCACCTTGGGAACGAATTATGACCTTCAAACAGCCAATGAAACCGCCATACGCTGCCCGAATGTTGCTCTGTGGTATTTTGGCCCATTCCCGAAGCGCTTACTTGAGGTGATTGACACTTTGGTATTTTTTAGTGCCAACCTTGCTTTCCAAAATATTCCAGACACAATAGTCCAACGGATTGGTATCCGGAGATTTTGGTGCCCATTGTGCGCTGGAAATGAAGCGAGGAACCTCATTTTGTAACCATTCATGGGAGGCGCGTGCTGAGTGCGATGGTGCTGAGTCCTGTTGGAATGTCCAAGGTCTGCGGACAAAATATTTGCGTGCTTTTATACACCCTCCAGAATATTTTCGCGATAATATTCGGCATTTATCCTGATGCCACGGTCGATTAATAAGAGCGGAGAGCGACCATCGGCTGTTATGGCGGCACACAGCATCACCATGAGTTCTGGTGGTCAACCGAAGGTGCACATTTTCACTGCGACGCGGGTTTCGATCATGTCGCTTCTTTACTTTTCGAACCATTTCTGCTGATGTTGCTGTTTTCTTCCGTCCACATCCTTGACGTCGGGCAACGCTACCAGTATCACGGTAACGAGCATTGGTACGAGACATAAAAGATTTATTCATATTTAAATGCTGGAGTGCTCTAACGATAGCCACTTGTGGTTTTCCAAAAATGCCTTCGTGCGCTTGTAAACAATATAATGAGCTGTCACAGAAATAATTTTAACAGCTGTTGGACGAGTGACTTAGAAATGCCAGCAGTCTGAAGTTGGTAGCAGTTTTTGCATATCACCCTGTATATGGTGAACAATAACCGTAAAATCGGATGAAGATGTATATCGAAGCTCTCGAAGGTATATATGGACGTTATATCCAAATTTGAAGCGATCTCTGAGATCTAAGAGCTATCTGGTACCAAATATCATTGTTGTAGATTGCATATTACAAATGTGGGGGACTTAAACACCATATTAAATGAAACATATATATGGGAGATGAAGCTATATCTGAACGGATTTTCAATAAATTAGAAGTACTAGCTACTAGAGTGAATTCGGTTGGAAGTGCCAAAATTCACTCCATTTGGACTGATATTAACCATCTGGTGCACAATAAACGTGAAATCTGTCGAAGATATATATGGGAGTTATATCCAAATCTGAACCGATCTTGATAAAAATTTAAAAATTAGGCTGTGTGTGATATATGACAGCAAATATCATTGTTGTGGAGTGCATGTTACGAAAGTGAGGGAGATATCCATATATATGAAAGAAAGTTGTGTTTGTTACCACGCTTATAATTCAAGATTTTAACGATTCAGAAAAAATTGGAATTGTCTCCTGGCAGAAAAGAATAAAATCTAACAGCTATTCATAGATTTTATGTATTTATTGGGTAAGTGGAACTATATGAATAATATCATTTCAGAAGATGATAACCTATGAACAAAAAGTTTCAAGAATTTAAAATGTACGACCGAGGGTTTCTCTTTGATTAACGTAATTGACTCGATTTCTTGAGAACTGAATTTGCAATTGTGAACAAAATATATAACCTAACCTATAATTAATTATAACGCTTATAAGTCAAGAACGACTTGACGGGGTTTTCACAATTCATACAATTTCGGAATGGGATCTTGGCAAAAAATTGTGTGAAAATATGTCAATGAAAATGTGAAAGAAAAAAATCTTTTTGGCGTGATTTTATTTTTCAATTTGGCACACTATATTGAAGTGTAAATTGTTTATTGTTACGAATTCTGAATGAATAGTAATAAATGACGATCTTTCGTACCTAAAATTGACATCTAGCTTTAAACTCCAGGACCTACATCGTGCTTTAGCTTTAAGCAAACAAAAATGACCGACAAAGCGTCATGGGGCTCATTTCAAAACGTGGACCCACTTCTTCATATGACGATAATCCGTCCAATGAGAGCTTAAAATGCAAAATTCATTGGGATTGTAATCAGTGAAATATCAAATATTAAGGATGCAAAATAGTAGAGCGAATTGGAATTTAGTAAGAAAATGTTTTATATCTTTCCAGAAATTCTTCCTAATCTTTCAAGATACCTTAAATCGTTTTTGCAGGTCATGATATGGGACATAACCCCCGTATAGGGGTACAACCCGATTTCAATTATATTTTACATTTTAATACTAATTTTGGCAATGAATGATAACGTTTTGGTATAACTATCTTATGATTTAAGATGTTTTCGGGGTCTTGGCCACTTTTTTCATTTTTTTTGCCCTTTGTTTTTAAGGTGGGAGAAAACCACTTCGCATAATATTTTCAATTTTCGGAGTTGGGCATAACTTGGTCTTGTCCACATTCATCAATTGATTAGGCTAAAAAATTGTATTTAAGCTTCTCTAGGGGTAGAGACCATCTTACACATAGGCCATCTTGCCCACAAAGGCATTTATTTAAGTGTAGTCTTCACATTAGTGTACCCCCAAGTCAACTTTCCCAACCAATGTGCGGTCAAAAAAGAACATTTTCTATTCTATTGAATTTGTAAATCCCTCGAAATGTCAAACAGGAACTCATACAGTCGGAAATTGTGAAAACATGAACAAATTACAAATATTAGAAAATAGCACAGGACCGAATATTTGTTTAATCGTCAGTGAATTATACTATGATGAAAAATATGGACTTTATGGGGTCTCTAACGCACAATGTAAATGGCAAATAAAATAAATTCCAATCTTACTGTAATGGGTGTAAAAGATTTACTATTCTGAAATCATTCTGCCCACAATTATGAGGTGGATAAAACTGCTTTTAATTTTTTTAAATCAAGTGAAATTGTTTTAGTTTGACATGCTATTTTGATCTGTACATATTTTATTGTATTTTTGTTTTGAATCCTGAATGAAAATACAAAATTCTTTCGGACTGCTATCCGTGAAATGCCGAATATGAAGAGGCACTGCAATATGCGGACTATTCAGAATGGTGGATCTGATTGAACATTATGTAAGAACAGGATTTATATCCTCAGAAAATTCTTCCGAAGCCTTCAAGATATTAAAAGTGGAGGTACTGTACGAGATACGCGGACTAGACGCAATAGCGAGTAATACAATGTGCTATAGTCAATCTGGGGGTTGGGTAATTCTGAGTGTAGGTGATAGCATTCGTTTAGTAGATCAAAATCCCAAAAGCGGGTTTGAGTTCCCAGGCCAAATTTTTAGAGCTCATTATGCATAGCCTTATATATATACAGAGGGTCTCAATTATTTTACTACGCAGAATACGTACGTTTTGTTCTATACTACGATAGAGTTTCAAATTAGATGTAGTCCTATGGGTTATATGTACAATCATGTGTCAAATATTTTTCAAACTAATTCCAGCAATTTTTTGATTTGGCCTCTATTCGTCATCTTGGATTATAAGGGGCAGAAGAAAGTTTTCAATGTAGGTCGATGTTTCAGAGTAATGCCCATATAAAGATACCTCCGAAGGTCTTCACCATATATTCCAAAGGATTTGGCAAAAATGTGTATTTGGGATGAAAATCTTACACAAAAATTTCAACATATCTACAAATTTTAGAATTTTCTCCATGTAATACTACCCCCTCAAGTCCACCTCTTGGCGGACCAGCAAATCGGCATGGTTAGGGGACATTTTAATGCAGAATTTTAAGTGCTAATGGGTTTGAAAAAGTAATTAATTTTGGCTATTCTTAAATTATTCTGCCCTTAATTATGAGGTGTACAAAATACAGCTAATTCCAAATTTCTGCTCATTTGACAGGAAAATTTTACTTAGCTTTCTATAATACTAAAAATTAAGTTGATACTAATACTAAATTTGAAGTCAACGGCTTAAATATAGGAGCAGTTTTTTAAAACACTTTTAATCGACAAGTACGTGAACACTTATATCAGCCATATTTGTGAATAATTATGCTTTGAAAGATATGCATAATAGCCAAAAACTACGGGCTGGCAACGCGGACCGGGTCAGCTAGTAGAATGTTTATGAGAGATGCCAAAATTCTCTTTGTTCGGATTGATATTAACCATCTGGAACACAAAAAAACCTAAGTAATCACCAATTTCAATAGGGTTCGTCCTTTAAAATCCTTATATTTGCCAAAATCATGAAGATATCTGTTCCACAGTTAGTATACGTAATCTGACTTGGGGTCAGAAGAACTGGCCACACCTACTTCTTTAAATCTGTATGTAAAAAATTTAGATAAGTATAGTAACACATCAGTAGAGAACGGCTGGGCCGATTTGACTCAAATTTTCTTTTGGTTATTTGTAATTACAGTGGAAACGTTGTCATGAAAGAAAATTTTGAGAAAAGCCTCGGGAAAAATCGCAGAACTGAAAAAATGTACTGTTCTATTTTGATATGGAATTTTGTGTAGAATTGTTTCAGAATGCCTTTTAGATTTGAAAATTCTTATTGTAAAAAAAAAACGGAAAAAAGGAGAACTTTGGCATATTTTCTATACATAATGTAATTATATGGTTGCCAAATTTTTAGGAGATAATATTATATGAGGAGTTTATGTAAAAATATACATTTTGTAACATCAAACATGTTAAGAATAATATAAAAGCCGGTGCAAAGTTTGAAAAACGCATATTAAATTTGGTGACGTCTATCGTAATTGAAAATGGTGAACGGAGAGGCTAACGTACATAATTTATTTAATGGGGTCTCTAACTTTTATAAACCGATGAAACTTTAGTTATGATAGTTAAATTAAAGTCATATTGCCAAGATTTCAATTTAGAATTCCTATAGAATCTGAAGTCCAAAACTCCAAAAGATAGAGCTTTAAAGTTGATACAGTCCTAGGGGCTACACGAAGAATCATTTGTACAAAATATGTATCAGGTCGGTCTACATTGTGATATAGCTCCCCTTAAATGATGTATCCCCTTTGAAATTCCCCAAATGTTGGTAATTTGAGATTTTATAATGTATGGGACCATGCTTTGGTATAACCCTTATATGAAGGTATCCGTTGATTTCAGCTGTTTTCATGGTCTTGGTCACATTTTTCAATTGATTTTGTCCTTATTCGGCATCTCAGTTTCTAAAGGGGTAGAATACCACTTCGCTCAAATTTTTCAATGTCAATGTTTTAAAGTAGTGTCCATATAAAAATTAATTATTATGCTTTAAAAATATGTAATAAAGACTAAAACCGGCAGCGCGGACTGGGACTGCTAGTATATATATAAAAATCAATTGTTGTTCGTTGGTAATGGAATCAGTTGAGAACGGCTGGAACGATTTGACTCAAATTTTCAGTTGGTTAGTTGTAATTACAGTGGAAACGTTTTTACGAAAAAACATTTTAGAAAAGCCTCTATAAAAATCGCGGAACAGAAAAAATTGACTCTTCTATTTTGATATTGAGATTTGTGTAGAATTGTTTCAAAATGACTTTTGGAATTGAAAATTCCAATTTAAAAAATAAAAAACCGACAAAAACGCGAAATTTTCTATATTTTCTATATATGCCGATATATGGTTGCCATACCAAAATTTTAAATTTTGATTAACAAATACTTTTCAAAGCATCAAAAGCATCAATCAAATTGTTAGTGGTATTTTTATACCTAAACGAAGCGGATATATTCAAAGATTAACCTAAATATTTCGCCTTTATTGCGATTTCAACGAACGCAATAAAACACAGACGTATTTATTTAGTCGAGTCATTATTAACACTAAAAATTGTGTCACTTATGTGGGCCAGATCTGTGAATTATTATACTTTAAAAACATTGCATTAAAGAATAAAAATATATAAAAACTAGCTGGCCCGGTCCGCGTTACCGGCCCATACTTTTAGTCTTTAATGCATATTTTTTAAACCATAATAAATCACAGATCTGTCTTATGTGATCAGCCCAATTTTTATTATGAGTAATGACTCCATAGTAATTTCTAAATAGATATTTTGAATAGCCTGATTTGACTTTTCGGAGTTTATTTCATATGGATGTAGATTTCATATGTAGGTTTACAAATTCAATAGAGCAAAAAACTTTCTTTTCTGATCACACATTTGTTGGGAAAGAGAACTTGATGAATGAATAATCCAAGGTGGCCTCTTTTCTGATAATTGAAAATTTTATGTGAAGAGGTTAAAAATAATAATAAAAATGTCCAAGGCCCCGAAAATAGCTTAAATCATATGATGAACAGTGATCATTTTTAATGATGTCAAATTACCAAGATTTGCCGAAATTAGTATGAACAAGTAAAAAAGCAGTAAGTTCGGTCGCGCCGAACTTTGAATACCCTCCACCATTTGGAACGAATTAGAAAATTTTCAAAAAAATAAAATCCATTAAATTTTTTTTAAATCTTTACAATATCTAATATAGTGCCGATATATGGGGGTATATATGATATTGTGGACCTATTAACACAAATCTATGTCTGGGTTTAAAGTAATCACAAGGAACTCCTTGTGTGGATTTTCAGATAATTCCATTGGAAAAAGTAGCTAAAATCATCAAACTACTGAAAATCGGGGGGTAGCGTTATATGGGGGATATACGATATTGCGGACCTATATAGAAAATTCCCTTTCAGGGGGTAAAGTGCTCACAAAAAACTCCTTGTGTGGATTTTCAGACAATACGATTTGAAAATGTGGCTAAAATCATCAAAATGCCGAATATCGGGGGTACCGTTATATGGGTGCTATACGATATCATTAACCTATATAAAGAATTCTCTGTCAGGGGGTAAAGTGCTCACAAAAAACCCCTTGTGTACAATTTCCGTTAAAAAATGTGTTCCCTTATATGGGGGCTATACGATATCGTGTACCTATATAGATAATTCTCTGCCGAAGTATAAAGTACCCACAAGGAACTCCTTGTGTGGATTTTCAGACAATTCCGTTGGAAAATGTGGGTAAAATCATCAACATTCCGATTATCGGGGGTACCGTTATATGGGAGATATACGATATCGTGGACCTATACAGACAATTCTTTTTCAGAGGGTAGAATACTCACAAGGGACTCCTTTTGTGGAATTTCAGACACTTCCATTGAAAAATGTGTCTAAATTCGTCAAAATACCGAATACCGCGGGGTATCGTTATATGGGGGCTATACGATATCGTGGACCTATATAGATAATTCTATGCCGAGGTATAAAGTACCCACAAGGAACTCCTTGTGTGGATTTTCAGACAATTCCGTTGAAAAATGTGGGTAAAGCTACCGTTATATGGGGGATATACGATATCGTGGTCCTATATAGACAATTCTCTCTCAGGGGGTTAAGTATTCACAAGGAACTACTTGCGTGAATTTTCAGACAATTCCATTAAAAAATGTGGCTAACATCTTCACAATAACGAATATCGGAGGGTACCGGTATATGGGGGCTATACGATATCGTGGACCGATATAGATAATTCTCTGCCGAGGTATAAAGTACCCACAAGGAACTCCTTGTGTGGATTTTAAGACAATTCCATTGAAAAGTGTGGGTAAAATCATAAAAATACCGAATATCGGGGGGTACCGTTATATGGGGGATATACGATATCGTGGACCTGTATAGACAATTCTCTCTCAGGGGGTGAAGTACTCACAATGAACTACTTGTGTGAATTTTCAGACAATTCCATTAAAAAATGTGGCTAACATCTTCAAAATAACGAATATCGGAGGGTACCGTTATATGGGGGCTATACGATATCGTGGACCGATATAGATAATTCTCTGCCTAGGTATAAAGTACCCACAAGGAATTCCTTGTGTGGATTTTAAGACAATTCCATTGAAAAGTGTGGCTAACATCACCAAAATACCGAATATCGGGGGGTACAGTTATTTAAGGGATATACGATATCGTGGACCTATATAGACAATTCTTTTTGAGGGGGTAAAATGCCCACAAGGGACTCCTTTTGTGGAATTTCAGACAATTCCATTGGATAAAATCATCAAAATACTAAATATCGGGGGTACCGTTATATGGGGGATATACGATATCGTGGACCTATATAGATAATTCTCTGCCGAGGTATAAAGTACCCACAAGGAACTCCTTGAATGGATTTTAAGGCAATTCCATTGAAAAGTGTGGCTAACATCATCAAAATACCGAATATCGGGGGGTACAGTTATATAAGGGATATACGATATCGTGGACCCATATAGACAATTCTTTTTGAGGGAGTTAAATGTTCACAAGGGACTCCTTTTGTGGAATTTTAGACAATTCCATTGAAAAATGTGGCTAAAATCATCAAAATGTCGAATACCGTGGGGGTACTGTTATATGGGGGGTATACGATATTGTGGACCCATATAGATAATTCTCTGCCGAGGTATAAAGTACCCACAAGGAACTACTTGTGTGGATTTTCAGACAATTCCATTGAAAAATGTGGCTAACATCATCAAAATACAGAATATCGGGGGTACCGTTATATGGGGGATATACGATATCGTGGACCGATATAGCCCATCTTCGAACTTGACCTGCCTACAGACAAAAGAGAGATCTGTGCAATATTTTAGCTTCTTATCTTAATTCGTTTAGACTGTAGCGTGATTACAAGAGACGTAAAAACGGACGGACAAGGCTAAATCGTTTTAGAATTTTACGCTGATCAAGAATATATATACTTTGTTGGGTCTAAAATTATTATTTCGATGAGTTACAAACGGAATGACGAACTTAATATACCCTCCATACTTTTTTTGGTGGAGGGTATAAAATGTAAAATATACTTGAAATCGGGTTGTACACTTACACAACAAAAAGATTTTTTATACCCTCCACCATACATAGTATGGAGGGAATATTAAGTTCGTCATTCCGTTTGTAACTCATCGAAACAATCATTTTAAACCAAACTATATAGGTCTACAATATCGTATATCCCCCGATATTCGGTATTTTGATGATTTTAGCCACATTTTCCAATTGAATGGTCTGAAAATCCACACAACGATTTTCTTGTGAGTACTTTATCCATTGAAAGAGAATTATCTAAATAGGTCCACGATATCGTATAGCCCCATATAACGGTACCCCCCGATATTCGGTATTTTGATGATTTTAGCCAGATTTTTAAAAGGAATTATCTGAAATTCTACATAAGGAGTTCCTTGTGTGTATTTTACCCCTAGATATAGATTTGTCTATATGGGTCCACAATATCGTATATCCCCCATATATCGGCATCTTCCGTTATAAGTTATTTTAAAGATTTTAACAGAATTTTGAAATGGATTTTATTTATTTATTTATTTTTGTTTTTTGAAAATGTCCTAATTCGTTCCAATTGGTGGAGGGTATTCATTCATTCCATTGAAAAATTTTCTCGATTTTTTCCCGATATTAGAACTTTTGCACTTTATTCGCTATTTGTTAGCGATTTAAAAAAGTAATTTTCCTTTAGGTTTGATGTGAACGCTATCTATTCAGTTTCACAACCAAATTGAAAATACCGTTCGTACATATGATATTGAAATTTTTTTATTTATATCTTATTATCTTCTGAAATGATATTATTCGCATAGTCTCACTTACCCAATAAATACATCGAATCTATAAGTAACAGTTTTGTTGTTGTCGCGGTTGTCGATTGCACTCCCCAAAAAAGACTACACATCATATTAGAATTCAAAAAAGAAAAAAAACGCTACAAATGTACATTCGAAAATAGTAAGTCAAAATGGAAAAAAAATCATGTAATATAAAACATTACTATTATACATTTTAAAAGTCAAAATGAAAATTTTCAAATTTCTCATTTTTACACGATATTTATTTATTTTTTTTTTTTTTTGGATTTTATACTTTTGCCTGCATCTTTAAAATCAGATTAGCGGTTCTTGAGTTATAAGCGCAGTAACTAACACAACTTTCTTTTATATATATATACTAGCTGAACCCGGTGCGCTTCGCTACCCCTTTTGATTTTATATGCATTCAAAATTTTATTTACGAATATATGTTGGATAAAGAAAAACAAATTTAAAAATTAAAAAAAATATATTGCACAAATTTAAATAATAAACAAAATCATTACAAAAGCAGTAACATGACATGAATACACGAAGGGTTTGTCCTTTGGATTTATTTATTTCATAGCAAATACCAAGCGTGCAGGAAACTGCAATTTTTTTAAGTAGAGAGGCATTTCTATTGCAATTAGTGAATTCGAGATAGCAACATACTTCGCCGTAATAAGCATATTTCAAATAAATTGTTGTGTTGTTTTTTAGTGTTAGCCTAAGGCGTTGTGGGTCAATGGTTCTTATTAAAATCTTGGGATATGATCCGATTTTAATATAATTTTAAACAAATTACTTTTACACCAAACTCCGCCACACCTTTCATAATTCATTGAAATTGGTGCGTCAAATATGTGAAATCGGCTGAGAATATATATATGGGAGCTATATCCAAATCTTAACTAATTTCCAATTAATTTATCACATTTATTATTATAACCAAATTCCGCCACACATTCTGAATTTCATTGGAATCGGTCATATATATCGTGTTTGGTGCATAATATGTATGAAATCGGCCGAAATATATATGTTAGCTATATCCAAACCTCAACTGATTTCAATATAATTTGGCAATTTTTGCTGGTTCCAGATTTTGTCCCTCTCGCTTTGGGTGCATCAAATTTCGGCTGAGTGTATATATGGGAGCTATATTCACATCTGAGCGTATTTGAATATAATTTGTCAAATTTATTTTTGTACCAAATTTACCCACTCATGCCAAATTTCGTTGGAATCGGAAATACGTATCGTGTTTTGTGCATCAAATATGTGAAATCAGCGGAAAATATATATGGGAGCTATATCCAAATCTGAACCGATTTTAATATAATTTGACAAATGTATATTTGTTTTAATTTCCGCTACATATTCCAAATTTCATTGAAATTAAAGATACATAGCGTGTTTGGTGCATCAAATACATGAAATCGGTCGAAAATATATATGGGAGCTATATCCAAATCTGAACCGATTTCAATTTAATTTGACAAATTCATTTCGGCTCCCAACTCCGTTACTTATTTTAAATTTCATTACAATTGGAAATACATGTCGTGTTTAGTCCACCAAATACATGAAATCGGCCGAAAATGTATATGGGAGCTATATCCAAATCTGAACCCATTTCAATATAATGTAGGAAATCAATTTTTTAGATAAAATCTATCACACGTTTCAAATTTCATTGAAATTGGGGATACATAGCGTATTTGGTGCATCAAATGCTTGAAATCGGCCGAAAATATATATGGGAGCTATATCCAAATCTTAACCGATTTCAATATAATTTGACAAATTTATTTTCGGATTAAATCCCGTCACACATTCCAAATTTCATTGGAATCGAACATTCATATTGTGTTTGAGGCATCAAATGAACGAAATCGGTCGAAAATATATATGGGAGCTATATCCAAATCTGAACCGATTACAATATAATTTGGAAAAATTATTTTTGTTCCAAATTTCGTTACGTATTCCAAATTTGGAGACTGTATCTTCAACCAATCAATAGATATGTGCATATAAAATCTAAATTTTTGGGAGGTACCTCCGATTCTGATGCTATATCTCCAGTTCCAAGTGGAAATTCAAAAATGTATATAGTTTATGTTACTTTCAGGCGATGTTGCAGTATATATGGAAATTTTCAGGAAAATCTATTCAGCGGTTTTCGAGTCCATAAATTACAAACAAACAAACAAACATACAAACATTTTCCTCTTTTATAGATATAGAAGATATCTATATATATAAATGTAAGTTGTGTTAGTTACTACGCTTATAACTTAAGAACCGCTGGACTGATTTTAACGATTCACACAAATTCGGAGTTGTCTCCTCTCCGAAAAGGATAATAAAAAAATCGAGTAAAATGTGATATATTAACATTTTCGTTTTGACTTTTGAAATGTACAATAGTAATGCTTTATTTTGCATAATTTTGTTTCCATTTTGACTTACTTTTTTCTAATGTACATTTGTAGTGTGTTTTATATTTTATTTTTGAATTCGAATATTAATACTTGATTTAATTGACTTGACTTCATGAGAACTGAAATTGATGGCGGGTTACATGGAAGTGTAGTACAGAATTATGTGGTGGCGAAACGGAATAGATGATATCAAAATAACTTAACGCGGTCACACCAAAAGAAAGATAATTATTAATTAAAAGATAATTACTTTTAAAAAAATCACGAAAAAGAGATATCATTGCAAAAATTCCCAAATCGGGAAAAAAATTGAAAAAAAATATCAATGGATTTGAATTTTAAAATAATAGTACAATCTATTGACAAACTTTGTAAGGATCTTTAAACATTTGCTGTAATAAATCAGCGAACAAGTTGAAGATTTTTTCAATTTGTTATTCTTCATTTGTCATTTTTTTTTCAATTTGTATTATCATATTGAATTCAGTGGATTTTTTGTGAACAAAATAAAGAATAATTTTTCACTATATACAATTTTTCACCAAAAAAAATTAAATAAGTGCGAAATAGGATGTTAACTGACATCTACCTTTCAACTACAGGGCCGACATCGTGGTTCAGATGGAAGATGCGAACACATTTAAACAACCAAAAATGACGGAAAAAGCTTAATGGAGCTCATTTCAAAGCGTGGACCTACTTCTTTCACGTGACAATAATCCGTCCAATGAGAGCTCAAAATGCAAAATTCTTTGGGAGTACAATCAGTAAAATAAAATATAAAGGGTGGAAAATAGTAGAGCGAATGAGACTCTTAGTAAGAAAAGGATTTCTATCCTTCCAGAAATTCTTCAAAACATTCAAGATACCTTAAATCACTTTTGCAGGTCATGATATCGATCATAACTCACGATAAGGGTACATCCCTAAGAGGTTAGGGAACCATCATACAGATAATTGCCACATCGGAATTTATTTAAGTAAAGTCCCCACCCCCAAGTCCACTTTCACATATAATGTGTGGTCAGAAAAGAAAATTTTGTATTCTATTGAATTTGTAACTCCCTAGAGAATATTGGTTAGAAACGTAGATTTGAGATATACATATTTCAAAGGATTTGAAATAAATTAAAATTTGAACATATCTACAAATTTTAGAATTTTTTCATATAATAGTACCCCCTCAAGTCCACCTTTTGGCGGACAAACAGACCGACATGGTTAGGGGGACTTATAAGAACTCTAATGGACAATCTGAGGTGCTAATGGCTTTAAAAAAGTAATTAATTTTGGATATTCTTAATTCATTCAGCCCTCAATTATGAGGTGTACAAAAACAGCAAATTCCAAATTACTGCTCATTTGACTGGAAAATTTTGCATACTAAAAATTAATTTGATCCCTTACATGGGGATAAGATTGATATATACTTTTTAATAGATTTGTATAACACATCCACACCTTTTAAGCCCACGGCTTAAATATGGGTACAGGTATTTCAAAACACTTTTAATCGACCAGTACGCGAACACTTATATCAGTCATATCTGTGAATAATTATGCTTTGACAAATATGCATAATAGACAAAAACTACGGGCCGGCAACGTAAGATGGGGATTACTTTTATTTGCCATTTAAATTGTAAGTTGGAGACCCCATAAAGTCCGTATTTTTCATCATAGTATAATTCAATGACGATTCAACAAATGTTCGGTCCCGTGCTACTTTCTTATATTTGTAATTTGTTAATTTTTTCACAATCTATTTCATATAGATGTACATCCCAAATCTACGTTCCCAACCAATATCTGTATGATGGTTCCCTACCTCAGGGTAGCATAAATACAATTTTTTAGCCAAATCAATTGATGAATGTGGTCAAGACCAAAATGGGCCCTACTCTGAAAATTTCAAATTTTATGCGAAGAGGTTATCTATCCCTTAGAAACAAAGATGCCAAATAAGGGTCAAAAATGGAAAAAGTGGCCAAGAGCACAAAAATAGCTTTAATCATACGATGGTTATATAAATATGAAATCGGGTTGTACCCTTATCCGTGAGTTATGATCGATATCATGACCTGCAAAAGCGATTTAAGGTATCTTGAATGTTTGGGAAGAATTTCTGGAAGAATAGAAATCCTTTTCTTACTAATAGTCCCATTCGCTCTACTATTTTGCACCCTTTTTATTTGATATTTTACTGATTGTACTCCCAAAGAATTTTACATTTTGAGCTCTCATCGGACGGATTATTGTCACATGAAAGAAGTAGGTCCACGCTTTGAAATGAGCCCCATTAGGCTTTTCCGGTAATTTTTGTTTGTTTAAATGTATGCCCTGAAGTTGAAAGGTAGATGTCAGTTAACATCCTATTTCGCACTAATTTAATTTTTTTTTTGGTGAAAAATTGTATATAGTGAAAAATTATTATTTATTTTGTTCACAAAAAATCCACTGAATTCAATATGATAATACAAATTGAAAAAAATAACAAAAGAAGAATAACAAATTGAAAAAATCTTAAACTTGTTCGCTGATTTTTTACAGCAAATGTTTAAAGATCCTTACAAAGTTTGTCAATAGATTGTACTATTATTTTAAAATTCAAATACATTTATATTTTTTTTTCGATTTTTTCCCGATTTGGAAATTTTTGCAATGATATCTCTTTTTCGTGATTTTTTAGCGATTTTGAAAAAGTAATTATCTTTTAACTTTGGTGTGACCGCCTTAAATTATTTCGATACTATCTATTCCGTTCCGCATAATTCGATACTACACTTCCATGTAACCCGCCATCAATTTCAGTTCTCAAGAAATCAAGTCAATAAAATAAATTGGTATTAATATTCAATTCCAAAATAAAATATAAAAAACACTACAAATGTACATTAGAAGAAAGTAAGTCAAAATGGAACAAGTAAGCAAAGGCTATAGTCGTGCGGGGCCGACCATGTGATACCCTACAACACTACAATATGTTAGAAGCTCCCTTATATCCAGATCGATTTTGGAAGATTTCGCTTTTGAAATTATGTCACGAGACATTGACCAGAGAAATTCGCCCAATATTTAAGCACTCCGTCATACTGTTGGTTGTAGTGGTCCATTTTTCATCCAAAACGCTAGAATAATTCCCTGTCCTTAACTCTCAATTGTGTGATCTGGAAGTTTTTTTTTCTGTTTTTGTTTCATTTGAACCTCTAAATATTTTGCGATCATCTCCAAAAGGAAGAGGCCCCTCGGTATCTCCAAATTTAGACCCATCTATATGATTTGATTGTCTACGATATTTGGCTATATTCGTCAACGAAATCAGCATAAAAAAGCCAGAAGTTCGGCTTTTGTGTATTTCGACTATCGCCTGTAAGTAATTGTGGTATTTTTTCACACAAAAGTAATGGTCCATTCTACTCGTTGTCCTAAACTCTAACTTCATGCGAGATTTCGTGTCCTGTGGTTTCTATTTGTGAACATTTTTAGTTGTTGGTCCATGTCAACCCCCAAATATATTGCGGACATCTTTATAATGAATATGCCTAGCCCTGTTGAGCCTAACCCTTCACTTATCAAAATTTTCGTGAAGATTGGACGATAATTGTAATCTGTATATAATAACCCCAACCTGTGTTGTAAGGTGAAAAAGTATTACAAAATATACACTTCAATATTATAAGTCAAATTCAAAAAATCGCATGCGATAAAATATATGAAAAAATATAAAAAATGTCACAAAATACTACAAAACCTATATTAACATCATTATTGACATATTTTTATGCTATTTTATACTTTTATGCCAAGAGGGCATTCTGAATTGACAAAATTTGTCAAAATCAGTCTAGCCATTCTTGAGATATAAGCATTATAGATAACATACCCTTTCTTTGTATATACACATTGTATATATTTCTCTATATATATCCGATATATTAACTATTTGCATCGACGTAATGGTCAAAATTGGCCTGTTCATCTGTTTGTGATTTTCGCGATTTAATGGAAAATATGACTTTCATTTAACACAAATGTTATGGTCTATTTCACCAACTAAATATTTCCCGATGACCACCAAAATTGGAAGGCTTCTGCCCAGCACTAAGCTTTTGCTCCATGCTAACTTCCGCTTCGATTGGTACATAATTGCGACCTGAAGAGCAACTGCAACATCAGGAAATTTTTCAGTTTTTGGTCCATTTCAACCTTTAAATATTATGCGATCATCTCCAAAAGAAATAGGGTTCTATTCTGATCATAACCCCACCTCCATTTTCAATTTCGTGAGGATCGGACTATAATTGCGACCTGTAGAGTGATTACAAATTAACTTGGACAGATGGACAGACGGACGGACGGACATACATAGCTAGATCAACTCAGCTCGGCGAGATAGGAAGCTCCATATATACTTTCCTATGTGGGAAATCAATATTTCGAGGTGTTACATAATTTTTGGCCCAATCAAACTTATAATACCCCAAACACATAGTGTTGTAGGGTTTAATAATACCCCCAACACATAGTGTTATAGGGTATAAAAAATTCATGCAAAATAAAACATTACTATTGTACATTTCAAAGTCAAAATGAAAATGTTAATACATCACATTTTTACGCGATTTTTTTTGGATATTATCCTTTTCGGACAGGAGATAATTCCGAATTTGTATGGATCGTTAAAATCAGTCCAGCGGTTCTTAAGTTATAAGCGTAGTAACTAACACAACTTTCTTTTATATATATATATATATATATATATATATATATATATATATATATATATATATTTATATATATACATATATATACTAGCTAGTTTTTTTAAAAGACATGTACCCATATTTAAATCGTGGGCTTCAAATGTGTGGATGTGCTATACAAATCTATTAAAAAGTATATATCAATCTTATCCCCATGTAAGGAATCAAACTAATTTTTAGTATGGTAAAAGTCGTAGCAAAATTTTCCAGTCAAATGAGCAGTAATTTGGAATTTACTGTATTTTGTACACCTCATAATTGAGGGCTGAATGATTTAAGAATAGCCAAAATTAATTACTTTTTTAAAGCCATTAGCACCTCAGATTGTGCATTAGAGTCCTCATAAGTCCCCCTAACCATGTCGGTCTGTTTGTCCGCCAAAAGGTGAACTTAAGAGTGTACTATTACATGGAGAAAATTCTAAAATTTGTAGACATGTTGAAATTTTTGTGTAAGATTTTCACACCCCAAATACACATTTTTAGCCAAATCCTTTGAAATATGGTAAAATCAGGAAGTACCCTTATATGGGCACTACTGCGAAATATCGACCTACATTGAAAACTTTCTTCACCCCTTATAATCCAAGATGACAAATAGAGGCCAAATCAACAATATAGCAGAACAATATAGCATGTCAAACTGAAAAACATTTCGCGTGATTTAAATAAGTAACAAGTAAAAAAGCAGTAAGTTCGTCCTGGCCTAACCTTGAATACCCTCCACCATTTGGAACGTATTAGAAAATTTTCAAAAAAATAAAATCATATTTTTCAGCTGTAGGCTTTAATTTGAGTGTTAAATACCCATATGATAAAGAACATCTATAATAGGGCCACGTGAAAATTCAGCTCAATTTTTGGTATTGTAAAAAGTATTCAAATGAGCTATAATTTGAAATTTGTATTTCCAACGTTTAAAATCCCGTACTGCGTGGTATTTAGTTTTGTCTACCTCATACTTGAAGGCAGAATGTTGTCAGAATAGCCAAAAAAGTTATTCTTTTGCTCCGATTACCGTAAGATGGGCATTAATTGCTTGTAATTTAAATTGTGGGGTGGAGATCCAATAATGTTACCGTTATATGGGGGATATACGATATTGTGGACCTACATAGACAAATACCTCTCAGGGGTTAAAGTGCTCACAAAGAAATCCTTGTGTGGATTTTCAGAGAATACCATTGGAATATATAGCTAAAATCATACCGAATAACGGGGGTACCGTTATATGGGGGCTATACGATATCATTAACCTATATAGAGAACTCTATGTCAGGGGGTAAAGTGCTCACAAAAAACCCCTTGTGTGGAATTTCAGACAATTCCGTTGAAAAATGTTGCTAAAATCATCAAACACTGGAGGGTACCGTTATATGGGGGATATACGATATTGCGGACCTATATAGACAATTTCCTTTTCTGGGGGTAAAGTGCTCACAAAAAACTCCTTGTGTCGATTTTCAGACAATACGATTTGAAAATGTGGCTAAAATCATCAAAATACCGAATATCGGGGGGTACAGTTATATGGGGGATATACGATATCATTAACCTATATAAAGAATTCTCTGTCGGGGGGTAAAGTGCTCACAAAAAAACCCTTGTGTACAATTTCCGTTGAAAAATGTTTACCGTTATATGGGGGCTATACGATATCGTGAACCTATATAAATAATTCTCTGCCGAAATATAAAGTACCCACAAGGAACTCCTTGTGTGGATTTTCAGACAATTCCGTTGAAAAATGTGGGTAAAATCATCAAAATACCGAATATCGGAAGGTACCGTTATATGGGGGCTATACGATATTGTGGACCTATACAGACCACTCTCTTTCAGGGAGTAAAGTACTCACAAAGAACTCCTTGTGTGGATTGTCAGACAATTCCGTTGAAAGCTGTGGGTAAAATCATCAAAATACCGAATATAGGGGAGATATACGATATTGTGGTCCTATATAGACAATTCCGTTTCAGGGGTAAAGTGCTCACAAAGAACCCCTTGTGTACAAAGAACCCCTTGTGACCATTCCGTTGAAAAATATGGCTAAAAACATCAAAATACCGAATTTCGGGGGTACCGTTATATAAGGGCTATACGATATCGTGGACCTATATAGATATTTCTCTGTCGAGGTATAAAGTACCCACAAGGAACTCCTTGTGTGGATTTTCAGACAATTCCGATAAAAAATGTAGGTAAAATCATAAAAATACCGAATATCGGGGGGTACCGTTATATGGGGGATGTACGATATCGTGGACCTGTATAGACAATTCTCTCTCAGGGGGTGAAGTACTCACAAGGAACTACTTGTGTGGATTTTAAGACAATTCCATTGAAAAGAGATGGCTAACATAAATAAATAAATAAATAACAAGTAAAAAAGCAGTAAGTTCGGCCGGGCCGAACTTTGAATACCCTCCACCATTTGGAACGAATTAGAAAATTTTCAAAAAAAATAAAATCCATTAAAAATTCTTTTAAAATCTTTAAAATATCTAATATAGGAAGGTGCCTATATGGGGGGATATACGATATTGTGGACCTATAAAGACAAATCTATGTCTGCGTATAAAATACTCACAAGGAACTCCTTGTGTGGATTTTCAGATAATTCCATTGGAAAAAGTGGCTAAATTCATCAAAATACCAAATATAGGGGAGTACCGTTATATGAAGGCTATACGATATCGTGGACCTATATAGATAATTCTCTGCCGAGGTATAAAGTACCCACAAGGAACTCCTTGTGTGGATTTTCAGACAATTCCATTGAAAAATGTGGCTAAAATCATCTAAATACCGTGGCCGCCTCCTTGGTTGGGAGCGGAGCCTATCCTACTCCTGCCTTTCTATGGGTCAGGCACCCGGTTGGTAATGCAACTCCACATTCGAGCAACACACTCTCCCCGCGATTTGGGTATAAACCACAGCCACCGTGATGCTCCCACAAGGGGGCCAACACCAACTTCCAGGCTAGATCCGAAGATCTAGGGGCACATGGCACCCGCGGTACCAGAATATAGCCTCCGGTAAAGCTTCGTAGCAATGCTACTACCAGTTGAACTCCAAACAGTCCGGGACTGGTCACACACCAACAGAAAATCAGCAGAGAACACGCACTCAAAACACAACAATTAACATGCTGTCCTCACGGACTGCATAATGGGTCCACTGGGACCACAGCAACGGACTACACAACTCAAACAATAAACAGGACTACCCTCACGGATAGCCTACACAACATACACAGAGGAACAACAACAATCGTCCCAAAGGTCTCAGGACCAACACGGCCCAACAGCCAACGGCCCACCGTCCACTATGTGCGGGGACCCCCTCCACTAAGTCTTGTCCTTCTACTAAATACTTCTCGCGCAAAATTACTTAAACATCTAAAGGTCCGATTGTCTTCAAGGACCTTACTGAAATCCCACCCCGCCCCTCCATACGTAATACCCATATTGGCTAAACTTCTAATGTCATTATAGTAATGGCATTCCGTCAGTATATGCACCCAGTCCTCGGTCATCCCGCACCCACATAAATCCGTCTGGGCAAGGCCTCTCTTATGCAAAAATGCATTGAGAGAGCCATGCCCCGTCAGTAAGAAACCAGTACTTAAGCCGAAGCGGAAGTCTGGCCGGTCCAGTACGAATGTTGCGTCACGAATAAATTCGTACGTCGCCCTTCCCTTGTCACTGTTCGTCCACCTTGTCCTCCAAAAATTAACAACTCTGCACAACTGGGTCCACTGGGACCGCCGCAACGGACTACACAACACAAACAATAAACAGGACTACCCTCACGGATAGCCTACACAACATACACAGAGGAAAAACAACACTCGTCCCAAAGGTCCAAGGACCAAAACGGCCCAACAGCCAACGGCCCACCGTCCACTATGTGCGGGGACCCCCTCCACTAAATCTAATCCTTCTACTAAATACTTCTCGCGCAAAGTTACTTAAACATCTAAAGGTCCGATCGTCTTCAAGGACCCTACTGAAATCCCACCCCGCCCCTCCATACGTAATACCCATATTGGCTAAACTTCTAATGTCATTATAGTAATGGCATTCCGTCAGTATATGCACCCAGTCCTCGGTCATCCCGCACCCACATAAATCCGTCTGGGCAAGGCCTCTCTTGTGCAAAAATGCATTGAGAGAGCCATGCCCCGTCAGTAAGAAACCAGTACTTAATCCGAAGCGAAAGTCTGGCCGGTCCAGTACGAATGTTGCGTCACGAATAAATTCGTAAGTCGCCCTTCCCTTGTCACTGTTCGTCCACCTTGTCCTCCAAAAATTAACAACTCACTCCCGAAGGAGCGCCTTGTACCGCCTAATATCCCCATCTACCAGATCAGAGGGCTGAGCCAGTTCTCATCCTCAGTCAGCTGCAAACCACGCTTCAGCTTATACAGAATAGCCCTACATCTCACTTCCAGATCAAGCGGTACGGCGCCAAGCAGCACCTGTAGTGCATCTGTGGACACATTCCTGCACACAGGAAAACACGCTAGCATGACGACCCGCTGACACGACAGGAGCTTTTTCCGACCCAACACAGACGCACCGATTTTGTACCACACAGGAGCCCCATATGTTGCACAAGCAACAAACAGGCCACCATATATTGTACGCATGGAACGCCTGCTCAAGCCCCAATCAGTCCGCAAAACACGCCTGACCATTCCCACCACTCTAGTTAGCTTCTCCTTAAGATGATCAAGGTGCACCAGAAAATTCAATCTTTCCTTCATATGGATACCCAAATACTTAATTGTACCTGCGTATCTTATGCCATGTTCACCAGCTCGTATAAGCGGAGGTCGACTACGAGCAAGTCTGCCTTTCAGCATCATCAACGATGTCTTGTCAACGATGTCGCAACCTCAACGCCAACTCGATCACTCCATGCTTGGACTATACGCATAGCCTGCTCACCACGAGTCTCTAGCTCAAGGCGAGACTCACCTTCAACCATGATAAGCAAGTCATCCGCATAAGCACAAACCTTGAAGGACGCCGAGAGCTCCCGCAACAGAGGATCCATCATGAGGCTCCAAATAAATGGGCCACAGATGGACCCCTGAGGGCAACCACGTTGGACATCCTTCCAGACCGAAGCACTGGATCCCACGACACAAGCCTTTCTATCACGAAAGTAGCTTGACCAAAGACCAATTTCCCGGCAACCGATCGCTAACAACCTCATGAGCACGCTATCCCATAAAAGGAAGTCAAATGCACCCTTAAAATCGACAAAAATGCCAACGACATACTTACCATTTGACTCGCTCAGGCTATTCTGCACATGCAACCACGCGTCCACAGTACTTCTACCCTCGGTAAAACCGAACTGATGCGGCGATGTGCCTTCAGAGTAGCACTCTTTAAGCCTAGACACCATAATCCTCTCCAGTACTTTTCCAAGGACTGGAAGTCGACTGATGCCCCGATATGAGCGAGGATCACTCCTTATCTGGCGACTTAAGTAACACCACCACTCTAGCAATCTTCCACGCACGCGGGAAGTACCCTTGGCTCATGCAGCGGCTAAACACTGACTCGATATACTCAGGCATGACCTTCCAGATGGCTTTATACATCCGACCAGTCATACCGTCGATACCAGGCGACTTTCTGCTTCTAATCCGGCAGATACTGTCCGAAACTTCTAATCTTTCCACCGCCGGATGCTCAGCCAATTCATCAACAAGCGGAGGAAATGTCTGAGTCTCCGAACTAGGAAAGAATGATCCCAACAAAAGCCCTACGCTCCCCCCACCCCGAGGTCATTGCAGTAGAGCTGCTACGCAATGCCTGTAGGTCACCCTGACTACTAGACCCACCATGCCGGCACACACGGTATACTTTACCCCATGGATCGTCTTTATTGTCCTGAATAAATCTCCTCCAATTGTCTTCTTTACTCCTAGACAGCTCGTCCTTGTACGTCCTAAGGAAAGCAAGGAACTCAATTTTACGCTGAGCCAAGTCCTCCGCATTGGTACGTCTAGCCCGTTGGAATCTCTTCCTAAGGCGACTGAGTCTCCTCCGCATCGGACTTAGCTCACGGGTCCACCATTTTTCCTTACTTGGTTTAACCTTGCGGCGTCTACCAAGGAGCTCGTCATTGACTCCGCCCATCCACTCGTTCAACTTGCTAACCTGGTCATCTATGGTCAGTGCCCTAAAGTCCGCTAATGGCATAGCAGCCTCCCTGACACGGTACGCATAAAAGTCCCAGTTCACGTCTCGTTCCTTCCAAGCCCTGAAACGCTCTGTACCCTGCGTATGTCCCCGCGGCGTGACCACAAACTCAATGAGATTATGGTCACTAACACCCCAGTCATCAACAACACGCCAGCAAAATTGGTAAACAGTCGTTGCTGCCCCATTTGCAGCCGTCACGTCCATGTCGCTAACTCCCGAGGGCCCATTAAAGGTATACAGATCCGAGGGCTCATTCAAAATCTCCACGCCCCTCGCTAACGCCCATTCACTCAGCATCACTCCTCGTTCGTGATTCTGATGGCCAGAGTTAAGCCTGGACATCTTGGAGCACCACAAAGAGGAGGATGCATTCGCGTCTAAACCTAGGATTAGCGGACAACTACTCGCAAGGAGTAGTACCGAATCCATATACCTTAAATAGGTCTCCAACGGAGAGCTAAATCTACAATAGATGCTAGCCAGCAACATCTTTCCCTCCGCCCACTCAACGGACAGACATAACCCCCATTGGCTACTTGAAATAACAGTACAGTCTATGTCACTGTCCACAACAACTATAGCAGATTCTTCTCCCTTGTCCGTAAAGACACGCATCCCCCCGGAAGCCCCCGCACACACCCATCTCTAGCATATGCCTCCTGAATAAGGGCAAAGGCTGCACCCATACGGAGAAGCGATTGTCCAAATTCATGCATCACGCTCGCAGACCTCTGGCAATTTTACTGAAGGATCCTCATCAGTGTCTAGCGTATGCTCTGGCCGTCAACGCAGCGTAAACCGGGCACGCCGAGGACAGCATAAGGTGTCCTGCTGGAAGCCCCTTCAGCTCACAATTGCGGCATCGAACCGGATTCGGACAATCCATACTCATATGGCCAGAACCACCACACCTCCTACAAATGTCGCTCTTCTTCCGGCACTCCCTGACTCGGTGATCGAAACCGAGACACCGGTAACACGACGGCACTGGGTCCTGCCTCCGCACAGTAAAGCGGAACCACTTAATGTAGGCGCCTTCCGTGCACAGCTTCTCTGCCACCCTCTCAGTGCATTCCAACACCACATTTACATTGGACTCCGTCGCACCAGACCTCCAAGGCCCACTTGCCAAGCGAAAGCTCTTCCTGAAACTGTCAGGGGACAACATGTCGACAAAGTTCATGTCAAAAAGCTCCTGCATGAACTCGTCCGTCGTTATCTCAGCGTGCACTCGCTGGACGACAACCTTCGGGCCAAGCTTATCATTCACCGATACCTCGAGGCCCACATCAGCAAACTTCGTATTCGCGGCAATTTTCTCCCGCTCAGCAACCGACGGAGTGCGTATGACAGCACCACCATCACGAGTCTCCTTCACCTCATGGACCCTAACTTTTAGCGTAGGGCCAACCTCCTCCACCACCTTCTTGACCACCTCCTTACTCGAGGTACCTTTCTTCCCCTTCACCACCACGGACCAAGTCTCAACCGGCTTGACAACAGCCGCCACAATAGAAGGGACAGCTACTGGAGCAGCAGCAGACACCAGAGCAGGGCCCTGGCTGATGGAAGCAACACCAGAAGGCCCCGGCACAGGGCACACACCACCCTTAGAAACGACACCCTCATACGCCCCCACCTTGCCTCGCAACCTCTCATTTTCTACTATGGCGCGCATAAGCATCTCCTCGTATCTGCTCGCCAATGAGATCACCTCTCGCGTAGTCTCCGCACTGCACTGACTCTCGCAAAGCAAATCCAGCAGAGAATCAGTTACCCCTTTCATCTCCATGACCGAGACAACACCAGCAGATTTAGGAGCAGCTCTCTTAGCCCGAGAGCGGCTATTCCTCTGTACCTCCCCCACACGCTCACTACCAAATAATGCATTATCTGGTTCACGGCCAGAACCAACAGTAGCAACAGCAGCGGCACCAGCAGGTACAGCACCACCCACAACAGCAGCACCACCTGCCTTCAAAGGAGACCCCAGCTTCTGCCTCTTGGACTCCTCTCCACCATCAGAGCTCTGCTCGCTTTTCGTATGGCGCAACCTACGCCCAGTAGGAGGAGGCATAAGCGCCACCGAACTGACCCCAATCTCCATGTCAGAAGCCTCGGTAACGTCCCCGTCCACTGACGAAACGTCCCCTGACTTCTTCTTCTTAAGTGCCTTCGGAGGCATGTCCTAGACACAAACCACCGAAAACTCTAGCAAACTATTCCCCAACAGATGTCACTATTACAGTCCAAAATCCAGTCCAAATCACAACCAAAAAAGAGTACTCACCAGCACAGAGTAAGGGGAGAGGAACCAAGTTCCAATCTAACCTCACTTACTATCTGCAACCAATGGGATGGCCAGACAATACCAGCCAAAACCAACCGTCCAGAACCAATGACTCCCAAGGCAAACCAGAACACCAATGGCCACTGAGACACCAAATGCACCGAATGGCCACGAGACACCAAATCCAATAACACGTCCATTCTCTTCCGCAGCTCAACGACAAGTGACAACAGACGGACGGACAGGCCTAAATCGTCTTAGAATTTTACGCAGATCAAGAATATATATACTTTGTTGGGTCTAAAATGATTATTTCGATGAGTTACAAACGGAATGACGAACTTAATATACCCTTGATACTTTTTTGGTGGAGGGCATAAAAATACCGAATATCGGGGGGTACAGTTATATGGGGGATATACGATATCGTTAACCTATATAGAGAACTCTATGTCAGGGGTAAAATGCCAACAAGGTACTCATTTTGTGGAATTTCAAACAATTCCATTGAAAAATGTGGATAAAATCATCAAAATACCATATATCGGGGGTACCGTTATATAAGGGATATACGATATCGTGGACCCATATAGATAATTCTTTTTGAGGGGGTAAAATGTTCACAAGGGACTCCTTTTGGGGAATTTCAGACAATTTCATTGAAAAATGTGGCAAAAATCATCAAAATACCGAATATCGGGGGTACCGTTACATGGGGGCTATACGATACTGTGGACCTATATAGATAATTCTCTGCCGAGGTATAAAGTACACACAAGGAACTACTTGTGTGGATTTTCAGATAATTCCATTGAAAAATGTGGCTAACATCTTCAAAATACCAGATATCGGGGGTACCGTTATATGGGGGCTATACGATATCGTGGACCGATATAGCCCATCTTCGAACTTAACCTGCCTGCAGACAAAAGAGAGATCTGTGCAAAATTTTAGCTTCCTATCTTAATTCGTTTAGACTGTAGCGTGATTACAACAGACGGACAGACGGACGTCTTAGAATTTTACGCTGATCAAGAATATATATACTTTGTTGGGTCTAAAATGATTATTTCGATGAGTTACAAACGGAATGACGAACTTAATATACCCTCCATATTTTTTTTTTTGGTGGAGTGTATAAAAATAGTTTTATCCTTTTCATAATTGAGGACTGAATAGTCAAATATAATTACTATTTTATACCCATTAACGTAAGATGGGAATTAATTTTATTTGCCATTTAAATTGTAAGTTGAAGACCCAATAAAGTCCATATTTTGCATCATGGTATAATTCAATGACGATTCAACAAATATTCGGTCCCGTGCTACTTTCTTATACAGGGTTGCCCATATTCGACGGACCCATGACTCTTTGGGCCCATTCCAATCGACGAGGAACATTCTTTGCGTCAATTGAATTTTGGGAACAAATGCAAATCAATGCGAATAATCCGTTGTAAAGTGGACCGAGCCATGTCCAACTGCTGAGAACGGCGTTTTTGAGATGTTCTTGGGGACCTCTCAACACTGGCTCGTACGGCAGCGATATTCTCGGCCGATCGCCTTGGGCGATTTTATATGGCCTCTTCGGATTAGAAAGAGCCTTACTAGTCGAAAATTTTTCGTATAAACGCTTAATGGTGTTCTTAGAAGGCGCACTTCTCACATTTTCTAATGTTTTAAAAGCACGTTGAGTTTTCACAATTGACTTCTTCTGTTGAATGTAAATTTCAACTGTTTCAGAGCGCTCGCGTGGCGTGTATTTGTTCATGGTAAACATCTGATTGGACTGACCCTTCAAACGCGGTATGTCATTAAGCGATGTGACATCTCTGTCAAAAGTTATGGCGTTGCAAGATGGGTCCGTCGAATATGAACAACCCTGTATTTGTAATTTGTTCATGTCTTCACAATTTTTTTCATATATATGTACATCCCAAATCTACGTTCCCAACTTATATTCTCTTGGGAGTTACAAATTCAATAGAATACAAAATTTTCTTTTCTCACCACACATTAGATGTGAAAGTGGACTTGTGGATACTCCAATGTGGGGATTTTACTTAAATAAATTCCTATCTGTATGATGGTTCCCTACCCCAGGGTAGCATTAATACAATTTTTTAGCCAAATCAATTGATGAATGTGGTCAAGACCAATATGGGCAGAGAAGAGATTTTCTACCCTCTTAGAAACAAAGATGCGAAATAAGGGCCAAAAAATGAAAAACGTGGCCATGACCCCAAAAATAGCTTAAATCATACATAAATAAGAAATCGGGTTGTACCCTTATCCGTGAGTTATGATTGATATCATGACCCGCAAAAGCGATTTAAGGTATCTTGAATGTTTGGGAAGAATTTCTGGAAGGATAGAAATCCTTTTCTTACTAAAAGTCCCATTCGCTCTACTATTTTGCACCCTTTATATTTGGTATTATACTGATTGTACTCCCGAAAAATGAAAGAAGTAAGTCCACGCTTTTAAATGAGTCGCATCTTCCAGCTGAAGCACAATGTAGGCCCTGGAGTTGAAAGGTAGATGTCAGTTAACATCCTATTTCGCACTTATTTAATTTTTTTGGTGAAAAATTGTATATAGTGAAAAATTATTCTTTATTTTGTTCACAAAAAAATTCACTGAATTCAATATGATAATACAAATTGAAAAAAGAGCCAAAAGAAGAATAACAAATTGAAAAAATCTTCATCTGATTTTTTACAGCAAATGTTTAAAGATCCTTGCAAAGTTTGTCAATAGAATGTACTATTATTTTAAAATTCGATTCCATTGAAATTTTTTTTCGATTTTTTCCCAATTTGACAAAAAAATAATAACAAATTGAAAAAATCTTCAATTTTTTCGTTGATTTTTTACGGAAAATGTTTAAAGATAGAATGTACTATTATTCTAAAATTCGATTCGAATGTACTATTATTCTAAAATTCGATTCCATTGATTTTTTTTTGATTTTTGTCCGATTTGAGAATTATATATGTAGTGAAAAATTATTCTTTATTTTGTTCACAAAAACTCCAATGAATTCAATATGATAATTGAAAACAAGTAAAAAAGCAGTAAGATCGGCCGGGCCGAACTTTGAATACCCTTCACCATTTGGAACGAATTAGAAAATTTTCAAAAAAATTAAATTCAATAAAAATTCTTTTAAAATCTTTAATATATTTAATATAGGAAGGTGCCGATATATGGGGGGATATACGATATTGTGGACCTATAAAGATAAATCTATGTCTGCGTGTAAAGTACTCACAAGGAACTCCTTGTATGGATTTTCAGATAATTCCATTGGAAAAAGTGGCTAAAATCACCAAAATACCGAATATAGGAGAGTACCGTTATATGGGGGCTATACGATATTGTGGACCTATATAGATGATTCTCTGCCGAAGTATAAAGTACCCACAAGGAACTCCTTGTGTGGATTTTTAGACAATTCCGTTGAAAAATGTGGGTAAAATCATCAAAATACCGAATATCGGGGGTACCGTTATATGGGGGCTATACGATATCGTGGACCGATATACCCCATCTTCGAACTTGACCTGCCTGCAGACAAAAGAGAGATCTGGGCAAAATTTTAGCTTCCTATCTTAATTCGTTTAGACTGTAGCGTGATTACAACAGACGGACGGACGGACAGACGGACGGACAGGGCTAAATCGTCTTAGAATTTTACGCTGATCAAGAATATATATAATTTGTTGGGTCTAAAATGATTATTTCGATGAGTTACAAACGGAATGACGAACTTAATATACCCTCCATACCTTTTTTGGTTGAGGGTATAAAAATATTGACAAAATTGATTTTTTACCTCAAAGGTCCTTACAGTTTATCAATAAAATGTACTATTATTTTAAAATTCGATTTCATTAAAAAATTTTTTCGATTTTTTCCAGATTTGAGAATTTTTACAATGAGATCTCTTTTTTCGTGATTTTTTAGCGATTTTGAAAAAGTAATTATCTTTTAACTTTGAGATGACCGCGATAAATTATTTCGATATCATCTATTCCGTTTCGCCACCATATAATTCGGTACAAAAGGAGTCCCTTGTGAGTATTATACCCTCTGAAAAAGAATTGTCTGTATAGGTCGACGATATCGTATATCCCCCATATAACGGTACCCCCGATATTCGGTATTTTGATGATTTTACCCACATTTTTCAACAGAATTGTATGAAAATCCACACAAGGAGTTCCTTGTGGGTAATTTATACTTCGGCAGAGAATTATCTATAAAGGTCCATGATATCGTATAGCCCCCATATAACGATACCCCCGGTATTCGGTATTTTGACGATTTTAGACACATTTTTCAATCGTATTGTCTAAAAATCCACACAAGGAGTTTTTTTCTGAGCACTTTACCCTCTGAAAGGGAATTGTCTATATAGGTCCGCAATATCGTATATCCCCCATATAACGGTCCCACCCCCCCCCCCACATTTTTCAACGGAATTGTCTGAAAATCCACACAAGGAGTACCTTGTGGGTACTTTATACCTCGGCAGAGAATTATCTATATAGGTCCACAGTATCGTATAGCCCCCATGTAACGGTACCCCCGATATTCGGTATTTTGATGATTTTACCCACATTTTCAACGGAATTGTCTGAAAATACTCACAAGGAGTTCCTTGTGGGTACTTTATACCTCGGCAGAGAATTGTCCATACAGGTTCACGATATCGTATAGCCCCCATGTAACGGTACCCCCGATATTCGGTATTTTGATGATTTTACCCACATTTTTCAACGGAATTGTCTGAAAATACTCACAAGGAGTTCGTTGTGGGTACTTTATACCTCGGCAGAGAATTGTCCATACAGGTTCACGATATCGTATAGCCCCCATGTAACGGTACCCCCACGGTATTCGGTATATTGATGATTTTTGCCACATTTTTCAATGGAATTGTCTAAAAATCACACAAGGAGTCCCTTGTGGGCATTTTACCTCCTCAAAAAGAATTGTCTATATAGGTCCACGATATCGTATATCCCCCATATAACGGTACCCTCCGATATTTGGTATTTTGATGATTTCACCCACATTTTTCAACGGAATTGCCTAAAAATCACACAAGGAGTTCCTTGTGGGTACTTTATACCTCGGCAGATAATTATCTGTATAGGTCCACAATATCGTATAGCCCCCATATAACGGTACCCCCCGATATTCGGTATTTTGATGATTCTACCCACAGTTTTAAACGGAATTATCTGATAATCCACACAAGGAGTTCCTTGTTAGTACTTTACACGCAGACATAGATTTGTTTTTATAGGTCTACAATATCGTATATCCCCCCATATATCGGCACCTTCCTATATTAGATATTTTAAAGATTTTAAAAGAATTTTTATTGGATTTAATTTTTTTGAAAATTTTCTAATTCGTTCCAAATGGTGGAGGGTATTCAAAGTTCGGCCCGGCCGAACTTACTGCTTTTTTACTTGTTTATTGTAATGCTTTAGGATAAACAATACATATATTTTTTATACCCTCCACCAAAAAAAGTATGGAGGGTATATTAAGTTCGTCATTCCGTTTGTAACTCGTCGAAATAATAATTTTAGACCCAACAAAGTATATATATTCTTGATCAGCGTAAAATTCTAAGACGATTTAGCCCTGTCCGTCCGTCCGTCCGTCTGTTGTAATCACGCTACAGTCTAAACGAATTAAGATAGGAAGCAAAAATTTTGCACAGATCTCTCTTTTGTCTGCAGGAAGGTCAAGTTCGAAGATGGGGTATATCGGGCCACGATATCGTATAGCCCCCATATAACGGTACCCCCGATATTCGGTATTTTGATGATGTTAGCCACATTTTTCAATGGAATTGTCTGAAAATCCACACAAGTAATTCCTTGTGGGTACTTTATACCTCGGCAGAGAATTATCTATATAGGTCCACAATATCGTATAGCCTCCATATAACGGTACATTTTTCAACGGAATTGTATAAAATTCCACTCAAGGGGTTCTTTGTGAGCACTTTACCCCCAGACATAGAGATCTCTATATAGGTTAACGATATCGTATAGCCCCCATATAACGGTACCCCCGTTATTCGGTATTTTGATGATTTTAGCTATATATTCCAATGGTATTCTCTGAAAATCCACACAAGGATTTCTTTGTGAGCACTTTTACCCCTGAAAGGTATTTGTCTATATAGGTCCACAATATCGTATATCCCCCATATAACGGTACCCCCGATATTCGGGATTTTGATGATTTTAGCCACATTTCCCAATGGAATTATCTGAAAATCCACACAAGGAGTTCCTTGTGAGTACTTTACCCCCAGACATAGATTTGTCTATATAGGTCCACAATAGCGTATATCCCCCCATATATCGGCACCTTCCGATATTAGGTATTTTAAAGATTTTAACAGAATTTTCAATGAATTTTATTTTTTTGAATATTTTCTAATTCGTTCCAAATGGTGGAGGGTATTCAAAGTTCGGCTCGGCCGAACTTACTGCTTTTTTACTTGTTTTTTTTTTTCCTTCTGGAGCGTAAACAAACAAATCGATAGGTCTACTCTCACGTGAGCATTACTCGTACAGCAGAAAAGCAGGAACATGCTAAATTTAGTCTGCATACACGAAGAGTTTGCCTTTGGGATTTATTAATTGTCATGGTAAATACCAACCGTACAGGAAACTGCAATATTTTTAATACGGCTTTTTAGTAGCTACATACTTCACCGTAATAGTCGTAGCTTCAATTAGCCTAGTTCGCCTAGTACCATAGCAAAGGCGTTGTGGGTCTAGGTTTCTTAATAAAATAATATCCGAATCTAACCGGTTTTAATAAAAATTCCGTTGCACATTCCAAATTTCATTGAAATTGGAAATATATAGTGTGTTTTGTGCATCAAATACATGAAATCGGCCGAAAGTGTAACTGGGAGCTATATCCAAATCTGAACCGATGTTATTATAATTTGGCAAAGTAATTTTTTTCCGATTTCCGTTGCACATTCCAAATTTCATTGTAATTAGATATACATAGCGTATTTGTTGAATTATATACATGAAATCGGCTTAAAATGTATATGAAAGCTTTATCCAAATCTGCACCGCTTTCAATATAATTTGGTAAATACATTTTAAGACCACATTTCATCATAATTCAACATTTCATTGAAATTGGGGATACATAGCGTGTTTGCTGCAAATATAGATAATGGAGATATATCCAAATCTGAACCGATTCCAATAAATTTGGCAAATTTATTTTTGTTTCAAATTCCGTTTCACATTGCGTGGTTTGTGTATCAAATACATAAAATGGCCGAAAAAGTGTATGGGAGCTATATCAAAATCTGAACCGATTTTACTATAATTTTATCTTTGTTCCGAATGCCGTTGCACAGTTCAAATTTCATTGTTATTAGAGAGACATGGCGTGTTTGATGCATCAAATACATGAAATCGGCCGAAAATATGTATGGGAGCTACATTCAAATCTTAACCCATTTTAATATAATTTAGCAAACTTATTTTTGATCCAAATTTGATGAATATATCTTTAATCGATCCATAGATATGTGTGTATAAAATCTAAATTTTTTGAAGGTACCTCCGCATCTTATACCTTATTTCTATTTCCAAGTGAAATTTCAGAAATGTATATAGCCTATGCTACGTTCAGATGATGTCATAGTATATTTGCAAAATTTCAGAAAAATCTGTTCAGCAGTTTTCGAGTCCCTAAATTACAGATGAAATTTTTCAATTTGACATACCTAATTGTATGGCACATATTGTAATATTTATACCCTACACCACAAGGTGTTCCGGGTATTATCTCTTTGTGCATTTGTTTGTAACAGGCAAAAGGAAACGAGATAGACCCATAATTCCTTTTGATTATCTGCATAGAATCACATTCTGAGCCGATTTATACAGGTCCGTCCGTCCGCCTGTCCATGTATTTTTCTAAACAAAGTACAGGTCACCTAAATTATATAGCATATATATTAAAAACAAGTAAGCAAAGGCTACAGTGGAGCGGGGCCGACCGTTGAATACCCTACAACACTATAATAAACGATACAGTTTATATATGCGAGATACTCGAAAGAATTCCACAAGATATTGTGACAAATAATAAAAGAAAACCATCAGGTTTCGTTCTCTAATTTTCGAATAATAGCAACTTAAACTAATTTGCTCATTTCCAATTTATTGGTAGATGTTGCATGTAAACGGTCTTCCTAGATCTGGAACCAATATTTCCCAAAGACCTGTAATCTCTCAGAAGTGGCAAAAGATTAACATTTATTATATATGCAATTTCATTGGAATCGGAAATACGTATCGTGTTTTGTGCATCAAATATGTGAAATCGGCGGAAACTATATATGGGAGCTATATCCAAATCTGAACCGATTTTAATATAATTTGTTTGGAATTTCTTTGGAATCGAACATACATATCGTGTATGGTGCATAAAATACATGAAATCGGACGAAAATATATATGAGAGCTATATCCAAATCTGAATCGATGTTAATATAATTTGACAAATGTATATTTGTTTTAATTTCCGCTACACATTCCAAATTTCATAGAAATTAGAGATACATAGCGTGTTTGGTGCATCAATGCATTTTGGCTCCCAATTCCGTTATTTTAAATTTCATTACAATTGGAAATACATATCGTGTTTGGTCCACCAAATACATGAAATCGGCCGAAAATGTATATGGGAGCTATATCCAAATCTGAACCGATTTCAATATAATTTGACAAATTTATTTTCGGATTAAATCCCGTCACACATTCCAAATTTCATTGGAATCGAACATTCATATTGTATTTGAGGCATCAAATGAACGAAATCGGTCGAAAATATATATGGGAGCTATATCCAAATCTGAACCGATTACAATATAATTTGGCAAACTTATTTTTGTTCCAAATTCCGTTACGTATTCCAAATTTGGAGACTGTATCTTCAACCAATCAATAGATATGTGCATATAAAATCTAAATTTTTGGGAGGTACCTCCGATTCTGATGCTATATCTCCAGAAATGTATATAGCCTATATTTCAGCGGTTTTCGAGTCCATAAATTACAAACAAACAAACATACAGACATTTTCCTCTTTTATAGATATAGATAAATATAAATTATAATAGATGTTCACCTACCGCCGATTTTAGATATTTTGAATAACCTCATCCTATTTTTCAGCCATAGCTTTAATTTGAGTTTTAAAAACCTATATGATATAGAACATCTATAATAGCTCCATATGAAACCCCAGCTATATTTTTGGTATTAGCAACTTTTTCCATTCAAATGAGCTGTAATTGGGAATTTGTATTTCCAACATTTAGAATACCGTGCTTCGTGGTATTTGGTTTTGTCCATCTCATAATTGATGGCAGAATGATTTCAGAATAGTCAAAGTATATATACTCTTGATCAGCATAAAATTCTATATCCGTCTGTGGAAATCACTCAAGCTTCCGAATGAAATGAGGTAGGTAGATAAAACTTTACTCAAATGTATATTATCTCTGCAGGACTTTTAGTAATTTTTAGTAATGTTCGGCCCAGCCGAACTAACAACTTTTTACTTGCTTGCATAATTCAATGACGATTAAACAAATGTTCGGTCCCGTGTTACTCTCGAATATTTGTCATTTTTTCATGTTTCTGTCACAATTTCCGACATAATGAGTCCCAGTTTGACATTTAAAAAAAAGTTTTCAAATTGAAAAACCAGTTTGTACATAGTAAAATATTGATTTTTTGTTCATAGCCTATTATCTTCTGAAAAGATATTATTCGCATAGTTCCACGTGCCCAATGAATACATACAATTTGTATACCCTACACCATAAGGTGGTCAGGGTATTATGTCTTTGTGCATTTGTTTGTAACAGGCAAAAGGAAACGAGATAGACCCATAGTTCCTTTTGATGATCTGCATAGAATCACATTCTGAGTCGATTTATGCATGTCCGTCCGATCGTCTGTCCGTCTGTCCATGTATTTTTGTAAACAAAGTACAGTTCGCATTTATTGCCCTATCCAGATGAAATTTTGCACAAATCATTTGTTTGGCCCGAGAACGAACCCTATTGAAATTGGAGATAATCGGTAAAAATTTAGATATAGCTCCCATATATATCTTCGTCGATTTGCTTTTTATTGTGCACCAAACGTGTAATATCAGCCCGAATAGTATGAAATTTTGCACATACAACCAAATTAGGCCTAAAAATAAGTATGCCAAATTTTATCGAGATCGTTTCAGATTTGGATATAGCTCCCATATAATACTTCAACCGATTTACGTTTTATTGTGCACCATACATCTAACATTTGTCCAAATGTAATGGAATTTCGCACTAACGAATTGAGTCTAGAAGCTAGTATGTCAAATTTGGTGAAGATCGGTTCAGATATAGCTATAGCTCCCATATATACTGTTCATCCGATTTGTTATAATTGTTACCCACAGCCGTAATATTTACTCCGTAACAACGATATTCAGGGAAATATATATTAAATACAGCTCAGAAATATCTTTGCCAAATTTTATTGAAATAGGTTCCGATTTGAATATAGCTCCCGTATATATATTTATCCGATTTCAAATTAACTGTGCCCCAAATGGGCAATACAAGTCCGAATTTAAAAGATACAAATGCTTGGGCATATATAGTCCTTTGAACTTTAAATTATAATTATAATTATCTTTATTATCATCTATTTATATAAAAGAAAGTTGTGTTAGTTACTACGCTTATAACTTAAGAACCGCTGAACTGATTTTAATGATTCATACAAATTTGGAGTTGTATCCTATCCGAAAAGGATAATATCCAAAAATGTGATATATTAACATTTTCATTTTGACTTTTGAAATGTACAATAGTAATGTTTTTTTTTTGCATGATTTTTTTTCATTTTGACATACTTTTTTCTAATGTACATTTGTAGTGTTTTTTTATTTTATTTTTGAATTCGAATATTAATACCAATTTATTAAATTAACTTGATTTCTTCAGAAATGAAATTGATGGCGGGTTACAAAATCGCTAAAAAATCACGAAAAAGAGATCTCATTGCAAAAATTCTCAAATCGGGAAAAAATCGAAAAAAATTGTCAATGGAATTGAATTTTAAAATAAAAGTACATTCTATTGACAAACTTTGTAAGGATCTTTAAACAGTTGCTGTAAAAAATCAGCGAACAAGTTGAAGTCTTTTTCAATTTGTTATTCTTCTTCTGTCAATTTTTTTTCAATTTGTATTATCATATTGAATTCAGTGGGTTTTTTTGGGAACAAATTAAAGAATAATTTTTCACTACATAAAATTTTTCACCAAAAAAAATGAAATAAGTGCGAAATACGATGTTAACTGACATCTACCTTTCAACTCCAGGGCCTACATCGTGCTTCAGCTGGAAGATGCGCACACATTTAAACAAACAAAAATGACCGAAAAAGACTAATGGGGCTCATTTCAAAGAGTGGACCTACTTCTTTCATGTGACAATAATCCGACCAATGAGAGCTCAAAATGCAAAATTTTTTGGGAGTACAATCAGTAAAATACCAAGTATAAAGGGTGCAAAATAGTAGTGCGAATGGCTCTTTTAGTAAGAAAAGGATTTCTATCCTTCCAGAAATTCTTCCCGAACATTCAAGATACCTTAAATAGCTTTTGCAAGTCATGATATCCATCATATATAACCATCGTATGATTTAAGCTATTTTTGGGGTCTTCGCCACTTTCTTCTGTTTTTGGCACTTATTTAGTACTTTGTTTCTAAGGGGTCTTGACCACGTTCATCAATTGATTTGACTAAAAAATTAAATTAAATTAAATTAATAAATATTTATGCTACCCAGGGGTAAGGAACCAACATACAGATAATTGCCACATAGGAATTTATTTAAGTAAAGTCCCCACATAGGAGTATCCCCAAGTCCACTTTCACATCTAATGTGTGGTCAGAAAAGACAAATTTGTATTCTATTGAATTTGTAACCCCTAAGAGAATATTGGTTGGGAACGTAGATTTGGGATGTACATCTATATGAAATAAATTGTGAAAACATGAACAAATTACAAATATAAGAAAGTAGCACCGGACCGAATAGTTGTTGAATCGTCATTGCATTATACTATGATGAAAAATATGGACTTTATGGGGTCTCCAACTTACAAATTAATGGCAAATAAAATTGATTCCCATCTTACGGTAATGGGTGTAAAATAGAAATTATATTTGACTATTCTGAAATCATTCTGCCCTCAATTATGAGGTGGATAAAACTATTTTTTAACTTATATAGATCACGCGAAATGTTTTTCAGTTTGACATGCTATGTTGTTCTGCTATATTGTTGATTTGGCCTCTATTTGTCATCTTGGATTATAAGGGGTGAAGAAAGTTTTCAATGTAGGTCGATATTTCGCAGTAGTGCCCATAAAAAGATACTTCCTGATTTTACCATATTTCAACGGATTTGGTTAAAAATGTGTATTTGGGGTGTGAAAATCTTACACAAAAATTTCAACATGTCAACAAATTTTAGAATTTTCTCCATGTAATAGTACACTCTCAAGTCCACCTTTTGGCGGACAAACAGACCGACATGGTTAGGGGGACTTATGAGGACTCTAATGCACAATCTGAGGTGCTAATGGGTTTAAAAAAGTAATTAACTTTGGCTATTCTTAAATCATTCAGCCCTTAATTATGAGGTGTACAAAATACAGTAAATTCCAAAGACTTTTTTTACTGTTTTTATATCCTCCACCATACATAGTATGGAGGGTATATTAAGTTCGTCATTCCATTTGTATCTCATCGAAATAATCATTTTAGCATCAGCGTAAAATTCTAATACGATTTAGCCTTGTCCGTCGGTCTGTCCGTCTGTTGTAATCACGCTACAAACTAAACGAATTAAGATAAAAAGCTAAAATTTTGCCCAGATCTCTCATTTGTCTGCAGGAAAGGTCAAGTTCGAAGATGGGCTATATCGTATATCCTCCATATAACGGTACCCCCCAATATTCGGTATTTTGATGATTTTAACCACATTTTTAAACGGAATTGTCTTAAATTTTATACAAGGAGTTATTTATGAGTACTTTATCCCTAGATTTGTCTATATAGGTACGCAATATCGTTTATCCCCCATATAGCGGCACCTTCCGAGATTTTAAAAGAATTGTTAATGGATTTTAATTTTATTTTTTGAAAATGTACTAATTCGCGCCAAATGGTGGATGATATACAATGTTCGCCCCGGCTAAACTTACTGCTTTTTTAACTGTTTTTAATTTCTTTTATATAATCCCTACTGCGAAACATTGACATTGAAAAATTTCCGCGAAGAGGACTACTACCAGAAGCTAGATGCCAAGATTACGTATACTAACTGTAAAACAGATATCTTCATGATTTTGGCAAATATTAAGATTTTGTATTAATAAAAAATGGGCGCAAAATTGGGCGTGGTCACTTTTTCTTCGCATAAAAACCTAAATCGGGGTAGGACGAACATTAAAAAAAATTCCCAAATAGTTCCAGCCGGTCTCAACTGATTCAACTACCAACGAACAACAATTGGTTTATATAGATTAAAAAGTAGGCGTGGTCAGTTCCTCAGCCCCCCAAAATAAATACTTAGGATTGGAGGAAAAGTCTACAGTATGTCGTGTAATAATTTTAAAACCGATATCTTCATTATTTGGCAAATATAAAGATTTTAGATAAATCGAAATAGTGGGCGTAAAAGTAGGCGTGCTCAATATTTTGTTCTTTAAAAACCTAACTCGGGGTATGACGAACAAACATGTACAAAAAATTATGCAAATCGGTTCAGCCGTTCTCAACTGATTCCATTACCAACGAACAATTAATTTTTGTATATATAGAAGAAGATAGATATACATATGTCAAATTATATTGAGATCAGTTCAGATTTGGATATAGCTCCCATATATATCTTCAACCGATTTCGTTTATTTGATGCACCAAACACGATATGTATGTTCGATTCCAATGAAATTGGGAATGTGTGACGGGATTTTGATTAGAAAATAAATTAGTCAAATTATATTAAAATCGGTTCAGATTTGGATATAGCTCTCATATATATTTTCGACAGATTTCATGTATTTTATGCACAAAACACGATAATCCGCCATCAATTTCAGCTCTCAAGAAATCAAGTCAATTAAATAAATTGGTATTAATATTCGAATTCAAAAATAAAATTTAAAAAATGCAATAAATGTACATTAGAAAAAATTAAGTCAAAATGGAAAAAAAATCATGCAAAATAAAACATTACTATTGTACATTTCAAAAGTCAAAATGAAAATGTTTATATATCACATTTTTACGCGATTTTTTTGGATATTATCCTTTTCGGACAGAAGACAATTCCGAATTTGTATGAATCATTAAAATCAGTCCAGGTTTAAATAGAAAAAACCTGGTCCTATTTTTCAGTAAGAGATTTTAGTTTTAGAGTTACAACCCTAAATAATATAGCATATATATTAAAAAGTATACATTAACTGTTTATAATAGGCCCATGTAACATGGTTCTCGACAGCGAACTTTGCGAACTTTTGTGTAGGGTTAAGCTATATAAAATGAACTCTAAAAAAGTTACATCCGGGTACGCCTCTTTTAGGACTTTTATTTACCAACCGAAAATTTTCCTAACACCAAGATTGTCTGTGGCGCAGTGTAATTACTGACGATAGCGCATGCCCGTATAACGCTATCTATGATTTATGGTTACTTTTAAGGGTTCGGAAGAATTTTCCGATTATATGAATCCTTTTCTTACTATATTTTCAATTCACTGTACTATTTTTTGGTGTCCGCATATTACAGTGCCTCTTCATATTCGGTATTTCTCTGATTGAAGTCCCAATGAATTTTGCATTTTGAGTTCTCATTGGACGTTTGTAGAGTCAAGATTACGTCGTATACCAATTGTGAAACAGATATCGTCATGATTTTGGCAAATATTAGGATTATAGACAAATCGAAAAAATGGGCGCAAAATTGGGCGTGGTCACTTTTTCTTTTCACAAAAACCTAAATCGGGGTAGGACGAACATTAAAAAAAAATATCCAAATAGTTCCAGCCGGTCTCAAGTGATTTAATTACCAACGAACAACAATTGGTTTATATATAGATTAATAAGTAGGCGTGGTCAGTTCCTCAGGCCCCAAATAAATACTTAGGATTGGAGGGAAAGTCTACAGTATGTCGTGTAATAATTTTAAAACCGATATCTTCATTATTTGGCAAATACAAGGATTTTAGATAAATCGAAATAGTTGGCGTAAAAGTAGGCGTGGTCAATATTTTTTCTTTGGATATAGGTCCTATATATAACTACGACCAAATTGAGTCTAGAAGCTAGTATGTCAAATTTGGTGAAGATCGGTTCATATATAGGTAAAGCTCCCATTTATATTGTTCATTCGATTTGTTATATTTGTTCCCCACGGTTCAGATTTGGATATAGCTCTCATATATATCTTTATCCGACTTCAAGTAAATTGTGCACCAAATGGGCAATATAAGCCCGAATTTAAAAGATACAAATTGTAAATGTGCCGAAATTGCGCTCCGATAAATAAAGGGAAGAAAAATAAAAACACAAATAGTTTTAGTTTAAAATTCAAATAAAAGCAGTCGCTTTATTGATAAATTATAAATAATAGAAAAAAGGGGGAAAATTAGCAAACAGGTTACCTGTGTTACGATTGCTCGATACGAAGAATAATAATGCCGAAAGGTGGCGTCGGCGCAAACCAATACTCGTTAGAAAACTGCTAGTTGACAGTTCAATGATGTAACAATAAGGAGTAGGCAGTTTTCTAACGAGTATGCAAAATCAAACACAATGAAATTAGAACGACAAAAAAGAGGGGCATTTCCAAACAATGCAAATTAATTAATTTAATATTTCTTGCGTAAACATTAGGCGCCCACCTTGCAACATTATGAATGTTGTAACACAGGTCGATAAGTATGTATTGTAACATGTAGGTACTATATAATGAAAAAGGAGGTGCAGTGTTTTGTGAGCAATTCAAATTTATTTTGGTAAAGTTAATGGTTTCAAAAATTCGAATTTTTACTAGGTTCTACTAATTGTAGCAGACTCCAGACAATACCCAACCAAATATGGTGTATTGTGCTATAAGTAATCCAGGCGTCGTTTGCACCCGATGAGTCACCACCTTTGAATACACATCCGGGCCCAGCACCAACGCAACCCGACTTGGTCGAAAAAAGGAGGGATCTGCTAAAGGCAATCCAAGGAATGCCTCCTTGACTCTTTCATTGACGGCTTCGCGAGGGGTGTAAACGTGGCGAAGATCTGTAACCCTTGCCACTAAAGTTATGCTTTGAGTGACATCATAAACGGACGTGACCGTGATTCGGCAAAGCCGAATTCCATCTAGGTCGGAAGTGGGTAGTTTCAATTGGTCTACCATTGTCGCACAAATGAGACTCTGTATTGAGCAAGTATCCAGCACCGCTCGGACTGGAAAAGTCGGTCCGACACATTGAAGTCGTACTACTAGACTTGGGGATAAGGTCGCCACCGATTGTAAAGGAAGTATGCCCAGGGAACTACCAGATGAATGGCAAAAGGATCGTGAAACCTCGGACGAACGAAGATCGGATCTAGTACTCGGACCAGACATAGAGCTTGGGTACGGACGAGACCTTGTATGCTGGCGCGGACGGAAAATGGGTTGATTATTGGAATCCGCAGTGACGGATTCCGTTGACATTTCTATCGGATCCGCAGAGACGGATTCCGATTCAGTGAGTGTCACTGTAGCGATTGGCTTCACCAAATCATCCACTACCTCCGAAGTAGTCCTCTGTTTTTTGTCGGCCCTTTCCAGATGGTTATCAATTGCCGTCACGAGATCGATGTTGTACATATTAGAGGAATCCATTTTCTAAGAAAAAATTGCGAATTTAAAGGGAATTCGAGATTGAATGGTCTGTCAAAGCGACCAGTTTAGATATGGGCCGCTTTACAACGCCATTTGCTGTGCGAACATCGACAATTCGAACAAGACCATCAATACCCGGGTAAATATTTTCTACTCGGCCTAACTTCCAAGATGTCGGTGGAAGTTGTTCATGACGAATTACCACAAGATCGTCTTTTGGATTTCGCGTTCGGGAAATTTCCACTTTTAGCGCATGTGCAAGCTTTTTAAATATTCCTCTTTCCATCTAAGGCAAAACAAATGAGCAAGGGCCTGTACTTTTCGAAACCTATTCACGAGCGATAAAGGTTCGTTAGATACTACAGGTTCAGAAGGAGCGAGTAATGGAGCGCCAATCAAAAAATGACCTGGTGTCAAAGCTGCTAGTTCATCCGGACTATCAGACATCGGACATAGAGACCCGAATTCAAACAAGCCTCTATTCTGGCTAGAACGGTTGCCAATTCTTCTAAGGTAAGTCGAACATTTCGAACTTGTCTTCGAAAGTGTTGCTTGAAACTTTTCATTCCAGCTTCCCAGAGCCCACCCATATGTGGAGCACCCGCTGAAATGAAATGCCAATTGAGGCCCTGATTTGCAAATACATTACTGACCGATCCGCAACTATTCCGGATGAATTCTCGAAAATTCCGACGTAACTCACGGGAAGCACCTACGAAATTCGTACCGTTGTCCGAATATATCAAGCTAGGACAACCTCGACGTGCAACAAATCGATGAAAAGCCAGCAAGAAATTGGAGGTGGATAAATCGGATACTGCCTCTGAATGTATGGCCTTGTTAGAAAAACAAACGAACACACAAACATATCCTTTTGTAATCTTACACGACCAAGTCGACCCCAGTTGTTGTGAACGCCCTATCAATTATTGTTCTTTCAGGTGGAAGCGCCGCCATTATTTGGCTACAATGTCGTTTCTTCTCCAAGATACATACTTTACAATTATGAACCACCGAACGAATCAAAATTTTTACTCGAGGAATTCAATATTCCATCCTTAGCGTACGAAGCATAAGCTGAACGTCTCCATGAACACATTTTATGTGGATGTATTCGACCAAAAGTTTCGCGAACCTACTTTTATAGGGAAGAATTATGGGATGACGCTCCGAATATGAAAGGCAGGGCGCACGTACAAGACGACCATTAATTCTCATGACACCATTTTCGTCAACAAATGGATTGAGGCCAACGAGGGAACTGTTTTTAGAAATGGGTTCCTTGTCGATTAGTTTTTTATGGTCTTCAACGAAATGAAACTTTTGAGTTGTAATTACGAGGCGAGTACGAACCTCTTTTAATTCTTCGGCAGAAATCCGAGAGTTTGGGTAATTAAATGTACCCCTATACCGCGAATGGGTCTGGCGAATGAATCTTAAAACATACGCCATTGTGCGAAGTCCCTTTTCAAATGAGGAATACCTTTCGAGAATATCTTCGAAGGAAGGCGGAAAGAACGAAAAATGAAAAGATCTCGAATAGACCAATCCGACTTTTTTTGCTAAGCCATTGAGGCCAATGCCACCAAAGAGAGCTCACAGCTAAATCCGCGGGCGATAAACCGCGACTTCCCAGGTCTGCTGGATTATCCTCCGACCTAACGTGATACCAATTATGATTCCCCACATTTTTCTGAATTCTACATACTTGATTAGCTACAAATGTAGTCCAAGTGGAAGGAGTTTTTCTTAGCCACGACAACACAATAGTGGAATCCGTCCAACAATAAACTTGACGAAATTCTAAATCTATCTCTTTGACGATAATTTTTAAAAGTTCCGAGGCTAATACTGCGCCGCTAAGTTCAAGACGAGGGAGAGAAATAGATTTCAATGGAGCCACTTTTGTCTTACTTGATAACAAATGCACGAACACATTTTTATCTGGAGACTCGATTCTTATATAAGCTACCCCCGCGTATGCCTTAACAGAGGCATCAGAAATGACGTGTAATTCAGCGGAACATTCAGGGGTATATTGAAGCCAACGAGGTATTTTTATCAAGTTTACCTTAGGGTAGCAATCAACAAATTTGCGCCACTCCGAATAAGTAGCAGGCAACAGGGGCTCGTCCCAACCAACTTGATCTAGCCACACCTTTTGCATTATAATTTTCGCGGTTACAATCACCGGACTAACCCAACCTACCGGGTCAAAAAGTTTGGCGATGGAGGATAGAACCACCCGCTTGGTATAACTGGATTTAGTTTCAATAGGACAAACATCAAAATAAAAGGAATCCAACCTCGCGTTCCATCTAATTCCTTAGGGTTTTGAGCCACTAGCTTCCTCAAACGACAAAACTTGAGCATCAACCAAATTCTCTGGAGGAAAACAATCCAAAATTGACTTGTCATTGGCTGTCCACTTCCTCAATTCAAACTTAGCCAAAGAAAGTGCTCCGATCAAGTGGTTCCTAGCAATAAATGCCGTCTCGAGGTCATGTGTTCCGGTCAAAACGTCATCTACGTACATGGATGATCGCAATATTTTGGCCGCGAGCGGATATTCAGACTCAGTTTCGTCAGCGAGTTGTAGAAGCGTCCGGATTGCTAAGTAAGGTGCACAATTAAGGCCGAAAGTAACCGTTTGCAATTCATAGTCGAGAATGGGTTTGGTTGGCGAGTCCCGATAAAGAATTCTTTGAAGCGGTGTATGTTTAGGGCCTACACGTATTTGCCTATACATTTGAGTAATGTCTGAATTGAACACGAACCTATACACTCGCCAACGAAGTAATAAAAATACTAGATCGAGTTGCAAAGAGGGTCCTACATGTAACATGTCGTTCAGACTAATGCCGGTCGAAGTTTTATTGGAGGCGTTAAAAACAACTCGCAATTTTGTAGTTTGTTTTTCGATGGTGAGGCAAATAACACGAAAGATAATTATGGCTGGTTGGAATGTCTGTTGGCTTCATGTGGCCAAGTTCCAAATACTCGATCAAGACCTTATCAAACATAGCTTTCACCTCGGGTTTTTTAGACAACGACGATTCATTACGAACAAATTGTCTGAGGACGCTTGGGCGAGATTCTCCCAAATGTAAGTCTTCACCGAACCCAGATCGCACAGGAAGTGTCACCACATATCTACCTTCTGAGTCCCTACGCGTCGACCTGATATAATTTTCCTCACAGATACGATCTGATGGAGTCATCATTTTCCGCTTAGGGATTTCTTCTAGCTAACAAAAGCGCAACAAAGTTTTGTTTAAGGAGTCCTCTGACAGTCCAGTGACAAGCCATCCGAAAACAGAATTTTGGGCAAGCAATGTTCCACAGAGAATCGAACGACATCCCTCTAATAAAATTTTTGGATACAAATCAGCACCCAACAACAGATCCACTGGACGGGAGTCGAACAAGTTATGGTCTGCTAGACGAATATTTGGCATTTGGGCTCTAAAATCAGAGGAGACAGTGACCGAGGGCAGGTTTCCAGAAATGGACGGCGTGGAATACTTGCCGAGAAACACCCGCCGAGGATGTAGAGGGACGAGATGAATTGGCTGGCGCGAGAAGTGGTGGATTGGTTGGAATCTGGCTCACCGAAGAAACAGGTGGATTGACCTTCTCGGGGAAGGATCATTACGATGTAGCAAGGTGTGATGGCTTCGCTTACATTTCGAACACTGATGCTGACTAATACAATTTTTTACCTCATATCCCTTACGCAAGCAATTTACACATAACCTACGACGTTTCACAATAGAAAACCTAGCCGAGGGGGACATATTTTTGAAACGAGGACATTCAGATAGCAAATGGGAAAGTTGGGGACACAGAAAACAATAATTATTCTGCGGAGGATTAGGAGAGCGAGAAGAATTCGTATTAGCCATATGACTTCGAAGTTTTTTAACATTAGACTTTGTGGGCTGATCATTTCCTCTCATACCATGTAGACACATGAGTGTCTGAATTCGTTCCGACAAAAAGCTATCTAGGTTTTTCCACAACGAAATAGAAGACTTATCTTTAACACTCTGCTCCCATAAGGTTTGTGTAATTTTAGGAAGCCTTTGTTAACAAATGAAGACCAAAAACGGATCCCAATTATCCGTACGAACGTCGTAAATGGACATTGCAGACAAACAACCATTAATACCTGGATTTGTTTGAGGCCCAAACAAGTCTCAGTTTCAAGTACCTGGAGAGAAAACAATGTCTTGAACTGACTATGAATCAACAAGCTCGGATTATCATACGTAGATTTCAGGCCAAAACTGCGGTTAGTTAAGGGAAATTTTGCGACAATTTCACGAGCTTCCCCACTAGTTTTTCGCGTTAAGTGACAAAGACGCTCGATATCACTCAATCGGGAATTATTAATATAAACCGCTCTAAAAAGATCTCTAAACGTTGGCCAGGAGAGAAAATCACCTTCGAAGACATCCGTATAGCATGGAGGCAACGCAAGATTGTGGACTATATCGAAATTCGGCGGATCAATAACAAAACTCGAGCTATCCCTAGGATTCCCAATATTAGATATTGCGGAGCTAGAAGCCTGCGTACCCACATTTCGAGCAGTGTGGGCAGACGAGTTCGTTTTATTTAAATCTGAATCTCTCCCCTGGACTTCCTATCGGAAACTCTAGTGAAATTATTGAGAGGATTTAGAGCCATGATGCTGCGAATAATATGAATTTACACCAAACCGCAAATAAATCAAAGAAAATATGCAAAAATGCTTTTGATGTAACCAAAAATTGGAAAAAAGTGAATATTCCAATAAACGAAACGATAAATCCTGTTAAGTTTTGCAATAAAAAAACTTTCTTTACAAAAAATACGAAAATTCGACTAGAAAATAGAACAAATCAGCCAAGTATTTAAATTCAACCAGCAAAATTTTCAAAGAAATCCGAAAAATCAGCCAAATAATTAAGCTTAACCAACTAAATACTCCAAATGTCCGACAATTCAATTAGAAAATCGAAAAAGTCAACAAAATAATTAAGCCCGACAACGAAAAATTCAAAAAAGTTCGAAAATTCGACAAGAAAATCTAAAAAGTCAAATAAATAATTCCAAAAACCCACCAAATAATTCCAAAAAAATCCGAAAAATCAATCCAAAAAGCGAAAAGGACAACCAAATTAGCGAAAAGTTTCAAAATTTTGCACAATATATTTATTTTCCCTTTATAAAAAAGCGACGAAATCCACAAAAATATATAAAAAAGCCAAAAAATCACGAAATATTTAAAATAATATTAATAAAACAAGATAATAATTGCAAAAATATTCGATAAAATATATAGAAATAATTATTTTTGCAACTATTTTTATTAAAAATGGCAAACAACTACTATTTTTGCCCAAATTCAATTAAAATAATAATTTTTACCAACCGAATAAATATTCTATAAATGCGAACTGTAGGGTACACGATAAATTAAAATGTCAAAAATTACCTTAAAATGTGATTATACACACGCCACAATACAATTATCAAACAAGTAAAAAAGCAGTAAGTTCGGCCGGGCCGAACTTTGAATACCCTCCACCATTTGGAACGAATTAGAAAATTTTCAAAAAAAAAATTCCAATAAAAATTCTTTTAAAATCTTTAAAATATCTAATATAGGAAGGTGCCGATATATGGGGGGATATACGATATTGTGGACCTATAAAGCAAATCTATGTCTGCGTGTAAAGTACTCACAAGGAACTCCATGTGTGGATTTTCAGGCAATACGATTGGAAAATGTGGCTAAAATCATCAAAATACCGAATATCGCGGGGTACCGTTATATGGGGGATATACGATATCGTGGACCTGTATAGACAATTCTCTCACAGGGGGTGAAGTACTCACAAGGAACTACTTGTGTTGATTTTAAGACAATTCCATTGAAAAGCGTGGCTAACATCATCAATATACCGAATATCGGAGGTTACAGTTATATGGGGGATATACGATATCGTGGACCTATATAGACACTTCATTTTGAGGCGGTAAAATGCCCACAAGGGACTCCTTTTGTGGATTTTCAGACAATTCCGTTGAAAAATGTGGGTAAAATCATCAAAATACCGAATATCGGGGGGTACCGTTATATGGGGGCTATACGATATTGTGGACCTATATAGATAATTCTCTGCCGAGGTATACCGAATATCGGGGGGTACCGTTATATGGGGGCTATACGATATTATGGACCTATATAGATAATTCTCTGCCGAGGTATAAAGTACCCACAAGGAACTCCTTGTGTGGATTTTCAGACAATTCCGTTGAAAAATGTGGGTAAAATCATCAAAATACCGAATATCGGGGGGTACCGTTACATGGGGGCTATACGATATTGTGGACCTATATAGATAATTCTCTGCCGAGGTATAAAGTACCCACAAGGAACACCTTGTGTGGATTTTCAGACAATTCCGTTCAAAAATGTGGGTAAATCATCAAAATACCGAATATCGGGGGGTACCGTTATATGGGGGCTATACGATATTGTGGACCTTTTAGATAATTCTCTGCCGAGGTATAAAGTACCCACAAGGAACTCTTTGTGTAGATTTTCAGACAATTCCGTTGAAAAATGTGGGTAAAATCATCAAAATACCGAATATCGGGGGGTACCGTTATATGGGGGCTATACGATATTGTGGACCTATATAGATAATTCTCCGCCGAGGTATAAAGTACCCACAAGGAACTCCTTGTGTGGATTTTCAGACAATTCAGTTGAAAAATATGGGTAAAATCATCAAAATACCGAATATCGGGGGGTACCGTTACATGGGGGCTATACGATATCGTGGACCTATATACGATATTGTGGACCTATGTAGATAATTCTCTGCCGAGGTATAAAGTACCCACAAGGAACTCCTTGTGTGGATTTTCAGACAATTCCGTTGAAAAATGTGGGTAAAATCATCAAAATACCGAATATCGGGGGGTACCGTTATATAGGGGCTATACGATATCGTTAACCGATATAGCCCATCTTCGAACTTGACCTGCCTGCAGACAAAAGAGAGATCTGTGCAAAATTTTAGCTTCCTATCTTAATTCGTTTAGACTGTAGCATGATTACAACAGACGGACAGACGGACGGACAGGGCTAAATCGTCTTAGAATTTTACGCTGATCAAGAATATATATACTTTGTTGGGTCTAAAATGATTATTTCGATGAGTTACAAACGGAATGACAAAGTTAATATACCCTCCATACCCTTTTTGGTGGAGGGTATAAACATATTTTTCTTCGTTCCCAACGTGTTGACCAGTCACTATTGACCAACCCGATTAGTGTAGGGTATACGCAAACAAAGGAAAAAACGAAAAAATAAAAAGATCAATTTCGAAAATATGTATGTGAGGCGCGTGTGTGTATGCTGTGTGATGACGAGACGATTGACCGCTCAACGTAAATATGTCACACGCGTATGTATGTAAATATAATTATGTATTATTGAACAGCGAAACAAAAGGAAATATTACAAGCAATGATTTTAGCAATTGGTGGTGGTGGTTTTTTCTTATTGTTATGCACTTTCACACAGAGGTAATCGAATGGGAATATGAAATATTCACTATGAGGAATAATTTGATTTATTTTTATTAATAAAATAATCGAAATTTAACACGATTGTTAATTATATTTTATTAATAATATTACCACTGTTTGCAAACACAAAAATGCAACTTTTAAACAAATTTTAACCACTTTTTCCACAGATTATTTTTTTGCAACAGATATCTATTTTCACTTGTTTTCTCTGTTCAATAATAATTTCTTTGAACCAAAAAAATTGATGCGGCGAAAAAAAGGAATACGTGGTGCGTTGTAAAGCGGACGTTTGTTGTTGTAAAACGAAATGCTTTTGGACTTTGGACACTTTTGATTTTTGTTATTATTATTATTTTTTTGAATCGCGAGCTCACAAATAAATAAAAACACTGCACCTACCTGATGTTTTGTTTATGTTTATAGATGATGATGGGGATCAGAGGGCTGCAACGAGTATGCAAAAATTCAAGCATACTCGGTTTCTTACATGATTTTTGTTGATGCAGTCGTTTAGTTTGATCTGAATGAAATGACCGTTTTCGCTTCTGATCGAATCGAACGCTCAGTTTGAATCACTTCACTCACAATCAAACATGAGCGTTCGAGACGGTTTGATGTGTTCAGCAACATGAGTTGATCGAACACATGAATGTAAATGAGCAATCACAACCGTGATTGTCTTCTTTGAATCGAGTTCGCTCAGCGTCATTGTTTATTCAAGTTGGGACAGTTTATTTTGACTTTTCTAATATTTGAAATGGAAGAATATTTTGATAGTGCGACCGAAATTGTTGCAAGTAGAAACTACACAGGTGTAGGTAAACGAAAAGGTCGAAGTTTGTGAAAAATCTTGACCAATATGGAAAATAAAAAAATATTTAAACATTTTTAGTTTTCTAAATACCAATGATGAGTTTCTTTATTAAAAAATTTAATTTTTTTTTTAAATAAGTTACTGAAGTCTAGCATACCAAAAACCCAAATAAAATGAAAAATTGTATTCTTATTAAATACAATTTGTACCAATTTCTTTAATGGGGACATCTTTTAGTTATGAAATCCTTAGTAAAATTTCAATCATGATTTCGCTCAAATTCGAACATTTGTGTTTTAATCAAATCAAATCACTCACTTAACTAGGATAAATAAAACCGATCAGACTCATCATAGATGATCGACCCGTTATGAACAATTCAACATAAGTTCGTAAACAAATAACTCATGTGAGCTGTTTGATTGCGATCACAAAACTTCGATCAATTCATGTTTCATCACAACTTTTTCGTTTGGCTTGAGTAACTCGAATGAACATGTTGCATCTGACCGACTGATTGAGTTTGATTGTATTTCCACTGTGTGTGATCAAGCCTACTCAATCATACTCATTGCAGCCCTCTGATGGGGATGGTGTTGATGAGGATGATTATGATGTTAATGATGATGATGAAGGCAGTGTAAATAAGAAACGAAATCCAATTAGAAAATTTCTCCAAAGGCTCGCGTCCGGTTCGAATGGACCAAAATGTAAATGCGCCGAAATTGCGCTCCGATAAATAAAGGGAAGAACAATAAAAACACAAATAGTTTTAGTTTAAAATTCAAATAAAAGCAGTCGCTTTATTGATAAATAATAAATAATAGAAAAAAAGGGGAAAATTAGCAAACAGGTTACCTGTGTTACGATTGCTCGATACGAAGAATAATAATGCCGAAAGGTGGCGTCGGCGCAAACCAATACTCGTTAGAAAACTGCTAGTTGACAGTTCAATGATGTAACAATAAGGAGTAGGCAGTTTTCTAACGAGTATGCAAAATCAAACACAATGAAATTAGAACGACAAAAAAGAGGGGCATTTTCAAACAATGCAAATTAATTAATTTAATATTTCTTGCGTAAACACAAAATGCTTCGGCATATTTAGCTCTTTGAACTTTACATTATAATTATAATCATAGCTTGTATGATTTAATTCTCCCATAAAAACTTTTAATTGTTATGTCAAGCTTTTTCTAAATATGCAAAGTTGTGTAGGTTATCATAAAATCGGTCCGCCCGAATTTCAGACTTTCTTTACTGGTTTTCTTTCTTTAATGGTTTTTTTAAGCCTGTTCGCAAAAAAAAATATTAAAATTAGAGTACAATAGCAATAACGAACATTTTGGCAACCGATTTTATTGCTGATATGATCCTTTAATTTGGTAAGTGGAAGTATCGAAAATATCTGATTGCAAAAAAAAGAAATAAAATCTGTTTTTTTTTTAATTTGGCTCAATTTTGTGTATTGAATCAAGACTTATTGTGATCGTAAGTACGATTTGTGTTATACTTCAATAATGGTAATTTAATATCAATTTAAAGCCACTTTGGGTTGAGAATGCGTCTAAAGCGTTGAATAGAATGGTATTGGGCGGTACTGCTATATTAAGCTCGCATCGAAATTATAAAATCCGTATGGCTAATATCAAAACAGCTTAATCGACACTGAATCTTATTCTGAACAATAATATATACTTTCGAATATTTCGAGGAATATTCGTTTAATATGAAACAGAATACTAAAATAAATATATCCCCCAAGTATGGAGGTAATAGAACAGCGTTCAGTTTGTGAGACAAAACAAATACCTTGCAGGATTGCTTTTTTACAGTTACGTATCAGATATTGCATTGGAAAACTTCGCATATATTTTAAAGTCCTAATAATTCATCCATACCGTTATTAAATGTGGGCATATCATCTATGATTCTATACTCATTAATACTGAATATACGTTAAGTTCGGCTGGCCGAACTTATATAAAAGCATCTGGTTTCAAACGTATTTAACCTTAAACCAGTAAAGAACGTTTTAAAGTCGAGCGAGCCGACTCTATAATACCCTATACCCTATTGCATATTTAGTATAGCTTCACATAACAACAAAAGTTTTTTATGGGGAATGTGTCCAAAGGAACTAATATATGATAGGAATATCCCTCTCTGAATCGATTTCTACAAAATTTCCCGCGGCATTTGTGCCTTTCCAATTCTGGTTTTATATTATCCCTTTGGTGCACAATTAACTTCAAATCGGATAAAGATATATGTGGGAGCTATATCCAAATCTGAACCGACATCGATAAAATTTGACAATGGTATTTCTGAACTGTATTTGATATATTTTCCAGAATTTTGTTGTTACGTAGTGCATATTACGGCTTTGGAGAACAAATACAACAAATCAGATGAACAATATACAGGATGTGATTACAAAACTGCAACCAACTTCAGACTGCTGTCATTTCCAAGCCACTCGTCCGACAGCTGTTAAAATTTTTCCAGTGACAGCTCAGTATATTGTTTACAAGCGTAAAAAAGCATAGTCTTGAAAAAAAGTTATTCGTGACGGAATTCAAGCGTGATAGTGTGATTTCTTAATATTTGGCTGGATATCGTTAGAGCACTCTAGCATTTAAATGTGAATAAATCTTTTGTGTCTCGTATCATCGCTCGTTACCGTGATATTGGTAGCGTAGCCCGACGTCAGTTGAAAATGTGTAACTTCGGTTGGCCACCAGAACTCAAGCGCAGTTCGTGGTGATGGTGTGGGCCGCCATAACAGCCGATGGTCGCTCTTCGCTCGTATTAATTTACCGTGGCATCAGAATAAATGCCGAATATTATCGCGAAAATATTCTGGAGGGTGTATGAAAGCACGCAAACATTTTGGCCTCAGACCTTGGACATTCCAACAGGACTCAGTACCATCGCACTCAGCACGCGCCACCCAAGAATGGTTACAGAATGAGTTCCTCGCTTCATTTCCAGCGCACAATGGCCACCAAAATCTCCGGACACCAATCCGTTGGACTATTGTGTCTGGAGTATTTTGGAAAGCAAGGTTGGCACTGAAAAATACAAAGTATCGATCACCTCAAGCAAGCGCTTCGCGGGAATGGGCCAAAATACCGCAGAGCAACATTCGGGCAGCGCGTTACAGTTTCATTGGATATTTGAAGGCCACAATTCGTGCCAAAGGTGACCAATCGAACATATCTAAACTTATTCTAAAATTTGATGCTATTTCCGACAATTTTGCTTTCATTCAACAAAACTTAAAAAAAAATATGGCTTTTGACTTTGTTGCGGTTTTTATATCTTACCCTGTATGTATTCTGAAACTTTGTATGAGAATCACCTGTAGAATTTAGGTTTGAAATAAAAAGAACCATACACTACATTGCCAAACCCTGCAAGCAAAAAATATCCCGGAGGTCACTTAGCAATCTCATAAATAATTGTAAGCTATCAATGTTTTCTCCAATGGAAGTCACGTCAATAGTAACTACGTAACGATAGAAAGTAGACAAGTTTTTGTAAATTTACATACTATCGCATTTTTAACGAGTAGAAGCGTTTCAGAAGTGGAATCTTAGAGAGGCTGCCAATACAAAACGGCTGCCAATACAAAACGGCTGCCAAACATATACAAGTTTTAGATCTATCTGTCAACTGCTGATGTGCCACCACATTTGTAAAGGGTAATGGAAATAAAGTAATACTATAAATCTGACACCAGCATTACTTACAACAACAAATTTATTTGTTATTGTAAGTATACCTAAATTTGTTATTGTAAGTATTACTTGTGTCAGAGTTATTGTATTTATAAAGTACTAGCTGGCCCGGTCCGCGTTGCCGGCCTGTACTTTTAGTTTTTAATGCATATTTTTTAAAGCCTAATAGAACGCAGATCTGAATTATGTAAGCGGCACAATTTTTATTATAAGTAAAATAACTCCATACAAATTTCTAAAAAGAAATAAACATTCATTGCAAAAATTATAATAGACTAGCTGGCCCGATACGCATTGCCGGTTCGTAGTTTTAGTCTTTAATGCATAGATGAATCAGAAGGCACTTTTATATGGGCGCTTCTCCAAAAAATTGACATCAAAAAATTTCCGTAAAGACGTCTTCTACCCCCTTAGAAGCTAAGATGCCAAATAAGGGTAAAATCAATTGAAAAATGTGACCAAAACCCTGAAAATAGCTGAAATAAGCTTTATAAGCATGGTCCTATACTTATAATTATATGGAAGAATGTGTTGTTCTTTCTAAAATTACAAATTACCAACATTTGAGGAATTTGAAAGAGGCTATATTATTTGAGGGGGGCAATAACATTTGAGGAAACTAACTATGTATTCTCAAACAATATAAATATTCAATTAAGTAACTGCTTCCAGGAAACGACTCCATTTCTTTGTCCAGTCCTTCTTGCCAATGCCACCACCTTTATTTGCCGGCTTCATTCTCCATACCGCATTAATAGTCCATCGTTGAAGACTGTCATCATCCACTTTGCAGAATATAGTCAATGCCTCAATGGTATGCTCCGATTCGTCGTCTTCCATTCTCACGGCCATTGTTGGTTTGCTCTTGATTTCTGTAAGGCAATACACTTCGGGGACTGGAACCAGAGAACTTTGTTCGGCTTTACCCACTTATTCGCTGTATTCTTTTCCATATTCGTTGGAAATGAAGGGGCCTTTTGTGCGTAGAGGCTTTCCTTCTTTTTCCTATTCTGTGATGTTTTCTTTTCCTCTAGAATCGTCGTCGTAATCAACATATTCGTCGAAAATATTGGATCCTTCTGTGTGCAGCGGCTTATCTTCTTTTTCCACTTTTCGATTACTTTTAAATGACTTGATATGTCCCTCCCGGAGGCATTTTTCATCAGTCAGTGTGGGTGCAACACCCGAATTTCCTTCCACATCTCGTTCCTCAAAATGAGGACTTGCCGACGGGAAAAAATTTCAAGAATTTCCTTCCTAGTTTGTAATGTGTTTTAGTTCGACAGAATTGTGTCCCTCTCTTACACATGATAGTTATTTGGACAAGTCATCTTTCCCAGCTTCGACGACTTGCCAATTCTTTTGTTCATCATAGGAACATCTGCTCAATTTCTTCCATAATCGACTTCATTTGCTCCTGCTGCTGCTGCAGCATCACCTTCTGGAACGCCCGAAACTGTTGCAGCATTGTTTCTGTCAGGATGCCAGGATTTTCGAACTCAATGCCTCCTGACGCTGTTGTTTTGTCCGCTTTCTGAAGCTCCCCCTCTTGGAGTTTTTGTTTTTGGAACTCCTTTTGCATCATTTTTTGCTTTGTTGTTGTATATTTCTCTTCTTTGTTTCTTTTTTTTGAAGTTGCCTTCTTGGCTCTTTTCCTTTTTTTAATTTGTTTCTTTTTTAGTTGGGACTATTAATGTCCTCTTTTCAAAATTGTATGTGTTCTTATTTTATTGGAACTTTTGTTGTCCTCTTTTCACTTTGGTTTTGCCCCTATGGCTTTTTTTCACTCAAAAGTATGTACAAAGTGTTTTGTACACCCTCTTCGTTCACCGTTTGCAATTAGAGGTCACTTAATTTAATATGTGTCTTTCAAACTTTGCACAGGTTTTTATATTATTCTTAGGATGATTGATGTTACAAAAGGTATATGTTTGTTCTCAGTAATATATAGTACTCATATAATATTATCTCCTAATATTCGTCGAAAAATGTGATCAGATTTGGCCGATTTGAGGTATTTTGAAGGGCTCAAAAGTATTTTTGAGGTTATAAACCATTTGTCAAAAAAAAATTATAACAAAAGTCCACTTTTTGATTTATTCCCCAGTAGTGGCTACTATTGGTTCCCCATTAGGCATAGCCTCAATTTAAAAGTACGTTGAGATTTTTAATGTTTTGATGCTTTGAAAAGAATTTTTTAATCAACATTGAAAATTTGGTATGGCAACCATATGAAGCCATGTGTAGAAAATATGCAAATTTTCTCTATGTTTTCGGTTTTTTTCAATAAGAATTTTTAATTGCAAAAGGCATTTTGAAACAATTCTACACAATACTCTATATCAAAATAGAACAGTGATTTTTTTCAGTTCCGCGATTTTTATAGAGGCTCTTCTTGAAATGTTCTCTCACGAAAACGTTTCCACTGTAATTACAAATAACCAAGAGAAAATTTGAGTCAGATCGGCCCAGCCGTTCTCAACTGACGTGTTACTATGCTTTTTTAAATTTTGGTGTGGCCAGTTCCTCCGGCCCCAAACAGATACCTAGTGTTGAAGGGAGAGTGAAGATTACGTCGTATACTAACTGTAGAACAGACATCTTCATGATTTTGGCAAATGTTAGAATTTTAGATAAATCGAAAAATGGGCGTAAAATTGGGCGTGGTAACTTTTTCTTTGCATAAAAACCTTACTCGGGATAGAACGAACATTTAGAAAAAATTATCAAAATCGTTCCAGCTGTTCATAACTGATTCAATTACCAACGAACCAAAATTTTTTATGTATATATATAGAGTAGGCGCCCAAATAAATACTTAGGGTTTGAGGGAAAGTCAACAATATCTCGTGTAATAATTTTCAAACCGATATCTTCATTATTTGGCGTAAAAATAGGCGTGTCAATATACATATTTTTTTTTTTAAACCTAACTCGTGGTATGATGAACGTTTGTACAAAAAATAATGCAAAACGTTGCAGCCGTTCTCAACTGATTCCATTACCAACGAACAACAATTGATTTTTATATATAGAAGAATATACATATACAACTTATAGATGGTTTTTATCAGCTGTCCCATATATGTATAGGGAAAATGTTATCGCAAAGATAAATAAATATTTAGGCGTATGACCATTTTACGCAGTTGTAATGATGCAGATACAGGGTAAGATAAAAAAATTGCAACAAAGCCAAACGCCATAATTTTTACATTTTTTTAAAAATTTTATTGAATGAACGCAAAAAATGTCGCAAATAGCATAAACCTTTAGAATAAGTACATATTTGTTCGAATTGGTCACCTTTGGCACGAATTATGACCTTGAAACGGTCAGTGAAACAGTAACACGCTGCCCGAATGTTGCTCTGCGGAATTTTGGCCCCTTCCCGGCGAAGCGCTTGCTTGAGGTGATCGACACTTTGGTATTTTTTAGAGCCAACATTGCTCTCCATATAATATTCGGCATTTATTCTGATGCCACGGTCGATTAATACTAGCGGAGAGCGACCATCGGCTGTTATGGCGGCCCACACCATCAACATGGCCGGTGCTTGAGATCTAGTGGAAAACCGAAGGTGCACATTTTCAGCTGACCTCTTTGGCAAGTAAACTCGATCATTTTGTTTGTTTACAAACTGCTGGACAACGAATGTTTTCTCATCGGATAAAAACAAATTCGGCAGTTCACCACTTTCGGCCAAGCAAAGCATCTCTTTAGCTCTTTTGAGTCTATTTTCTTTCTGTTGCGGTATAAGTTTTTGCACTTTTTGGAATTTCATTGACTTTACCACAGGCTCATTTTTCAATATTTGCCGAATGGAATATTGTGACATGTTCACCTCTCGAGTCATTTTTCGGCCATGCGACGTGGGTTTCGGTCAATTCGCTTCTTCACTTTTCGAACCATTTCTGCTGATGTTGCTGTTTCCTTCCGTCCTCTTCCTTGATGTCGGACTACGCTACCAGTAGTGATAGTACGATGAACAAAAGATTTATTCACATTTAAATGATGGAGTGCTCTAACGGTAGCCACTTGTGGTTTTCCAGCCAAATATAAAGAAATCACACTACCACGCTTGAATTCCTATTCTCACCAAAATGATTTTGTACGCTTGTAAACAATATAATGAGCTGTCACTGGAATAATTTTAACAGCTGTCGGACGAGTGGTTTAAAAATGACAGCAGTCAGTTTTTTTCAGTTCCTTGTTATTTCGTACTGAAACATGTTTTGCGGTTTCATACATCACATGTACAAGGAATTATTCTAGAATAGACGTTTGAACACATAGATGTCTTTTGTGCTACTTTTTTTGTAGTCTACCCCTTAGAAAGCGATTCAAAACCTTTTACAACATCGTTGGACTAAATCATAGTAAACTCAATTAGCATTATGCTTTTAATCATCTTTACCGTTTATTTTTTTTTTTTTTTGTCGAACTTAAAAGTGAAAGGCTTGTGTATTCAAGTCAATTTTTCTTCTATTTGAAACAAATGTCACTATTTCAGTAGAGTATTAGAATATGAATTTTAATTAGCAAAAGATAGTTTAGTTAGTGGAATATATGTTTTCATTTTTAAAATAATTTATTCCCTTTACAGGTGAAAGTAATTTGGTTAAAATATTTATATAAATCAAGATAAGTTCAGTTGCGATATTTCAGTTAGTAATGAAACGGTTAGCGTGCTATACAGAGTTATTGTGTCTGGTGGCACTGAGTGCGTTGACAACAGAAACCAAAGTTAATGCTGTAAATCCCAGTGTAGAAAGAAGCGTTGGCGGACGGAACGTTTTGCAAAATGAAGGAAACTTTCAAGCTGCTATTACATATAAAAGGCGTTTGACATGTAGCGGGTCGATTCTAAGCAGTGATATGGTACTAACTTCTGCGTCATGTGTTCAGGATTTGGATTTGTCGCACATTAAGGTTCGATGTGGAAGTAAAATCTTTAAAACAGGTGGACAAGTGCGTAGTGTAATAGAAATCCTACTGCATCCGCTATACCAAAAAGATGAGCATATGAATAACATTGCCTTGTTAAAACTAAAGAGAGCTTTCAATTTAACATCGACCAGCATAAACGGTATTAAGTTGCCAAAAGAAAATCAAAAATATGAATTCCCATCGTTTCTCTTCATTTATGGCTGGGGAATATCCAGTTTAAATGTTAACGGAACCCTGAGTAAACATTTGCGCGTATCCAAATATAAAGTTTATTCGCATAGCAAATGTTTACGTTATTTATCAGGAAACGACAAACAGAACGACTCAACTGCGATTTGCGTGGGGGATCGCAGCAAACACTTCGATATATGCAACGACGACAGCGGAGGACCGGCTGTGAATCAAAACCAGGTTCAATATGGTGTCATTTCACATGGCGGAAAGTGTTTCCCAGAAAATGTAGTAATTCTTACGAATATAGTTCCACATTTGTCATGGATAAGAAATGTACTGAGACCTGGAAAATAATAAAAGAATGTATAAGTGAATATAACATATTTTATTGCAAACAATAATATCGATAATAAATAGAACGTTATACTTTTACAATTATTTTATATTATGCCATTTGCGAAATTGATTCCCATATTTATTTTCTATAGTGCTAGTCTCTTTGGGGCCATTCAACCGCTTAAAATAGTTTGGACACCTTGTAGGGCAAAATTTCCACATCGTAAGGGTTTCATCACTTCCGGTCGTTGCAACTCGAGTTCCATCAGGACTCCATGTTAGAAATCTAGCTCCGCCGTCGGGAATTCTCAGTATGTCGACAATTCGGTCTAGCGAAGACATAACCAATACCTTATAATCATTACACAGAGCTCCATCTACGAAAATGTATGAATATATTTAAAAATCCAATTAGTTCTTACAGTATAGAAATATTGTGCAATCATTGAAACTGAGTTTCACAGATCCAGTTTTAATATGGATGGATCATTAAAAATAACTTGACTGAAAGCTGTGTTATTAATGTAAGCAAATAAAACAAGTAAAAAGGGCAACTAAGTTCGGCCGGGCCGAACTGTTAATACCCTCCACCATTTTGAAGGAACTTGTATAGGCTATCATATAATGGACCCCGTCAGAATTTTGACCTTTCCTTATTGGTTTTTCTTTGAGGAATGCTGAAATCGAATGCGCGTTGTAATCATATACATTTTAGTGATTTTACTGCTTTATGCCTAGTAGGATACAACGCATGGCACATTACGTTGAATAAAACATTGGATATTGCATGGGTGAGATGAAAAAACTGCAATCAACTTCAGACTGCTGTCATTTCTAAGCCACTCGTCCCACAGCTGTTAAAATTATTCCAGTGGCTATAGTTAGTGCACTCCAGCATTTAAAAGTGAATAAATCTTTTGTCTCGTACCATCGCTTCGTACCGTGATATTGGTAGCGTAGCCCGACGTCAAGGAAGTGGTGATATTTGTCACATTTTTGCACTGATTTGTCTAAAAATTGGAATGTGTTGGCCATGATGGGTTTTAGCTAGTGTGGCGAAACATTGAAGGTATAGGTCCCCGTTGTATGGGCCATGATGGGTTTTAGCTAGTGTGGCGAAACATTGAAGGTATAGGTCCCCGTTTTGGCATACACCCCATACAACGGTACCACCCGATATTCGGTAGCGAAACATTGTATATGTAGGACCACGTTATGGTATAGCCCCCATATAATGATACCTCCCGATATTAGATATTTTGATAAAAATTGGTATTTGCTGTTCATTATGGGTTCTAGCCCGATGGCAGAACATTGAATATTTTGATAGTAGTCACATTTACCCACATTATTGTTTAAAATTTGGTATTTTAGAAGATTTGATAGATGACAATCCTTGAAGTATAAAATTGCTATAGAGGTTCCCGTTTTGGTATGGCCCCATATAACGGCCTCACTCACTTTATGCTTTTCGATAAACTTAACTGCATTATGCAAAAGGTCTTACTTTTATATAAAACTAGCTGAGTTTTTGTCTATTATGCATAGTTGTCAAAGCATAATTATTTACAGATGTGATTGTTATAAGCGTTCACGTACTGGTCGATATATTTTTAGTCAAATGAACTTGTAATTTACTGTATTTTGTACACCTCATAATTGAGGGCTGAATGAGTTAAGAATAGCCAAAGTTATCTACTTCTTAAAACCCATTAGCACCTCAGATTGTGCATTAGAGTCCTCATAAGTCCCCCTAACCATGTCGGTCTGTTTGTCCGCCAAAAGGTGGACTTGAGGGGTACTATTACATGGAGAAAATTCTAAAATTTGTAGATATGTTGAATTTTTTGTGTAAGATTTTCACCCCCCAAATACACATTTTTAGCCAAATCCTTTGAAATATGGTAAAATCAGGAGGTACCTTTATATGGACACTACTGCGAAACATCGACCTACATTGGAAACTATCTTCACCCCTTATAATCCTAGATGACAAATAGATGGCAAATCAAAAATATAGCAGAATAACATAGCATGTCAAACTGAAAAAAATCACTTGATTTAAATAAGTAAAAATAGTTTTATCCATCTCATAATTGAGGGCAGACTGATTTCAGAATAGGCAAATATATTTACTATTTTACACCCATTACCGTAAGATGGGAATTAATTTTATTTGTCATTTAAATTGTAAGTTGAAGACCCCATAAAGTCCATATTTTTCATCATAGTAAAATTCAATGACGATTCAACAAATACTTACTACTTTCTTATATTTGTAATTTGTTCATGTTTTCATATAGATGTACATCCCAAATCTACGTTCCCAACAAATATTCTCTTGGGGTTTACAAATTCAATAGAATACAAAATTTTCTTTTCTGACCACACATTAGATGTGAAAGTGGACTTGGGGATACTCCAATGTGGGGACTTTACTTAAAAAAATTCCTATGTGGCAATTATCTGTATGATGGTTCCTGACCCCACGGTAGCATAAATACAATTTATTAGCCAAATCAATTGATGAATGTGGTCAAGACCAATATGGGCCCTACTCCGAAAATTTTATGCGAAGAGGTTCTCTACCCCCTTAGAAACAAAGATGCCAAATAATGGCCAAAAATAGAAGAAAGTGGCGAAGACCCCAAAAATAGCTTAAATCATACTATGGTTATATAAATATGAAATCAGGTTGTACCCTTATCCGTGAGTTATGATCGATATCATGACCTGCAAAAGCGATTTAAGGTATCTTGAATGTTTGGGAAGAATTTCTCGCTCTACATTCGCTCTACTATTTAGCACCCTTCATATTTGCTATTTTACTGATTGTACTCCCAAAAAATTTTGCATTTTGAGGTCTCATTGGACGGGTTTTTTCACATGAAAGAAGTAGGTCCACGCTTTGAAATGAGCTCCATTAGGTTTTTCGGTCATTTTTGTTTGTTTAAATGTGTGCGCATCTTCCAGCTGAAGCACGATGTAGGCCCTGGAGTTGAAAGGTAGATGTCAGTTAACATCGTATTTCGCATTTATTTCATTTTTTAGTGAAAAATTGTATATAATGAATAATTATTATTTATTTTGTTCACAAAAAATCCACTGAATTCAATATGATAACATAAATTGAAAAAAATTGACAAAAGAAGAATAACAAAGTGAAAAAATCTTCAACTTGTTCGCTGATTTTTTACAGCAACTGTTTAAATATCCTTACAAAGTTTGTCAATAGAATGTACTATTATTTTAAAATTCGATTCCATTGAATTTTTTTTCGATTTTTACCCGATTTGAGAATTTTTGCAATGAGATCTCTTCTTCGTGATTTTTTAGCGATTTTGAAAAAGTAATTATCTTTTAACTTTGGTGCGACCGCTTAAAATTATTTCGATATCATCTAATCCGTTTCGCCATCAATTTCAATTCTCAAGAAATCAAGTCAATTAAATAAATTGGTATTAATATTCAAATTCAAATATAAAAGGTAAAAGCACTACAAATGTACATTAGAAACAAGTAAAAAAGCAATAAGTTCGGCCGGGCCGAACTTTGAATACCTTCCACCATTTGGAACGAATTAGAAAATTTTCAAAAAAATAAAATCCATTAAAAATTCTTTTAAAATCTTTAAAATATCTAATATAGGAAAGTGCCGATATATGGGGGGATATACGATATTGTGGACTTGTATAGACAATTCTATGTCTGCGTGTAAAGTACTCACAAGGAACTCCTTGTGTGGATTTTCAGACAATTCCGTTGAAAAATGTGGGTAAAATGATCAAAATACCGAATATCGGGGGTACCGTTATATGGGGGATGTACGATATCGTGGACCTGTATAGACAATTCTCTCTCACGGGGTAAAGTACTCGCAAGGAACTACTTGTGTGGATTTTAAGACAATTCCATTGAAAAATGTGACTAACATCATCAAAATATCGAATATCGGGTGGTACAGCCCCCAATTAACGGTACCCCCGATATTCGGTATTTTGATGATGTTAGCCACATTTTTCAATGGAATTGTCTGAAAATCCACACAAGTAATTCCTTGTGGGTACTTTATACCTCGGCAGAGAATTATCTATATAGGTCCACAATATCGTATAGCCTCCATTTAACGGTACCCCCCACGGTATTCGGCATTTTGATGATTTTAGCCACACTTTTCAACAGAATTGTCTGAAAATCCACACAAGGAGTTCCTTGTGGGTACTTTATACTTCGGCCGAGAATTGTCCATATAGGTCCACGATATCGTATAGCCCCCATATAACGGTACCCCCGATATTCAGTCTTTTGATGATATTAGCCACATTTTTCAATGGAATCGTCTGAAAATCCACACAAGTAGTTCCTTGTGGGTACTTTATACCTCGGCAGAGAATTATCTATATAGGTCCACAATATCGTATAGCGTATAACGGTACCCCCACGGTATTCGGCATTTTGATAATTTTAGCCACATTTTTCAATGGAATTGTCTGAAATTCCTGAAAAGGAGTCCCTTGTGAACATTTTACCCCCTCAAAAAGAATTATCTATATAGGTCCACGATATCGTATAGCCCCCATATAACGGTACTCCCGATATTCAGTATTTTGATGATTTTACCCACATTTTTCAATGGAATTGTCTGAAATTCCAGAAAAGGAGTCCCTTGTGGGCATTTTACCCCCTCAAAAAGAATTGTCTATATAGGTCCACGATATCGTGTATCTCCCATATAACTGTACCCCCCGATATTCGGTATTTTAATGATGTTAGCCACATTTTTCAATGGAAGTGTCTTAAAATTCACACAAGTAGTTCCTTGTGAGTACTTTACCCCCAGACATAGATTTGTCTATATAGGTCCACAATAGCGTATATCCCCCGTATATATATTTTAACAGAATTGTCAATGGATTTTATTTTTGAATATTTTCTAATTCGTTCCAAATGGTGGAGGGTATTCAAAGTTCGGCCCGGCCGAACTTACTGCTATTTTACTTACTGCTATCCTTTTCGAACAGAAGGCAATTCCGAATTTGTATGAATCGTTAAAATCAGTCCAGCGTTTCTTAAGTTATAAGCGTAGTAACTAACACAACTTTGTTTTATATATATAGATTGTTTCCTTTCCCTAAGGTGGCGGGTATTGAAAGTTCGGCCCCGCCGAATTTAATGTTTTTTTACTTTTTTGTAATACATTATTGCGTAAACAAACAAATCGCAAAATTGAGTGGCATTTCTGTTGCTATTAGAGAATTCGAGGTAGCAGCATACTTCCTCGTAATAATCCGTTCATCAATTAAATTTTTGTGTAGTTTTGTACTGTTAGTCTAATACCATTGCAAAGGCGTTGTGGGACAAAATCATATCCCAATCTGAACCGTTTTCAATATAATTTGACAAAATTAATTTTAAGACCAAATTCCGTTACGCCTTATATTGAAATTGGTATTTGGTACATCAAATATACGAAATGGACCGAAAATATATATGGGAGATACATTCAAACTCCACCGATTTCTATGTAATCGAAATATATATGGGACCTATTACTAAATATTAACGGAATTCTATTTTATTCGACATATTTAATATTGTACCAAGTTTTGTCTCTTATTGCGAATTTCATTGAAATCAGACACATATATCGTGTTTGGTATCAAATATATAAAAATATTAGCTTTTATATGCATTCAAAATTTTATATATGAATATTTGTTGGTTAAAAAATATAAATAAAACAAATTCAAAAAATTTAAAAACGTTATTATTGTAATACTTTAATGCGTAAACAAACAAATGGCTCGGTCTTTCAACGCGTGAACATGCCAGGAAAAAAGCTTGAGAAAGGCAGGAACATGCTGAATTTAGTCCGCATACACGAAGGGGTTGTCCTTCGGATTTATTAATTGCATAGCAAATGCCAAGCGTGCTGGAAACTGCAATCTTTTGAAGTTGAATTTAGAGAATTCGAGGTAGGAATAACAATCTTTCAATTAAATTTTTGTGTAGTATGGAGGGTATACTAAGTTTGTCATTCCGTTTGTAACACCTCGAAATATACATGTTAGACCCCACAAAGCATATGTATTCTTGATCAGCGTAAAATTCAATGTTGATTTAGCGATGTCCATCCGTATGTCAGTCTGTGGAAATCACTCTAGCTTCCGAACGAAATAAAGTAGGTTGAGAAAATTTCACTCAAATGTATATTATGTCTGCAGGACATTTGGTATTGAAAATGGACCATGTAGGTTCACGTTTGGTACAGCCGCTATATAACGGTACCTCCCGATATTCGGTACTTTGATAATTTTAGAGACATTATTCACCGGAATTGGTTCAAATTTGGTATTTGAAGTTCGAAATGCATATTACAGCCTATGAGAGAAGATAGTCTGTGCAGTTCCACGTCTTCGTATACATTCGGTATTTGTAAGATTTTAAAACAATTTTTAACGGATTTTATTTCTTTAAAAATTGCCAAATTCGTTCCAAATGGTGGAGGGAATTCAAAGTTCGCCCGGCCAAACGTTCAGCTTTTTTACTTGTTTACTGTTAGCCTTATACCACTGCAAAGGCGTTGTGGGTCAGTGCATCTTAATAAAATATTCCAATCTGTCACATGCCATATTTCATTGAAATTGGAGGTACATACTGTGTTTGGTGCATAAAATATATGAAATCGGCCGAGAATATATATGGGAGATATATCCAAATTTTAACCGATTTCAAATTTGTTATTGTATCCAAATTCCGCCACACATTCTGAATTTCATTGGAATAGGACATACATATGGTGTTTGGTACATAACATTCATTAGATCGACCGAAAAGTATATGTATGAGAGATGTATCCAAACCTCATCCGATTTCAATATAATTTGAAAAATTTATTTTTATACCAAATTTAGATACTCATTCCGAATTTCATTGGAATCGGACATACGTATCGTGTTTTGTGCATCAAATATGTGAAATCGGACGAAAATATATATGGGAGCTATATCCAAATCTGAACCGATTTAAATATAATTTGACAAATTTATTTTTGTACCAAATTAAGTCACTCATGCCGAATTTAATTGGAATCGCATATACGTATCGTGTTTGTTGCATCAAATACATGAAATCGGCCGAAAATATATATGGAAGCTATATCCAAATCTGAACCGATTTTAATATAATTTGACTAATTTGTTTTCTAATCAAAATCCCGTCACACATTCCCAATTTCATTGGAATCGAACATACGTATCGTGTTTTTTGCATCAAATATGTGAAATCGGCGGAAAATATATATGGGAGCTATGTCCAAATCTGAATTAATTTTCTAATCGAAATCCCGTCACATATTCCAAATTTCTTTAGAATCGAACATACATATCGTGTATGGTGCATAAAATACATGAAATCGGTCGAAAATATATATGAGAGCTATATACAAATCTGAACCGATTTTAATATAATTTGACTAATTTATTTTCTAATCAAAATCCCGTCACACATTCCCAATTTCATTGGAATCGAACATACATATCGTGTTTGGTGCATCAAATAAACGAAATCGGTTGAAGATATATATGGGAGCTATATCCAAATCTGAACCGATTTTAATATAATTTGACTAATTTATTTTCTAATCAAAATCCCGTCACACATTCCCAATTTCATTGGAATCGAACATACATATCGTGTTTGGTGCATCAAATAAACGAAATCGGTTGAAGATATATATGGGAGCTATATCCAAATCTGAACCGTTCTCAATATAATTTGACATATGTATATCTTCTTCTATAATACAAAAATCAATTGTTCGTTGGTAATGGAATCAGTTGAAAACGGCTGGACCGATTTGCATAATTTTTTGTACAAACGTTCATCATACGAGTTTGGTTTTTAAAGAAAAAAATATTAACCGCGCCTACTTTTACGCCCACAATCTTGATTTATCTAAAATCTTAATATTCGCCAGATAATAAAGATATCGGTTTGAAAATTATTACACGAGATACTGCTGACTTTCCTCCAACCCTAGGGATTTATTTGGGGGCTAAGGACTTGACCACTCAAACTTCTAATCTATCTATATATATCAAATAAAGTTGTGTTAATTGCTACGCTTATAACTCAAGATCCGCTGATCTGATTTAAACGATTCACACAAAATCGGAATTGTCTCTTAGAAGAAATAGATAAAATGCAAAAAAATCGCGTAAAATGTGAAATTTGAAAATTTTCATTTTGACTTTTGTGGTGTACAATAGTAATGTTTTATTTTGCACGATTTTTTCCATTTTGACTTACTATTTTGGAATGTACATTTGTTGTGTTTTTTTTTTTTAATCGAATTCTAATATGATGTGTAGTCTTTTTGGGTAGTATAAAGCGACGACAATTATGGAGTGGCGGACCTAAATAGATGATGTCAAAATAATTTAACGTGGTCAAACCAAAGTTAAAGGATAATTACTTTGTTCAAAATTGCTAAAAAATCAAAAAAAAAAAAGAGCCTATAGCATTGCAAAAGACTCTAAAATCGGGAAAAAAAGAGAACATTTTTTCAATGGAATCAAATTTCAAAATAATAGTAAGGACCAAACTTTGTAAGGACCTTTAAACATTCGCTGTAAAAAACCTGCGAACAAGTTAAAGATTTTTTTTCAATTTGTTTATTAGTTACAATGCTTATAACTCAAAAACGTTTTGACGAATTTAAGCAATTCATACAACTTCGGAATGAAATCTTGGGAAAACATGCCAATAAAAATATAAAAAAAATCCTTTTGGCGTGAAATTATTTCGATTTAAAAACTATATAGAAGTGTACATTTTTTATTGTTTTGAATTCTGAATGAATAATATCAAAAATGAAATAGTACCCCAATACGCCTTCGTATACATTCGGTATTTGTAAGATTTTAAAACAATTTTTAACGGATTTTATTTCTTAAAATATTGCCAAATTCGTTGAAAATGATGGAGGGCATTCAAAGTTCGGCACGGCACTTGTTTACTGTTAGCCTTATACCACTGCAAAGGCGTTGTGGGTCAGTGCATCTTAATAAAATCATATTCCAATCTGTCAAATGCCATATTTCATTGAAATTGGAGGTACATACTGTGTTTGGTGCATAAAATATGTGAAATCGGCCGAGAATATATATGGGAGATATATCCAAATTTTAACCGATTTCAAATTTGTTATTGTATCCAAATTCCGCCACACATTCTGAATTTCATTGGAATAGGACATACATATGGTGTTTGGTACATAACATTCATTAGATCGACCGAAAAGTATATGTATGAGAGATGTATCCAAACCTCATCCGATTTCAATATAATTTGAAAAATTTATTTTTATACCAAATTTAGACACTCATGCCGAATTTCATTGGAATCGGACATACGTATCGTGTTTTGTGCATCAAATATGTGAAATCGGACGAAAATATATATGCGAGCTATATCCAAATCTGAACCGATTTAAATATAATTTGACAAATTTATTTTTGTACCAAATTAAGTCACTCATGCCGAATTTAATTGGAATCGCATATACGAATCGCGACAAACACGATGTTGCATCAAATACATGAAATCGGCCGAAAATATATATGGGAGCTATATCCAAATCTGAACCGATTTTAATATAATTTGACTAATTTATTTTCTAATCAAAATTCCGTCACACATTCCCAATTTCATTGGAATCGAACATACGTATCGTGTTTTGTGCATCAAATATGTGAAATCGGCGGAAAATATATATGGGAGCTATATCCAAATCTGAATTCATTTTCTAATCGAAATCCCGTCACATATTCCAAATTTCTTTAGAATCGAACATACATATCGTGTATGGTGCATAAAATACATGAAATCCGTCGAAAATATATATGATCTGAACCGATTTTAATATAATTTGACTAATTTATTTTCTAATCAAAATCCCGTCACACATTCCCAATTTCATTGGAATCGAACATACACATCGTGTTTGGTGCATCAAATAAACAAAATCGGTTGAAGATATATATGGGAGCTATATCCAAATCTGAACCGATTTTAATATAATTTGACTAATTTATTTTCTAATCAAAATCCCGTCACACATTCCCAATTTCATTGGAATCGAACATACATATCGTGTTTGGTGCATCAAATAAACGAAATCGGTTGAAGATATATATGGGAGCTATATCCAAATCTGAACCGTTCTCAATATAATTTGACATATGTATATCTTCTTCTATAATACAAAAATCAATTGTTCGTTGGTAATGGAATCAGTTGAAAACGGCTGGACCGATTTGCATAATTTTTTGTACAAACGTTCATCATACCCCGAGTTAGGTTTTTAAAGAAAAAAATATTGACCGCGCCTGCTTTTACGCCCACAATCTTGATTTATCTAAAATCTTAATATTCGCCAGATAATAAAGATATCGGTTTGAAAATTACTACACGAGATACTGCTGACTTTCCTCCAACCCTAGGGATTTATTTGGGGGCTAAGGACTTGACCACTCAAACTTCTAATCTATCTATATATATCAAATAAAGTTGTGTTAATTGCTACGCTTATAACTCAAGATCCGCTGATCTGATTTTAACGATTCACACAAAATCGGAATTGTCTCTTGGAAGAAATAGATAATATGCAAAAAAATCGCGTAAAAATGTGAAATTTGAAAATTTTCATTTTGACTTTTGTGGTGTACAATAGTAATGTTTTATTTTGCACGATTTTTTCCATTTTGACTTACTATTTTGGAATGTACATTTGTTGTGTGTTTTTTTTTTAATTGAATTCTAATATGATGTGTAGTCTTTTTGGGTAGTATAAAGCGACGACAATTATGGAGTGGCGGACCTAAATAGATGATGTCAAAATAATTTAACGTGGTCAAACCAAAGTTAAAGGATAATTACTTTGTTCATTGCAAAAACTCTAAAATCGGGAAAAAATAGAGAACATTTTTTCAATGGAATCAAATTTCAAAATAATAGTAAGGACCAAACTTCGTAAGGACCTTTCAACATTCACTGTAAAAAACCTACGGACAAGTTAAAGATTTTTTACAATTTGTTTATTAGTTACAATGCTTATAACTCAAAAACGTTTTGACGGATTTTAGCAATTCATACAACATCGGAATGAAATCTTGGGAAAACATGCCAATAAAAATATAAAAAAAATCTTTTTGGCGTGAAATTATTTCGATTTAAAAATTATATAGAAGTGTACATTTTTTATTGTTTTGAATTCTGAATGAATAATATGAAAAATGAAATAGTACCCAATGCGATGTTAAATAGCGATCTTTCATGTCTGAAATTGGAATTTAGCTTTCAACTCCAGGATCTACATCGTGCTTCAGCTCGAAGATGCGAACACATTTAAACAAAAACAAGTAAAAAAGCAGTATGTTCGGCCGGGCCGAACTTTGAATACCCTCCACCATTTGGAACGAATTAGAAAATATTCAAAAACATAAAATCCATTGACAATTCTGTTAAAATCTTTAAAATACCTAATATCGGAAGGTGCCGATATATGGGGGGACATACGATATCGTGGACCTATATAGACAATTCTTTTTGAGGGGGTAAAATGCCCACAAGGGACTCCTTTTGTGGAATTTCAGACAATTCCATTGAAAAATGTGGATAAAATCATCAAAATGCAGAATATCGGGGGTACCGTTATATGGGGGCTATACGATATCGTGGCCCTATATAGATAATTCTCTGCCGAGGTATAAATTACCCACAAGGAACTCCTTGTGTGGATTTTCAGACAATTCCGTTGAAAAATGTGGGTAAAATCATCAAAATACCGAATATCGGGGGGTACAGTTATATGGAGGCTATACGATATTGTGGACCTATATAGATAATTCTCTGCCGAGGTATAAAGTACCCACAAGGAATTACTTGTGTGGATTTTCAGACAATTCCATTGAAAAATGTGGCTAACATCATCAAAATACCGAATATCGGGGGTACCGTTATATGGGGGCTATACGATATCGTGGACCGATATACCCCATCTTCAAACTTGACCTGCCTGCAGACGAAACTTAGAATGTAGCGTGATTACAACAAACGGACAGACGGCCAGACGGACGGACAGGGCTAAATCGTCTTAGAATTTTACGCTGATCAAGAATATATATACTTTGTTGGGTCTAAAATGATTATTTCGATGAGTTACAAACGGAATGACTAACTTAATATACCCTCCATACTTTTTTGGTGGAGGGTATAAAAAAACAGTAGAACTTTGTGGGGCTCATTTCAAAACGGGGACATACCTACTTCTTTCACATGACAATAATCCGTCCAATGAGAACTCAATATGCAAAATTCATTGGGGCTGAAATCGCAAAAAGAAGAGGATTTCTATTCTTTCAGAAATTCTTCCTAAACTTTCACGATAGCTTAAATCGCTTTTGCAGTTCTTGATATTGGTCATAACCCCCGGATAAGGATACAATCCGATTTCAAGTATATCATACATTTTAACCATATTTTCATACTAATTTCGGCAAATGTTGGTAATTTGGGAAGAAACCATACTTGCAAAAAATGATCACGTTTTGTATAACCATCATATGATTTAAGGAACCGGACATTTGTTTAATCGACTTTGAATTATACTATGATAAAAGATATGGACATTATGGGGTCTCCAACGCGCACTTTCAATGACAAATACTATTTATTACTTTAAAAACAAGTAAAAAAGCAAGTAAGCAAAGGCTACAGTCGAGCGGGGCCGACCGAATTCCACAAGATATTGTGACAAATTATAAAAGAAAACCATCAGGATTCGTTCTCTAATTTTCGAATAATAGCAACTTTAACTAATTTGCTCATTTCTAATTTATTGGTAGATGTTGCACTTAAATGGTCTTCCTAGATCTGGAACCAATATTTCCCAAAGACCCATAGTCTCTCAGAAGTGGCAAAAGATTAACATTTGTTATTGGTTTTTGACTGAAACGCATCTATATGAGATACAGACATATGACTATATTCTTCAACAAAATCATCGTTAACGAAATAGTCAGAAGTGCGTCATTCCTCTATGTATGAATTCTCCAAAAAGTCACTGGAATGGACATTTTCGTATTTTGTCTAGAAAAGTTGGCAAACTCCTTCACACATTCAATATTTTTGGATGGCCATCCAAAACTGCTTGGCTTTTGCAATGTCCGGTAACCCCCATTCAAATGTGCGTGAGGATCGGGCGATAATTACGACCTGCTGACAATTTTGCAGTTTTTTGGTCCATTTCAACCCCTAAATATAGGGCGATCATCTCCAAAAAGAGTAGGCTTCTATTCTGACCCTAATCTTATCCCCATGCAAAATTTCGTAAGGATCGGGCCATAAATGCGATCTGTATATGATATCCTGATATCCTAACTACTTAGTTTTGTTAGCTGTAGAAATATTACCAAATGTTTAATTCAAAATGAAAATATGCCAAAAATATGACAAAATTGAAAAAATATGAGAAAATATTACAAAATCAATATTTTCATCTTTAGAGAGATATTTTTAAGCGATTTTTTAGAAGTTTTTTCTTTCCTGCCAAGAGGCCATTCTGAATTAATGAGAACTGTCGAAATCAATTCAGCCGTTCTCGACATATATGAGATCTTTGAAGCATATCTTCTTTGATAGACATATATATCGCACATATTTTGCTATATATCCGATTTGTTTGATCTTAACATCAATGTGAAGATCAGAAGTAACCTTGTCATGGCTTTGGATTTCGCCGGGATTTAAAATATTTGCGGTTTAATGAATAATTTTGAATGGTTTGTGTGTTTTAGCTTCTTGACCTTAGGTTTCATATACAAATTAAAACAAAATTATTTTAGAGTTTTGCCTTGTTATTTTGTATTTTATTCCCGACGTTTTTTCGCTGTTTTGGCGACTTCTTCTGGGGAATTCGTGGCAATAAAGTAAAAAAACTGTGATACTAATTTTTAAGTAGTGTAGTTTATTATATGTTCTATGTAAACTCGTCTTAAAAATTATATTGTAAGATTATCCCATCTTGTGAATTAATATGAAATTGAAATGCTAATTTTTGATTTATTTAAATAGACGAATTCCCCAGAAGAAGTCGCCAAAACAGCGACGAAACGTCGGGAATAAAATACAAAATAAAATAGTTTTGTTTTAATTTGTATATGAAACCTAAGTTCAAGAAGCTAAACCACATAGAAACCATAGAAATAATCATTGGCCAAAAAAAATAACAACAATGAAAAATTTTGAATTTTTTTCAACAAAAAAGATATGGTCTATTTTACCCGCTAAATATTATCCGATGACCACCCAAAACTCTAGCTACATGCGAAATTCTGCGTCGATTGGTCTATAATTGCGACCTGTATAGCTACTGCAAAATCCGACATTTTTTCAGTATTTGGTCCATTTCAACACCTAAACATATGGCGATCATCTCCAAAAGAAATAGGCTTCTATTCTGACCCTTACCCCACCTTCGAGCAAAATTTCGTTAAGATCGGGCCATAATTGCGACCTGTAGAGTGATTACAAATTAACATGGACAGACGGACGGACGGACATACATAGCTAGATCGACTTAGCTCGGCGAGCTAGGAAGATCTATATATACTTTCCTATATGGGAAACCAATATTTCGAGGTGTTACATAAATTCTGGCCCAATCAAACTTATAATACCCCCAACACATAGTGTTGTAGGGTATAAAAATATGGTTAAATTGTAGAATATACTTGAAATCGGGTTGTTCCGTTATCAGGGGTTATTATCCATATCATGACCTGCAAAAGCGATTAAAGGTATCTTGAATGTTTAGGTCGAATTTCTATTTTGCGTTCTTTATAGTCGGTATTTGACTGATTGCAGTCCCAATGTATTTTGCATTTTGTGTTCTCATTTGACAATTTATTGTCATATGAAAGAAGCAGGTCCACTTTTTGAAATTAACCCCATAACGCTTCTTCGGTCATTTTTGTTTGTTTAAATGTGTTCGCATCTTCCAGCTGAAGCACGATGTAGGTCCTGGAGTAGAAAGCATTTAACCTCACCTCAGCATTTAACCTCGCCCTCACTTCATTTTTAATATTATTCATTCAGAATTCAAACCAATAAAAAATGTACACTTCAATATAGAAAAAAGAAAAAGAATCTTCAACTGGTTCGCTGATTTTTTTGCGCAAATTTTTAAGGGTGATTGCGAAGTTTGTCGGTAGAATGTACTATTATTTTGAAATTCGATTCCATTGAAAAATTGTCGATTTTTCCCGATTTTAGAATTTTCATAGAAAGCGACAACGGATAAAATTGTTATTTATAGATTTTATGCATTTATTGGGTATTACGAATAAATACATAAAATCTATAAATAACAGTTTTATCCGTTGTGGCTTTATATTACCCAGAAAAACCTACACATCATATTACAATTCAAAAAAAAAAAAACACTACAAATGTACATTCGAAAATAGTAAGTCAAAATTGAAAAAAATATGCACTATAAAACATTACTATTGTACATTTTAAAAGTCAAAATAAAAATGTTCAAATTTCACATTTTTACGCCATTTTTTTGGATTTTATTCTTTTCTGTGAAGAGGCAATTCCGAATTTGTCTAAATCGTTAAAATCAGACCGGCGGTCTTTATGTTATAAGCGTAGTAATTAACACAACTTTCTTTTACATATAGAGAAATAGACTTAAAAGTAGGCGCGTTCCTTAGCCCTTAAATAAATACTTAGGGTTGGATGGAAAGCCAACAGCATCTCGCGTAATAATTCTCAAACCGATATCTTCACTATTTTGACAAATATAAAGATTTTAGATAAATCGTAATAGTATAATATATATATATATATATATATATATATATATATATATATATATATATATATATATATATATATATATATATATATATATATATATATATATATATATATATATATATAAAGTTGTGTTAGTTACTACGCTTATAACTCAGGAACCGCCGATCTGAATTCAGACGAATTCGGTGTTGCCTCTTGGCAGAAAAGGATAAAATCCAAACAAATCGCGGAAAAAAGTGAAATTTGAACATTTTCATTTTGACTTTCAAAATGAACAATAGTAAAGTTTTAGTTTACTATTTTCAAATGGACATTTGTAGTGTTTTTTCTTTTCGATTGTTTTTTTTGTTTTTGAAAATTAATATGATGTGTAGTCTTTTTACGGTAGTATAAAGCGACAACGGACAAAAATGCTATTTATAAATTTAAGTATTCAGAAGGTAATACAAAATAAAGAATTATTTCCACTATATAAAAGAATGTAATGTTAATTACTACACTTAAAACGCAAGAACTGCTTGACAGACTGTAAAAGTTCATATAATTTCGGAATGGTATCTTGCAAAAAAAGAAATAATAATAATAATAATAATAGTAATAATAATAATATAATAATAATAATAATTATTATTATTATTACAATAATAATAATAATAATAATAATAATAATAATAATAATAATAATAATAATAATAATAATAATAATAATAATAATAATAATAATAATAATAATAATAATAATAATAAAATAATAATAATAATAATAATAATAATAATAATAATAATAATAATAATAATAATAATAATAATAATAATAATAATAATAATAATAATAATAATAATAATAATAATAATAATAATAATAATAATAATAATAATAACAATAATAAAATAATAACGAATAATTAACCGACAAAGCGTTAAAGGACTCATTTCAAAACATGGACCTACTTCTTTCACATGACAATAATCCGTCCAATGAGAACTCAAAATGCAAAATTCATTGGGACTGCAATCAGTGAAATACGAAATATAAAAGAGGCAAAATAGTAGAGTGGATTGGACATTTAGTCAGAAATGGATTTCTTTCTAAACTTTCAAGATACCTTAAATCGCTTTTGCAGGTCATGATATGGGTCATAACCCCCGGATAAGGGTACAACCGAATTTCAAGTATATATTCTTCATACTAATTTCGGCAATATTTGGTAATTTGAGAAGAAACCATACTTGCAAAATATTATTAGGTTTTGGTATAACCATCATATGAGTTAAGCTATTTTCGGGATCTTGGCCACTTTTTTTCATTTTTTGACCCTTATTTGGCATCCTTTTTTCTAAGGGGGTAAAACATTTCTTCGCATACAATTTAAAATTTTCAGAGTAGGGCCCATGGTAGAATGAAGAAGGTAGTGAGGTAGGAAGTGAAATTTGACAAGGTAAATTACAGAAAATACAAAGATGGATATGCTTAATTGAAATGACTTTACCTTCTTAATTTTATCATTTTGGTCTTGACCACATTCATCAATTGATTTGGCTAAAAATTGTATTTAGGCTACTTTGGGGTAGAGAACCATTTTACAGATAATTGTCCACCTAGGCATTATCAACCCAATGTGTGGTCAGCATAGAAAATTTTGTATTCTATTAAATTTATAACACCAAAAAAATTGGATGGAAATGTAGGTTTGGGATGTACGTGCATATGAAATAAACTCCAAAATGTGAAACTGAGACTCATTCAGTCGGAAATTGCGGCAGAAACATGAAAAAATTACGAATATAAGAAAGTGGCACGTGACCAAACATTTGTTTGATCATCATTGAATTATGCTAATATGAAAAATATGGACTTTATGGGGTCTCCAATACACAATTTAAAAATAGATCCCATCTTACGGGTGTAAAAGAGTAATTATCTTTGACTATTCTAAAATCATTCTGCCCTCAATTACGAGGTAGACAGCGCCAAATACAAAGTCCAAATTACAGCACATTTGAATGGAAAATGTTTCTAAGCTCTTTATAATACAAAAAATTGAGCTGGGTTTTCACCTGGCGATATTATAGATGTTCTATATTATATAGGTTTTTAACAGTCAAATCAAAGCTTATAGCTGAAAAATAAGATCAGGCTATCAAAATATCTGACACCAACGGTAGGCGAACATATATTATAATTTTCCCATGAATATTTATTTCTATTTAGAAATTACTATGGATTCATTACTCATTATATACAAAAAATATGCATTAAAAACTAAAAGTAGGGGTCAGCTAGTTTACTATAAATTCCGTCACATTTTCCATATTTAATCAAATGCGTCAAATACTTGAAATTATTATTGTAAACAAATTCTACCACACATTCTGAATATAATTGGAATCAGCTTATATAAATATCGTGTTTGGTGAAATATATATATATGGTAGCCATATTCAAACCTCAACAGATTTCAATATAATATGGCATTTTTTTTTAGGGTACCAGATTTCGTCTCTCTGTCTGAATTTGTTTGGAATTGGACATACATATTGCGTTGGGTGCATCAAATATGTGAAATCAGCCGAAAATATGTATGGGAGCTATATCCAAATCTGAGCCGATTTCAATATAATTTGACACATTTATTTTTGTACCAAATTTAGTCACTCATGCCGAATTTGATTGGCATCGGCATATGGGAGCTATATCCAAATCTGAACCGATTTGAATATAATTTGCCAAACTGGTTTTCTAGACAAATTCCAACACGCTTTCCAAATTTTATTGAGCTGTGGCATACAGAGCGTGTTTAATGCATCAAATACATGAAATTGGCTGAAAATATATATGGGAGCTATATCCAAATCTGAACCGATTTCAATATAATTTGGCAAAATTTATTTTTGTTTCAAATTTCGTTACGCATTCCAAATTTGGACGCTTTATCTGTATTCGATCAGTAGTTATGTGCATATAAAATCTAAATTTTTGGGAGGTACCTCCGATTCTGATGCTATATCTCCAGTTCCAAGTGGAATTTCAAAAAATTTTATAGCCTATGTTACTTTTAGGCTATGTTGTAGTATACTTGGAAATTTTCAGGAAAATCTTTTCAGAGGTTTTCGAGTCTATAAATTATAAACATACAAACATTTTCCTCTTTTATAGATATAGAAGAAGAACAAGAAAAATACTAAATGCCAATTGGTTTGGTCTTCCAGCTACTAATTATTAAACGCAAAAAAAAACTGTTATGAGAATTGTTCGTCTCATACAATTACCTTGACTAGAAGTGCTGACCAATAACTCTCCAGTGATTTTGCTAAAGGATATCGAATTAATGGCGAATTGCTTTCCACTTTGTTGGTAATATGCCACTATCTTCTTGCTTGGAACATGTAATAGTACAATCGAAGCAGGAACATCTTCAGCTGAAAATATTTATTTTTATTACCGCCTAACAATTTTGGTTTACTTACAAATCGCCAAGTCAACGCCCGTCCATGGGTGCCAATCGAACACAGCATTTAACTTTCGTCTCGATTTTAGGGAGAGATATTCGGTACACATGTTCCAATTATAAATCACTATGTTACCCTCAGCATCACCTGTGGCTAAATAACGCATGGTTGGCGAAAACCGTATCATGGTTATGGGAAGCTGGTGTTTTTGTAATTTCCTTATAGTTTTGAGTTCGGGGACAGTTAAAACGTATATTGTACCAAACCTAGTGCCGCAGACTAACTGAGTACCGGATATATCCCATTCAATGCAAAGTACGTCACCGTACTTAATGTGAAATACTTTGCCACTAAGTATGGAGAAATCATCCGTTCGGGCCACATCCCACAGTTCCAAAGCTGTTGGTTTTACATACAAGTAGAGGTTTTACAAACAAAATTATAAAAATTCTATGTAGCGAAAAAAGTTTAACAAATTTTTTAAAATATTGAATTCAAATTCCAAGACTTCAGCTTATCATTTAATTTTAAAGATGTTGAAAATAATTATAAAATACCATTAACATTTACCTGGAAAGTTAATACATTTACAGCCAATAGCAAGCAATTCTCCCGAAGGGCTATATGACAGTGATCTCGGACTCTGGATATTGAATGCCATAGTGATATCATCCTTACTCTGCCAAATGATTATGTCTTGACCAAACGACAGGGCAATTTGACCTCTCATCGACCAGTCGACAAGATTCTGTTCTGCGTTTAAAATATGTAAATGAGAGTGGGGTACGTTAAATTTGGGTAATTTTTATCATTTAAAACTAAATCAATTAATAACTAACCAGTAACATTAAATGTATGAAGTTCCATATGCACTTTCTCTAATAATTATAATAACTAGTAGTTCCAGTTAGCGTTGCCGGCCCAAGGTTTTACTCTTTAATGTATATTTTGAAAGCATAATAATTAACTTTTATATGAACGCTACTTTGAAACATTGACATTGAATAATTTAAGCGAAGTTGTATTCTACCCCCATAGAAGCTAACATGGCGAATAAGGACAAAATCAATTGAAAAATGTGACCAAGACCTGGAAACAGCTGAAATCAACGGATACCTTCATATAAGGGTCATACCAAAGCATGGTCCCATACATTATAAAATCTCAAATTACCAACATTTGGGGAATTTCAAAGGGGATACATCATTTGAGAGGAGCTATATCACAATGTAGACCGACCTGATACATAAGTTGTACAAATGATTCTTTATGTACCCCCTAGGACTGTATCAAATTTAAAGTTCTATCGTAACTTTTGCGGAGTATAAAGCAAAATATTTAAGGTTACTTTTAAGGGAAGAGAATATGAATTATTTTCTTACTAAATTTTCAATTCGCTTCACTATAGTGTATAGTCTGCATATTACAGTGCCTCTTCATATTCGGCATTGCACTGAATGTGGTCCCAATGAATTTTGCTTTTTGTTTTCTCATTGGATTGATTATTTCCATATCTAGTCAATCTTTTGGAGTTTTGGACTTCAGATTCTATAGTAATTTCTACATTGAAACCTTGGCAATATGACTTTAATTTAACTATCATAATTAAAGTTTCATACATCTCCTAAAAATTACAACAAAAGCCCACTTTATGATTTATTTTCTATTCCCCAATACCTCTTTATATTCGTTATATCAGTATTATAAAGTTAGAATATATCCCTTTCGTTTAGGTATAATAATACCACTAAAAATTCGTCCTTTTGCATGTTTTTGTTACAATTTCTACCGAATTTACTGTAATTTGACATTTAAAGTTGCGGTATCAACTGTTTACTATTGGTTCCCCAATAGACATAGCCTCAATTTGAAAGTATGTTCAGATCTTATGTGTTTTGGTGTTTTGAGAAGTATTTTTTAATCAAAATAAAAAAATTTGGTATGTCAACCATATAATTATATTGTGTATAGAAAATATGCCAATTTCTCCATTTTCAGTTTTTATAAACTACAACACTATGTGTTGGGGGTATTATAAGTTTGATTGGGCCAAAAATTATGTAACACCTCGAAATATTGGTTTCCCACATAGGGAAGTATATATGGATCTTCCTATCTCGTCGAGCTGAGTCGATCTAGCTGTCCGTCCGTCTGTTCATGTTAATTTGTAATCACTCTACAGGTTGCAATTATGGCCCGATCCTCACGAAATTGAAAATGGAGATGGGGTTAGGGTCGGAATAGAACCCTATTGAAAGAAAATTTTCCTGATTTTGCAGTTGCTCCGTGGGCCACAATTATGAACCAAACGACGCGGAAATTTGCATGGAGTTAGAGTTTAGGACTGGGCAGAAGCCTACCAATTTGGGCGGCAATCGGACAATATTAAGCGTGTAAAATAGACCCTAACTTTTATGTAAGAAAATAGGATAGTTTCCATTAACCTGCGAATATTTTTAATCCCAGCCATATCACAAATACATTTAAAGGTCCCTTCTGACCATTAAAGTGATGCTGATAGCCAAGAATTTTTTTTTAATTTTTGTCATATTTTTATCGCATGCGATTTTTTCAATTTGACTTCCAATTTTGAGTTGTGAATTTTTTAAATTTTTACACTCCGCAACACTACCTTTGAGGATATTATATGCATGTCGCAATAATCGTTCGATCCTCACGAAATTTTGCATGGCGGTAGGGTTAGGGTCAGAATTAAAGCCTATTGTACTTAATGTGTACATTTAGGGATTCAAATGGACAAAAAAATTTAAATTTTTCTAAATTTGTAGTCGCTCTATAGACCACAATTGAAAACTAATCGACAAGGAATTTCGCATCAGAAGAGCGTTAAGGACAGGGGGATTATTTCAAAAACAAAATCTTCCAAAATGGATTTGGACATAAGGAGACTTCGAACCAATTGTAGTGTTGTAGGGTATCACATGGTCGGCGCCGCCTTTGCTTACTTGTTTTTTTTTTTAAAGAATTTTCTATTCTAAAAGGCATTCTAAAACAATTCTACACAAAATTAAATATTAAAATAGAACAGTCAATTTTTTAGTTCTGCGATTTTTCCAGAGATTTTTCTCAAAATATTATTTCATGAAAACGTTTCCACTGTAAATACAAATAACCAAAAGCCGGCCCAGCCGTTCTCAACTGATGTGTTACTATACTTATCTAAATTTCTTACATATAGATTTAAAGAAGTAGGTGTGGCCAGTTCCTCTGACCCCAAAAAGATACTTCGAGTTGGAGGGAGAGTCAAGATTACGTCGTATACTAACTGTGGAACAGATATCTTCATAATTTTGGCAAATATTAGGATTTTAAGTAAATCGAAAAAATGGGCGTAAAATTGGGCGCGGTCAGTTTTTCTTTGCATAAACGAACGAACAATTAAAATTATCCAAATCGTTCCCGCTGTTTTCAACTGATTCTTACCAACGAACTACAATTGATATTTATATATATAGACTAGCTGGTCCAAACCGCGTTGTCGGTCTGAAATTTAGTCTTTAACGCATAGTTTTTAAAGATAATAATTCACACATCTGGCTCACATAAGTGGCACAATTTTTAGTATAAATGACTAAAGAGCAATAAATATGCATTTCAAAAATGTCAATATAGGTTCACGTACCGGGCAATTCATAGTGTTTCAAAAAACCTGATCCTATTTTCCAGCCAGAGGTTTTAATTTGAGAGTTGGAAACCCAAATAATATAGCACATTTATTAAACAGTATACATCAACTGTTGTAATAGTTCCATGTAGGATGGTTCTCTACCAAAGTAGCCTAAACACACATTTTAAGCCAAATCGATTCGAAAATATAACCAAAACCCTCGAAATAGGTAAAACCAGGAGGAACCTTTATATGAGCGCTACTCCAAAACATTGACAAAACATTGAGATGACCTAAAATGTGACCAAGACCCTGAAAATAGTTGAAATTAGTGGATGCCTTCATATAAGGGTTATACCAAAGCTTGGTCCTACACTTATAATTATTTGAAAGAATGTTTTGTTCATTCTAAAATCTCAAATAACCAACATTTATGGAATTAAAAAAGTTTGACCCGGGAATCGGTAATTCGGTAGTTCCGACCGCACGATCGATTGTAATTTCTAAATAGAAATCCTGGAAAGTCATATTTAATATATTTAATTTAACTATCATACAAAAGGTGTCATCGGTTTATAAAAATTAGGGACCCCATAAATTATATTAAAAAGTAGAAATCTTTGTCGATTAAATTATGGCATGTTTTTGTTACAATTTCTACGGAATGAATTGTAAGTTGACATTTAATGTTTTGAGTATTGTGAAATCAATAACGGCAATAACTGTTTAAAATCACGTTGAGCTTTAAATGTTTTGATGCTTCGAGGAGTATAACGGCATGTACACAAAATATGCAAAAATTCTCGGGTTTTTAATAAGAATTTTCTATTCCATACAGGTAATACAGTTCTGCAATTTTTCTAGAGACTTTTTCCAAATTTTTCTTTCTTGAAAACGTTTTCAGTGTAATTACAAATAAATAATAAGTCATCCTCAACTGAAGTTTTACTATGCTTTTTTAAAAAAATTTACATATAGATCTAAAAAAGTGGTGTGGGCAGCTCCTCAGACCCACACAGATACCTAGGCTTGGAGGGAGAGTCAATATTATGTTGTATACTAACTATGGAGCAGATATCTTCATTATTTGGGCAAATAGGATTTTAGGTAAATCGAAAAATGGACGTAAAGTTGGGCGTGGTCAATTTTTCTTTGCATAAAAACGTAACTCGTGGTAGGACGAATATTAAAAAAATGCACCAATCGTTCCAGCCGTTCTCAACTGATTCAATTACCAACGAACAGCAATTGGTTATTATATATATAGATTAGAAGTATGCGTGGTCAGCTCCTCAACACCCAAATAAATCCCTAGGGTTGGAGGGAACGTCAACAGTATCTCGTGTAATAATTTTCAAATCGATATCTTCATTGTCTGGCTAATATAAGGATTTTAGATAAATCAAAATAGTGAGCGGTAAAGTAGGCGTGGTCAATATTTTTCTCTTTAAAAGCCTAAATCGGGGTATGACGAAAGTTTGTACAAAAAATATTCAAATGAGAAACCTAAAAAAATCGGTAATAATGTAGATAAAGTCATCAAAATACAAAAAATTGGGAGGTACCGTTATATGGGGCTATACGAAGACGTGGACCTGCACAGACAATTTGCTGTTTTAGACTGAAGTATCCATTACGAACTTCAAATTCCAAATTTGAAACAACTCCGGGAGGTACCGTTATATGGGGGCTATACGAAGACGTGGACCTGTGCAGACAAACAACTGTCATAGGCTGAAACACCCTTAACGAATATCAAATATCAAATTTGAAACAATTCCGGTGAAACAAAATTTTAAATAATTCCGGTAGATAATGTCCAATGCATTTACACTTTGAGTTCTCATTGGATGGATGAATTCCATATCTAGTCAATTTTTCGGAGTTTTGGACATCAGAATCGATAGTAATTTCTAAATTGTAATCCTGGCAATATGGCTTTAATTTAACTATCATAAATAAAGATTCATCGATTTCTAAAAGAAGAAGTATGTGAAAGAGTAGAAATCTTTGTCGATTAAATTATGTCCGTGAGCCTCTCCGTTCACCATTTGCAATTACGATAGAGGCCACCAAATTTAATATACGTCTTTCAAACTCTGCACAGGCTAATTGATGTTACAAAAGGTATATAGTTTAAATGCGCCTAAGTTCGGCATGTCCCAGTAGTCGGCAGTTTTGAAATTTAAACTTAAATAACTAAGAATGGAATTGACCAAATAATGAAATAATTGCAAAAAAAAAAAAATAAATAAATAAATAAATAAAAGACGGCAACAGTGTCCTCTGCTCTCCTTCTGTAATAAATGAGCTCCGATCATTTATTACGAGAAAATATCGGTTTTCGTCACTGAGTATCTTCCAACGCGTGAGTTATGTAAGATGTATTAATTAAATTATTTATTTCCAATAATTGTAGTTATTTTATCTAATAAAATAATATATTTTTTTATTTAAGAAAACGATTTCTTTTCTTTTCAAAATATAATACAAAATTGACAAAAATGAAAAAATTATTGTAACAAATAAAATTATGTAGTTATTGTTATTTCTAATATTTCAAAGTGTAAAATAAACAAGTAGTAAGAATAGAAATGAGATATAATTAAAAGATATTATATAAATATATACTACAATGATAAGGCTATCATTACTTCTCCCCCATTAAATGGTAATATAGTATGATAGATTTGTTTCTACAAAAAATTACGTTAAGAAATTAGTGTGCTTAAAATAAGTCATACAATATTAAAAGAATTGAATTTAGTGTAATTTACAAAATTTCATTAGACAAATTGATCTGTATTTACAACTCTATTGTATTTGTTTTGTGTTTTATGTTTTGGTTATGAATATTTCGTAAATAACTGAACCTAAATTTTGGCTGTTCCTTATGCCTGACTGCTTTATAGTTTTTAATATATCCCATTTCTCTATTTTCGTTATAATTTTCTCTATTTATATTTTTTTTATGAATATTATTCTTTTTGTTTTCTAAAATTCTATTATAAATATCCTTTTTCTCACATTCTCCGAATTCTATGACTAATGGTTTTTCTTTAGTAGTTGAATGGTAGCTATTATTATAATATTCAATTGCTTTATACACTTTATCTTTTATTCCTAATGATGGTTCTTCTATAAATAAGATTCTAATTTTTTCTGAGAGAGTATTGTGTAAACGTTCTATATCAGAATTGCCTGTATGTGTATTCGATTTTACCAAATGTAACTCTATCTTTTCATTTCTAAGATATTCTCTAAGGTTTATACTTTTGAACTCATTATCTGTTATTAACTTCTTAATATATCCTTTTTGTGATTTATATAGCCGTAGTTTCTCAATTATTGTCTGATTAGTTCTATCTTCTAAATAGTATGCGGTGGCAAATTTGGAAAATCGATCTATGAATGTTAAAAAATTAGATTTCGAATTTGTATATATATCCATGTGAATGATCTGTCCTTTATCTGTGGGTGTCTCGGTTAATTTGAATTTATCTTTTATGGGTTTACGGTCAAACTTTGATCTACTACAAATATCGCAATTATTTATATATTTTTGTATCAGTACCTTTAAATTAGGAAAATAAATTTTTCTTTTTAATCCTTCATAGTTCTCTGTAATACCAGTATGTCCGGTTTCATGTTTGTGATAATGACTAATTTGTTCGTATGTTTCATCTTCTGAATTTAAATCTTTTGCGAAGTAGGAACATCTAACAAACTTAACAGATATATTCCCTTCAAATAATTCTTTTAATTTATCTTGAAGAGTATTGTATTTGTGGTCATCTAACTCGGTATATATTCCAATCTTCCCTTTAAACATATTGTTACGAATATAACATTAGATTTAAGTTAATTTAGATGAATTCCGTTAATTTAAGAATTTGAATTGTAACGTAAATTTCTACTACGCAGTTTATTTGAATAACTTCACAACAACAACTACTGTATAGATTTTTCTACATCCTTCCATTTCCTCTTTCATTTTCTATTTTGTTGCTGACGTACAATTCTTGTTAAACGTCATCATTGATGATCGCTTAATTCCTCTTTCTTTGTTACCCCCTCGCCTGTGTATGTGTTGTTGTTATTGTTCACTCAATGTAAGTTTGTATGTGTTGTTGTTATTGTTCACTCAATGTAAGTTTGTATGTGTTCGTTGCATTGGTAGATTGTTCGTAATCTAGGCGTTACCAGATCGTCTAGAAACTTCTGTAGCGACAGGCGAGGCTCATATAAATAGGGGAAATGGAAAGGCAGTTAGTCAGTTGTGAATGAGATCGCGAATTGAAACCGTCGAGTAAAGTAAAGTGCAAAGTAAAGTTGTGTGAATAAAATCATTGTAATAATCGTAATCCGAAAGAACCCGCGTTTTATTTGGTACGAGCTGTACTGGGAAATAAAACAACGTCTACACGGGATTAAGTAAAATCCAAGAACGTAACAATTGGTGTCGGAAGTGAGATTACGATAATACTACGATGAAGTTTAAGGATCTACGAGTGGAAGACTTGAAGAAGGAACTTAATAAATTGGAATTGTCCTCTACTGGCAACAAGGCTGAACTACAAAAACGTCTGTTGGATGAGTTCGAGCGCCGTGGTATGAACATCGATACATATGAGTTTGACAGTAAGGATGAAGTGGATTTATCGGAAATGGGCGAATCCAACGGTGGGGAAGTCTCGTCAGTAGCTGCCAGGGGTGACGATTTCAGAGAAATGCTAGCCAAAATGTTTGAGGAAAATTTCAGAAGGTTCGAAGAAAATTCAAGAATAACGAACGAGAAACTCGAGTACATTGCAGAAGTTATTGGAAGGAGAGTGGAAACCGTGGAGGTCCAAATTAAAGAGTTGGATAAGAAAGTGCAGTCGGTTGACGAGAAATTTCTGTCCCACGACCATAGGGCTACAAATCTGGAGAAGAAAATTTCGGAACTGGAAATCAAAGGTGGTCCGGTGCGAGTTCCTGATAACACACTAAAAATCAAACCTCCTGTATTCGACGGCTCTACGTCATTCAATGTTTTCAAGTTACAGTTCGAGACAGTGGCTTCTAGAAATTCGTGGAACGACAGCGACAAAGCGGTTGCACTACTTCTGGCATTGAAGGGCAGTGCTGCTGATGTTATACAGAGTATTCCTGTCGCTTCTAGAAACAACTATGAAGATGTTATTGCTGCACTGGAACGTAAGTACGGTGGCGAACATAAACGAAACATCTACCTTATGGAATTAAGGGGAAGAGTACAGAGGGCAAACGAGACGTTACAAGACTTTGCAGCTGAGGTGGAACGTTTGGTGCTAATGACGTATCCAGGAGAGGATCACCCATTGCTGGACCGTATGAAAATCGAAACCTTTGTGAATGGGATACGTGACCCTGAGATTAAGTATGCAACATATGCGTCACCAAAAGCATCATTTTCCGAAACTGTGTCGTTTGCCCTTACCCAAGAGACGGCAAGAATAGTTGTTAAGCCCCAGACCCACAAGATTCGCCAACTGGAGACCGAAGGTTGCGAACCCAAATCTCTCGTTAACTCGATCGAAGACGCCATGAGGCGGGTAATAGAAGAGACAAAGTTAGTTGGGATGACTAAGCCCAGGGTTAGATGCTACAACTGCGATAAAGCAGGTCATATTGTGCGCGAATGCAGAGCTAAGCGCAAACGATCCAGGTCATCGTCACCACCTCCAACGAAAGATGGTAGAAGAATGGCCCAACAGTCCACCAATGAGTCGCAGTTAAAACTAAATCGAGCCAGTCCAGCGGGGCATGAACTGGCTCCCATCGACGATGGCCCCACAATCTCCATAGCAATAGTACAACAGGAAAGTCACAACCTAACAACAACTGGGTACATCAATGGTGATAAGCGAGTTCTGACGTTAGATACTGGCGCATCAAAGTCCATCGTAAGATCAGATCTGGTAAAGGGAAAAATAACGCCACTTAATGGAGTCAGACTGCGCACAGCAACGGGGGAGCCCGCGGCAGTACACGGCAAGATTACCCTGAGACTAACTATTGCCAATAAATCGGAGAATTACGAGTTTATAGTTGCCGATATCGTAGACGAAGTGATAATAGGCGCAGATTTTATGATTGCCTTTGGTATCAATCTGGATATGAAAGAACGTGTGATGACCTGGTCTAACGTCGAAATTCCGTTAAACGTGGGCTACGATGAAAGTACACCCATTAGACGTCTGACCACGAACCATCCAGAGATAATACCGCCCTGTGCCGAAGCAATAATATGGGTACCAATGAATGGAGATTGTGGAGCCGAGAAGTTGTGGGTGGTGGAACCAGCAGAAAACAGAAACAGTAACATCCTAATAGCGAATGCCCTGGTGAAAAGCAACAAGGACGGATTAATTCCTGTTAGAGTTTTGAACCTGTCAAACAAGCAAGAGCAAATTTGCCAATTTTCCGATGTTGGACAATGCACACCAGCTGAAGCTGTAGTTAATTTGGAAACTAGCACCGAAAAGCCAGCTGCCATGGAGAAGAAGCACCTCGACGGCTACATAAAAGAGTGGACACACCAATTATCACCTTCCGAGAGGAACAAGGCTAAGCAGCTATTATGGAAATATGCCTCTACCTTTGCGTTGACAAAAGAGCACCAAGGAAGAACATCAGTGGTGAAGCATGAAATCAATACAGCAGACGCGAGACCCATTAAACAGCCTCCAAGAAGTGTTCCCCTGGCAAAAAGAGACGAGGTTCAGAAGCTGATAAGTGAAATGGAAAAGAGTGGTGTAATAGAACCATCGTCAAGCCCATGGTGCTCCCCAGTGGTCTTGGTCAAGAAGAAAGACGGAAGCACCCGATTTTGTGTGGACTACAGAAAGTTAAATGATGTCACCAAGAAAGACAGCTATCCGCTCCCAAGAATCGACGGACACATTAGCCGTGACGTCATGGTTCTCCACCCTCGACCTGCAGAGTGGGTACTGGCAAGTAGAGATCGCCGAGAAAGATAAGGAGAAAACAGCGTTTGGCGTAAATGGGGGTCTCTGGCAGTTCAATGTCATGCCATTCGGACTCTGCAACGCCCCGGCTACATTTGAAAGGCTGATGGAGCGTGTGTTAAAAGGGCTGCAGTGGAAGTCGTGCCTCATATACCTGGATGACATCATAGTCATGGGACGCAACTTCGACGAACACATCAAGAACTTAAAGGATGTTCTACAGCAGCTTTCGTCTTCAGGCCTCAAGCTGAACCCAAAGAAGTGCAGTCTCTTCCAACGAGAGGTGAAGTTCCTGGGGCACCACGTGACGCCGGAGGGCATATCGACGGATAAGGAGAAAATTCAAGCCGTCAGAGATTGGCCGCAGCCCCGAAATCTCCATGAGCTGCGAAGCTTTCTGGGTCTCTGCACATACTACCGTCGATTTGTCCAAAATTTTGCCAACATCGCCGCCTGTCTACACCGTTTGACGCAAAAAGGCCAGAGGTTTCAGTGGGGCAACGACCAGGAGGAGGCATTCAGAAAGCTCAAAGACATGCTATGCAGAGCCCCCATTTTGGCATACCCTATACCTGGCGGCAAGTTTGTCCTGGACACAGACGCAAGTGCGTGCGGCATCGGTGGCGTCCTTTCCCAGGAAATCGACGGACAGGAAAAAGTCATCGGGTGCTACAGCCGGACATTGTCGAAACCTGAGAGGAATTACTCTGTGTCGAGGAGAGAGCTGCTTGCTGTCCTTGAGTGCGTTAAACACTTCCACAAATACCTATATGGCCAGCATTTCCTGCTGAGGACCGACCACGCTGCTCTCCAATGGTTGCTGCAGTTTAAGAATCCGGAAGGTCAACTAGCCCGTTGGATCGAGAGGCTCCAGAGTTATGACTTCAGAATCGAGCACAGAAAAGGCGGAAAACACGGTAATGCTGATGCCCTGTCTCGTCGGCCATGCAAAGTAGAATGCAAGCACTGCTCAAAGGCTGAGAATAAAGAGAATATCGTTGATGTCCGACTATTGCAATTTGAGTCGGGTGAAGATTGGTCGACGGAACAACGAAGAGATCCCATTCTGGGCAAAGTAATTTCGGCCATAGAAACGGGCAAACGACCTAGTCGCAAAGAAATTACCCCCGAAAGCCCTCTTTTAAAATCCTATTGGGCCCAGTGGACAGTCTACTTATAATAGATGGTTGCCTATATCGCAAATGGGAAAGTGAGGACGGTAAATCTCACCGGAACTTGATCGTCGTCCCAGACTCCAAAATAAGAGATGTCTTGTCGGAGTTTCACGATGGGCCAAGTGGAGGACATCTTGGCATAGCAAAAACCGCTGAAAAGGTAAAGCAGAGATTCTACTGGGTCGGCTGTCAAAAATCCATTGCCGACTGGATCGCCAATTGTGAAAGGTGCATAAGAGCTAAAGGTCCAACACGGAAGAGTCGAGGCTACATGCAGCAGTATAATTCAGGAGCCCCTTTTGAAAGAATCGCAATGGATGTAGCTGGACCGTTCCCAACAAGCGACTCTGGGAACCGGTATGTCTTAGTGGTCATGGATTACTTCAGTAAATGGCCAGAGGTTTATGCAATCCCAAATCAAGAAGCCAAGACAATTGTGGATGTGTTCAGCAGAAATTGGATTTGTCGCTATGGTGTTCCATCTGAGGTCCATTCCGATCAAGGGAGGAATTTTGAATCAGCGATCTTCAAGGAAATGTGTGACTCCTACGGAATCAAGAAAACCAGAACGACGCCCCTACATCCACAATCAGATGGCATGGTGGAAAGATTCAATCGCACCCTGGAAGAACATCTACGGAAAGTGGTGGACAGTGGCCAACGAGACTGGGATGAGCATATTCCCAAGTTTTTACTGGCTTATAGATCGGCCATTCATGATTCCACATCCCGGACCCCAGCCAAAGTTCTGTTCGGAAATGAATTAAAGCTACCTGGCGATTTGATATTCGGTGCTACCCCAAACGACGATGTGAACCAAGATGAAGACAGTCAAAACTCTTTTAGTAAAGTCCACGATGCAGTCCGACATCGAATAAAAATGGTTAGTAACCGCATGAAGGCAAGGTACGATCGAGCGGCAAATACCGATGGGTTTCAAGAAGGGCAACTGGTACTATTGTTCAACCCACAACGAAAGAAAGGACTATGCCCCAAATTACAAACGCACTGGGAAGGACCCTACAAGATTGTCACGAAAATAAATGACGTCGTTTATCGCATCCAGAGGAGCGACAGTCCCAGGTCGAAGATGAAAGTTGTACATTTGGAGCGGCTGACCCCCTACGGAACGGGAACTGTGCCTATTCGGGACGAACAGGCTTAAGCGGGGGGCAATGTTACGAATATAACTTTAGATTTAAGTTAATTTAGATGAATTCCGTTAATTTAAGAATTTGAATTGTAACGTAAATTTCTACTACGCAGTTTATTTGAATAACTTCACAACAACAACTACTGTATAGATTTTTCTACATCCTTCCATTTCCTCTTTCATTTTCTATTTTGTTGCTGACGTACAATTCTTGTTAAACGTCATCATTGATGATCGCTTAATTCCTCTTTCTTTGTTACCCCCTCGCCTGTGTATGTGTTGTTGTTATTGTTCACTCAATGTAAGTTTGTATGTGTTGTTGTTATTGTTCACTCAATGTAAGTTTGTATGTGTTCGTTGCATTGGTAGATTGTTCGTAATCTAGGCGTTACCAGATCGTCTAGAAACTTCTGTAGCGACAGGCGAGGCTCATATAAATAGGGGAAATGGAAAGGCAGTTAGTCAGTTGTGAATGAGATCGCGAATTGAAACCGTCGAGTAAAGTAAAGTGCAAAGTAAAGTTGTGTGAATAAAATCATTGTAATAATCGTAATCCGAAAGAACCCGCGTTTTATTTGGTACGAGCTGTACTGGGAAATAAAACAACGTCTACACGGGATTAAGTAAAATCCAAGAACGTAACAATATTTTCATTGAGAATTTTCTCCAGATTGTTCTCCAGGTCTCTTGATGATATATAAATCCGTATATTTCCATTTACTTGCTCTAAGTCCTTCGTCTTGTTATCCGTTAAAATTATTTGAATTTTAAATCTATTTACAACAGTTTCTAATATGTTTATATAGTCTTGATCTCCTTCTATTTGTGAATGAACTGTTTCCAAGTCAACATCATGGTTGTTATATAACGAGCTGCTGTCATCATTAATATGGTTTATTTCGCCAGTATCATTATTTATTCTGCTAAGGAAATCGGCTACATTATTATCTTTACCCCTTATATAATTTACATTAATGTTGAATTCGCTTAGTTTCAGCATCCATCTGAAAAGTCGAGGATTTAAATCTCTACTTTGTGCCTTAACAAAGAGCCACCTTAGGGGCTGGTGATCAGAGAGGACTTCAAATTTAACTCCATATAAATAGGGGCGAAAGTATTTTGTGGCCCAAACAATTGCCAAAAGCTCTTTTTCAGTAGCAGAATAATTTCTTTCATGCTGATTTAAAGTCCTGCTAGCATAACATATTGGGTGTCCGTTTTGCTCTAAAACAGCACCGATTGCATCATTACTTGCATCTGTAGACAACTGAAATGGTTTCTCAAAGTCCGGGTACTTAAGCACCGGTGCTTGAGTCAGAATATTTTTTATTTTTTCAAATGAATTTATATAATTAGTATTATTTATATTCAGTCGTATTCCTTTTCTTAGATATTTAATCATGGGAAAAGCGACTTTAGAGAAGTCTTTTATAAATTTCCTGTAAAACCCAGCCATACTTAAGAAGGACTTTATACCTTTTATAGTCTGAGGAAGTTTTAGTTTTAAAATTGTTTCAATTTTTGAAGGATTTGGTTTTACTCCATTAGTAGTTAATAAATGTCCTAAATACATAGTCTCTTTGGCAAAAAATGTACATTTATTTATTTGTATTTTCAAATTTACTTCTCTTAATTTCTTAAATATAGTATTTATATTCGAAATATGTTCTTGAAAGCTTGTAGAAAATATAAGTATATCATCTAAGTATACGACGCATATTTTATTAATAAAATTTCTGAGAACACCATTAATTAATCGCTGAAATGTTGCTGGTGCGTTTTTTAGTCCAAAGGGCATACGGATAAATTCGTAATGTCCATATGGAGTAGAAAATGCAGTTTTAGATCGGTCTTCAGGTTTAACTAAAATTTGGTGGAACCCTTTTGCTAAATCGATTGTTGAAAAATATTGAGATCTGCCTAATTTGTCTAAAATAGTATCTATATTGGGTATTGGGAATTTATCATCTATTGTAATTTCGTTCAATTTGCGATAATCAACTACTAACCGAAATTTCTTTTCTCCAGAAAAGTCCTCTTTCTTTGGCACTATCCATAAAGGACTATTATAGGGTGAATTACTTTCAGTTATAATTCCCTGTTTCAGCATATCTTCTATTTGATTTAAAATTTCTTTTTCATAAATATGAGGATAACGGTACATTTTAGTATAAATAGGTTTATCTGTTGTAGTTTTTATTTCATGTTGAATAACATTAGTATTTTCTAGTATTTGGCCTTCAGTGTAAATTAAATCGCTAAAAGAGTCCAAAGTTCTTTCTAAAGCTCTTGTTTCCTCGTCATTCAGACCAGAAAACAAGTGTTTCATTACCTTTTCATCGACATTAAGATGTTCTAATTGAAATATTTCTTCTGATTCGTATGGACAGTTTTTAAAAAATGGCACAGTTTTCCCATTAATAATCAATATATCGTTTTCCAAGTCTATTTTTGCTCCTAGTGGTTGTAAAATATTTTGTCCAAGAATAGCGTCAAAATGCCTATCGCCAAAATTTGTAAGTTTCCATGACATAGTTGCATTTTCTCCAAATTCTATGGGTAAATTAGTTATAATTTCATACAAAATGTCTGTTTTACTGTTTAATGATGAAAAATATATTCTTTCTTTTAAACGTTTCCTTTCATATTCTAACAATTTGTTTTCATTCAGTAGTGACGTTGTGGAACCTGTGTCAATTAAAGCTTTAATTGTGTTTTTTCCTATTGTAAGGATGATTATTGGAAGTGCCTTTTTGAGGCTGTTAAATGAAAATTTAAGTGATCTTCCCTTTTATTTTCACAATGAACTCCTGAATTAATGTGGTCGATCTCCATATCGTTACTTTTTTGATATTGGGTATTGTGTTGTGTGCTTTTTCTTTGCATACTGTTATTGTTATTATAATATGCATTTGGTAAATTTTGAAAGCTAAGATTTTGTTTGTTGTAATATGGATTATAATTATTGTAACTTGAATTGCTCATATATGAACCTGATGGTCTATTTTGTACTAGATTTCTATACTTCATTCCCCCTCTTGAAATTGTTGAATTTTGGGTATGTTGTGTTTGGTTTGTGTATTTTGGACTATGATTATTGTTAAATTGTGTTTGCACATTAATTCTAATTAGACCCTGTTCTTCAAGCAAATTATATGCATCTCTTAATTTTGATATGTTTCTATTAATAACAACGGAAGCCAAATTTACATCGATATTATTAATAAAAGTTCTCAAAATTATTTTCTCTGCATGTTCCGGACTAAACTCTATAGGTTTTTCAGAATCGTATTCATACTTTTCGTTGATCTTACATAAAATTGATAATAAATGTGTATAATAGCTCACAATACCGTTATTTTTTGCTCCAAATGCTTCTTGAAATAATTGGTGGAATGATTCTCTTACTCCAAAATTTTGTATTAAAGCCTTTTTCGTTTCATTCCATATCGGATTGGGTCCCAAAGATCTGATCACATGGAGGGCCTCTCCTTGTAGCTTATTAAGAATTATTCTATTGAATATGTAATTGCTTGCTTCAGCGTTGGATTCAATCAATGAAAGTACCGTATCAACTTCCCTTAAAAAGGATGAGAGTGCATAAGAATTGTCCCCTCTAAACTCACTAATTCGTTGTGCATCCTTCAGGACATCGTTCACTGAGAGAACTAGGGATAATTGGACGTTGTTGTTGCTTGTATTGATACCAGATTCCATAATACTTCTTGTAACTCCGGAATTAATTGATCTTTATTTGTCCACCAAAACTTGAGTTTTCAATGGAAGGTTCGTTTTTCTCGACTGCGCCAGTTATGTAAGATGTATTAATTAAATTATTTATTTCCAATAATTGTAGTTATTTTATCTAATAAAATAATATATTTTTTTATTTAAGAAAACGATTTCTTTTCTTTTCAAAATATAATACAAAATTGACAAAAATGAAAAAATTATTGTAACAAATAAAATTATGTAGTTATTGTTATTTCTAATATTTCAAAGTGTAAAATAAACAAGTAGTAAGAATAGAAATGAGATATAATTAAAAGATATTATATAAATATATACTACAATGATAAGGCTATCATTACTCGTGTGATGGTGCTTGTTTGTAGGCAGATCGGACGAAGATATATATGGGAGCTATATCTAAATTTTTACCGATTATCTCCAATTTCAATAGGGTTCGTCCTTGGGCCAAACAAATGTTGTTTGGAAAATTTCATCTCGATCGGATAATAAATGCGACCTGCATTTTGTTCACAAGAATACATGGACAGACGGACGGACAGACGGACTGACATGCATAAATCAACTCAGAAAATGATTCCATGCAGATCATCAAAAGGAAATATGGGTCTATCTCGTTTCCTTTTGCCTGTTACAAACAAATGCATAAAGGCATAGTACCCTGACCAACTTGTGGTGTAGGGTATAATTAGTGGTGGCGTTAACTTAATAATCGATTTAAGTAAATTAAATTTAATACTTTTGGAATCAAAAATCTATATATATAAAAATCAATTGTTGTTTGTTGGTAACGGAATCAGTTGAAAACGGCTGGACCGATTTGCATAATTTTTTGTACAAACGTTCGTCATACCCCGAGTTAGGTTTATAAAGAAAAAAATATTGACCACGCCTCCTTTTACGCCCACTATTACGATTTATCTAAAATCTTTATATTTGCCAAAATAGTGAAGATATCGGTTTGAGAATTATTACACGAGATGCTGTTGGCTTTCCATCCAACCCTAAGTACTTATTTAGGGACTGAGGAACGCGCCTACTTTTAAATCTATCTCTCTATATGTAAAAGAAAGTTGTGTTAGTTACTACTCCTATTACATAAAGACCGCCGGTCTGATTTTAAGGATTTAGACAAATTCGGAATTGCCTCTTGGGAGAAAAGAATAAAATTCAAAAAAATCGCGTAAAAATGTGAAATTTGAACATTTTCATTTTGACTTTCAAAATGTACAATAGTAATGTTTTATATTGTATATTTTTTTTTTCCATTTTGACTTACTATTTTCGAATGTACATTTGTAGTGTTTTTTTTTTTTAATTCTAATATGATTTGTAGGTTTTTTTTTTTGGGTAATATAAAGCCACAACGGATAAAACTGCTATTTCTAGATTTTATGTATTTATTCGTAATACCCAATAAATGCATAAAATCTATAAATAACAATTTTATCCGTTATCGCTTTATATGAAAATTCTAGAAACGGGAAAAATCGACAATTTTTCAATGGAATCGAATTTCAAAATAATAGTACATTCTACCGACAAACTTCGTAATCACCTTTAAAAATTTGCCGCAAAAAAATCAGCGAACCACTTGAAGATTTTTTTTTCCTTTTTCTATATTGGAGTGTACATTTTTTATTGATTTGAAAATCTGAATGAATAATATTAAAAATGAAATGAGGGCGCAATACGATGTTAAATGCTTTCTACTCCAGGACCTACATCATGCTTTACATTTAAACAAACAAAAATGACCGAAGAAGCGTTATGGGGTTAATTTCAAAAAGTGGACCTGCTTCTTTCATCTGACAATAAATTGTCAAATGAGAACACAAAATGCAAAATACATTGGGACTGCAATCAGTCAAATACCGACTATAAAGAACGCAAAATAGAAATTCTACTTAAACATTCAAGATACCTTTAATCGCTTTGGCAGGTCATAATATGGACCATAACCCCTGATAACGGAACAACCCGATTTCAAGTATATTCTACATATTAACCATATTTTTCGTACTAATTGTAATTTAAGTAGAAACCATCTTCGCAAAAAATTATCACGTTTTGGTATCACCATCACATGATTTAAGGTATTTTCGGGGTCTTGGCCACTTTTTCATTTTTTGGCCCTTATTTGACAACTTTTTTTTTCTAAGGGGGAAGAAAACCTCTTCTTATACATTTTTATTTTATTTTTATTTCTTATACATTTTTTATCTTAGTCTTGAGGCTACCTGGGGTAAAAAACCCTGGGGTAGAAAATCATCTTACAGATAATTATCCTCATAGGAATTTATTTAAGTATAGTCCCCACATTAGTATACCCCCCAAGTCCACTTTCCCAACCAATGTGTGGTCAGAAAAGAAAATTTGGTATTCTATTGAATTTGTAACCCCCAAGAGAATATTGGTTGGGAACGTAGATTTGGGATGTACGTCTATATGAAATAAACTCCGAAATGTCAATCTGGGACTCATTCAGTCGGAAATTGTGGCAAAAACATGAAAAAAATACGAAATTATAATGTAACTTTATTGGATCTCCACCGCACAATTTAAATGACAAACAATTAATGCCCAACTTATGGTAATCGGAGCAAAGGAGTATTTTTTTTGGCTATTCTGAAAACATTCTGCCTTCAAGTATGAGGTGGACAAAACTAAATACCACGCAGTACGGGATTTTAAACGTTGGAAATACAAATTTAAAATTATAGCTCATTTGAATGCTTTTTACAATATTAAAAAAATGAGCTGAATTTTCACATGGGGCTATTATAGATGTTCTTTATCATATAGGTATTTAACACTCAAATTAAAGCCTATAGCTGAAAAATAAGATCAGGCTATTCAAAATATTTAAAACCGACGGTAATAATAATTTTTGCCATGAATATTAATTTTTATTTAGTCATGGAGTCATTACTCATAATCAAGTCATTACTTATAATCAAAATTGGAGTAATTATAACGGCGTCATTACTTATAATCAAAATTGTGCCGTCTACATAAGTCAGATCTGTGATTTATTATGCTTTAAAGACTAAAAGTACGGGCCGGCAACGCGGACCGGGCCAGCTAGTATACATATAGATAACAATCAATTGTTGTTCGTTGGTAATGGAATCAGTTGAGAACGGCTGGACCGATTTGCATAATTTTTTGTACAAACGTTCGTCATACCCCGAGTTAGGTTTTTAAAGGAAAAAATATTGACCACGCCTCCCTTTACGCCCACTATTACGATTTATCTAAAATCTTTATATTTTCCAAAATAGTGAAGATATCGGTTTGAGAATTATTACACGAGATGCTGTTGGCTTTCCATCCAACCCTAAGTACTTATTTAGGGACTGAGGAACGCGCCTACTTTTAAATCTATCTCTCTATATGTAAAAGAAAGTTGTGTTAGTTACTACTCTTATTACATAAAGACCGCCGGTCTGATTTTAAGGATTTAGACAAATTCGGAATTGCCTCTTGGGAGAAAAGAATAAAATTCAAAAAAAATCGCGTAAAAATGTGAAATTTGAACATTTTCATTTTGACTTTCAAAATGTACAATAGTAATGTTTTATATTGCATATTTTTTTTCCATTTTGACTTACTATTTTCGAATGTACATTTGTAGTGTTTTTTTTTTTAATTCTAATATGATTTGTAGGTTTTTTTTTTTTTGGGTAATATAAAGCCACAACGGATAAAACTGCTATTTCTAGATTTTATGTATTTATTCGTAATAAGCAATAAATACATAAAATCTATAAATAACAATTTTATCCGTTATCGCTTTATATGAAAATTCTAGAAACGGGAAAAATCGACAATTTTTCAATGGAATCGAATTTCAAAATAATAGTACATTCTACCGACAAACTTCGTAATCACCTTTAAAAATTTGCCGCAAAAAAATCAGCGAACCACTTGAAGATTTTTTTTCCTTTTTCTATATTGGAGTGTACATTTTTATTGATTTGAAAATCTGAATGAATAATATTAAAAATGAAATGAGGGCGCAATACGATGTTAAATGCTTTCTACTCCAGGACCTACATCGTGCTTTACATTTAAACAAACAAAAATGACCGAAGAAGCGTTATGGGGTTAATTTCAAAAAGTGGACCTGCTTCTTTCATCTGACAATAAATTGTCAAATGAGAACACAAAATGCAAAATACATTGGGACTGCAATCAGTCAAATACCGACTATAAAGAACGCAAAATAGAAATTCTACCTAAACATTCAAGATACCTTTAATCGCTTTGGCAGGTCATAATATGGATCATAACCCCTGATAACGGAACAACCCGATTTCAAGTATATTCTACATATTAACCATATTTTTCGTACTAATTGTAGCTTATGTTGATAATTTAAGAAGAAACCATCTTTGCAAAAAATTATCACGTTTTGGTATCACCATCACATGATTTAAGGTATTTTCGGGGTCTTGGCCACTTTTTCATTTTTTGGCCCTTATTTGACAACTTTTTTTTTCTAAGAGGGAAGAAAACCTCTTCTTATACATTTTTATTTTATTTTTATTTCTTATACATTTTTTATCTTAGTCTTGAGGCTACCTGGGGTAAAAAACCCTGGGGTAGAAAATCATCTTACAGATAATTATCCTCATAGGAATTTATTTAAGTATAGTCCCCACATTAGTATACCCCCCAAGTCCACTTTCCCAACCAATGTGTGGTCAGAAAAGAAAATTTGGTATTCTATTGAATTTGTAACCCCCAAGAGAATATTGGTTGGGAACGTAGATTTGGGATGTACGTCTATATGAAATAAACTCCGAAATGTCAATCTGGGACTCATTCAGTCGGAAATTGTGGCAAAAACATGAAAAAAAAATACGAAATTATAAAGTAACTTTATTGGATCTCCACCGCACAATTTAAATGACAAACAATTAATGCCCAACTTATGGTAATCGGAGCAAAGAAGTATTTTTTTTGGCTATTCTGAAAACATTCTGCCTTCAAGTATGAGGTGGACAAAAGTAAATACCACGCAGCACGGGATTATAAACGTTGGAAATACAAATTTAAAATTATAGCTCATTTGAATGCTTTTTACAATATCAAAAAATGAGCTGAATTTTCACATGGGGCTATTATAGATGTTCTTTATCATATAGGTATTTAACACTCAAATTAAAGCCTATAGCTGAAAAATAAGATCAGGCTATTCAAAATATTTAAAACCGACGGTAATAATAATTTTTGCCATGAATATTAATTTTTATTTAGTCATGGAGTCATTACTCATAATCAAGTCATTACTTAATCAAAATTGGAGTAATTATATATATATATATATATATATATATATATATATATATATATATATATATATATATATATATATATATAATTATATATATATATATACCTCCAAAAACTGTCCCCAATATATATATATATATATATATATATATATATATATATATATATATATATATATATATATATATATATATATATATATATATAGATATATACATATATATATATATATATATATATATATATATATATATACATATATATATATATATATATATATATATATTTATATATATATATATATATATATATGTCGCATTTTTTGGGGACAGTTTTTGGAGGATTTGACCTCTTTGAGGACAGTTGACCATATTGGGGATAGTCCCCAAAAAAAAATAATTGTTTTGATGTTTAGCCTGCAAACATTATATATATTCATTTTATTTAAAAAATTTATGTTTACTCCGGTAGGGTTGCCGAGTTTCAACCAATTTTCTACAATATTTGACGCCGTTCACTATTACTGGAAGTGACAACTTTGGACTGCCTGCATGTTTTCTTTAACGCATAAACATCCTAACACGAACGTTGGCAAATTAATGGAAAATTATTTCAATTCTGACAAAGAAAACATAAAATCTGTAACAGAATGCTGCATATTTATACCCTACAACACTATGTGTTATATGGATCTTCCTAGCTCGCCGAGCTGAGTCGATCTAGCTATGTATGTCCGTCCGTCCGTCTGTCCATGTTAATTTGTATTCACGCTACAGGTCGCAATTATGGTCCGATCCTCACGAAAGGTGAGGTTAGGGTCGGAATAGAAGCCTATTGTTTTTGGAGATGATCGCCACATGTTTAGGGGTTGAAATGGACCAAATACTGAAAAAATGTCTGATTTTGAAGTGGCTGTACAGGTCACAATTATAGACCAAGCGAAATTTAGCATGGGGCTAGAGCTTAGCATTGGCCAGAAGTCTTTTAATTTTGGTGGACATCGGATAATATTTAGCGGGTAAAATAGACCCCGAATTTTGTGTTGAAAAAATCAAATTTTTCAATAAACCGCGAAAATTTTTAGTAATGACGATAATATGCATTTTGTAATATTTTGTGATATTTTTTATTTTTTTCATATTTTTTATCGCATGTGATTTTCTCATTTTGACTTACAATATTGAAGTATACATTTTCTAATATTTTTTTACCTTGCAACACAGGTTTGGATTATAATATACAGATTGTAATTATCGTCCGATCTTCACGAATATTGAATATACATTTACTAATATTTTTTTACCTTACAACACAGGTTGGGATTATAATATACAGATTGCAATTATCGTCCGATCTTCACGAAAATTTTCACGAGGGTAGGGTTAGGCTCAAAAATGTTAGGCCTATTGTTATTGAAGATTTTCGCAATATATTTAGTGGCTGAAATGGACCAGCAACTAAAAATTTTTCTGATTTTGCAGCCGTTAAAAAGGGCACAATAAGAGACCAAAGAACACGAAATATCGCATCAGGTTAGAGTTCAGGACAGCGGGTAGAATGGACGACTATTTTTGTGCGAAAAATACGAACATTTTCATTTTACCGAAATCCTGAAAATAACTTCCAGGCGGAATTACAAATATACAAAAGACGAACTTCTGGCATTTTTATGCAGATTTCGTTGAAAGAAAAGCAAATCATGTAGAAGAGTCTATATTTGGAGATACAGAGGGGGTAAATATGGGTTAAATGCTACGATAATGAGCATGCCCACATGGTTTCGGTTAAAAAAACAATAATGTTTTACTTTTGCCATTTTCTAGATATAGGATAATTCGAAACGAGCAGCATTTGAGTCCAATTTTTAAATTGGATATAAAAAAATAGATTAAAGCCATACTACACGAAAAATTATTTATCATTCTATCTTGAAGAATGCGTTCGAGTATCATTCCTATATAAACTGTATGGCTTATTATAGTGTTGTAGGGTATTATACGGTCGGCCCCGCCCGACTGTAGCCTTTGCTTACTAGTTTTATTTTGTTTTTGCAATAATCACATGAAATTTATGAAATATACATATTTAGTGTAGTCGTTTAAATATTACGGAATAAGCTTCGGACTAATTTAATCATAAAAAACAAAGCGAAAGCCAACCAAAGTGCGACTGTGGAAAACTTGTGAAGATTAGTCTAATAACTCAAACAATTTTTTTACTCCAATTGTCAATTGGATGGAGACAGAGGTTAACCACCCCAATTTGGGTTTATTTTTAAACCTTAATTCAGTGGCTTAACCCAGTCAGTTGTAAACGTACTATAAACTCTCTCACCGATAAACTAATATAGATTTGGACTTGCAATTGCTATGTACTAGAATGTGCAAAAACCCACAAATGTTTACTACAATAACAAGTTATCACATTCTTCCGTTACGTTCCGACCACGACGTGGAAATACAACACTGTTGTCACTTATGACATCAAAATATGCTAAAGGTTTTACAACACTGTATGCAAAAGTGTCAACAGTGTTGTATTTTTTTGCCGAAGACAAAACCAAACTTTGGATCTTTTTTAGGATTTATTGCTCAGTTATACGGAATAAAATCTCCACTAGATTTTAAAAAATCCCGTACAATTTAAGCAACAAATCCTTAAATTTTTGATATGTTCCAGAATCTGAAAATAACATGTTTTTTTTTCTTTATGTTATCGGCAAAAATAGGTCTACAATAGGGTCTACTACCCTGTAGTTTTAAGACAGAGCATATCTCAACATTTGAATACGCATTATTTGTATTTAATATTTAAAAAAGCAATTTCAATGAAACTTGATTTCTGTAGGAATCATTGCTACTTTATTTCCTTTATTTTGCTTATTTTTTCACATGAGGTTTTGCAGTTTAACTTTCTTCATGTCGATTTATTTGACGTGTATGCAAATGATTTGACAAGTTTAACCTTGACCCAGTTAGTGTTAACGTACTATTACTGCAAAATTAGTATTTTCTTTGTGATAACTCAAAATGCAAAATATAACGTTGACTCATATGAAGTGTTACTTTTTGATTTTGTGGAAGTGTTCAGATTTATGTTTAAAAAACAGTGTTGCATTTGAGGATTTGTGCCGGTTTTAAAATAAGTAAAGATTCATTTTGTATGACAAATCTGGCTGATTTTGATCAAATTAAGAAAATAAAACCCGATAATGCGCTAAGTCCTGATAAAGAACTTCAATATAAATGGACTATTATATTTGCATACCAAACGATTTCATTTTATTTATGATTTAAAGTATTTGGTATTCCTGAAAATGAAAGTATACACTATTTTCTTATGTTGTCAATTTGCTGAAATTTGCGTAAAAATCCAGAAACAAAAGAAAGTAAATTAGGCGCGTTTATACTTGCGGTGCAAAATCGACTCGATTTTACGAACTCATAGAACAAAAAAAGTAAAGCGGGTACACGAATAAACCCATTCATACGACGCTATATGTAATTCATAGTCACCTAGTTCATTCTCTCTTAATTTTTGTTTGCAAAAATCTAAAATTTTTTACTAAGATACAATTCCTTTATGTTATCGAGAAAAATAAAAAAAATAGTAACTTCTTGCAGTACTGGAACAAAGCTACAAAATATTTATAAATCCACACAGGAAATATGCATACATCTATAAATTTTTTTAATGTTGTTAGATTTTCACATATTTTAAGATTTTTATCTTTTCAAAGTTGACATGAGATTCATTTTACTTGGTTCCTTCTGCTAAAGGGGAAAACATTGGGGCTTATATCATGATTTCTTTAAATCGAGTCGATTTCGGAACGAAGGTTTCGGCATGAAAAATACATCTCTGTTGATATTTTTCATAGGCAACAGTGTTGTAGTTTAATGTTGCGTGAAGCCATATTATGCAAGTTTTTCAAAAGCGCGTCATTCGTTGTTACTGTGTGAAATAAATCGGAGTGGTTTTTACAGTTTATAGCGCAATTTCCAATTATAAAAATAAAAGAAAAAATTTAAAATAAAGTTGCTGCAGAATTAAAAAAGACGTTTTGAAGAGCAAGTGTGTCTTCCCTCTCTTATAAAAAGAAGAAAAACCAGGAGGTTTTAAGGAAATCGGTGCGTCTGCTGAAAAAGTATTAAAATGTAAGTAACTGCACAGTTAATTAAGCATAAGAAACAAATTATTTATTATAAAAGATGGAGTAAGATTGGAGGTGGGGTAGTCTCCGGGACCATGATCACAACAATATATAGGTTTCCCGGGGGAAGTCTATACTTCCCGGGATATGGGTCTTGACTTTTAGGAAATTTCCTGCAATAGTACCTTTGGGTTCATAATGGACTCCTCTCGGATCGGGCTGATATTTTTACCATAGTAAGTCCTTGGCTTCCTGATCACAACGATATTGATATTTCTGGGGGAAGTCCATACTTCCCGAGATATGTGTCCTGACTTTCTGATATATATCACCATTATTAACTCTTCTATATTGTCCGCATTATAAAGTACTCTTCGTGAGCTTTAAAATGATACGAGATACTGTTGACTTTCCATCCATTTGTTTGGTATTTGTTTGGGCACTGAGGAACTGACCACGCCTTCTCTATATATATATATATATATATATATATATATATATATATATATATATATATATATATATATATATATATATATATATATATATATATATATATATATATATATATATATATGTATATATATATATATATATAAATGTTCGTTGGTAATTGAATCAGTTATGAACAGCTAAATGTTCGTCTATCCCGAGTAAGGTTTTTATGCAAAAAAAGTGGCCACGCTCCATTTTTTCGATTTATCTAAAATTCTAATATTTGCCAAAATCTTGAAGATGTCTGTTCTACAGTTAGTATACGACGTAATCTTCACTCTTCTTCCAACAATAGGTATCTGTTTGGGGCCGGAAGAACTGGTCACACCAAAATTTGAAAAAGCATTGTAACACGTCAGTTGAGAACGGCTGGGTCGATCTGATTCAAATTTTCTTTTGGTTATTTGTAATTACAGTGGAAACGTTTTCGTGAAAGAACATTTCAAGAAGAGCCTCTATAAAAATCGCGGAACTGAAAAAAATCACTGTTCTATTTTGATATGGAGTATTGTGTAGAATTGTTTCAAAATGCCTTTTGCAATTGAAAATTCTTATTGAAAAAACCATGTTGCCATACCAAATTTTCAATTTTGATTAAAAAATTCTTTTCAAAGCATCAAAACATTAAAAATCTCAACGTACTTTTAAATTGAGGCTATGCCTAATGGGGAACCATTAGTAGCCACTACTGGGGAATAGAAAATAAATCATAAAGTGGACTTTTGTTATAATTTTTTTGACAAATGTTTATAACCTCAAAAATACTTTTGAGCCCTTCAAAATACCTCAAATCGGGCAAATCAGGGCCCATTTTTTCGACGAATATTAGGAGATAATATTATATGAGGGCTATATAAAAACATATACCTTTTGTAACATCAATCATCCTAAGGATAATATAAAAACCTGTGCAAAGTTTGAAAGACACATAATAAATTTGGTGACCTCTAATTGCAAACGGCGAACGAAGAGGGTCACGGACATAATTTATCCAACAAAGATTTCTACTCTTTAACATACTTTATAAGGTCTCTAACTTTTAGTCGATGTCGAAGTCGATGAACCTTTATTTACGATAGTTAAATTTAAGTCATATTGTCAGGTATTCAATTTAGAAATGATTATCGATTCTGAGGTCCAAAACTCCAAAAAATTGACTAGACATGGAAATAATCAATACAATGAGAACTCAAAATGCAAAATTCGTTGGGACTTCAATCATTAAAATACCGAATATGTAATATGCGCACTATACAAAATAGTGGAGCGAATTGAAAATTTTTATAAGAAAAGGATTCAAAGCCTCGGAAAATTCTTCCGAACCCTTAAAAGTAACCTTGACTAACATTTAACTTTATACGGGGACTATGCGCTGTCGTCAGTAATTACACTGCGGGAAATTTAAACTTGGGAAATTGTTTGGTTGGTAGATAAAAATCGCAAAAGGGGGTTTCGTGTCAAACGTTTTAGCGTCCATTTTCTATAGCTTAAACACAAAGGGTCTCAAATATTTTGCTCTATACTCCACAAAAGTTGCGATAGAGTTTTAAATTTGTGACAGTCCTAGGGATTACAGGAAGAATCATTTGTACAAAATATGTATCCGGTCGGCTTACATTGTGATATAGCCCCCTCAAATGTTATTGCCCCCCTCAAATAATATAGCCTCTTTCAAATTCCTCAAATGTTGGTAATTTGTAATTGCAGAAATAACAACATATTCTTCCAAATAATTATAAGTATAGGACCATGCTTTGGTGTAACCCTTATATAAAGGTATCTGGTGATTTCAGCTATTTCCAGGGTCTTGGTCACTTTTTCAATTGATTTTGCCCTTATTTGGCATCTTAGCTTCTAAGGGGGTAGAAGATGTCTTCACGGAAATTTTTTAATGTCAATTTTTCGGAGAAGCGCCCATATAAAAGTGCCTTCTGATTCATCTCTGCATTAAAGACTAAAACTACGAACCGGCAACGCGGATCGGGCCAGCTAGTTTTATATAATTTATAATTTTGAATGATTTTTCAATTTGGCTTATCATATTGAATTTTAAAGAATTGGTATTGTGGCAAAAAAAAAAAAAATCGCGGTAAAATATGCCAATAAAAATGTGAATGAAAAAAATCTTTTTGGTGTGAGTTTTCTTCAATTTGGCATTCTGAATGAATAATATTAAAAATGAAATGAGTGACCTACGTACATCCTACATCTTTCAAAAGACCATCGGACAATATTAAGCGGGTAAAATAGACCCTAGCTTTTATGTAAGAAAATAGGATAGTTTCCATTAACCTGCGAATATTTTTAATCCCAGCCATATCACAAATACATTAAAAGGTCCCTTCTGACCATTAAAGTGATGCTGATAGCCAAGAATTTTTCTTTTAATTTTTGTCATATTTTTATCGCATGCGATTTTTTCAATTTGAGTTGTGAATTTTTTAAATTTTTACACTCCGCAACACTACCTTTGAGGATATTATATGCATGTCGCAATAATCGTTCGATCCTCACGAAATTTTGCATGGCGGTAGGGTTAGGGTCAGAATTAAAGCCTATTGTACTTAATGTGTACATTTAGGGATTCAAATGGACAAAAAAAATTAAATTTTTCTAAATTTGTAGTCGCTCTATAGACCACAATTGAAAACTAATCGACAAGGAATTTCGCATCAGAAGAGCGTTAAGGACAGGGGGATTATTTCAAAAACAAAATCTTCCAAAATGGATTTGGACATAAGGAGACTTCGAACCAATTGTAGTGTTGTAGGGTATCACATGGTCGGCGCCGCCTTTGCTTACTTGTTTTTTTTTTTTTAAAGAATTTTCTATTCTAAAAGGCATTCTAAAACAATTCTACACAAAATTAAATATTAAAATAGAACAGTCAATTTCTTAGTTCTGCGATTTTTCCAGAGATTTTTCTCAAAATATTATTTCATGAAAACGTTTCCACTGTAAATACAAATAACCAAAAGCCGGCCCAGCCGTTCTCAACTGATGTGTTACTATACTTATCTAAATTTCTTACATATAGATTTAAAGAAGTAGGTGTGGCCAGTTCCTCTGACCCCAAAAAGATACTTCGAGTTGGAGGGAGAGTCAAGATTACGTCGTATACTAACTGTGGAACAGATATCTTCATAATTTTGGCAAATATTAGGATTTTAAGTAAATCGAAAAAATGGGCGTAAAATTGGGCGCGGTCAGTTTTTCTTTGCATAAACGAACGAACAATTAAAATTATCCAAATCGTTCCCGCTGTTTTCAACTGATTCTTACCAACGAACTACAATTGATATTTATATATATAGACTAGCTGGTCCAAACCGCGTTGTCGGTCTGAAATTTAGTCTTTAACGCATAGTTTTTAAAGATAATAATTCACACATCTGGCTCACATAAGTGGCACAATTTTTAGTATAAATAACTAAAGAGCAATAAATATGCATTTCAAAAATGTCAATATAGGTTCACGTACCGGGCAATTCATAGTGTTTCAAAAAACCTGATCCTATTTTCCAGCCAGAGGTTTTAATTTGAGAGTTGGAAACCCAAATAATATAGCACATTTATTAAACAGTATACATCAACTGTTGTAATAGTTCCATGTAGGATGGTTCTCTACCAAAGTAGCCTAAACACACATTTTAAGCCAAATCGATTCGAAAATATAACCAAAACCCTCGAAATAGGTAAAACCAGGAGGAACCTTTATATGAGCGCTACTCCAAAACATTGACAAAACATTGAGATGACCTAAAATGTGACCAAGACCCTGAAAATAGTTGAAATTAGTGGATGCCTTCATATAAGGGTTATACCAAAGCTTGGTCCTACACTTATAATTATTTGAAAGAATGTTTTGTTCATTCTAAAATCTCAAATAACCAACATTTATGGAATTAAAAAAGGACCCTAAAAAGTTTGACCCGGGAATCGGTAATTCGGTAGTTCCGACCGCACGATCGATTGTAATTTCTAAATAGAAATCCTGGAAAGTTACATTTAATATATTTAATTTAACTATCATACAAAAGGTGTCATCGGTTTATAAAAGTTAGGGACCCCATAAATTATATTAAAAAGTAGAAATCTTTGTCGATTAAATTATGGCATGTTTTTGTTACAATTTCTACGGAATGAATTGTAAGTTGACATTTAATGTTTTGAGTATTGTGAAATCAATAACGGCAATAACTGTTTAAAATCACGTTGAGCTTTAAATGTTTTGATGCTTCGAGGAGTATAACGGCATGTACACAAAATATGCAAAAATTCTCGGGTTTTTAATAAGAATTTTCTATTCCATACAGGTAATACAGTTCTGCAATTTTTCTAGAGACTTTTTCCAAATTTTTCTTTCTTGAAAACGTTTTCAGTGTAATTACAAATAAATAATAAGTCATCCTCAACTGAAGTTTTACTATGCTTTTTTAAAAAAATTTACATATAGATCTAAAAAAGTGGTGTGGGCAGCTCCTCAGACCCACACAGATACCTAGGCTTGGAGGGAGAGTCAATATTATGTTGTATACTAACTATGGAGCAGATATCTTCATTATTTGGGCAAATAGGATTTTAGGTAAATCGAAAAATGGACGTAAAGTTGGGCGTGGTCAATTTTTCTTTGCATAAAAACGTAACTCGTGGTAGGACGAATATTAAAAAAATGCACCAATCGTTCCAGCCGTTCTCAACTGATTCAATTACCAACGAACAGCAATTGGTTATTATATATATAGATTAGAAGTATGCGTGGTCAGCTCCTCAACACCCAAATAAATCCCTAGGGTTGGAGGGAACGTCAACAGTATCTCGTGTAATAATTTTCAAATCGATATCTTCATTATCTGGCTAATATAAAGATTTTAGATAAATCAAAATAGTGAGCGGTAAAGTAGGCGTGGTCAATATTTTTCTCTTTAAAAGCCTAACTCGGGGTATGACGAAAGTTTGTACAAAAAATATTCAAATGAGAAACCTAAAAAAATCGGTAATAAAGTAGATAAAGTCATCAAAATACAAAAAATTGGGAGGTACAGTTATATGGGGCTATACGAAGACGTGGACCTGCACAGACAATTTGCTGTTTTAGACTGAAGTATCCATTACGAACTTCAAATTCCAAATTTGAAACAACTCCGGGAGGTACCGTTATATGGGGGCTATACGAAGACATGGACCTGTGCAGACAAACAACTGTCATAGGCTGAAACACCCTTAACGAATATCAAATACCAAATTTGAAACAATTCCGGTGAATACAAAATTTTAAATAATTCCGGTAGATAATGTCCAATGCATTTACACTTTGAGTTCTCATTGGATGGATGAATTCCATATCTAGTCAATTTTTCAGAGTTTTGGACATCAGAATCGATAGTAATTTCTAAATTGTAATCCTGGCAATATGGCTTTAATTTAACTATCATAAATAAAGATTCATCGATTTCTAAAAGAAGAAGTATGTGAAAGAGTAGAAATCTTTGTCGATTAAATTATGTCCGTGAGCCTCTCCGTTCACCATTTGCAATTACGATAGAGGCCACCAAATTTAATATACGTCTTTCAAACTCTGCACAGGCTAATTGATGTTACAAAAGGTATATAGTTTAAATGCGCCTAAGTTCGGCATGTCCCAGTAGTCGGCAGTTTTGAAATTTAAACTTAAATAACTAAGAATGGAATTGACCAAATAATGAAATAATTGCAAAAAAAAAAAAAATAAATAAATAAATAAATAAAAGACGGCAACAGTGTCCTCTGCTCTCCTTCTGTAATAAATGAGCTCCGATCATTTATTACGAGAAAATATCGGTTTTCGTCACTGAGTATCTTCCAACGCGTGTGATGGTGCTTGTTTGTAGGCAGATCGGACGAAGATATATATGGGAGCTATATCTAAATTTTTACCGATTATCTCCAATTTCAATAGGGTTCGTCCTTGGGCCAAACAAATGTTGTTTGGAAAATTTCATCTCGATCGGATAATAAATGCGACCTGCATTTTGTTCACAAGAATACATGGACAGACGGACGGACAGACGGACTGACATGCATAAATCAACTCAGAAAATGATTCTATGCAGATCATCAAAAGGAAATATGGGTCTATCTCGTTTCCTTTTGCCTGTTACAAACAAATGCATAAAGGCATAGTACCCTGACCACCTTGTGGTGTAGGGTATAATTAGTGGTGGCGTTAACTTAATAATCGATTTAAGTAAATTAAATTTAATACTTTTGGAATCAAAAATCTATATATATAAAAATCAATTGTTGTTTGTTGGTAACGGAATCAGTTGAAAACGGCTGGACCGATTTGCATAATTTTTTGTACAAACGTTCGTCATACCCCGAGTTAGGTTTATAAAGAAAAAAATATTGACCACGCCTCCTTTTACGCCCACTATTACGATTCATCTAAAATCTTTATATTTGCCAAAATAGTGAAGATATCGGTTTGAGAATTATTACACGAGATGCTGTTGGCTTTCCATCCAACCCTAAGTACTTATTTAGGGACTGAGGAACGCGCCTACTTTTAAATCTATCTCTCTATATGTAAAAGAAAGTTGTGTTAGTTACTACTCCTATTACATAAAGACCGCCGGTCTGATTTTAAGGATTTAGACAAATTCGGAATTGCCTCTTGGGAGAAAAGAATAAAATTAAAAAAAATCGCGTAAAAATGTGAAATTTGAACATTTTCATTTTGACTTTCAAAATGTACAATAGTAATGTTTTATATTGTATATTTTTTTTTCCATTTTGACTTACTATTTTCGAATGTACATTTGTAGTGTTTTTTTTTTTAATTCTAATATGATTTGTAGGTTTTTTTTTTTGGGTAATATAAAGCCACAACGGATAAAACTGCTATTTCTAGATTTTATGTATTTATTCGTAATACCCAATAAATGCATAAAATCTATAAATAACAATTTTATCCGTTATCGCTTTATATGAAAATTCTAGAAACGGGAAAAATCGACAATTTTTCAATGGAATCGAATTTCAAAATAATAGTACATTCTACCGACAAACTTCGTAATCACCTTTAAAAATTTGCCGCAAAAAAATCAGCGAACCACTTGAAGATTTTTTTTCCTTTTTCTATATTGGAGTGTACATTTTTTATTGATTTGAAAATCTGAATGAATAATATTAAAAATGAAATGAGGGCGCAATACGATGTTAAATGCTTTCTACTCCAGGACCTACATCGTGCTTTACATTTAAACAAACAAAAATGACCGAAGAAGCGTTATGGGGTTAATTTCAAAAAGTGGACCTGCTTCTTTCATCTGACAATAAATTGTCAAATGAGAACACAAAATGCAAAATACATTGGGACTGCAATCAGTCAAATACCGACTATAAAGAACGCAAAATAGAAATTCTACCTAAACATTCAAGATACCTTTAATCGCTTTGGCAGGTCATAATATGGATCATAACCCCTGATAACGGAACAACCCGATTTCAAGTATATTCTACATATTAACCATATTTTTCGTACTAATTGTAGCTTATGTTGATAATTTAAGAAGAAACCATCTTTGCAAAAAATTATCACGTTTTGGTATCACCATCACATGATTTAAGGTATTTTCGGGGTCTTGGCCACTTTTTCATTTTTTGGCCCTTATTTGACAACTTTTTTTTTTCTAAGAGGGAAGAAAACCTCTTCTTATACATTTTTATTTTATTTTTATTTCTTATACATTTTTTATCTTAGTCTTGAGGCTACCTGGGGTAAAAAACCCTGGGGTAGAAAATCATCTTACAGATAATTATCCTCATAGGAATTTATTTAAGTATAGTCCCCACATTAGTATACCCCCCAAGTCCACTTTCCCAACCAATGTGTGGTCAGAAAAGAAAATTTGGTATTCTATTGAATTTGTAACCCCCAAGAGAATATTGGTTGGGAACGTAGATTTGGGATGTACGTCTATATGAAATAAACTCCGAAATGTCAATCTGGGACTCATTCAGTCGGAAATTGTGGCAAAAACATGAAAAAAATACGAAATTATAATGTAACTTTATTGGATCTCCACCGCACAATTTAAATGACAAACAATTAATGCCCAACTTATGGTAATCGGAGCAAAGGTGTATTTTTTTTGGCTATTCTGAAAACATTCTGCCTTCAAGTATGAGGTGGACAAAACTAAATACCACGCAGTACGGGATTTTAGACGTTGGAAATACAAATTTAAAATTATAGCTCATTTGAATGCTTTTTACAATATCAAAAAATGAGCTGAATTTTCACGTGGGGCTATTATAGATGTTCTTTATCATATAGGTATTTAACACTCAAATTAAAGCCTATAGCTGAAAAATAAGATCAGGCTATTCAAAATATTTAAAACCGAGGGTAATAATAATTTTTGCCATGAATATTAATTTTTATTTAGTCATGGAGTCATTACTCATAATCAAGTCATTACTTATAATCAAAATTGGAGTAATTATATATATATATATATATATATATATATATATATATATATATATATATATATAATTATATATATATACCTCCAAAAACTGTCCCCAATATATATATATATATATATATTGGGGACAGTTTTTGGAGGTATATATATATATATAATTATATATATATATATATATATATATATATATATATATATATATATATATATATATATATATATATATGTCGCATTTTTTGGGGACAGTTTTTGGAGGATTTGACCTCTTTGAGGACAGTTGACCATATTGGGGATAGTCCCCAATTCTTTTTATATGCTGTGATCTCTTTGGGGACACAAAATATACAAATGTACTGTTTATGCTCCTATGGTATTTTAACTATTTCTCATTCTAAAAAAAAATAATTGTTTTGATGTTTAGCCTGCAAACATTATATATATTCATTTTATTTAAAAAATTTATGTTTACTCCGGTAGGGTTGCCGAGTTTCAACCAATTTTCTACAATATTTGACGCCGTTCACTATTACTGGAAGTGACAACTTTGGACTGCCTGCATGTTTTCTTTAACGCATAAACATCCTAACACGAACGTTGGCAAATTAATGGAAAATTATTTCAATTCTGACAAAGAAAACATAAAATCTGTAACAGAATGCTGCATATTTATACCCTACAACACTATGTGTTATATGGATCTTCCTAGCTCGCCGAGCTGAGTCGATCTAGCTATGTATGTCCGTCCGTCCGTCTGTCCATGTTAATTTGTATTCACGCTACAGGTCGCAATTATGGTCCGATCCTCACGAAATTTTGCACGAAGGTGAGGTTAGGGTCGGAATAGTAGCCTATTGTTTTTGGAGATGATCGCCACATGTTTAGGGGTTGAAATGGACCAAATACTGAAAAAATGTCTGATTTTGAAGTGGCTGTACAGGTCACAATTATAGACCAAGCGAAATTTAGCATGGGGCTAGAGCTTAGCATTGGCCAGAAGTCTTTTAATTTTGGTGGACATCGGATAATATTTAGCGGGTAAAATAGACCCCGAATTTTGTGTTGAAAAAATCAAATTTTTCAATAAACCGCGAATATTTTTAGTAATGACGATAATATGCATTTTGTAATATTTTGTGATATTTTTTATTTTTTTCATATTTTTTATCGCATGTGATTTTCTCATTTTGACTTACAATATTGAAGTATACATTTTCTAATATTTTTTTACCTTGCAACACAGGTTGGGATTATAATATACAGATTGTAATTATCGTCCGATCTTCACGAATATTGAATATACATTTACTAATATTTTTTTACCTTACAACACAGGTTGGGATTATAATATACAGATTGCAATTATCGTCCGATCTTCACGAAAATTTTCACGAGGGTAGGGTTAGGCTCAAAAATGTTAGGCCTATTGTTATTGAAGATTTCCGCAATATATTTAGTGGCTGAAATGGACCAGCAACTAAAAATTTTTCTGATTTTGCAGCCGTTAAAAAGGGCACAATAAGAGACCAAAGAACACGAAATATCGCATCAGGTTAGAGTTCAGGACAGCGGGTAGAATGGACGACTATTTTTGTGCGAAAAATTCGAACATTTTCATTTTACCGAAATCCTGAAAATAACTTCCAGGCGGAATTACAAATATACAAAAGACGAACTTCTGGCATTTTTATGCAGATTTCGTTGAAAGAAAAGCAAATCATGTAGAAGAGTCTATATTTGGAGATACAGAGGGGGTAAATATGGGTTAAATGCTACGATAATGAGCATGCCCACATGGTTTCGGTAAAAAAAACAATAATGTTTTACTTTTGCCATTTTCTAGATATAGGATAATTCGAAACGAGCAGCATTTGAGTCCAATTTTTAAATTGGATATAAAAAAATAGATTAAAGCCATACTACACGAAAAATTATTTATCACTCTATCTTGAAGAATGCGTTCGAGTATCATTCCTATATAAACTGTATGGCTTATTATAGTGTTGTAGGGTATTATACGGTCGGCCCCGCCCGACTGTAGCCTTTGCTTACTAGTTTTATTTTGTTTTTGCAATAATCACATGAAATTTATGAAATATACATATTGAGTGTAGTCGTTTAAATATTACGGAATAAGCTTCGGACTAATTTAATCATAAAAAACAAAGCGAAAGCCAACCAAAGTGCGACTGTGGAAAATTTGTGAAGATTAGTCTAATAACTCAAACAATTTTTTTACTCCAATTGTCAATTGGATGGAGACAGAGGTTAACCACCCCAATTTGGGTTTATTTTTAAACCTTAATTCAGTGGCTTAACCCAGTCAGTTGTAAACGTACTATAAACTCTCTCACCGATAAACTAATATAGATTTGGACTTGCAATTGCTATGTACTAGAATGTGCAAAAACCCACAAATGTTTACTACAATAACAAGTTATCACATTCTTCCGTTACGTTCCGACCACGACGTGGAAATACAACACTGTTGTCACTTATGACATCAAAATATGCTAAAGGTTTTACAACACTGTATGCAAAAGTGTCAACAGTGTTGTATTTTTTTGCCGAAGACAAAACCAAACTTTGGATCTTTTTTAGGATTTATTGCTCAGTTATACGGAATAAAATCTCCACTAGATTTTAAAAAATCCCGTACAATTTAAGCAACAAATCCTTAAATTTTTGATATGTTCCAGAATCTGAAAATAACATGTTTTTTCTTTATGTTATCGGCAAAAATAGGTCTACAATAGGGTCTACTACCCTGTAGTTTTAAGACAGAGCATATCTCAACATTTGAATACGCATTATTTGTATTTAATATTTAAAAAAGCAATTTCAATGAAACTTGATTTCTGTAGGAATCATTGCTACTTTATTTCCTTTATTTTGCTTATTTTTTCACATGAGGTTTTGCAGATTAACTTTCTTCATGTCGATTTATTTGACGTGTATGCAAATGATTTGACAAGTTTAACCTTGACCCAGTTAGTGTTAACGTACTATTACTGCAAAATTAGTATTTTCTTTGTGATAACTCAAAATGCAAAATATAACGTTGACTCATATGAAGTGTTACTTTTTGATTTTGTGGAAGTGTTCAGATTTATGTTTAAAAAACAGTGTTGCATTTGAGGATTTGTGCCGGTTTTAAAATAAGTAAAGATTCATTTTGTATGACAAATCTGGCTGATTTTGATCAAATTAAGAAAATAAAACCCGATAATGCGCTAAGTCCTGATAAAGAACTTCAATATAAATGGACTATTATATTTGCATACCAAACGATTTCATTTTATTTATGATTTAAAGTATTTGGTATTCCTGAAAATGAAAGTATACACTATTTTCTTATGTTGTCAATTTGCTGAAATTTGCGTAAAAATCCAGAAACAAAAGAAAGTAAATTAGGCGCGTTTATACTTGCGGTGCAAAATCGACTCGATTTTACGAACTCATAGAACAAAAAAAGTAAAGCGGGTACACGAATAAACCCATTCATACGACGCTATATGTAATTCATAGTCACCTAGTTCATTCTCTCTTAATTTTTGTTTGCAAGAATCTAAAATTTTTTACTAAGATACAATTCCTTTATGTTATCGAGAAAAATAAAAAAAATAGTAACTTCTTGCAGTACTGGAACAAAGCTACAAAATATTTATAAATCCACACAGGAAATATGCATACATCTATAAATTTTTTTAATGTTGTTAGATTTTCACATATTTTAAGATTTTTATCTTTTCAAAGTTGACATGAGATTCATTTTACTTGGTTCCTTCTGCTAAAGGGGAAAACATTGGGGCTTATATCATGATTTCTTTAAATCGAGTCGATTTCGGAACGAAGGTTTCGGCATGAAAAATACATCTCTGTTGATATTTTTCATAGGCAACAGTGTTGTAGTTTAATGTTGCGTGAAGCCATATTATGCAAGTTTTTCAAAAGCGCGTCATTCGTTGTTACTGTGTGAAATAAATCGGAGTGGTTTTTACAGTTTATAGCGCAATTTCCAATTATAAAAATAAAAGAAAAAATTTAAAATAAAGTTGCCGCAGAATTAAAAAAAGACGTTTTGAAGAGCAAGTGAGTCTTCCCTCTCTTATAAAAAGAAGAAAAACCAGGAGGTTTTAAGGAAATCGGTGCGTCTGCTGAAAAAGTATTAAAATGTAAGTAACTGCACAGTTAATTAAGCATAAGAAACAAATTATTTATTATAAAAGATGGAGTAAGATTGGAGGTGGGGTAGTCTCCGGGATCATGATCACAACAATATATAGGTTTCCCGGGGGAAGTCTATACTTCCCGGGATATGGGTCTTGACTTTTAGGAAATTTCCTACAATAGTACCTTTGGGTTCATAATGGGCTCCTCTCGGATCGGGCTGATATTTTTACCATAGTAAGTCCTTGGCTTCCTGATCACAACGATATTGATATTTCTGGGGGAAGTCCATACTTCCCGAGATATGTGTCCTGACTTTCTGATATATATCACCATTATTAACTCTTCTATATTGTCCGCATTATAAAGTACTCTTCGTGAGCTTTAAAATGATACGAGATACTGTTGACTTTCCATCCATTTGTTTGGTATTTGTTTGGGCACTGAGGAACTGACCACGCCTTCTCTATATATATGTATATATATATATATATATATATATATATATATATATATATATATATATATAAATGTTCGTTGGTAATTGAATCAGTTATGAACAGCTAAATGTTCGTCTATCCCGAGTAAGGTTTTTATGCAAAAAAGTGGCCACGCCCCATTTTTTCGATTTATCTAAAATTCTAATATTTGCCAAAATCTTGAAGATGTCTGTTCTACAGTTAGTATACGACGTAATCTTCACTCTTCTTCCAACAATAGGTATCTGTTTGGGGCCGGAAGAACTGGTCACACCAAAATTTGAAAAAGCATTGTAACACGTCAGTAGAGAACGGCTGGGTCGATCAGATTCAAATTTTCTTTTGGTTATTTGTAATTACAGTGGAAACCTTTTCGTGAAAGAACATTTCAAGAAGAGCCTCTATAAAAATCGCGGAACTGAAAAAAATCACTGTTCTATTTTGATATGGAGTATTGTGTAGAATTGTTTCAAAATGCCTTTTGCAATTGAAAATTCTTATTGAAAAAACCATGTTGCCATACCAAATTTTCAATTTTGATTAAAAAATTCTTTTCAAAGCATCAAAACATTAAAAATCTCAACGTACTTTTAAATTGAGGCTATGCCTAATGGGGAACCATTAGTAGCCACTACTGGGGAATAGAAAATAAATCATAAAGTGGACTTTTGTTATAATTTTTTTGACAAATGTTTATAACCTCAAAAATACTTTTGAGCCCTTCAAAATACCTCAAATCGGGCAAATCAGGGCCCATTTTTCGACGAATACTAGGAGATAATATTATATGAGGGCTATATAAAAACATATACCTTTTGTAACATCAATCATCCTAAGGATAATATAAAAACCTGTGCAAAGTTTGAAAGACACATAATAAATTTGGTGACCTCTAATTGCAAACGGCGAACGAAGAGGGTCACGGACATAATTTATCCAACAAAGATTTCTACTCTTTAACATACTTTATAAGGTCTCTAACTTTTAGTCGATGTCGAAGTCGATGAACCTTTATTTACGATAGTTAAATTTAAGTCATATTGTCAGGTATTCAATTTAGAAATGATTATCGATTCTGAGGTCCAAAACTCCAAAAAATTGACTAGACATGGAAATAATCCATACAATGAGAACTCAAAATGCAAAATTCGTTGGGACTTCAATCATTAAAATACCGAATATGTAATATGCGCACTATACAAAATAGTGGAGCGAATTGAAAATTTTTATAAGAAAAGGATTCAAAGCCTCGGAAAATTCTTCCGAACCCTTAAAAGTAACCTTGACTAACATTTAACTTTATACGGGGACTATGCGCTGTCGTCAGTAATTACACTGCGGGAAATTTAAACTTGGGAAATTGTTTGGTTGGTAGATAAAAATCGCAAAAGGGGTTTTCGTGTCAAACGTTTTAGCGTCCATTTTCTATAGCTTAAACACAAAGGGTCTCAAATATTTTGCTCTATACTCCACAAAAGTTGCGATAGAGTTTTAAATTTGTGACAGTCCTAGGGATTACAGGAAGAATCATTTGTACAAAATATGTATCCGGTCGGCTTACATTGTGATATAGCCCCCTCAAATGTTATTGCCCCCCTCAAATAATATAGCCTCTTTCAAATTCCTCAAATGTTGGTAATTTGTAATTTCAGAAAGAACAACATATTCTTCCAAATAATTATAAGTATAGGACCATGCTTTGGTGTAACCCTTATATAAAGGTATCTGGTGATTTCAGCTATTTCCAGGGTCTTGGTCACTTTTTCAATTGATTTTGCCCTTATTTGGCATCTTAGCTTCTAAGGGGGTAGAAGATGTCTTCACGGAAATTTTTTAATGTCAATTTTTCGGAGAAGCGCCCATATAAAAGTGCCTTCTGATTCATCTCTGCATTAAAGACTAAAACTACGAACCGGCAACGCGGATCGGGCCAGCTAGTTTTATATAATTTATAATTTTGAATGATTTTTCAATTTGGCTTATCATATTGAATTTTAAAGAATTGGTATTGTGGCAAAAAAAAATCGCGGTAAAATATGCCAATAAAAATGTGAATGAAAAAAATCTTTTTGGTGTGAGTTTTCTTCAATTTGGCATTCTGAATGAATAATATTAAAAATGAAATGAGTGACCTACGTACATCCTACATCTTTCAAAAGACAATAATCCGTCAAATGAGAACTCAAAAAATGCAATTCATTGAGACTACAATCAGTAAAATACAGAATATAATTGCACCCTTTATATATGGTAGATCGAATTGAACATTTAGTAAACAAAAAAGATTTATATCCTTCCTAAATTTTCAAGATATCTTAAATCTTTTTTGCAGGTCATGATATATAATCCCGCGATTTGGAGTATAGTTTACATTTTAACCATATTTTGCATACTTATTTCAGCAAAAGTTTGTGATTTGAGAAGAAACCATCCTCACAAAAAATGATCACGTTTTGGTATAACCATCATATGATTTAAGCAATTTTCGTGGTCTTGGACATTTTTTTTTTTCAATTTTAGGCCTTTATTTGGCATCTTTGTTTCTAAGGGGGTAGAAAACCTCTCCTTATGAAATCAATCATCAATTGATTTGGATAAAAAGAAATGTATTTAGGCTACTATGTGGTAGAGAATCATCTTACAGATAATTGTCCTTATAGGCATTTATTTGAGTATAGTTCCTACATTAGTGTACCTCCAAGTCCACTTTCCCAAACAATGTGTTGTCAGAAAAGTAAATTTTGTATTCTATTGAATTTGTAACCCCCAAGAGAATATTGGTTGGGAACGTAAATTTGGGATGTACATCTATAAGAAATAAACTCCGAAATGTCAAACGCATTCACTCGGAAATTGCGGCAGAAACATGAAAAAAATTACGAATATAAATTTCCTTGATCGTCATTGAATTATACTATGATGAAAAATATGAACTTTATGGGGTCTCCAACGCACAATTTAAATGACAAAAATAAATAAATTCCATTCTTACGGTAATGGGTGTAGAAGAGTAATTATCTTTGACTATTCTGAAATAATTCTGCCCCTAATTACGAGGTGGACAAAACTAAATACCACACAGCAAGGTATTCTAAACGTTATAAATACAAATCCCAAATTACAGCTAATTTGAATGGAAAATGTTGCTAAGCTCTTCACAATACCAAAAATTGAGCTGAGTTTCCACATGGAACTATTATAGATGTTCTATATCAGCCTATGGCTGAAAAATAAGATTAACCTATTCAAAATATCTAAAACCGACGGTGGGTGATTATCTATTATAATTTTTGCAATGAATGTTTATTTCTCTTTAGAAATTTGTATGGAGTTATTTTACTTATAATAAAAATGGTGCCCTTACATAATTCACTCTAGCAGCTAGTATATATATAGATTATTATTATTTTTTTGTGATATCCGCGTTTTATTTAAAACAAGCTGGCCCGGTCTAGTCTTTAACGCATATTTTTAAAGCATAATAAATCACTCTTATCCGGGGTTATGATCCATATCATGACCTGCAAAAGCGATATAAGGTATCTTGAAAGTTTAGGAAGAATTTGTGGAAGGGTCCTTTTCTTACTAAATGTCCAATTCGCTCTACTATTTTGAGCCCTTTATATTCGGTATTTCACTGATTGAAGTCCCAATGAATTTTGCATTTTGAGTTCTCATTGGATGGATTATGGTTATATGAAATAAGGGGGTCCACGATTTGAAATGAACACCATTACGCCTTGCCTGTCATTTTTATACCCTCCACCATGGTAAGGAGGGTATATCAAGTTTGTCATTCCGTTTGTAGCCCCTCGAAATATACATTTTAGACCCCACAAAGTATATATATTCTTGATCAGCATAAACCTCTATATAGATTTAGCGATGTTCGTCCGTCTATCCGTGTGTGGAAATCACTCTAGCTTCCGAACGAATTGAAGTAGAATTATAAAATTTTACTCAAATGTATGTTATTTTTGCAGGACTTTCGGTATTGGAAATGGGTCATGTAGGTCCATGTTTTGGTATAGCCCCCATATAACGGTACCTCCCGATATTCGGTATTTTGACAATTTTATCGACATTATTTAGCGGAATTGTTTCAAATTTGGTATTTGAAGTTCGTAATGTCCACGTCTTCGTATACCCCCCATATTACGGTACCTCCCGATATTCGGCATTTTGATGATTTTAGCTACATTATTACCGATTTTTTTTTTTTTTTTTTTTTTTTGAATATTGTTAGGGCTTATGACAAATGTTAGCTATGCAGGTCGTCATATAGACCTTAATATAACAGCTACATTCGGAATTTTAGCAGAATTTTTAACAGATTTTTTTGTTTTTGAGAATTGCCAAATTCGTTTTAAATGGTGGAGGGTATTCCAAATTCGGCCCGGCCGAACCTACAGCTTTTTTACTTGTTTCATAATGGAAAAGTTAGAATTGCGTGCTGTCATTAAGTATTTACATAAAAAGGTTTATTGGGACAAGGAATTCATAATGATATGGTGAATGTATTAAGTGAAAGTGCTCCTTCATATGCAACAGCTCTTGCAAGTGCTCCTTCAAATTGCGTTGCTGATTTTAAACGTGGTCGTGCAAGAATTAAAGATGAACCATGTAGTGGACGTCCAAAAACAGCAGCAACATCAGAAATTGTAGCCAAAGTGCATGATACGGTTTTAAATGATCGACAAATAAAAGTGCATAAAATTGGTAATACCATCGGCATCTCAAATGATCGAGTCCATTTAATTGGGTGCCACATTTGTTAACAATCGATCAAAGCATAATAATGAGCATTTCTCAAGCTTGTTTGGATCGTTTTAAGCGAAATAAAATGGATTTTAAGCGTCGTTTCATAACTGTTGATGAAACATGGATCCTCCACTATACACCAGGGACAAAAGAACAATCCAAACAATGGACTGAAGCTGGAGGAACTGTCCCAAAGAAGGCAAAAACCATTCAATCGGCTGGAAAGGTTATGGCAACTGTTTTTGGGACTTCAAAGGTATTTTATGGATTGACTATCTGCAAAAGGTTTAATCAAAAAATTCAGAGTACTATTGCAACCTTTTGGATCAATTAAATGTACAAATTCGAGAAAAACGTCCTGGCAACACAAAAAATAATTTTTCATCAAGACAACGCGCCAGCACACAAGATTGTTTTAACATTGGCTAAAATCAACGAATTAAAGTACAAGTTGCTTGACCACAAAAACATTCTTTGCTGGCTCAAATGAAGATGCAATTACAGCTGTAAAACACTATTTTTAAGACCTTGATCAAAATTATTTTAATCAAGGGATAGAATTAACAGAAAAGCGTTGGATTAAGTGGTAGTGTACCGGTACACTACCACTAAAAAATATTTTAGTGACACTGTACCGGAACACAAAGACGATCGTAGTGTACCGCAGTCGGACCGCTAAAAAATAGTAGTGTTCCGTAGTGTGGTACACTACGATTCTGTAGTGCTCCGACTGGGGTACAGTACGATTCTCGTTGTGCTCCGGTACAGTATCACTAAAATATCTTTTAAGGGTTGTGATCCGGTACGGTACATTATCTTAGTGAACAACTCTGCCTCGGAAGGTTAAAGAACACTACAGTACAGTACCATACTGTTTATTTTCGAACGCTGGTTCTACACAACCACTGTCTGTGAAAACCACTCTAGCTTCCGCACGAAATGAAGTAGGTTAATACAATTTTACTCGCATGTGTGTTAGGTCTGCAGGTCCCAATATAACAGCAACTCTCTATGTTTGGTATTTTTATGATTTTAGACGTATTTTTCAACGGAATTCTTGAAAATTTGCAAATTCCTTCCAAATGGTGAAGGGTATTCAAATTTCGGCGCGGCCGAACTTCCTCCATTTCTATATTTTGTTTCCTTCAGCTGTAGTGCAACACATCCTTTAAAAATACCCAATATCTCTCCAGGTGTTGCATTGCAAGATCCTAATTCTAGTCATATTTTCCAACTTAAAGAACAACAATTTGGAAAAGATCATCATTTAGGATGTTATAGTTGTTTCAGGTACTTTTAATACAATTCTAGTTCGAATTAAAAAAAAACTTAATGAATCTATCCCATTCCCCATTTGGTTGAATGGAAAATGGTGGATGTTTAAATTTAGTATAAACAAGTAAAAAGCTGTAAGTTCGGCCGGGCCGAACTTTTAATACCCTCCACCATTTGGTACAAATTTGGCAATTTCCAAAAAAAAAACGGTTAAAAATTCTGTTAAAATCTTAAAAATACCGATTGCTTATACGACGACGTGGGCCTGCATAGGCAACTTTTGTCATAAATTATTACAATATTTAAATGCGAAACTTGAAGAAAAATCTGTTTATAATGTAGCTAAAATCGTCAAAATACCGAATATAGGGGGTACCGTTATATGGGGGCTATACGAAGACGTGGACCTGCACAGACAATTTTCTGCCATGGGCTGAAGTATCCATTACGAACTTCACATGCGAAATTTAAAACAATCCATGTAAATAATGTCGCTAAAATCATTAAAACACCGAATATCGGGGGGTACCGTTATATGGGGGCTATATGAAGACGTCTTTGGATGAAGTATCCATTACCAACTTCAAATACCAAATTTGAAACGATTCCGATAAACAATGTCGCTAAAATCATCAAAATACCGAATATCGGGGGGTACCGTTATATGGGGGCTATATTAAGACGTGGACGTGCACAGATAATTTTCTGTCTTAGGCTGTAGTATCCATTACGAACTTCAAATACGAAATTTGAAATAATTCCGGTGAATAATGTCGCTAAAATCATCAAAATACCGAATATCGGGATGTACCGTTATATGGGGGCTATATGATAACTTGGACCTACATGGCCCATTTACGAACTTAACCTGTCTACTGGTAAAATATACATGTGTGCATTTTAGCCTTCTATCTCAATTTGTTCGAAAGACAGAACCCAACAAAGCATATATATTCTTGATCAGGGTAAAATTCTAAGACGATTTGGCCCTGTCCGTCCATCTGTTCGTCTGTCGTAATCACGCTACAGTCAAAACGAATAATGATAAGAAGCTAAAATTTTGCACAGATCTGTCTTTGTCAGCAGGCAGGTCAAGTTCGAAGATGGGCTATATCGGTCCATGATATCGTATAGACAAATATATCGGTAGACCCAGATATTCGGTATTTTAATGATTTTTTCGGACGTTATTCACCGGAATTATTTCAAATTTCGTACATATAGTTCGAAACCGTTACTACAGCCGATGACATAAATTACTAATGCAGCACCACATCTTCGTATAGACTACCATATAATAATTTTCATTTGAGCGGTGAAATTTTTCAAGTTTTTTTCCAAATGGTGGTGGGTATGAAAACTTCGGCCCGGCCAAACTTGTCTACTTGTTGACTGTTAATTTTATACGTTTCTAATCTAAGTCGAAATCTCCCCAAATATTTCTTTCATTATAAGTGTTCACTATTCAGTTATTCAGGTCAAAGTCGCACAATTGATATTGAACTGTCGACTAATCTGGTCAGTTCATAGTCGACAACGACTTCTACAACTTTGAGTACCAAGAGCCGAACAATCGAATAATCGAAAGTCGACTTTCCTATCCCTAATATAATATCTGTGTATGTGTTATGGTTTTTTCCCATTGCACTTTTAATCACGTTGTTCGCTCTCAAAATTAAGTACACGAATTAACACGCTCATACGGCACGATTCGTAATTCATCTATATATATAAAAGAAAGTTGTGTTAGTTACTACGCTTATAACTCAAGAACCGCTGATCTGATTTTAATGATTCAGACAAATTCAGGATTGTCTCTTGGCAGAAAAGGAAAATATCAAAAAAATCGCATAAAAAGGTGAAAATTAAAATGTTTTGTTTTGACTTTTGAAATGTACAATAGTAATGTTTTATTTTGCATGATTCTTTTCCATTTTGAATTATTTTTTTGGAATGTACATTTGTGGTGTTTTTTTTTTTTTTGAATTCTAGTTTTTTTTGATGAGTATAAAGCGACAACGATTTTATGTATTTATTGGGTAATAGGATAAGCTATAAACGAAAAAAAAAACAATATTTTATCGTGTACGAATGGGTTTTTGATTTGATAATCTTTATTTAATTGACTCGATTTATTGAGAAATTAAATTGCAGGCGGGTTACATTGAAGTGTAGTACCGAATTATGTGGTGGCGAAACTGATTAGATGATGTCGAGGATTCATATCCTCCGATAAATCTTCCGATATCTTTAATATACTTAAATCACAGGTACGGTTTTTGCAATAGCGAGTAACGACATTGCGCAACAGCCAATCTGGGGGCTGGAAAATTCTTAGTGGATAGTAATCGGTCCAAAAAGTGTTTTGGGTTACCAGACTAAACTATTTTAGGGTCTATTATATATAGCCTTAACCATGCATAAAAGCCTCAAATATTTTGGTCTATACTTTCCAAAATTTATGATAGATTTTTAGATGTGCTACAATCCAACGGGTTACATGTAAATCAACGTTTTGATATTGCCCATTGTCGGGCGATTTCAAGTATTTATATATTTTTTTCGAACTTATTTCGACAAAATTTTGCAACTTCAGAATTTAGAACGAAGAAAATGTCTTTTCAAAAGTTATAAGTATGGGCCCACGTTTGGTATAATTCTCATATAAAGGTATCCCCCTGATTTTAGCTTTCCGGAGCCTGACAGACGGATATCGTTTAATTGTCACTGCATTTTACTATGATCAAAAAACAGCCTTTAACCCACAAATTATAAACGGTTGATATATACTTTTTAACAGCTGTGCTTTATTATTTAGATTTCTAACTCTAACATTTCTTTCAACCTATGACTGAACAATAGTATCAGTGGCCAAATCACCGCATTCGTCATCGAGTTCTGTTTCGTATAGAGAAACATTTCGATCACTGTAAATTTTTGGATCACCGCATTCGATCGCAATTTATTTTGTCTACAATTTTTTTACATTGCTGTAAACATATGGTAATAAGAAATTGGAAGCGAAAGAGAATTTCAAAATAAGTTTTTGCTATCAAAATATGCTATTTCTGAGAAATTTATATTGTTTCTGTGTGTTTAAATACATGTGTACAAATATATTATGAATGCAAGTTTTGTTTTGTTTTCCTCGTCTTTGGACTCAGAGCATGAGCATAATAATGAGCATTTCTCAAGCTTGTTTGGATCGTTTTAAGCGAAATAAAATGGATTTTAAGCGTCGTTTCATAACTGTTGATGAAACATGGATCCTCCACTATACACCAGGGACAAAAGAACAATCCAAACAATGGACTGAAGCTGGAGGAACTGTCCCAAAGAAGGCAAAAACCATTCAATCGGCTGGAAAGGTTATGGCAACTGTTTTTGGGACTTCAAAGGTATTTTATGGATTGACTATCTGCAAAAGGTTTAATCAAAAAATTCAGAGTACTATTGCAACCTTTTGGATCAATTAAATGTACAAATTCGAGAAAAACGTCCTGGCAACACAAAAAATAATTTTTCATCAAGACAACGCGCCAGCACACAAGATTGTTTTAACATTGGCTAAAATCAACGAATTAAAGTACAAGTTGCTTGACCACAAAAACATTCTTTGCTGGCTCAAATGAAGATGCAATTACAGCTGTAAAACACTATTTTTAAGACCTTGATCAAAATTATTTTAATCAAGGGATAGAATTAACAGAAAAGCGTTGGATTAAGTGGTAGTGTACCGGTACACTACCACTAAAAAATATTTTAGTGACACTGTACCGGAACACAAAGACGATCGTAGTGTACCGCAGTCGGACCGCTAAAAAATAGTAGTGTTCCGTAGTGTGGTACACTACGATTCTGTAGTGCTCCGACTGGGGTACAGTACGATTCTCGTTGTGCTCCGGTACAGTATCACTAAAATATCTTTTAAGGGTTGTGATCCGGTACGGTACATTATCTTAGTGAACAACTCCGCCTCGGAAGGTTAAAGAACACTACAGTACAGTACCATACTGTTTATTTTCGAACGCTGGTTCTACACAACCACTGTCTGTGAAAACGACTCTAGCTTCCGCACGAAATGAAGTAGGTTAATACAATTTTACTCGCATGTGTGTTAGGTCTGCAGGTCCCAATATAACAGCAACTCTCTATGTTTGGTATTTTTATGATTTTAGACGTATTTTTCAACGGAATTCTTGAAAATTTGCAAATTCCTTCCAAATGGTGAAGGGTATTCAAATTTCGGCGCGGCCGAACTTCCTCCATTTCTATATTTTGTTTCCTTCAGCTGTAGTGCAACACATCCTTTAAAAATACCCAATATCTCTCCAGGTGTTGCATTGCAAGATCCTAATTCTAGTCACATTTTCCAACTTAAAGAACAACAATTTGGAAAAGATCATCATTTAGGATGTTATAGTTGTTTCAGGTACTTTTAATACAATTCTAGTTCGAATTAAAAAAAAAACTTAATGTATCTATCCCATTCCCCATTTGGTTGAATGGAAAATGGTGGATGTTTAAATTTAGTATAAACAAGTAAAAAGCTGTAAGTTCGGCCGGGCCGAACTTTTACCTACGAACTTAACCTGTCTACTGGTAAAATATACATGTGTGCATTTTAGCCTTCTATCTCAATTTGTTCGAAAGACAGAACCCAACAAAGCATATATATTCTTGATCAGGGTAAAATTCTAAGACGATTTGGCCCTGTCCGTCCATCTGTTCGTCTGTCGTAATCACGCTACAGTCAAAACGAATAATGATAAGAAGCTAAAATTTTGCACAGATCTGTCTTTGTCAGCAGGCAGGTCAAGTTCGAAGATGGGCTATATCGGTCCATGATATCGTATAGACAAATATATCGGTAGACCCAGATATTCGGTATTTTAATGATTTTTTCGGACGTTATTCACCGGAATTATTTCAAATTTCGTACATATAGTTCGAAACCGTTACTACAGCCGATGACATAAATTACTAATGCAGCACCACATCTTCGTATAGACTACCATATAATAATTTTCATTTGAGCGGTGAAATTTTTCAAGTTTTTTTCCAAATGGTGGTGGGTATGAAAACTTCGGCCCGGCCAAACTTGTCTACTTGTTGACTGTTAATTTTATACGTTTCTAATCTAAGTCGAAATCTCCCCAAATATTTCTTTCATTATAAGTGTTCACTATTCAGTTATTCAGGTCAAAGTCGCACAATTGATATTGAACTGTCGACTAATCTGGTCAGTTCATAGTCGACAACGACTTCTACAACTTTGAGTACCAAGAGCCGAACAATCGAATAATCGAAAGTCGACTTTCCTATCCCTAATATAATATCTGTGTATGTGTTATGGTTTTTTCCCATTGCACTTTTAATCACGTTGTTCGCTCTCAAAATTAAGTACACGAATTAACCCGCTCATACGGCACGATTCGTAATTCATCTATATATATAAAAGAAAGTTGTGTTAGTTACTACGCTTATAACTCAAGAACCGCTGATCTGATTTTAATGATTCAGACAAATTCAGGATTGTCTCTTGGCAGAAAAGGAAAATATCAAAAAAATCGCATAAAAATGTGAAAATTAAAATGTTTTGTTTTGACTTTTGAAATGTACAATAGTAATGTTTTATTTTGCATGATTCTTTTCCATTTTGAATTATTTTTTTGGAATGTACATTTGTGGTGTTTTTTTTTTTTTGAATTCTAGTTTTTTTTGATGAGTATAAAGCGACAACGATTTTATGTATTTATTGGGTAATAGGATAAGCTATAAACGAAAAAAAACAATATTTTATCGTGTACGAATGGGTTTTTGATTTGATAATCTTTATTTAATTGACTCGATTTATTGAGAAATTAAATTGCAGGCGGGTTACATTGAAGTGTAGTACCGAATTATGTGGTGGCGAAACTGATTAGATGATGTCGAGGATTCATATCCTCCGATAAATCTTCCGATATCTTTAATATACTTAAATCACAGGTACGGTTTTTGCAATAGCGAGTAACGACATTGCGCAACAGCCAATCTGGGGGCTGGAAAATTCTTAGTGGATAGTAATCGGTCCAAAAAGTGTTTTGGGTTACCAGACTAAACTATTTTAGGGTCTATTATATATAGCCTTAACCATGCACAAAAGCCTCAAATATTTTGGTCTATACTTTCCAAAATTTATGATAGATTTTTAGATGTGCTACAATCCAATGGGTTACATGTAAATCAACGTTTTGATATTGCCCATTGTCGGGCGATTTCAAGTATTTATATATTTTTCGAACTTATTTCGACAAAATTTTGCAACTTCAGAATTTAGAACGAAGAAAATGTCTTTTCAAAAGTTATAAGTATGGGCCCACGTTTGGTATAATTCTCATATAAAGGTATCCCCCTGATTTTAGCTTTCCGGAGCCTGACAGACGGATATCGTTTAATTGTCACTGCATTTTACTATGATCAAAAAACAGCCTTTAACCCACAAATTATAAACGGTTGATATATACTTTTTAACAGCTGTGCTTTATTATTTAGATTTCTAACTCTAACATTTCTTTCAACCTATGACTGAACAATAGTATCAGTGGCCAAATCACCGCATTCGTCATCGAGTTCTGTTTCGTATAGAGAAACATTTCGATCACTGTAAATTTTTGGATCACCGCATTCGATCGCAATTTATTTTGTCTACTATTTTTTTACATTGCTGTAAACATATGGTAATAAGAAATTGGAAGCGAAAGAGAATTTCAAAATAAGTTTTTGCTATCAAAATATGCTATTTCTGAGAAATTTATATTGTTTCTGTGTGTTTAAATACATGTGTACAAATATATTATGAATGCAAGTTTTGTTTTGTTTTCCTCGTCTTTGGACTCAGAGCATGAGTACAAGGTGACATTAATAAGGATAAATATTCATGACAAACTCAGTCCTTTAGCATTGCCTGAAGTGGTGTAAGTGATTCTAATTAAAATGGACTAAAACTTACACTTTCACCAACTTCTTTTTTCTTTTTGTTTGCCTTTTTCCGTACAAAAATTCTACATAACTTTGTTTTCGATAGCATACTACCTATCGTGTACAACTTCGAGTAAAAACAATTCGATAACGACTGCGGTGATCCGCGTAAACTACATTACGATGCTGAAGTACTCGATTGCGGTGATTTCGCCCCAGGTTTTTAAAACACTTTAACTCGACCGGTGCGAGTCATTATTTATAACAAATATTTTTTTTTCAAATATGCATTGAAGACTATAACTACGGGCCGGCAACGCGGACAGGGCCACCTAATAGTAACATAACTCCTTTTTTTAATTTTTTGTTTGTTGATTTTTATAGGAATTTGTACGAAAGTACATGAAATTATCATTCATAATAATAGAAGAAATTATTGTTTTTTCTCCAAAGATTTATTTTATCATTCATTTAACAATTTTCATTCATGTTTGAACTTTTTGTATAAATGTTGATATTTTAAATATATTTTTGTACTTTTCTGTTTTTAAATTCGGTTGGAGAATCACTTGTCAAAATTTTTATTTGTCGATATAAACATTTTAAAAATATTTCCTCCTTTGTTTCCAGCTTTCTGCAACTATTCCAACTCGTGGACAAAAAGCGTACCTCGGATGAAAGAGAAAAAAGCATTTGAATGCACTTACGCTATTCAAAATTTTAAAATTTTAATAAATTTCTCTATTTCGAATTTTGAAATGTCAAAATTAATTTTTTCGATACCCAGCGGATTATTTTGCACATACATCTTCCAACTGAGGCCACTGACAACCAAAGCCTATATGCAATTTTTACTTACATTTACACAGCGATGGCCTAGGCTATCAGACAAGTCCGAAATCTGCCGACAATGTAAGCGAATGTTGGATGGGTCCGAAATCTACCGACATTGTAAGCGAAGGCTGGATGGGTTCGAAATCTATCGACATTTTATTATATTTTGTTTTGTTCTTTAATTCTAATATGGATTTTGTTTTACAATGTAATAGCAACACGACTCATCTAAATCGGATGCTAGTTGTATGCTACTAACCACTGTTATTTCATTATGATTTCGGATAAAATTAAATATAAGTGTTCGATTTTCCAACAATTATCACATATCTTATATAAAGTGAATGAAGTAGTTGATGTAGTCCAAACCTGGCACGTCGGAATATTTATATCATATTTATTTTTGTCCAAGACGAAATGGACAATAGAGGGTCAACACGGTGAAGAATAATAACAAAAGTAAAAATATATTTAAACTAGCTGGCCCAGTCTGAAATTTAGTCTTTAACGCATAGTTTTTAAAGATAATAATTCACACATCTGGCTCACATAAGTGGCACAATTTTTAGTATAAATGACTAAAGAGCAATAAATATGCATTTCAAAACTGTCAATATGGGTTCACGTACCGGGCAATTCATAGTGTTTCAAAAAACCTGATCATATTTTCCAGCCAGAGGTTTTAATTAGAGAGTTGGAAACCCAAATAATATAGCACATTTATTGAACAGTATACATCAACTGTTTGTAATAGTTCCATGTAAGATGGTTCTCTACCAAAGTAGCCTAAACACACATTTTAAGCCAAATCGATTCGAAAATATAACCAAAACCCTCGAAATAGGTAAAACCAGGAGGAACCTTTATATGAGCGCTACTCCAAAACATTGAGATGACCTAGAATGTGACCAAGACCCTGGAAATAGTTGAAATTAGTGGATGCCTTCATATAAGAGTTATACCAAAGCTACTTATAATTATTTGAAAGAATGTTTTGTTCTTTCTAAAATCTCAAATAACCAACATTTAAGGAATTAAAAAAGGGCTATATCACAATGCAGACCAACCTGAAACATATAGAGGAAAATATTTGAGGCCCTTTGTGTATGTTTAAGCTATATAAAATGGACCCTAAATTTTATCTACCAACCGAAAAATTTCCCAACTTCATGATTGTCTAGGGCGCAGTTTAATTACTGACGATAGCACATAGTTACGGGTTTGTTAAAGGATTCGGAATAATTTTCCGATGATATGAATCTATTTCTTACTAAATTTTCGTTCCACTATTTTGTACAGTACGCAAATTACATTACCTCTTCATATTCGGTAGTTCCGACCTCACGATCGATAGTAATTTCTAAATAGAAATCCTGGAAATATGACTTTAATTTAACTATCATAAAAAAGGTGTCATCGGATTATAAAACTTAGGGATCCCATAAATTATATTAAAAAGTAGAAATCTTTGTCGATTAAATTATGGCATGTTTTTGTTACAATTTCTACCGAATGAACTGTAATTTGACATTTAATGTTTTGAGTATTGTGAAATCAATAACGGCAATAACTGTTTAAAAGCACGTTGAGCTTTAAATGTTTTGATGCTTTGATGCAATAAGAATTTTCTATTCCAAAACGCATTCTGAAACAATTCTACACAAAATTCCCTCAAATACAGGTAATACAGTTCTGCAATTTTTCTAGAGACTTTTCTCAAAATTTTCTTTCTTGAAAACGTTTTCAGTGTAATTACAAATAAATAATAAGTCATCCTCAACTGAAGTTTTACTATGCTTTTTTTAAAAAATTTACATACAGATCTAAAAAAGTGGTGTGGGCAGCTCCTCAGAGCCACGCAGATACCTAGGAATGGAGGGAGAGTCAAGATTACGTTGTATACTAACTGCGGAGCAGATATATTCATTATTTTGGCAAATAGGATTTTAGGTAAATTCAAAAATGGACGTAAAGTTGGGCGTGGTCAATTTTTCTTTGCATAAAAGGTAATGTTCGTCGTGGTAGGACGAACATTAAAAAAATATATACCGATCGTTCCAGCCGTTCTCAACTGATTCAATTACCAACGAGCAGTAATTGGTCATTATATATATATAGATTAGAAGTATGCGTGGTCAGTTCCTCAACCCCCAAATAAATCCCAAGGGTTGGAGGGAACGTCAACAGTATCTCGTGTAATAACTTTTAAACCGATATCTTCATTACCTGGCTAATATAAAGAATTTAGATAAATCAAAATAGTGAGCGGTAAAGTAGGCGTGGTCAATATTTTTTTTTTTCTTTAAAAGCCAACTCGGGGTATGACGAACGTTTGTACAAAAAATAATGCAAATCGGATTTTAGCAATTCATACAACTTCGGAATGAAATCTTGGGAAAACACGCCAATAAAAATATAAAAAAAATCCTTTTGGCATGAAATTTTTTAAATTTAAAAACTATATAGAAGTGTACATTTTTTATTGTTTTGAATTCTGAATGAATAATATAAAAAACTAGCTGACGCCGGTCCGCGTTGCCGGCCCATAATTTTAGTCTTTAATGCTTATTATGTCCTCCACCTTGGAAAGGAGGGTATATAAACTTTTTCATTCCATTTGTAACATCCATAAATGTTCGTCATAGACCCCATAGAATATACATATGTATATTCATAATCAGCACAAAATTCTAAATCGATTTGTCCGTCTGTATGGCTGTTTGTTTAAATTACAATACAGCCTACAGTATTTGACGTAGAGCACCAAAATTTAGCAGAACAATTTGTATTGTGTATAGGATGGTTGGTATTGAAAATGACATATCGGTCCACGTTTTGGTATGGTCCCCATATAACGGTATCTCTCGAAATTCTGTATTTTGATGATTTTTGCCACATTTCTCCTCGGATTTGTCTAACACATATAACGATACCTACCGATATTGGGTATGTTGATAATCCTAGTCACATTTACGCACATAATTGTATCAAATTTGGTATTTTAGAAGGTTTGATAGATGACAATCCTTGAAGAATAAAACTGTCAACAGCGGTTCCCCTTTTGGTATGGCCCATATAACGGCCTCATTCACTTTATGGTTTTTTGATAAGTTAACTTCGACTAAGTTAACTTGTACATGAAGTTTAAAGTGAAACACGCTTGAATTCAGATACTTTTATTTAAAAATGTTTCCTTTATCCTAAGGTGGATGATAATAATAGTTCTGCCCGGTCGAACTTAATTTTTTTACTTGTTTTTAAAGTAATAAGTAGTATTTGTCATTGAAATTGCGCGTTGGAGACCCATAATGTCCATATCTTTTATCATAGTATAATTCAAATACGATTAAACAAATGTCCGGTTCCTTAAATCATATGATGGTTATACAAAACGTGATCAGTTTTTGCATAGATGTTTTCTTCCCAAATTACCAACATTTGCCGAAATTAGTATGAAAATATGGTTAAAATGTATGATATACTTGAAATCGGATTGTATGCTTATCCGGGGGTTATGACCAATATCATGAACTGCAAAAGCGATTTTTGAAAGTTTAGGAAGAAGAGAAATCCTATTCCCTCTTCTTTTTGCGATTTCAGTCTCAATGAATTTTGCATATTGAGTTCTCATTGGACGGATTATTGTCATGTGAAAGAAGTAGGTAGGTCCCCATTTTGAAATGAGCCCCATAACGTTCTGACGTTTTTATTTTTTTTTTTTTTTTTTTTAAATGTGTTCGCATCTTCGAGCTGAAGCACGATGTAGATCCTGGAGTTGAAAGCTAAATTCCAATTTCAGACATGAAAGATCGCTATTTAACATCGTATTGGGTACTATTTCATTTTTGATATTATTCATTCAGAATTCAAAACAATAAAAAATGTACACTCCTATATAGTTTTTAAATTGAAAAAATTTCACGCCAAAAGAATTTTTTTTTATATTTTTATTGGCATGTTTTCCCAAGATTTCATTCCGAAGTTGTATGAATTGTGAAAATGCTTCAAAACGTTATTGAGTTATAAGCATAGTAACTAATAAACAAATTGAAAAAAAATCTTCAACTTGTTCGCAGGTTTTTTACAGCGAATGTTGAAAGGTCCTTACGAAGTTTGGTCCTTACTATTATTTCGAAATTTGATTCCATTGAAAAAATGTTCTCTATTTTTCCCGATTTTAGAGTTTTTGCAATGCTATAGGCTCTTTTTGATTTTTTAGCAATTTTGAAAAAAGTAACTTTGGTTTGACCACGTTAAATTATTTAGACATCATCTATTTAGGCCCACCACTCCATATTTGTCGTCGCTTTATACTACCCAAAAAGACTACACATCATATTAAAATTCAATTAAAAATAAAAAAAAACAAGTAAGCAAAGGCTACAGTCGAGCGGGGCCGACCGTTGAATACCCTACAACACTATAATAAACGATACAGTTTATATAGGCGAGATACTCGAAAGAATTCCACAAGATATTGTGACAAATTATAAAAGAAAACCATCAGGATTCGTTCTCTAATTTTCGAATAATAGCAACTTTAACTAATTTGCTCATTTTCAATTTATTGGTAGATGTTGCACTTAAATGGTCTTCCTAGATCTGGAAGCAATATTTCCCAAAGACCTATAATTTCTTAGAAGTGGCAAAAGATTAACATTTATTATTGGTTTTTGACTGAAACGCATCTATATGAGATACAGACATTTGACTATATTCGTTAACGAAATAGTCAGAAGTGCGTCTTTCCTGTATTTGTGAATTCTCGAAAAAGTCTCTCTTGGCTTTTGCAATGGCCGGTAACCCCCTTTCAAATGTGCGTGATGATCGGGCAATAATTACGACCTGCTGACAATTTTGCAGTTTTTTGGTCCATTTCAACCCCTAAATATATGGCGATCATCTTCAAAAAGAGTAGGCTTCTATTCTGACCCTCATCTTATCCCCATGCAAAATTTCGTAAGGATCGGGCCATAAATGCGATCTGTATATGATATCCTGATATCCTAACTACTTAGTTTTGTTAGCTGTAGAAATATTACCAAATGTTTAATTCAAAATGAAAATATGCCAAAAATATGACAAAATTGAAAAAATATGAGAAAATTTACAAAATCAATATTTTCATCTTTAGAGAGATATTTTTATGCGATTTTTTTAAAGTTTTTTCTTTCCTGCCGAGAGGCCATTCTGAATTAATGAGAACTGTCGAAATCAGTTCAGCCGTTCTCGACATATAAGAGATCTTTCAAGCATATCTTCTTTGATAAACATATATATCGCACATATTTTGCTATATATCCGATTTGTTGGATGTTAACATCAATGTAAAGGTCAGAAGTAACCTTGTCATGGCTTTGTGATTTCGCCGGGATTTAAAATATTCGCGGTTTAATGAAAAATTTTGAATTTTTTCAACACAAAAGGTATGGTCTATTTTACCCGCTAAATATTATCCGATGACCCAAATTGGTAGGCTTCTTCACCGTCCTAAACTCTAGCTACATGCGAAATTGCGCGTCGATTGGTCTATAATTGCGACCTGTATAGCTACTGCAAAATCCGACATTTTTTCAGTATTTGGTCCATTTCAACCCCTAAAAATTTGGCGATCATCTCAAAAAGAAATAGGGTTCTATTCTGGCCCAACCCCGACCTCCATTCCAAATTTCGTGAAGATCGGGCCATAATTGCGACCTGTAGAGTGATTACAAATTAACATGGACAGACGGACAGACGGACGGACGGACATACATAGCTAGATCGACTCAGCTCGGCGAGCTAGGATGATCCATATATACTTTCCTATGTGGGAAACCAATATTTCGTGGTGTTACATAATTTTTGGGCCAATCAAACTTATAATACCCCCAACACATAGTGTTGTAGGGTATAAAAACCACAAATGTACATTTCAAAATAGTAAGTCAAAATGGAAAAAATCATTCAAAATAAAACATTACTATTGTACACCTCAAAAGTCAAAATGAAAATTTTCAAATTTCACATTTTTACGCGATTTTTTGGGATTTTGTCTATTTCTTCCAAGAGACAATTCCGATATTGTGTGAATCGTTAAAATCAGATCAGCGGATCTTGAGTTATAAGCGTAGCAATTAACACAACTTTATTTGATATATATAGATAGATTAGAAGTTTGCGTGGTCAGTTCCTTAGCCCCCAAATAAATCCCTAGGGTTGGAGGGAAAGTCAACAGTATCTCGTGTAATAATTTTCAAGCCGATATCTTCATTATCTGGCGAATATAAAGATTTTAGATAAATCAAGATTGTGGGCGTAAAAGTAGGCGCTTTCAATATTTTTTTCTTTAAAAACCTAACTCGGGGTATGATGAACGTTTGTACAAAAAATTATGCAAATCGGACCAGCCGTTTTCAACTGAGTCCATTACCAACGAACAACAATTGATTTTTATATATATACTAGCTGGCCCGGTCCGCGTTGTCGGCCCGTACTTTTAGACTTTAATGCGTATTTTTTAAAGCATAATAAATCACAGATCTGACTTTTTTAAGCGGCACAATTTTCATCATAAGCAATGACTCCATTATAATGACTCTAATTTTGATTATAAGTAATGACTCCATGACTAAATATAAATTAATTTTTGTGTTAAATACCTTTATGATAAAGAACATCTATAATAGCCCAATGTGATAATTCAGCACAATTTTTATTATTGTAAAAAGCTTAACATTTTCATTCAAATGAATTTGTATTTCCAACGTTTAAAATCCCGTACTGCGTGGTATTCAGTTTTGTCCACCTCATACTTGAAGACAGAATGTTGTCAGAATAGCCAAAAAATTACTCTTTTGCTCCGATTACCGTGAGATGGGCATACATTTTTTGTCATTTAAATTGTGCGGTGGAGATGCAATAAAGTCCACATTTTTCATCGTAGTGTAATTCAATGACGATTAATGAAATGTTCGTTCTCGTGTTACTTTCTAATTTCGTATTTTTTCATGTTTCTGCCACAATTTCCGACTGAATGAGTCCCAGATTGAAATTTCTGAGTTTATTTCATCTAGACGTACATCCCAAATCTACGTTCCCAACCAATATTCTCTTGGGGGTTACAAATTCAATAGAATACAAAATTTTCTTTTCTGACCACACATTGGTTGGGAAAGTGGACTTGGGGGTATACTAATGTGGGGACTATACTTAAATAAATGCCTATGTGGATAATTATCTGTAAGAAGTTTTCCTACCCAAGGATTTTTTACCCTAGGTAGCCTCAGAACGAAGATCGGCCCTTCTCCGAAAAATAAAAAATTTATGAGAAGAGGTTTTCTTCCCCCTTAGAAACAAAGATGTCAAATAAGGGCCAAAAAATGGAAAAAGTGGCCAAGACCCCGAAAATACCTCGAAAATCATATGATGGTGATACCAAAACGTGATCATTTCTTGCAAGGATGTTTATTTTTTTTAAAATATCAACATAAGGCAAATTAGTACGAAAAATATGGTTAAAATGTAGAATATACTTGAAATCGGGTTATTCCTTTATCGGGGGTTATGACCCATATCATGACCTGCCAAAGCGATTAAAGGTATCTTGAATGTTTAGAAAAAATTTCTGGAAGGAATTCGCTCTACTATTTTGCGTCCTTTATAGTCAGTATTTCACGGATTGCAGTCCCAATGTATTTTGCATTTTGAGTTCTGATTGGTCGAATTATTGTCATATGAAAGAAGCAGGTCCACTTTTTGAAGTGAACACCATAACGCCTTTTCGGTCTTTTTGTTTGTATAAATGTGTTCGCATCTTCCAGCTGAAGGCCCTGGAGTTGAAAGCTAGATGCCAATTTTATACATGAAAGATCGCCATTTAACATCGTGTTACGCACTCATTTCATTTTTAATATTAGTCATTCAGAATTGAAAACAATAAGAAATGTACACTTCAATATAAAAAAAGAAAGAATTGAAAAAATAAAAATAATCTTCAAATAAAAATAATCTTCAATCTTTTTAAAGGTCCTTATGAAGTTTGTCTGTAGAATGTACTATTATTTTGAAATTCGATTCCATTGAAAAAATTTCGATTTTTCCTGATTTAAGAATTTTCATATCTTATTCTCTTCTGATATTATTCGTATTACCCAATAAATACATATAATCTATAAATAATACTTTTATCCGTTGTCGCTTTATACTACCCAAAAAAACTTGGAATTCCCAAAAAAAAAAAAAAAACAGAAAAAAACACTACAAATGTACATTCGAAAATAGTAAGTCAAAACGGAAACAAATCATGCAAAATAAAACATTACTATTGTACATTTTAAAAGTCAAAATGAAAATGTTCAATATTTTACATTTTTATGTGATTTTTTTGGATTTTATGCTTTTCCGCCAAGAGGCAATTCCGAATTTATCTGAATCGTTAAAATCAGACCGGCGGTCTTTATGTTATAAGCGTAGTAACTAACACAACTTTCTTTTACATATGGAGAGACAGATTTAACAGCGCGTTCCTCAGCCCCTAAATAAGTACTTAGGGTTGGATGGAAAGCCAACAGTATCTCATGTAACAATTCTCAAACCGATATCTTCATTATTTTGGCAAATATAAGGATTTTGGATAAATCAAGATAGTGGGCGTAAAAGTAGACGTGGTCAATATTTTTTTCTTTAAAAACCTAACTCGGGGTATGACGAACGTTTGTACAAAAAATTATGCAAATCGGTCCAGCCGTTTTTAACTGATTCCGTTACCAACAAACAACAATTGATTTTTATATATATAGATAGAATAGATAATCGAACCTTGGCTGAGGGTATACATATGTCGGTAAAACCGACTGATACTTTTTCAACTTGTTTTTATCCAATCGCGTTCGCTGGGGTTTGCAGTTTAAAAAGAAGATAATAATGCAAACATTTTAAAAACTAGTATTAGTTTATGACTTTCATCTTCATTGTTTCAATGTTTCTATATCTATAAAAGAGGAAAATGTTTGTATGATTGTTTGTTCGTAATTTATGGACTCGAAAGCCGATGAACATATTTTCCTGAAATTCCACTTGGAATTGAAATCGTTTCAGATTTGGATATGATTTTGTTAAGAAGCATTGCCCCACAACGTCTTTGCAATGGTATTAGGCTAACAGTAAAAAACTACTCAACAATATAATTGAGGATACTATTAATATAACATAACTTATAATAACTAAAAAAATAACTAAATTTGTAAAGTTCCTGCTTTTCTTATGGTCAGCTGTTCCTGGCAACTATTTGTTTGTTTACGCTTTTTGATTTTTTATTTATTTTTTAACCAACAAATATTCATACATACAATTTTAAATGCATATAAAAGCGAAAGGAGTAGCGAAGCGCGCCGTGTTTAGCTAATTATATTTATGTAAAAAAATCAATTGTTGTTCGTTGGTAATGGAATCATTTGAGAACGGCTGGATCGATTTGCATATTTTTTTGTACAAACGTTCGTCATACCCCGAGTTAGGTTTTTAAAGGAAAAAATAATGAAGATATCAGTTTTAAAATTATTACACGATATACTTTCCTCCAATTCTAAGTATTTATTTGGGGGCTGAGGAACTGACCACGCCTATTTTTTAATCTATATATAAAACAATTGTTGTTCTTTGGTAATTGAATCACTTGGGACAGGCTAGAACTATTACGTTCTGATACATATTTTGTGCAAATGATTCCTCATTTGTGCAAATGATTCCTAGGACTGTATAAATTGAAAACTTTAAACTTTGTTACTATACTTTTTTAAATTTTTATATCCTACCCCACAAGGTGGTCAGGGTATTATGTCTTTGTGCATTTGTTTGTAACAGGCAAAAGGAAACGAGATAGACCCATAGTCCCTTTTGATGATCTGCATTGAATCACATTCTGAGTCGATTTATGCATGTCCGTCCGTCCATGTATTTTTGTAAACAAAGTACAGGTCGCACAGATTATTTGTTTCACCCAAGGAGGAACCCTATTGAAATTGAAGATAATCGGCCAAAATTTAGATATAGCTCCCATATATATCTTAGTCCGATTTGTTTTTAATGTGCGCCAAACGTGTAATATCAGCCCGAATACTATGGAATTTTGCATATACACCCAGGCCTAATTTGGAAAATAAGTATGATCGAAATCGGTGCAGATATAGCTATAGCTCCCATATATAATGTTTATCCGATTTGTTATTTTTGTCCTCCGCAGCCGTAATATGCACTCTGCAACATCAATATTTGGGGAAATATATCAAATACAGCTCAGAAATACATTTGCCAAATTTTATCGAGATCGGTTCAGATTTGGATATAGCTCCCATATATAACTTCGTCCGATTTACCTTTTATTGTGCACCAAACGTCTAATATTTGTCTAAATGGGATAGAATTTGGCACTTATGACTTAGTATGTCAAATTTCATGAAGATCGGTTTAGATATAGCTATAGCTTTCATACATATTGTTCATCCGATTTGTTATATTTGTTACCCACAACCGTAATATGGACTCCGTAACAACGATATTCAGGGAAATATATCAAATATAGCTCAGAAATATCTTTGCCAAATTTTATAGAGATCGGTGCAGATTTGGATATAGCTCCCATATATATTTTTATCCGATTTTAAATTATTTGTGCACCAAATGGGCAACACAAGTCCGAATTTAAAAGATACAAATGCTTCGACATAGTTAGTCCTTTGAACTTTAAATTATAATTATAATCATAGCTTGTATGATTGAATTCTCCCATATAAACTTTTAATTGTTATGTGGAGCTCTACTAAATTAGCAAAGTGGTGTAGGGTATCATAAAATAATGGGCGTAAAATTGGACGGTGTCATTTTTTGCAAAAAAACCTAACTCAGGATAGGACGAATATAAAAAAGTATATTATCCAAATCTTTCCAGCCCTTCTCAACTGATTCAATTACCAAGGAACAATAATCGGTTTATATATATACACATTAAAAAGTAGGTGTGGTCAGTTCCTCAGCCCCCAAATAAATACTTAGGGTTAATGTGAGAGTCAACAGTATTTCATGTAACAATTTTGAAACCGATATCTTCATTATTTGGCAAACATAAGGAGTTTAGATACATATTTTGTGCAAATGATTACTCATGTAACCCCTAGGACTGTATAAAATTTAAAACTTTATCGTAACTTTTGCGGAGTATAGGGCAAAATATTAAGCTATATAAAATGAACTCTAAAAAAGTTAGATACGGAACCCCACTTTTAGGAATTTTATTTACCAACCTAACCCCAAGATTGTCTGTCGGCGCAGTGTAATTACTGACATCGCATAGTGCCCGTAAGAGTTCGGAAGAATTTTCCGATTATATGAATCCTTTTCTTACTATATTTTCAATTCACTCCACTATTTTGTATAGTCCGCATATTACAGTGCATTTCATATACGGTATTTCACTGATTGAAGTCCCAAAGAATTTTGAATTTTGAGTTCTCATTGGATGAATTATTTCCATATCTAATCAAAATTGAAAATTTGGGTATGGCAACCATATAACAGCATTTATAGAAAATATGCAAACTTTCTCGATTTTTTTTTTTTTTTTCAATAACAATTTTCAATTCCTAAAGGAATTCTGAAACAATTCTACACAAAATTCCATATCATAATAGAACAGTCAATTTTTTCAGTTCCACGATTTTTCTCAAAATTTTCTTTCATGACAACGTTTCCACTGTAATTACAAATAACCAAAAGAAAATTTGAGTCAAATCGGACCAGCCGTGTGTTACTATACTTTTTCAATTTTTTTTATTATAAATTCAAAGAAGTAGGTGCCGCCAGTTACTCTGACCCCAAACAGATACCTAGGGTTGGAGGGAGAGTAAAGATTACGTCGTATACTAACTGTGGAGCAGATATCTGCATGATTTTGGCACATATTAGGATTTTAGATAAATCGAAAAAATGGGCGCAAAATTTTCCTTTGCATAAAACCATAAATCGGAGTAGGACGAAAATTTAAAAAATATACAAATAGTTCTAGCCGATCTCAAGTGATTCAATTACCAACGAACAACAGTTGTTTTATATATAGATTAAGAAGTAGGCGTGGTCAGTTCCTCAGCCCCCAAATAAATACTTAGGATTGGAGGGAAAGTCAACAGTTTGTCGTCAACAGTTTGTCGTGTAATAATTTTAAACCCGATATCTTCATTATTTGGCGATATCTTCATAGACGTGGTCAATATTTTTTTCTTTAAAAACCTAACTCTAGGTATGACGAACGTTTGTACAAAAAAATTATGCGAATCGATCCAGCCGTTCTCAACTGATTTCATTAACGAACAACAATTGATTTATATATATACCAGCCGCGTTGCCGGCCCGTAGTTTTAGTCTTTTATGCATAGTTTTTAAAGCATAATAATTCACAGATCTGGCTTACAAAAGTTGCACAATTTTTAGTAAAAATGATGATTCGACTAAATAGAAATAAATACGCATCGCAAGCCTCTCCGTTCACCATGCCTCGTGAGCCTCTCCGTTCATCATTTTCAATTATGATAGAGGTCACCAAATTTAATATGCGTCTTTCAAACTTTGCACAGGCTTTTATATTATTCTTAGGATGATTGATGTTACAAAAGGTATACATTTACATATACTACTCATATAATATTATTTCCTAAAAAATCGTCGACCAAATGTGCTTTATTGATTGTGCTTATTGATATATTATTGATTTTGGACCAGATAATATCCCGAGTTGCATCCTAAGGAAGTGCGCCGATGCTTTTGTTTATCCTCTTACCATATTGTTCAATGCTTCCATAACTCAAGCTGTTTTTCCTGAGGTTTGGAAAACATCGTATATCATTCCACTCTTTAAAAACGGAAATAAATCTGATGTGGCCAATTACCGAGGAATAGCAAAATTAAGCGTCATACCAAAGCTTTTCGAAAAACTGCTTACTGAAAACCTTATCCATTGCATTAGTTCTATTGTTTCACCCTATCAGCATGGATTTCAGAGGAAGTGTTCTACAACAACAAACCTCATTCAGTTCACTACAGTTATAAATCGAGGATTTCTTCAAGGAAAGCAATCTGATGTAATTTTCACAGATTTCAGCAAGGCATTCGATAAAGTTAATCATAAATTATTACGATTAAAACTTAAAAACATTGGATTTACAAATAGAAGTTCCGAATGGATTTTTTCATATCTACAAAATAGAACACAAAAAGTATGTTTTAAAAACGCCATTTCGAAGAGTATTATGGTTTCTTCTGGAGTCCCACAAGGAAGTCATCTAGGACAAATCCTATTTTCTTTATTTATAAATGATCTACCTTCATCTATAAAATTTTCAAATATTTTGATGTATGCCGACGATGTGAAAATATTTCTTAGCATTTCGGAGATATGTAAGAATCAGTTGCTTCAAAATGATTTGAATTCGTTTGTTAACTGGTGCAACATTAATCTTATGGAAATTAATTATTCGAAATGCAAACTTATGAGATTCACAAGAAAAAAATTATTGGATACTTGTTACACCCTCGGTGATTATTCTCTGGAAAAAGTTGATACATTCGTTGATCTTGGAGTTGTATTGGATTGTAAACTTAACTTTAAATCTCATATTTCTGTTTCTATAAACAAAACAAAATCAGTTCTTGGTTTTGTGAAACGTTGGAGTAAAGAGTTTAAGGATCCTTATGTTTCAAAAAATTTATACATGTCAATTGTTCGCCCAATTTTGGAATACTCTTCGGTCATATGGGATCGAATTTATAAAACACACAGCGACCGCATCGAGTCTGTTCAAAAACAATTCTTACTTTTCTGTCTACGAAGTTTGAACTTTTCATATGATAATCTTCCACCATACACTGATAGACTCTCACTGATCAAGCTGCCAACTCTGGAAAGCCGTAGAAAAATGCTAAATGTCTCATTTCTTTATAATGTGATTATGGGTGATATTTCTGCTGGTTTTCTTGTTAACAACATAAATTTCAATGTTCCTCAACGTACTACCCGCCACTATGTTATGTACATATATAGTCTGTAAGGAATTATCCATAGACTAATAGATTAAATAAATAAATAAAATAAATTTTGGCCGATTTGAGATATTTTGAAGGGCTCAAAAGCATTTTCATTTCCAAAAAATTACAACAAAAGTCCACTTTATTATTTATTTTCTATGCCCCAGTACCTCTTTATATTCGATATCTCATCGTATTTAATCAAATTTTCAAACCTCAATAAAAAGTATTGTAAAGGTAGGATATATCCGTTCCGTTTAGGTATAATAATGCCGGTAAACATTCGACTTTTTCCATGTTTTTTTTCGTTTTTTTTTTTTTTTTTTTTCAATAAAAATTTTCAATTCCAAAGACATTCTGAAACAATTCTGCACAAAATTCTATATCAAAATAGAACAGTCAACTTTTGCAGTTTCGCGATCTTTTTAGAAGCTTTTCTCAAAATGTTCTTTCATGAAAACGTTTCCACTGTAATTGCAAATAACCAAAATAAAATTTAAGTCAAATCGGTCCAGCCTCTGCTCCCAAACAAATACCCAGGTTTGGAGGGAGAGTCAATATTACCTCCTATACAAACTGTGAAACTGACATCTTCATGATTTTGGAAAATATCAAAAAAATGGGCGTAAAATTGGACGGTGCCATTTTTTGCAAAAAAGCCTAACTCGGGATAGGACGAATATAAAAGAAATATATTATCCAAATCTTTCCAGCCCTTCTCAACTGATTCAATTACCAAGGAACAATAATCGGTTTATATATATACACATTAAAAAATAGGTGTGGTCAGTTCCTCAGCCCCCAAATAAATACTTTGGATTGGTGTGAAAGTCAACAGTATCTCATGTAACAATTTTGAAACCGATATCTTCATTATTTGGCAAATATAAGGAGTTTAGATAAATCGAACTAGTGGGCGTAAAAGTGGCTGTGGTCAGTATTTTTTTCTTTCAAAACCTTACTCGGGGTATGACGAACGTTTGTACAAACATATGTGCAAATCGTTCTCAACTGATTCCATTACCAACCAACGAAAATATATTATGCACCAAAGACATACATACATATCCGACTCCAATGAAAACACACACAATTTAATTGAGGATTTATTTACGAAGTATGTTGCTGCCTCGAATTCACTAATTGCAACAGAAATGCCACTCAACTTCAAAAGATTGCAGTTTCCTGTGCGCTTGGAATTTGCTATAAAATTTACGCATTAAAGTATTACAATAATTACGTTTTTAAATTTTTTTATACCCTACAACACTATGTGTTGGGGGTATTATAAGTTTGATTGGGCCAGAATTTATGTAACACCTCGAAATATTGGTTTCCCATATAGGAAAGTATATATGGATCTTCCTAGCTCGCCGAGCTGAGTCGATCTAGCTATGTATGTCCGTCCGTCCGTCTGTCCGTCTGTCCATGTTAATTTGTAATCACTGTACAGGTCGCAATTATGGCCCGATCTTCACGAAATTTAGTATGGAGGTGGGGTTAATGTCAAAATAGAAGCCTATTTCTTTTGGAGATGATCGCCAAATGTTTAGGGGTTGAAATGGACCAAATACTAAAAAAATAGTCGGATTTTGCAGTAGCTATACAGGTCGCATTTATAGACCAATCGACGCGGAATTTCGCATGTAGCTAGAGTTTAGGGCGGGGAAGAAGCCTACCAATTTGGGTGATCATCGGATTATATTTAGCGGGTAAAATAGACCATATCTTTTGTATTGAAAAAATTCGAAATTTTTCATTCCCGGCGAAATCACAAAGCCATGACAGGGTTACTTCTGATCTTTACATTGATGTTAACATCCAACAAATCGGATATATAGCAAAATATGTGCGATATACATGTCTATCAAAGAAGATATGCTTGAAAGATCTCTTTTATGTCGAGAACGGCTGAACTGATTTCGACAGTTCTCATTAATTCAGAATGTCCTCTTGGCAGAAAAGAAAAAACGCATAAAAAATCGCATAAAAATATCTCTCTAAAGATGAAAATATTGATTTTGTAAATTTTCTCATATTTTTTCAATTTTGTCATATTTTTGGCATATTTTCATTTTGAATTAAACATTTGGTAATATTTCTACAGCTAACAAAACTAAGTAGTTAGGATATCAGGATATCATATACAGATCGCATTTATGGCCCGATCCTTACGAAATTTTGCATGGGGATAAGATGAGGGTCAGAATAGAAGCCTACTCTTTTTGAAGATGATCGCCATATATTTAGGGGTTGAAATGGACCAAAAAACTGCAAAATTGTCAGCAGGTCGTAATTATTGCCCGATCCTCGCGCACATTTGAATGGGGGTTAATACACATTGCAAAAGCCAAGCAGTTTTGGATGGCCATCCAAAAATATTCAATGTGTGAAATAGTTTGCCTTTTGTAGACAAAATACGAAAATGTCCATTACAGTGACTTCTTGGAGAATTCACAAATACAGGAAAGACGCACTTCTGACTATTTCGTTAACGCTGATTTAGTTGAAGAATATAGTCAAATGTCTATATCTCATATAGATGCGTTTCAGTCAAAAACCAATAATAAATGTTAATCTTTTGCCACTTCTGAGAGACTATGGGTCTTTGGGAAATATTGGTTCCAGATCTAGGAAGACCATTTACGTGCAACACCTACCAATAAATTGGAAATGAGCAAATTAGTTTAAGTTGCTATTATTCGAAAATTAGAGAACGAAACCTGATTGTTTTCTTTTATTATTTGTCACAATATCTTGTGCAATTCTTTCGAGTATCTCGCCTATATGAACTGTATCGTTTATTATAGTGTTGTAGGGTATTCAACGGTCGACCCGCTCGACTGTAGCCTTTGCTTACTTGTTTTTCATTTGTTTTTTTTTTTTTTTTTGTTTTGTTTTTGAACCAACAAATAATCGTATATAAGATTTTGATTTTGAAATATTCGTATATAAGAAAATGTAAAGGAGTAGCGAAGCGCGCAGGGTTCAGCTAGTATATTATATAAAATAAACTTGTGTTAGTTATATATACTCAAGAACCCCTGTTCTGATTGCGAAAAATTCGGAATTGTCTCTTGGCAGAAAAGGATACAATCCAAAACGTAAAAATGTGAAATTTGAAAGTTTTCATTCCGACTTTTTGAGCGTAAAAATGGGAAATTTGAAACTTTTCATTTTGACTTTTTGAACGTACAATAGTACTGTTTTGTTTTTCATGATTTCTTTTTTATATTCTACACCACAAGGAGGTCAGGGTATTATGTCTTTGTGCATTTGTTTGTAACAGGCAAAAGGAAACGAGATAGACCCATAGTTCTTTTTGATGATCTGCATAGAATCACATTCTGAGTCGATTTATGCATGTCCGTGAGTCCCTCTGTCCGTCTGTCCACGTATTTTTGTAAACAAAGTACAGTTCGCATTTATTGCCCTATCCAGGTGAAATCATTTGTTTAGCCCAAGGACGAACCCTATTAAAATTGGAGATAATCGGTCAAAACTTAGATATAGCTCCCATATATATCTTCGTCCGATTTGTCTTTTATTGTGCACCAAACGTGTAATATCAGCCGGAATGGTATGAAATTTTGCACATACAACCAAATTAGGCCTGAAAATAAGTATGCCAAATTTTACCGAGTTCAGATCGGTTCAGATTTGGATATAGCTGCACAAAACATCTAATATTTGTCCAAATGGGATGGAATTTGGCACTTACGACCGAAGCTAGTATATCAAATTTGGTGAAGATCGGTTCAGATATAGCTATAGCTCCCATATATACTGCTCATCCGATTTGTTATATATGTTACCCACAGCCGTAATATGCACTCCGTAACAACGGTATTCTGGGAATATATCAAATACAGCTCAGAAATATCTTCGCCAAATTTTATTGAAATCGGTTCCGGTTTGGATATAGCTCCCATATATATTTTTATCCGGTTTCAAATTAATTGTGCACCAAATGGGCAATACAAGTCCGAATTTAAAAGACACAAATGCTTCGGCATATATAGTCCTTTAATAATTATAATTGCAGCGTGTATGTTGAATCCTTCCATTAAAACGTTTAATTGTTATGCGGAGCTCTACTAAATTAGCAAAGTGGTGTAGGGTATCATAAAGTCGGCCCCGCCCGACTTTAAGACTTTCTTCTATGTTTAAAATCGCTAAGATCGACTATTTCATTGCAAAACATTTTAAAATAAAGGAAAATTTTTCAATGGAATCTAACTTCAAAATGATAGCCCATTCTATTGGCTAAATTCGTAAGAACCTTTAAACATTTCCTGTAACAAATCCGTGAACAAGATCAAATTTTTTTTTTTTTCAATTTTATGTAATGTTAAATTTTTTCAATTTGACTTATCATATTGAATTCCACTTTTTTTGTGAACAAAATAAAGTATTATTTAACCATCTATACATATAAAGGAAATTTATGTTAGTTACTACGCTTATAACTCAAATACTTTTGGCCTGATTTTGACAATTTACACCATTACGAAATGGTCTCTTGACAAAAAAGAATAACATCTAAAAATTTGCAATTTAATTTTTTTTTTATTTTTTATAATTTTAAATATCTTATGAATTTTTTTTAATTTGACATGCCTTATTTAAGTTAACATTTTCTTCTTGTTTGAATTCTGAATGTAAGCTAAAGAAAACGGCTAATCTCGTTTTACGATGTTAAATTGTGATCCGATCCGTTGGACTATTGTGTCTGGATTTTTTTCTGGAAAACAATACACATTTACATCTTATAAACATTTACATCTTTCTCCACTTGTTATGCTTTTGTTCAACCTGAATGAAGTAGTAGAAAGATGTAAATGTTTATAATTGCGGTTGTAAGATTTAGAAGACTTTCCAACCGAATTTTAGTTTTATTTAATTACTTGGTTCCTCTTCTATTGAGCTTACGATCTCGTCACTTGGGTAATTTTTTTTTTGTGATAGAAGTTATTTTTTAAATAACTTGTGGGGAGAATATCCCAGACAAAAAACAAGGGAACTGATGAGGATTGGTGGCTCTTTCCGAAACCTAGGTATTCCCTGCCTTACCCCCTGGTAAACATTATCATCGTTCTCCACTAATAAACAAACGTTGTTTTATAAAAACAACAATAAAGGGATAAAGCATGACCATTTTGCAACAACAAAATACTACGGTATCCCGAACAAACAAGCCAACACTGTAATATAAAAAAGTAAAAATTATGGCGTTTGACTTTGTTGCAGTTTCTTCATCTCACCCTGTATATATTTCCATTGATGCTAATTTCTAACTTTTTTAAAAATTACTTACCACAACTCGTATTATAGTCCGGTAGATCAAATGTTATGTCTGAATAGGCGCAGGGCTTAGCTCGAGGTTTGCATGGCCAATCCAAGCCTATTTTACCGGGATCCCGTACCCTAATTTTTAAACTAGCTGTTGAAACAGAGGATATAATAGCTGGATCCACAAGGCTGTATATGCGACCGCTATTCATTTCGTTAATAACATTCATCATAGGTATAAATGCATTTTCTCTCCAGTAGTTTATACTCGTGCACTAGAAAGTAAATTGAATATATGCATCAATATAAAATGATGATTATCCAATGTATATTACTAGTTGTAGCACATCCCGTGAAGGATGACCAACTGCCAATTTCAGATTTTTTTCGCATGAAGACAGCAAAAATCGGCGAGGTATAAATCGATCTCCATAGGTCAACGGAACATGCTTGTCGGGGGGTACATTGTTCTGAAAGTTTAAAATCAATAATCAAATTTTAACACAAGTATTTCTAAACGGTTGCAATCTTCAGAGAAACATGGAAACGTAATAACATACCGTTTTATGAATTTATTAACACTAGATATAGATCCAGTACTTTACCAAGTTCACTTAAAGTTGCCTAAAATAGATTAAATATGACCACTTTATCAGATTGAGATGAAATTTTCCACCCAATATTTGTGTGGCCCAATGACGTACCCTATTGGTGATAATCGGTTCAAATTTAGATATAACTTTAGGTTCAAATTTAGTTATACCTCCCATATATATCTTCGTCCGATTTCGGGTTGATTGTGCACTAAATGGCTAATATCAGTCCAAATGACCTGAATTTTGCCACATCCGACCGAATTCAGACTCAAAGCAAGTACATCAAATTTAGTAAAAATCGGTACAGATATAGATGTACCCTCCCACACATATGGACGTCAGATACTGCTCGAAAATACTCCTGTCGGTTCAGATATATATCCCTATCCGATATAATGTGTATTGTGCACCAAAAACACTGAACTTTGGCAATTACGACAGAATTTATCTTAGAAACAGTACTTCAAATTTCGTGTAAATCGGTTAAAATATAGCTATAGCTCCTATATGCAGGGTTAGATAAAAACAAGTAAAAAAGCAGTAAGTTCGGCCGGGCCGAACCTACATAGACATTGTTTTTTCATAAGCCATTACCATATTCAAATTCGAAACTTGAAATAACCGTGAATAATGTAGCTAAGTTCATCAAAATACCGTATATAGGGAGGTACCGTTATATCGGAGCTATACGAAGAACTGGACCTGCGTAGATAATTTTCTGTCACATGCTGTAGCTTCTATTTCTTACTTCAAATTCCCATTACGAACTCTAATTGCGTAATTTGAAACTACAACGGTGAAAAATGACGCTAAAGTCATCAAAATACCGAATATTGGGAGGTATCGTTATATGGGGGCTATACGAAGACGTGGACCTGCACACACAATTTTCTGTCTTAGGCTGTAGTATTCATTTCAAACTTCAAATGCCAAATTTGAAACAATTCCGGTTAATAATTTCGCTAAAATCATCAAAATACCGAATATCTGGAGGTACCGTTATATGGGGGCTATATGAAGACGTGGACCTGCACAGACAATTTTCTGTATTAAGCTGTAGTATCCTTTTCGAACTTCAAATACCAAATTTGAAACAATTCCGGTGAATAATATCGCTAAAATCATCAAAATACCGAATATCGGGAGGTACCGTTATATAGGGGCTATACGTAGACGTGGACCTACATTTACGAACTTAACCTGCCTACTGGAACAATAAACATGTGTGCAAAATTGTAGCCTTCTATCTCTATTCGTTCGAAAGATAGCGTGATTACAACAGACAGACGGACATCGCTAACTCGACTTAGATTTTTACGCTGATCAAGAATATATATACTTTGTTGGGTCTGACATGAGTATTTCGATGAGTTACAAATGGAATGACAAAATAAATATACCCTCCATAGTATGGTGGAGGGTATAATAAATAAAATACGACAATTACCGCTTTGTTATCTTAAAACACTGTTTGGCAAATAACTTGGAATATATCAGTGTTTGGAAAAGTGCCCTTGTGCTACACATATAAAAATGAACAATGGTAGGAATGTCCGAAAAAGTTTTTACTACAAATAATCCCAATAACGTGTAGATAAAGAATTTATTAAAAATGGAAGCCTTCTCCGTTTATTTTCTGGGAAGTCACACACATAAGTTTAATATTCAACGAGTAAAAAGCAGTAATTTCGGCGCCGAGCTTTGAATACCCTCCACCATTTGGAACGAATTAGAAAAAAATAAAATCCATTGAAAATCCATTGGAATATATAGCTAAAATCATCAAAATACCGATTAACGGGGGTACCGTTATATGGGGGCTATACGATATCGTTAACCCCCCTCTATGTCAGGGGGTAAAGTGCTCACAAAGAACCCCTTGTGTGCAATTTCGGATAATTCCGTTAAAAAATGTGGCTAAAATCATCAAAATACCGAATATAGGGGAGTACCGTTATATGGGGTTATACAATATTGTGGACCTATATAGACAATTCCGTTTCAGGGGTAAAGTGCTCACAAAGAACTCCGTGTGTGGATTTTCAGACAATACGATTGGAAAATGTGGCTAAAATCATCAAAATACCAAATATCGCGGGGTACCGTTATATGGGGGCTATACGATATCATTAACCTATACAGAGAATTCTCTGTCGGGGGGTAAAGTGCTCACAAAGAACCCCTTGTGTACAAAGAACCCCTTGTGACCATCCCGTTGAAAAATATGGCATGAAAACATCATCAGACAATTCCGATAAAAAATGTGGGTAAAATCATAAAAATATCGAATATCGGGGGGTACCGTTATATGGGGGATATACGATATCGTGGACGTGTATAGACAATTCTCTCACAGGGGGTGAAGTACTCACAAGGAACTACTTGTGTGGATTTTAAGACAATTCCATTGAAAAATGTGGATAGAATCATCAAAATACCAAATATCGGGGGTACCGTTATATGGGGGCTATACGATATCATGGACCTATAAAGATAATTCTCTGCCGAGGTATAAAGTACCCACAACGAACTCCTTGTGTGGATTTTCAGAAAATTCCCTTGAAAAATGTGGCTAGAATCATCAAAATGCGAAATAACGGGGGGGAGGGGTACCGTTATATGGGGGCTATACGATATCGTGGACCTATGTAGATAATTCTCTGCCGAGGTATAAAGTACCCACAAGGAACTCCTTGTGTGGATTTTCAGACAATTCCGTTGAAAAATGTGGCTAAAATCATCAAAATGACGAATACCGGGGGGGTACCTTTATATGGGGGCTATACGATATCGTGGACCGATATACCCCATCTTCGAACTTGACCTGCCTGCAGACAAAAGAGAGATCTGTGCAAAACGGACAGACGGACAAACAGGGCTAAATCGTCTTAGAATTTTACGCTGATCAAGAATATATATACTTAGTTGGGTCTAAAATGATTATTTCGATGATTTACAAACGGAGGGAGGGTATAAAAATTATGGCGTTTGACTTCGTTGCATTTTTATACCCTCCACCGAAAAAAGTAAAAATCGATCTCCATAGGTCAACGGAACATGCTTGTCGGGGGTACATTGTTCTGAAAGTTTAAAATCAATAATCAAATTTTAACACAAGTATTTCTAAACGGTTGCAATCTTCAGAGAAACATGGAAACGTAATAACATACCGTTTTATGAATTTATTAACACTAGATATAGATCCAGTACTTTACCAAGTTCACTTAAAGTTGCCTAAAATAGATTAAATATGACCACTTTATCCGATTGAGATGAAATTTTCCACCCAATATTTGTGTGGCCCAATGACGTACCCTATTGGTGATAATTGGTTCAAATTTAGATATAACTTTAGGTTCAAATTTAGTTATACCTCCCATATATATCTTCGTCCGATTTCGGGTTGATTGTGCACTAAATGGCTAATATCAGTCCAAATGACCTGAATTTTGCCACATCCGACCGAATTCAGACTCAAAGCAAGTACATCAAATTTAGTAAAAATCGGTACAGATATAGATGTACCCTCCCACACATATGGACGTCAGATACTGCTCGAAAATACTCCTGTCAAATTTATCGAGATCGGTTCAGATATATATCCCTATCCGATATAATGTGTATTGTGCACCAAAAGGACTGAATTTTGGCAATTACGACAGAATTCATCTTAGAAACAGTACTTCAAATTTCGTGTAAATCGGTTAAAATATAGCTATAGCTCCTATATGCAGGGTTAGATAAAAACAAGTAAAAAAGCAGTAAGTTCGGCCGGGCCGAACTTACATAGACATTGTTTTTTCATGAGCCATTGCCATATTCAAATTCGAAACTTGAAATAAGCAGTGAATAATGTAGCTAAATTCATCAAAATACCGTATATAGGGAGGTACCGTTATATCGGAGCTATACGAAGAACTGGACCTGAGTAGATAATTTTCTGTCACATGCTGTAGCTTCTATTTCTTACTTCAAATTCCCATTACGAACTCTAATTGCGTAATTTGAAACTACAACGTTGAATAATGACGCTAAAGTCATCAAAATACCGAATATCTGGAGGTACCGCTATATGGGGGCTATATGAAGACGTGGACCTGCACAGACAATTTTCTGTATTAAGCTGTAGTATCCTTTTCGAACTTCAAATGCCAAATTTGAAACAATTCCGGTTAATAATTTCGCTAAAATCATCAAAATACCGAATATCTGGAGGTACCGTTATATGGGGGCTATATGAAGACGTGGACCTGCACAGACAATTTTCTGTATTAAGCTGTAGTATCCTTTTCGAACTTCAAATACCAAATTTGAAACAATTCCGGTGAATAATATCGCTAAAATCATCAAAATACCGAATATCGGGAGGTACCGTTATATAGGGGCTATACGAAGACGTGGACCTACATTTACGAACTTAACCTGCCTACTGGAACAATAAACATGTGTGCAAAATTGTAGCCTTCTATCTCTATTCGTTCGAAAGATAGCGTGATTACAACAGACAGACGGACATCGCTAACTCGACTTAGATTTTTACGCTGATCAAGAATATATATACTTTGTTGGGTCTGACATGAGTATTTCGATGAGTTACAAATGGAATGACAAAATAAATATACCCTCCATAGTATGGTGGAGGGTATAATAAATAAAATACGACAATTACCGTTTTGTTATCTTAAAACACTTTTTGGCAAATAACTTGGAATATATCAGTGTTTGGAAAAGTGCCCTTGTGCTACACATATAAAAATGAACAATGGTAGGAATGTCCGAAAAAGCTTTTAATACAAATAATACCAATAACGTGTAGATAACGAATTTATTAAAAATGGAAGCCTTCTCCGTTTATTTTCTGGGAAGTCACACACATAAGTTTAATATTCAACAAGTAAAAAAGCAGTAATTTCGGCGCCGAGCTTTGAATACCCTCCACCATTTGGAACGAATTAGAAAAAAAATAAAATCCATTGAAAATCCATTGGAATATATAGCTAAAATCATCAAAATACCGATTAACGGGGGTACCGTTATATGGGGGCTATACGATATCGCTAACCCCCCTCTATGTCAGGGGGTAAAGTGCTCACAAAGAACCCCTTGTGTGCAATTTCAGATAATTCCGTTAAAAAATGTGGCTAAAATCATCAAAATAACGAATATAGGGGAGTACCGTTATATGGGGTTATACAATATTGTGGACCTATATATAGACAATTCCGTTTCAGGGGTAATGTGTTCACAAAGAACTCCGTGTGTGTATTTTCAGACAATACGATTGGAAAATGTGGCTAAAATTATCAAAATACCAAATATCGCGGGGTAACGTTATATGGGGGCTATACGATATCATTAACCTATACAGAGAATTCTCTGTCGGGGGGTAAAGTGCTCACAAAGAACCCCTTGTGTACAAAGAACCCCTTGTGACCATCCCGTTGAAAAATATGGCATAAAAACATCATCAGACAATTCCGATAAAAAATGTGGGTAAAATCATAAAAATATCGAATATCGGGGGGTACCGTTATATGGGGGATATACGATATCGTGGACGTGTATAGACAATTCTCTCACAGGGGGTGAAGTACTCACAAGGAACTACTTGTGTGGATTTTAAGACAATTCCATTGAAAAGTGTAGCTAACATCATAAAAATACCGTATATCGGGGGGTACAGTTATATGGGGGATATACGATATCGTGGACCTATATAGAGAATTATTTTTGAGGGGGTAAAATGCCCACAAGGGACTCCTTTTGTGGAATTTCAGACAATTCCATTGAAAAATGTGGATAGAATCATCAAAATACCAAATATCGGGGGTACCGTTATATGGGGGCTATACGATATCGTGGACCTATAAAGATAATTCTCCGAACGAACTCCTTGTGTGGATTTTCAGAAAATTCCCTTGAAAAATGTGGCTAGAATCATCAAAATGCGGAATAACGGGGGGGAGGGGTACCGTTATATGGGGGCTATACGATATCGTGGACCTATATAGATAATTCTCTGCCGAGGTATAAAGTGCCCACAAGGAACTCCTTGTGTGGATTTTCAGACAATTCCGTTGAAAAATGTGGCTAAAATCATCAAAATGACGAATACCGGGGGGTACCGTTATATGGGGGCTATACGATATCGTGGACCGATATACCCCATCTTCGAACTTGACCTGCCTGCAGACAAAAGAGAGATCTGTGCAAAACGGACAGAGGGACAAACAGGGCTAAATCGTCTTAGAATTTTACGCTGATCAAGAATATATATACTTTGTTGGGTCTAAAATGATTATTTCGATGAGTTACAAACGGAGGGAGGGTATAAAAATTATGGCGTTTGACTTCGTTGCATTTTTATACCCTCCACCAAAAAAAGTAAAAATCGATCTCCATAGGTCAACGGAACATGCTTGTCAGGGGGTACATTGTTCTGAAAGTTTAAAATCAATAATCAAATTTTAACACAAGTATTTCTAAACGGTTGCAATCTTCAGAGAAACATGGAAACGTAATAACATACCGTTTTATGAATTTATTAACACTAGATATAGATCCAGTACTTTACCAAGTTCACTTAAAGTTGCCTAAAATAGATTAAATATGACCACTTTATCCGATTGAGATGAAATTTTCCACCCAATATTTGTGTGGCCCAATGACGTACCCTATTGGTGATAATTGGTTCAAATTTAGATATAACTTTAGGTTCAAATTTAGTTATACCTCCCATATATATCTTCGTCCGATTTCGGGTTGATTGTGCACTAAATGGCTAATATCAGTCCAAATGACCTGCATTTTGCCACATCCGACCGAATTCAGACTCAAAGCAAGTACATCAAATTTAGTAAAAATCGGTACAGATATAGATGTACCCTCCCACACATATGGACGTCAGATACTGCTCGAAAATACTCCTATCAAATTTATCAAGATCGGTTCAGATATATATCCCTATCCTATATAATGTGTATTGTGCACCAAAAGGACTGAATTTTGGCAATTACGACAGAATTCATCTTAGAAACAGTACTTCAAATTTCGTGTAAATCGGTTAAAATATAGCTATAGCTCCTATATGCAGGGTGTAATGGTCGTTTTTTCTTTTTTTCAGAAATCTTTATACACATCTCTGATTTTGTTTTCGTATTTTTGGTTCGTTTCAACACACAAAATTATGCAAACTTATTATTCTTATACAATAATATGTTTTCCAAAATTTAAATCTGCTTTGAACTATAACGCTTTGACCCTTTATAGTTTGAAAATCACTGTGGTGCTTTGCAGCTGACCCCGACGATAACCATTTGTCAACAAATGCATTATTGCAGTTTTTAATCATATGATAACAATGATTACTTTAATCACATTCAACTAAATTAGACATTTCGTCTTTGATGAACGTGATTTTAAACTTCCTTTCCTGTCTAAAAACCAAAGAGTGAACATCCATTCCAGTACAAGTATTAAAGCCACTAAATAAGAAAAGTGAAGTCAAAATTATCTTTAACATCCAAGTGATTTGGCATATTTATATGTGCAGCAAAATTTTCGATTCCTTGCATAACAATCTTTTCCAATTATATTTTGGAGATCTGCAATCACATTTTGTTCATACAACATTGTCCACGAACAGGGATTCTGGGGAATGGTAAACGTGATACAAGCGTTTAACCATAATCCATCCCAGTTCTGCAAAAGTTGGTGAACATTTATTGCCACTACCTAAATATCAGATTTTCCACGAGCTTGTTGGCTTATGAGAGAAGTCGGAAGAAGAACCATTCCACATTTTTTACATTCTCACATACCGCTACTGAGTTTTGTTTTTTTCGAAAATTGCTCCTTCCAAACCTACGCCTTTGCTATTGGATAAATTAATCTGCACATAATCAGACGCTTAGTATGCAAATTTTATTACTTTATGACCTCTTGGCTTAGCAACCATTCTGTTAAATAATCTTTGTGCGTTGATGAGACCAACAACAACCATTGGGGACCATATCGATCAGCAGAACCAACATTGAACAAAGCAACCACCGCCACCACTGCATTAGGGATACCCCCAAAATTTATACTTAGCAACAACACCTTAGGCAGATCATCAAGCATCACACATTAGTCATAAATGTGGCGTCATCTAATACCGCTCTGCAGTACTCAAAAACCGGAATAATTCATTGCATGTGACTGAACTGTACCAGTCGTTTTACAGAGCAGTAAGAAAAAGACGAAATCATCAAGCGCTAAAACATCAGATTATTGTATCATTTCAAAAGCAGAGACAGAACTAAATCTTGAAATTTGGATATCAAAATTGAAGTAAACAGAATTCCATTGCTGGAGAAAGAATCTGTAATGTATTTTTGGAACAAAACCTAACGCAAAGCAAAAACCATCATATTTTTAAATTATTCATAATTTCTTTCGCCTAGCTTTACAATGCATAACATGTAAGTTAAATGCCAAAACAAATATCAGTAATTATCGCTAAGGCAAAAATCAAGAAATCAATATTTAATCTCATCAGACATCTGCAGAAAAGGGCCCTCTTCGTGCATCGATGGACAAATTGTGGTGAGTGAGTATTTTGTTATGATTCTTCATACAAAGAGTTTTGCCTTGCTAATAGTGATATTTTAACAACCACCATTTAATAAAAATCATCAGACAGAATACAAAATTGGGCTTAAGCAAAATGCAATATAAAAAAACACATTATTATTAATTATTAAGTTGAATCCATGGTATTCTCGTATAGGCTTATGTTCACCCTAAAGCGATATCCTACCAAAACGAATAGAATAAAAAGGTGATTTCTAATAATGATAATCATCTCAACAACCTTTTTTATGCCCAATTAAAGTTTAAACCAAGCTAAGTGAATAGATTTATTGTCAAAGTGTTCTGAATGATGATTATTACTAAATGGAAGACCTTAAAGACTTTAAAATTATATATAACCTAAGAAAATACCTGTAACAAAATTTCTAGATTATGAATTATCAAAGTGCATTTTAAAGGTAGCTAATAATCGTCTGACCAACATATTTTTTTTTTGCTTATTAACAAAGCAAGATTATTGGAATCAAAAAAATAAAAAATCTTAAAATTATACCGATGGTGAGAATTGCCACTTTATGTGTTTGTTAGAAGACGATTATTGGTTGTAATTGAACATAAGAAACACAAGTTAGAAATTTTCTAAAATTTCCATTTATATTTCTCAAGCTTTAATGCAAATATTGAAATAACTAAAACAAATAGCTTAAATCACTCATATTTAATGAAGATTAGACTTAGACTAGAATATAAAACTGCTCGGGATTACATTTAAATTTTTTTTCCTTTTAATCATTCCTAATAAAAATTTACATATATTGAAATTTTAATGAAAATGTTGTGGTACTAGATACATTTATGGATGTTTCATTTTCAAAAGGTAATGGTTTGGTGATAGTATAGATTAGTACTTTCGGTTTTTTTAAGGGGTTCTATAAAATACTTGACTAATAGAACCAATGGTAGGGAGGGTTGAGAAGTCAAGGTTTCTCGCAACATCTTGAGAACCAATTCTTCTGAGGGTTCGTTTTAAAGGATATCTTTTAGTAAACGTAAAAGGGGGTTTTTATTTTATTTTCAATTAGGCCATTTTGAGAATTTTGAATTAAACAAAAAACAGGAGTCTATAATAATTTTAGTATGTTGTACCAAAAGTAGTCGCTCAAGGGGAAAGGACACGAACCCCCCATCGACTGTTTGCTAGCCCAACAAATGGCTCCTGCGTCCTACTCTCCTTGAGGTATTCCTCTGAATTTTATGATATTTATCGATCTGTTAAAACAATAGAAAATGGTACGTTACATATTAGAAGATGGCGCCCAACGTGGGGCAAACAAAGAACTTAAACTGGTTTTGTTGTAGGTTCAAAAATGTGGACTTACATCAGAACCTAAATCATGTATTGGTACTCAAATTCCAGAACATAAGTTCTTGACTTGGATGTAACCGATTTTTGGAAAATAATTGCGTTTAAAGACGTTACATAATTATAATTCTTTTGCTCCTTCAATAGTGTAGAAAGTAGATTTCACAATGTTCGACATAACGTTCTTGATTAGCTAATGGGGACTAACTTAGAAGATGTATGTTTTGTTACCTCTCAGGAAATTAGACCCTTGATACCGATTTTCGAGAGTCTAACCGAATGGCTAAACGATTGATACACATTTTAATTGTTACCATTGTTAGATATTTGACGACGTTTTGTTATTGTACTTTTCAGATATACTTATTATATTTTAGAACTTCGTTATCAGTACTATTTAATCCTCAGGAAAATGGGGCTTTGCGAATGTCGAAGTCCTATCCGTCGGTTAACTAGGAGATATCAGGGACACAATAATATATCTCGACTGGTTTGGTCTTATATATAATAAATATACTTGTATGGTACATGTATCCATAGACCAGTTTGCATTCCAATATCCTTTATAACGAACCTTATTATCTATCACCTATTCCAGAACCTTATAAAATGAAACATCAACCATTTGAATAATAAGTCTTTTTTTTGACCCTCTATACAATATCAGGAATTAACCGATATTGCCAAATTGAAGCCGTGATACTCTGTTTTCTTTTAAAAATGTCGTTAGAACGATCACCACGGCCAAGGTCAATTTACAATAACCCGATTGGTGAGGCTTCAAATGCCGAACAAGGGAATAATGATAATGATTCATCGATCACCATCGATGTATTATTATGTTTCATCTGCAAGGAACTCTTGCCTGAAGGTCAAGAGTATTTGACTTTAAGACAGTGTTTACATACATTTCACAGGAAGTGTATTGAGGAACATTTATCTTCCAGTACGGAATGTCCTAGCTGTAAGGTACAATGTAAACTAAACCACAACACAAACCAGTTCATAGAAGAAACAATGGAAAAGGGCGCGGGGCTATGGCTAAACATTATAATACCCGTTATGCCGAAAAGAATCAACTCACCGAACAAGCTAATTTACTCGATTTTAGTCCGGATGTACAAGGAGCAGTGGGTATGACTCCTACTCCCCAAAATCGGACAAATGAACTGTCACAGGATAACTCTCGTCCTTTGCAACAACCAAGTCTTTATAGACCAGTAGACTATGGGGAAATCCAAAAAATGGTCGAAACCAGTTTATGTAGTCTACTAACAAGCCTCAAAATTTTACCCAATAATCAACCTGGATTTAATCATACTAATCTAAATCAGGTCCAGATCGATGAGTCTGCCAATTTGACTAGTAATTCCAATCGAAACAATAATTCCAATAGTAACAATTCACCAAGAGGAACTCAAGCATCCCACACTCAGACCCAATCTCACCTTTCAACCTCCACAAATCATTTTTCAGTCTCCAACTTACCTATACAGCCAGACAAGATAACCACCATAATACAAAATTGGCATCTTAAGTTTGATGGCTCTCCAACTGGGCTAACAGTTGATGAATTTTTGTATAGAGTAACGACTTTAACCGAAGACAATTTCAATGGTGATTTCTCACTTATTTGTAGAAATTTAAATATTTTGCTGTCCGGTAAGGCCCGTGAATGGTACTGGCGGTACCGGAAAAATGCCACTCGTATCATTTGGGAAGAATTCTGCGATGCTATTAAGTTTCAGTATCGTGATTTCAAGACATCATTTGACATTCGGGAGGAGATAAGAAACAGAAAACAAAGGAATGGTGAGTCCTTTGATTCCTTTTTTGAAGCAGTGACTGCAATTCATGATCGTCTTCCCACACAAATGCCTGAGTTAGAATTGATCGAGATTTTGACACGTAACCTCCGTCCAGAAATCCGTCAAGAGCTACTTTACATCCCCATAAATTCTCTGGCACATCTTAGGAAGCTAGTTCATATGAGAGAGAACTTCCTAAATGACGATTACGTGCGAAAACAACTTTCAAATAGACCCGTTAATGTAAATCCTATAAAAAGGCAAGTATCGGAAATATCCGATTATCCTGTAGAATCTGAGGAGGAAACTTCCAACTCAATAAATGCAATTCAAAATTTGTCTCATGAATGTAGATGTTGGAATTGCGATGAAAAAGGACATCTTTGGGAAAATTGCTTAAATGAACGTAAGATTTTTTGTTATGGCTGTGGAGCCAAAGATACCTATCAACCGAATTGTACTACATGTTCAGAGGCAAAATTGAAGTTCCAAAGGAATTTTCGACAGGGAACTCTTCCCAAGAAGAATCCTTAGCTGGTAAAGACCAAGAAAACAATTCAGAAAAATCTCAGAAAGATAATTCGAAGTCAATAAAAATCTTGCCCCAACCAGACCAAACTAATTCTATTTCAAATAACACTAATTTCACTCATAAAATCCCTCTAGACGTTCCGTCCAATTCATTTAATGATACTAAATTGGAACACACTGCTTTGCGAGCCTTTTTTCCAAAATTGCCGTATCATAAACGGTATGAAATATACATGAAAAGGAGAAATGCTATATTTAGTGAACCTGAAATTGCACTAGTTTCCATTAAGAAACCTAAACGTTCAACTTTACGTTATAGGAAATATTTCCACCTCAAGAAAATGGCCAGAAAATTGCTAATTTCCGCCATAATATCAAATCCGACAGATAAAAGATTATACGCTCAAGTTTCATTCCTTGAATTTTGTGAATATGGATTGTTAGACACAGGGGCTAACATTAGCTGTATTGGAGCTGAATTGGCCAATCATCCCTTCCATCGTTATGCCAATTTCGTAAAGTGTAAGTCAATGGTTAGAACGGCAGATGGAAAAAGCCAAGAAGTTAAAGGGTGGATCGAAGTTGATATATCCTTTAAAGGTCAAACTAAATCCATCAAGTTGTTTATAATTCCAAATATATCCTGTAGGCTTATCCTGGGTATAGACTTTTGGAAGTCCTTTGACCTAGTGCCGAACATAATAGGCTCCATTGACGTTTTCCAGACCCCTTCAAACCCTGTCGTACCATTAGTATTTCCGGAATCCAAAAATGATGTAAAACTTGACTCTGCAACTAATGACCACTATTATCCTTTAACCTCGGATCAGAGGTCAAAACTCGACGTTGTCATTTCTATGTTTCCAAATTTTGAGAAACAAGGTCTTGGCTGGACAAATCTGATACGACATAAAATAAATATAGGTCAAACAACGCCTATAAAACAAAGATTTTACCCCGTTTCTCCCGCCGTGGAGAAGATCATATATAAAGAAGTTGATCGAATGTTAGATTTGGGGGTAATTGAAGAGTCCAATTCTCCATGGAGCTCGCCCATGAGGTTAGTCTTAAAGCCAGGGAAAGTTCGTCTATGCTTGGATGCGAGGAAGGTAAATGCGGTAACGCAGAAGGATGCCTACCCCCTCCCCAACATAGACGGAATTTTTGCTAGGTTGCCGAAAGCTCACCTGATGTCGAAAATAGATCTTAAAGATGCCTATTGGCAGATCGCCTTAGAGGAGGCATCGAAAGCTTATACAGCTTTCACCATTCCCGGACGTCCTCTTTACCAGTTTGTGGTGATGCCTTTTGGACTAACTACGGCTCCCCAAACCATGTGTCGGTTAATGGACCAATTAATTCCCCCGGATTTGAAGAATTGCGTCTTTGGATACTTAGACGACTTAATTATAGTCTCTGAGGATTTCCCAAGCCATTTAGATGTGCTAATGCGAATTGCATCGCAGTTTCGAAGAGCCAATTTAACCATAAACATTGCTAAAAGCAAGTTCTGTGTTGAGCAGGTTAAATATCTTGGTTATGTCATCGGTAACTGTGGCATTTCCACCGACCCTGATAAAGTAACCGCAATTTTGAACTGGCCTGTGCCTAAAAATCTTAAGCAGGTGAGAGGGTTTTTAGGATTAGCAGGATGGTATCGACGTTTTGTCGAGAACTTTTCCACTGTAGTCGCCCCGATCTCAGATCTGGTGTCTCAGAAGAAAAAGTTCTGTTGGACCCCCGAGGCTCAGGAGACATTTGAGACAGTGAAAAGGCTTTTGACAACGGCACCCGTCCTAGCTAATCCCGATTTTAGTAGGAAATTCTATGTGAACTGTGACGCAAGTAATTACGGTATTGGCGCGGTTCTTGTTCAATTAGACGACGAAGGAAACGAGAGGCCAATCGCCTACATGAGCCGGAAACTCAACACTGCCCAACGTAATTACAGCGTCACAGAGCGCGAATGTCTTGCTGCAATCGAAGCCATCCATAAGTTTCGGTGTTACATCGAAATGCAGGAATTTGAGGTTATAACGGACCATTCTAGCTTGGTTTGGCTCTTAAAACAGCCAGACTTAAGTGGGCGACTGGCTAGGTGGGTCCTTAAACTCCAATCCTACAATTTCTGTATAAGTCATAGGAAGGGCAAGGATAATGTTGTACCCGATGCCTTATCGCGCATACCAGAACCTGATATATCCTCTATAGAGCTATCTGAACCGGAGGTAGATCTCACATCTCCTCATTTTACCGATCTCGACTACCAAGACTTGAAAAATAAGGTATTGTCAAACCAGCCCAAATACCCCGATATTAAAGTGGTAGATAACTATATATACATTCGGACAGACCACTATCAGGGAGAAGAAGAACAAGAGAACCAGTGTTGGAAGCTTTGGATTCCATTTAAGTTGCGCCGCGACGTTCTATCTAGAGCCCATGATTCCCCCATTTGTGCCCACGGGGGGATGGCAAAAACACTTCAATTACTGCGAAGAAACTTCTTTTGGCCAGGCATGGTGAAAGACGTTCGCGAGTACGTCAAAAATTGCGAAACTTGTAAAACCACGAAGGCACCGAATTTCACTATGAAACCCCCTATGGGTAACCAAATTGTCTGATGTCGGCCATTCGAACGGCTATACATAGACTTTTTGGGTCCCTACCCTAGGAGTAGCTCAGGCTTCATCGGTCTGTTCATTGTCCTGGACCACTTTAGTAAGTTTCATTGGTTGTGCAAATTAAGATCCTTCAAAACCAAGACCATAGTCGACTTCTTAGAAACCCAGATTTTCCACATGTATGGAGTTCCTGAAAGCATCGTGAGCGATAATGGAACTCAATTCCGGGCAAACGATTTTAATGCTTTTTTGACCAGGTATGGAGTCAAGCATGTATATACAGCATTATATTCACCCCAGAGTAATGCCTCGGAAAGGGTGAATCGTTCCCTTATAGCTGGCATACGAGCCTATATAAAGAAAGATCATCAAAACTGGGATGTTCACATTAGTGCTATTAGTTGTGCTCTAAGAAATTCGCATCATGAGACCATTCGTACCTCTCCATACCATGCCTTATATGGAATAGACATGATTACACATGCCTCAACATACCAGCTACTATGAAACTTGCAATGTCTTAATGAACCCCGTCTTCATTTAGCAAGATATGATATGTTGGAATTAAAGCAGCTAGATATAAGGAAATTCATAAAAGATGCACACGAACGAAATACTCGCCAATATAACTTGAGGTCTAAACCACAAAGTTTTCAAATAGGCCAGGAAGTATATCGTCGCTACTTTGCTCAAAGTTCGGCTGAAAAAAAATTTAATGATTAATTAGAGGATTTACAAGGTAAACTTGATGGAACATATCACGCCAAGGACATTCGTCCCTAACCCTACAAAACCACTCCCTTTTTCCTGATAATTCTTCGTTCCAATGGCACAGAATTATCCGGTTTTGTAATGGTCGTTTTTTTCTTTTTTTCAGAAATCTTTATACACATCTCTGATTTTTTTTCGTATTTTTGGTTCGTTTCAACACACAAAATTATGCAAACTTATTATTCTTATACAATAATATGTTTTCCAAAATTTTAATCTGCTTTGAACTATAACGTTTTGACCCTTTGTAGTTTGAAAATCACTGTGGTGCTTTGCAGCTGACCCCGACGATAACCATTTGTCAACAAATGCATTATTGCAGTTTTTAATCATATGATAACAATGATTACTTTAATCACATTCAACTAAATTAGACATTTCGTCTTTGATGAACGTGATTTTAAACTTCCTTTCCTGTCTAAAAACCAAAGAGTGAACATCCATTCCAGTACAAGTATTAAAGCCACTAAATAAGAAAAGTGAAGTCAAAATTATCTTTAACATCCAAGTGATTTGGCATATTTATATGTGCAGCAAAATTTTCGATTCCTTGCATAACAATCTTTTCCAATTATATTTTGGAGATCTGCAATCACATTTTGTTCATACAACATTGTCCACGAACAGGGATTCTGGGGAATGGTAAACGTGATACAAGCGTTTAACCATAATCCATCCCAGTTCTGCAAAAGTTGGTGAACATTTATTGCCACTACCTAAATATCAGATTTTCCACGAGCTTGTTGGCTTATGAGAGAAGTCGGAAGAAGAACCATTCCACATTTTTTACATTCTCACATACCGCTACTGAGTTTTGTTTTTTTCGAAAATTGCTCCTTCCAAACCTACGCCTTTGCTATTGGATAAATTAATCTGCACATAATCAGACGCTTGGTATGCAAATTTTATTACTTTATGACCTCTTGGCTTAGCAACCATTCTGTTAAATAATCTTTGTGCGTTGATGAGACCAACAACATCCATTGGGGACCATATCGATCAGCAGAACCAACATTGAACAAAGCAACCACCGCCACCACTGCATTAGGGATACCCCCAAAATTTATACTTAGCAACAACACCTTAGGCAGATCATCAAGCATCACACATTAGTCATAAATGTGGCGTCATCTAATACCGCTCTGCAGTACTCAAAAACCGGAATAATTCATTGCATGTGACTGAACTGTACCAGTCGTTTTACAGAGCAGTAAGAAAAAGACGAAATCATCAAGCGCTAAAACATCAGATTATTGTATCATTTCAAAAGCAGAGACAGAACTAAATCTTGAAATTTGGATATCAAAATTGAAGTAAACAGAATTCCATTGCTGGAGAAAGAATCTGTAATGTATTTTTGGAACAAAACCTAACGCAAAGCAAAAACCATCATATTTTTAAATTATTCATAATTTCTTTCGCCTAGCTTTACAATGCATAACATGTAAGTTAAATGCCAAAACAAATATCAGTAATTATCGCTAAGGCAAAAATCAAGAAATCAATATTTAATCTCATCAGACATCTGCAGAAAAGGGCCCTCTTCGTGCATCGATGGACAAATTGTGGTGAGTGAGTATTTTGTTATGATTCTTCATACAAAGAGTTTTGCCTTGCTAATAGTGATATTTTAACAACCACCATTTAATAAAAATCATCAGACAGAATACAAAATTGGGCTTAAGCAAAATGCAATATAAAAAAACACATTATTATTAATTATTAAGTTGAATCCATGGTATTCTCGTATAGGCTTATGTTCACCCTAAAGCGATATCCTACCAAAACGAATAGAATAAAAAGGTGATTTCTAATAATGATAATCATCTCAACAACCTTTTTTATGCCCAATTAAAGTTTAAACCAAGCTAAGTGAATAGATTTATTGTCAAAGTGTTCTGAATGATGATTATTACTAAATGGAAGACCTTAAAGACTTTGAAATTATATATAACCTAAGAAAATACCTGTAACAAAATTTCTAGATTATGAATTATCAAAGTGCATTTTAAAGGTAGCTAATAATCGTCTGACCAACATATTTTTTTTTGCTTATTAACAAAGCAAGATTATTGGAATCAAAAAAATAAAAAATCTTAAAATTATACCGATGGTGAGAATTGCCACTTTATGTGTTTGTTAGAAGACGATTATTGGTTGTAATTGAACATAAGAAACACAAGTTAGAAATTTTCTAAAATTTCCATTTATATTTCTCAAGCTTTAATGCTACAAATATTGAAATAACTAAAACAAATAGCTTAAATCACTCATATTTAATGAAGATTAGACTTAGACTAGAATATAAAACTGCTCGGGATTACATTTAAATTTTTTTTCCTTTTAATCATTCCTAATAAAAATTTACATATATTGAAATTTTAATGAAAATGTTGTGGTACTAGATACATTTATGGATGTTTCATTTTCAAAAGGTAATGGTTTGGTGATAGTATAGATTAGTACTTTCGGTTTTTTTAAGGGGTTCTATAAAATACTTGACTAATAGAACCAATGGTAGGGAGGGTTGAGAAGTCAAGGTTTCTCGCAACATCTTGGGAACCAATTCTTCTGAGGGTTCGTTTTAAAGGATATCTTTTAGTAAAAGTAAAAGGGGGTTTTTATTTTATTTTCAATTAGGCCATTTTGAGAATTTTGAATTAAACAAAAAACAGGAGTCTATAATAATTTTAGTATGTTGTACCAAAAGTAGTCGCTCAAGGGGAAAGGACACGAACCCCCCATCGACTGTTTGCTAGCCCAACAAATGGCTCCTGCGTCCTACTCTCCTTGAGGTATTCCTCTGAATTTTATGATATTTATCGATCTGTTAAAACAATAGAAAATGGTACGTTACATATTAGAAGATGGCGCCCAACGTGGGGCAAACAAAGAACTTAAACTGGTTTTGTTGTAGGTTCAAAAATCTGGACTAACATCAGAACCTAAATCATGTATTGGTACTCAAATTCCAGAACATAAGTTCTTGACTTGGATGTAACCGATTTTTGGAAAATAATTGCGTTTAAAGACGTTATATAATTATAATTCTTTTGCTCCTTCAATAGTGTAGAAAGTAGATTTCACAATGTTCGACATAACGTTCTTGATTAGCTAATGGGGACTAACTTAGAAGATGTATGTTTTGTTACCTTTCAGGAAGTTAGACCCTTGATACCCATTTTCGAGAGTCTAACCGATTGGCTAAACGATTAATACAAATTTTAATTGTTACCATTGTTAGATATTTGACGACGTTTTGTTATTGTACTTTTCAGATATACTTATTGTATTTTAGAACTTCGTTATCAGTACTATTTAATCCTCAGGAAAATGGGGCTTTGCGAATGTCGAAGTCCTATCCGTCGGTTAACTAGGAGATATCAGGGACACAATAATATATCTCGACTGGTTTGGTCTTATATATAATAAATATACTTGTATGGTACATGTATCCATAGACCAGTTTGCATTCCAATATCCTTTATAACGAACCTTATTATCTATCATCTATTCCAGAACCTTATAAAATGAAACATCAACCATTTGAATAATAAGTCTTTTTTTTGACCCTCTATACAATATCAGGAATTAACCGATATTGCCAAATTGAATCCGTGATACTCTGTTTTCTTTTAAAAATGTCGTTAGAACGATCACCACGGCCAAGGTCAATTTACAATAACCCGATTGGTGAGGCTTCAAATGCCGAACAAGGGAATAATGATAATGATTCATCGATCACCATCGATGTATTATTATGTTTCATCTGCAAGGAACTCTTGCCTGAAGGTCAAGAGTATTTGACTTTAAGACAGTGTTTACATACATTTCACAGGAAGTGTATTGAGGAACATTTATCTTCCAGTACGGAATGTCCTAGCTGTAAGGTACAATGTAATTTAACGGATTTGAAAAAAAAAAAATTAATTCTCTGGGAACTAAACCACAACACAAACCAGTTCATAGAAGAAACAATGGAAAAGGGCGCGGGGCTATGGCTAAACATTATAATACCCGTTATGCCGAAAAGAATCAACTCACCGAACAAGCTAATTTACTCGATTTTAGTCCGGATGTACAAGGAGCAGTGGGTATGACTCCTACTCCCCAAAATCGGACAAATGAACTGTCACAGGATAACTCTCGTCCTTTGCAACAACCAAGTCTTTATAGACCAGTAGACTATGGGGAAATCCAAAAAATGGTCGAAACCAGTTTATGTAGTCTACTAACAAGCCTCAAAATTTTACCCAATAATCAACCTGGATTTAATCATACTAATCTAAATCAGGTCCAGATCGATAAGTCTGCCAATTTGACTAGTAATTCCAATCGAAACAATAATTCCAATAGTAACAATTCACCAAGAGGAACTCAAGCATCCCACACTCAGACCCAATCTCACCTTTCAACCTCCACAAATCATTTTTCAGCCTCCAACTTACCTATACAGCCAGACAAGATAACCACCATAATTCAAAATTGGCATCTTAAGTTTGATGGCTCTCCAACTGGGCTAACAGTTGATGAATTTTTGTATAGAGTAACGACTTTAACCGAAGACAATTTCAATGGTGATTTCTCACTTATTTGTAGAAATTTAAATATTTTGCTGTCCGGTAAGGCCCGTGAATGGTACTGGCGGTACCGGAAAAATGCCACTCGTATCATTTGGGAAGAATTCTGCGATGCTATTAAGTTTCAGTATCGTGATTTCAAGACATCATTTGACATTCGGGAGGAGATAAGAAACAGAAAACAAAGGAATGGTGAGTCCTTTGATTCCTTTTTTGAAGCAGTGACTGCAATTCATGATCGTCTTCCCACACAAATGCCTGAGTTAGAATTGATCGAGATTTTGACACGTAACCTCCATCCAGAAATCCGTCAAGAGCTACTTTACATCCCCATAAATTCTCTGGCACATCTTAGGAAGCTAGTTCATATGAGAGAGAACTTCCTAAATGACGATTACGTGCGAAAACAACTTTCAAATAGACCCGTTAATGTAAATCCTATAAAAAGGCAAGTATCGGAAATATCCGATTATCCTGTAGAATCTGAGGAGGAAACTTCCAACTCAATAAATGCAATTCAAAATTTGTCTCATGAATGTAGATGTTGGAATTGCGATGAAAAAGGACATCTTTGGGAAAATTGCTTAAATGAACGTAAGATTTTTTGTTATGGCTGTGGAGCCAAAGATACCTATCAACCGAATTGTACTACATGTTCAGAGGCAAAATTGAAGTTCCAAAGGAATTTTCGACAGGTTACAGAAAAATCTCAGAAAGATAATTCGAAGTCAATAAAAATCTTGCCCCAACCAGACCAAACTAATTCTATTTCAAATAACACTAATTTCACTCATAAAATCCCTCTAGACGTTCCGTCCAATTCATTTAATGATACTAAATTGGAACACACTGCTTTGCGAGCCCTTTTTCCAAAATTGCCGTATCATAAACGGTATGAAATATACATGAAAAGGAGAAATGCTATATTTAGTGAACCTGAAATTGCACTAGTTTCCATTAAGAAACCTAAACGTTCAACATTACGTTATAGGAAATATTTCCACCTCAAGAAAATGGCCAGAAAATTGCTAATTTCCGCCATAATATCAAATCCGACAGATAAAAGATTATACGCTCAAGTTTCATTCCTTGAATTTTGTGAATATGGATTGTTAGACACAGGGGCTAACATTAGCTGTATTGGAGCTGAATTGGCCAATCATCCCTTCCATCGTTATGCCAATTTCGTAAAGTGTAAGTCAATGGTTAGAACGGCAGATGGAAAAAGCCAAGAAGTTAAAGGGTGGATCGAAGTTGATATATCCTTTAAAGGTCAAACTAAATCCATCAAGTTGTTTATAATTCCAAATATATCCTGTAGGCTTATCCTGGGTATAGACTTTTGGAAGTCCTTTGACCTAGTGCCGAACATAATAGGCTCCATTGATGTTTTCCAGACCCCTTCAAACCCTGTCGTACCATTAGTATTTCCGGAATCCAAAAATGATGTAAAACTTGACTCTGCAACTAATGACCACTATTATCCTTTAACCTCGGATCAGAGGTCAAAACTCGACGTTGTCATTTCTATGTTTCCAAATTTTGAGAAACAAGGTCTTGGCTGGACAAATCTGATACGACATAAAATAAATATAGGTCAAACAACGCCTATAAAACAAAGATTTTACCCCGTTTCTCCCGCCGTGGAGAAGATCATATATAAAGAAGTTGATCGAATGTTAGATTTGGGGGTAATTGAAGAGTCCAATTCTCCATGGAGCTCGCCCATGAGGTTAGTCTTAAAGCCAGGGAAAGTTCGTCTATGCTTGGATGCGAGGAAGGTAAATGCGGTGACGCAGAAGGATGCCTACCCCCTCCCCAACATAGACGGAATTTTTGCTAGGTTGCCGAAAGCTCACCTGATGTCGAAAATAGATCTTAAAGATGCCTATTGGCAGATCGCCTTAGAGGAGGCATCGAAAGCTTATACAGCTTTCACCATTCCCGGACGTCCTCTTTACCAGTTTGTGGTGATGCCTTTTGGACTAACTACGGCTCCCCAAACCATGTGTCGGTTAATGGACCAATTAATTCCCCCGGATTTGAAGAATTGCGTCTTTGGATACTTAGACGACTTAATTATAGTCTCTGAGGATTTCCCAAGCCATTTAGATGTGCTAATGCGAATTGCATCGCAGTTTCGAAGAGCCAATTTAACCATAAACATTGCTAAAAGCAAGTTCTGTGTTGAGCAGGTTAAATATCTTGGTTATGTCATCGGTAACGGTGGCATTTCCACCGACCCTGATAAAGTAACCGCAATTTTGAACTAGCCTGTGCCTAAAAATCTTAAACAGGTGAGAGGGTTTTTAGGATTAGCAGGATGGTATCGACGTTTTGTCGAGAACTTTTCCACTGTAGTCGCCCCAATCTCAGATCTGGTGTCTCAGAAGAAAAAGTTCTGTTGGACCCCCGAGGCTCAGGAGGCATTTGAGACAGTGAAAAGGCTTTTCGGTGTTACATCGAAATGCAGGAATTTGAGGTTATAACGGACCATTCTAGCTTGGTTTGGCTCTTAAAACAGCCAGACTTAAGTGGGCGACTGGCTAGGTGGGTCCTTAAACTCCAATCCTACAATTTCTGTATAAGTCATAGGAAGGGCAAGGATAATGTTGTACCCGATGCCTTATCGCGCATACCAGAACCTGATATATCCTCTATAGAGCAATCTGAACCGGAGGTAGATCTCACATCTCCTCATTTTACCGATCTCGACTACCAAGACTTGAAAAATAAGGTATTGTCAAACCAGCCCAAATACCCCGATATTAAAGTGGTAGATAACTATATATACATTCGGACAGACCACTATCAGGGAGAAGAAGAACAAGAGAACCAGTGTTGGAAGCTTTGGATTCCATTTAAGTTGCGCCGCGACGTTCTATCTAGAGCCCATGATTCCCCCATTTGTGCCCACGGGGGGATGGCAAAAACACTTCAATTACTGCGAAGAAACTTCTTTTGGCCAGGCATGGTGAAAGACGTTCGCGAGTACGTCAAAAATTGCGAAACTTGTAAAACCACGAAGGCACCGAATTTCACTATGAAACCCCCTATGGGTAACCAAATTGTCTCATGTCGGCCATTCGAACGGCTATACATAGACTTTTTGGGTCCCTACCCTAGGAGTAGCTCAGGCTTCATCGGTCTGTTCATTGTCCTGGACCACTTTAGTAAGTTTCATTGGTTGTGCAAATTAAGATCCTTCAAAACCAAGACCATAGTCGACTTCTTAGAAACCCAGATTTTCCACATGTATGGAGTTCCTGAAAGCATCGTGAGCGATAATGGAACTCAATTCCGGGCAAACGATTTTAATGCTTTTTTGACCAGGTATGGAGTAATGCCTCGGAAAGGGTGAATCGTTCCCTTATAGCTGGCATACGAGCCTATATAAAGAAAGATCATCAAAACTGGGATGTTCACATTAGTGCTATTAGTTGTGCTCTAAGAAATTCGCATCATGAGACCAGTCGTACCTCTCCATACCATGCCTTATATGGAATAGACATGATTACACATGCCTCAACATACCAGCTACTATGAAACTTGCAATGTCTTAATGAACCCCGTCTTCATTTAGCAAGAGATGATATGTTGGAATTAAAGCAGCTAGATATAAGGAAATTCATAAAAGATGCACACGAACGAAATACTCGCCAATATAACTTGAGGTCTAAACCACAAAGTTTTCAAATAGGCCAGGAAGTATATCGTCGCAACTTTGTTCAAAGTTCGGCTGAAAAAAAATTTAATACCAAATTGTCGCCTATGTTTTTGAAAGCAAGAATTCGTGAAAAAATTGGCAACAACTACTACCTTTTGGAGGATTTACAAGGTAAACTTGATGGAACATATCACGCCAAGGACATTCGTCCCTAACCCTACAAAACCACTCCCTTTTTCCTGGTAATTCTTCGTTCCAATGGCACAGAATTATCCGGTTTTGTAATGGTCGTTTTTTCTTTTTTTCAGAAATCTTTATACACATCTCTGATTTTTTTTTCGTATTTTTGGTTCGTTTCAACACACAAAATTATGCAAACTTATTATTCTTATACAATAATATGTTTTCCAAAATTTAAATCTGCTTTGAACTATAACGTTTTGACCCTTTATAGTTTGAAAATCACTGTGGTGCTTTGCAGCTGACCCCGACGATAACCATTTGTCAACAAATGCATTATTGCAGTTTTTAATCATATGATAACAATGATTACTTTAATCACATTCAACTAAATTAGACATTTCGTCTTTGATGAACGTGATTTTAAACTTCCTTTCCTGTCTAAAAACCAAAGAGTGAACATCCATTCCAGTACAAGTATTAAAGCCACTAAATAAGAAAAGTGAAGTCAAAATTATCTTTAACATCCAAGTGATTTGGCATATTTATATGTGCAGCAAAATTTTCGATTCCTTGCATAACAATCTTTTCCAATTATATTTTGGAGATCTGCAATCACATTTTGTTCATACAACATTGTCCACGAACAGGGATTCTGGGGAATGGTAAACGTGATACAAGCGTTTAACCATAATCCATCCCAGTTCTGCAAAAGTTGGTGAACATTTATTGCCACTACCTAAATATCAGATTTTCCACGAGCTTGTTGGCTTATGAGAGAAGTCGGAAGAAGAACCATTCCACATTTTTTACATTCTCACATACCGCTACTGAGTTTTGTTTTTTTTTTCGAAAATTGCTCCTTCCAAACCTACGCCTTTGCTATTGGATAAATTAATCTGCACATAATCAGACGCTTAGTATGCAAATTTTATTACTTTATGACCTCTTGGCTTAGCAACCATTCTGTTAAATAATCTTTGTGCGTTGATGAGACCAACAACAACCATTGGGGACCATATCGATCAGCAGAACCAACATTGAACAAAGCAACCACCGCCACCACTGCATTAGGGATACCCCCAAAATTTCTACTTAGCAACAACACCTTAGGCAGATCATCAAGCATCACACATTAGTCATAAATGTGGCGTCATCTAATACCGCTCTGCAGTACTCAAAAATTGCATGTGACTGCACTGTACCAGTCGTTTTACAGAGCAGTAAGAAAAAGACGAAATCATCAAGCGCTAAAACATCAGATTATTGTATCATTTCAAAAGCAGAGACAGAACTAAATCTTGAAATTTGGATATCAAAATTGAAGTAAACAGAATTCCATTGCTGGAGAAAGAATCTGTAATGTATTTTTGGAACAAAACCTAACGCAAAGCAAAAACCATCATATTTTTAAATTATTCATAATTTCTTTCGCCTAGCTTTACAATGTATAACATATAAGTTAAATGCCAAAACAAATATCAGTAATTATCGCTAAGGCAAAAATCAAGAAATCAATATTTAATCTCATCAGACATCTGCAGAAAAGGGCCCTCTTCGTGCATCGATGGACAAATTGTGGTGAGTGAGTATTTTGTTATGATTCTTCATACAAAGAGTTTTGCCTTGCTAATAGTGATATTTTAACAACCACCATTTAATAAAAATCATCAGACAGAATACAAAATTGGGCTTAAGCAAAATGCAATATAAAAAAACACATTATTATTAATTATTAAGTTGAATCCATGGTATTCTCGTATAGGCTTATGTTCACCCTAAAGCGATATCCTACCAAAACGAATAGAATAAAAAGGTGATTTCTAATAATGATAATCATCTCAACAACCTTTTTTATGCCCAATTAAAGTTTAAACCAAGCTAAGTGAATAGATTTATTGTCAAAGTGTTCTGAATGATGATTATTACTAAATGGAAGACCTTAAAGACTTTAAAATTATATATAACCTAAGAAAATACCTGTAACAAAATTTCTAGATTATGAATTATCAAAGTGCATTTTAAAGGTAGCGAATAATCGTCTGACCAACATATTTTTTTTTTGCTTATTAACAAAGCAAGATTATTGGAATCAAAAAATAAAAAATCTTAAAATTATACCGATGGTGAGAATTGCCACTTTATGTGTTTGTTAGAAGACGATTATTGGTTGTAATTGAACATAAGAAACACAAGTTAGAAATTTTCTAAAATTTCCATTTATATTTCTCAACCTTTAATGCTACAAATATTGAAATAACTTAAACAAATAGCTTAAATCACTCATATTTAATGAAGATTAGACTTAGACTAGAATATAAAACTGCTCGGAATTACATTTAAATTTTTTTTCCTTTTAATCATTCCTAATAAAAATTTACATATATTGAAATTTTAATGAAAATGTTGTGGTACTAGATACATTTATGGATGTTTCATTTTCAAAAGGTAATGGTTTGGTGATAGTATAGATTAGTACTTTCGGTTTTTTTTAAGGGGTTCTATAAAATACTTGACTAATAGAACCAATGGTAGGGAGGGTTGAGAAGTCAAGGTTTCTCGCAACATCTTGAGAACCAATTCTTCTGAGGGTTCGTTTTAAAGGATATCTTTTAGTAAACGTAAAAGGGGGTTTTTATTTTATTTTCAATTAGCCCATTTTGAGAATTTTGAATTAAACAAAAAACAGGAGTCTATAATAATTTTAGTATGTTGTACCAAAAGTAGTCGCTCAAGGGGAAAGGACACGAACCCCCCATCGACTGTTTGCTAGCCCAACAAATGGCTCCTGCGTCCTACTCTCCTTGAGGTATTCTTCTGAATTTTATGATATTTATCGATCTGTTAAAACAATAGAAAATGGTACGTTACAAGGGTTAGATAAAAACAAGTAAAAAAGCAGTAAGTTCGGCCGGGCCGAACTTACATAGACATTGATTTTTCATAAGCTATTGCCATATTCAAATTCGAAACTTGAAGTAAACAGTGAATAATGTAGCTAAATTCATCAAAATACCGTATATAGGGAGGTACCGTTATATCGGAGCTATACGAAGAACTGGACCTGCGTAGATAATTTTCTGTCACATGCTGTAGCTTCTATTTCTTACTTCAAATTCCCATTACGAACTCTAATTGCGTAATTTGAAACTACAACGGTGAATAATGACGCTAAAGTCATCAAAATACCGAATATCTGGAGGTACCGTTATATGGGGGCTATATGAAGACGTGGACCTGCAGAGACAATGTATTAAGCTGTAGTATCCTTTGCGAACTTCAAATGCCAAATTTTAAACAATTCCGGTTAATAATTTCGCTAAAATCATCAAAATACCGAATATCGGGAGGTACCGTTATATGGACAACAGACAATTTTCTGTATTAAGCTGTAGTATCCTTTTCGAACTTCAAATACCAAATTTGAAACAATTCCGGTGAATAATATCGCTAAAATCATCAAAATACCGAATATCGGGAGGTACCGTTATATAGGGGCTATACGAAGACGTGGACCTACATTTACGAACTTAACCTGTCTACTGGAACAATAAACATGTGTGCAAAATTGTAGCCTTCTATCTCTATTCGTTCGAAAGATAGCGTGATTACAACAGACAGACGGACATCGCTAACTCGACTTAGATTTTTACGCTGATCAAGAATATATATACTTTGTTGGGTCTGACATGAGTATTTCGATGAGTTACAAATGGAATGACAAAATAAATATACCCTCCATAGTATGGTGGAGGGTATAATAAATAAAATACGACAATTACCGCTTTGTTATCTTAAAACACTTTTTGGCAAATAACTTGGAATATATCAGTGTTTGGAAAAGTGCCCTTGTGCTACACATATAAAAATGAACAATGGTAGGAATGTCCGAAAAAGTTTTTACTACAAATAATCCCAATAACGTGTAGATAAAGAATTTATTAAAAATGGAAGCCTTCTCCGTTTATTTTCTGGGAAGTCACACACATAAGTTTAACATTCAACAAGTAAAATAGCAGTAAGTCCGGCCGGGCCGAGCTTTGAATACCCTCCACCATTTGGAACGAATTAGAAAATATTCAAAAAAATAAAATCCATTGAAAATTCAGTTAAAATCTTTAAAATATCTAATATAGGAAGGTGCCGATATATGGGGGGATATACGATATTGTGGACCTATAAAGACAAATCTATGTCTGCGTGTAAAGTACTCACAAGGAACTCCTTGTATGGATTTTCAGATAATTCCATTGGAAAAAGTGGCTAAAATCATCAAAATACCGAATATAGGGGAGTGCCGTTATAAGGGGGCTATACGATATTGTGGACCTATGTAGATGATTCTCTGCCGAGGTATAAAGTACCCACAAGGAACTCCTTGTTTGGATTTTCAGACAATTCCGTTGAAAAATGTGGGTAAAATCATCAAAATACCGAATATCGGGGGGTACCGTTATATGGGGGATATACGATATCGTGGACCTATATAGACAATTCTTTTTGAGGAGGTAAAATGCCCACAAGGGACACATTTTGTGGAATTTCAGACAATTACATTGAAAAATGTGGCAAAAATCATCAAAATACCGAATACCGTGGGGGTACCGTTACATGGGGGCTATACGATATCGTGGACCTGTATGGACAATTCTCTGCCGAGGTATAAAGTACCCACAAGGAACTCCTTGTGTGGAATTTAAGAAAATTCCATTGAAAAATGTGGCTGAAATAATCAAAATACCGAATATCAGAGGGTACCGTTATATGGGGGATATACGATATCATGAACCTATACAGACAACTCTCTTTCAGGGAGTAAAGTACTCACATAGAACTCCTTGTGTAGATTATCACACAATTCCGTTGAAAAATGTGGGTAAAATATTCAAAATCCGAATATAGGGGAGTACCGTTATATGGATGATATACGTTATTGTGGACCTATATAGACAATTCCGTTTCAGGGGTAAAGTGCTCACAAAGAACTCCGTGTGTGGATGTAAAGACAATACGATTGGAAAATGTGGCTAAAATCATCAAAACACCGAATATAGCGGGGTACCGTTATATGGGGCTATACGTTATCGTTAACCTATATAGAGAATTCTCTGTCGGGGGGTAAAGTGCTTTTAATGAACCCCTTGTGTACAAAGAACCCCTTGTGACAATTCCGTTGAAAAATATGGCTAAAAACATCAAAATACCGAATATCGGGGGTACCGTTATATAAGGGCTATACGATATCGTGGACCTATATAGATAATTCTCTGTCGAGGTATAAAGTACCCACAAGAAACTCCTTGTGTTGATTTTCAGACAATTCCGATAAAAATGTGGGTAAAGTCATAAAAATACCGAATATCAGGGGGTACCGTTATATAGGGGCTATACGATATCGTGGACCTGTATAGACAATTCTCTCTCAGGGGGTGAAGTACTCGCAAGGGACTCCTTTTGTGGAATTTCAGAGAATTCCATTGAAAATTTTAGAAATAATATAAAAATGTAGATATTTATAATCAATATAAATTCCTCTTTATCTATATATTAGTTATAATTAATGGATTTAATTTTAAACCTACTAAAAATAAAAATGTTTTGTTTTCTTTCCTTCTATAAATCTAAAAGTTTCATTTCGGTTGCAAAAGGTTTCATTTCCACTGCAAAAGATTTCATGTCCACTGCAAAAAGTTTCATTTCAATTGCAAAAGGTTTCATTTAATCTGAAAATTCTAGATATGTGCAAAATTTTAGCCTTCTATCTCAATTCGTTCGAAAGATAGCGTGATTACAACAGACAAACAGACGGACAACGCTAAATCGACTTAGAATTTTACGCTGGTCAAGAATATATATTTTGTTGGGTCTGACATGAGTATTTCGAGGACTTACAAACGGAATGACAAAGTTAATATGCCCTCCATAGTATGATGGATGGTATAAAAACACTACAAATGTACATTAGAAAATAGTAGATCAAAATGGAAAAAAATCACATTTCAAAAGTAAAAATGAAAGTTTGAAAGCCATAATTCGTGCCAAAGGTGACCAATTCGAACAAATCTAAACTTATTTTAAAATTTGATGCTATTTCCGACATTTTCTACTTTCACTCAATTAAATTTAACAAGTAACAAGTAAATAAGCTGTAAATTCGGCCGGACCAGATTTTGAATACCCTCCACCATTTGGAACGAATTTGGAAATTCTCAAAAACAATAAAATCCCTTAAAAATTCTGTTAAAATCTTAAAAATACCGAATGTAGCTATTACATTAGGGTCTATAAGCCGACTTGAACCTGCGTAGGTAACATTTGTCATAAACCCTAACAATATTCAAATGCAAAACTTAAAAAAAAATAGTAATAATGTATCTAAAATCATCAAAATGCCGAATATCGGGAGGTACCGTAATATGGGGGCTATCCGAAGATGTGGACCTGCACAGACAATCTTCTGTCGTAGGCTGTAGTATCCATTACGAACTTTAAATATCAAATTTGAAACAATTCTGGTGAAAAATGTCCCTAAAATCATTAAAATGCCGAATATCGGGAGGTACCGATATATGGGGTCTTTAAGAAGAGGTGGACCTGCACAGACAATTTTCTGTCTTAGGCTGTAGTATCCATTACGAAATGCGAAATTTAAAACAATTCCGGTGAATAAATTCGCTAAAATCATCAAAATACCGAATATCGGGAGGTATATTATATGGGGGCTATACGAAGACGTAGACCTGCACAGACAATTTTTATGTCGTAAGCTGTAGTATCCATTACGAACTTCAAATACCAAATTTGAAACTATTCCGCTGAATAATGTCACTAAAGTCATCAAAATACTGAATATCGGGAGGTACCGTTATATGAGGGCTATACCAAAACGTGGACCTACATGGCCCATTTTCAATACCAAAAGTTCTGTAGACATAACATACATTTGAGCTTCAATTCGTTCGGAAGCTAGAGTGATTTCCACAGACGGATAGACGGACAGGCGGAGAGACATCGCTAAATCGACATAGAATTTTAAGCTGATCAAGAATATATATACTTTGTGGGGTCTAAAATGTGTATTTCGAGGTGTTACAAACGGTATGACAAATTTAATATACTCTCCATACTATGGTGGAGGGTATAAAAAAGCAGTAAGTTCGGACGGACCGAACATTGAATACCTTCCACCATTTGAAAAGAATTAGAAAATTTTCAAAAAAAAAATCCATTAAAAATTCAGGTAAAATTTTTAAAATACCTAATGTCGAAAGGTGCCGATATATGGGGGATATATGATATTTAGGATATACGATAGACAAATCTATGTCTGGGGGTAAAGTACTCAGAAGGAAGGTGCCGATATATGGGGGATATACGATATTGTGGACCTATATAGACAGATCTATGTCAGAGGGTAAAGTGCTCACAAAGAACTCCTTGTGTAGAATTTCAGGAAATTCCGTTGAAAAATGTGGCTAAAATCATCAAAATACCGAATATCGGGAAGTACCGTTATATGGGGGCTATACGATATCGTGGACCTATATAGATAATTCTTTTCCAACTGATAAAGTACCCACAAGGAACTCCTTGTATGGATTTTCAGACAATTCCATTGAAAAATGTAGATAAAATCATCAAAATATCAAATATCGGGGTACCGTTATATAGGGGGATATACGATATCGTGGACCTATGTAGACAATTCTCTATCAGGGAATAAAGTACTCACAATGAACTACTTGTGTGGATTTTCAGACAATTCCATTGAAAAACGTGGGTAACATCATCAAAATACCGAATATTGGGGGGTACCGTTATATGGGGGCTATGCGATATCGTGGACCGTTATAGCCCATCCTCGAACTTGACCTGCCTGCAGACAAAAGAGAGATCTGTGCAAAATTTTAGCTTCCTATCTTAATTCGTTTAGATTGTAGCGTGATTACAACAGACTGACAGACGGGCAGACAGACAAACAGGGCTATTAGAATTTTACGCTGATCAATAATATATATACTTTTTTGGGTCTAAAATGATTATTTCGATGAGTTACAAGCGGAATGACGAACTTAATATACCCTCCATACTATGTATGGTGGAGGGTATAAAAACTAACAAGTAACAAGTAAAAAAGCAGTAAGTTCGGCCGGGCCGAACTTTGAATACCCTCCACCATTTGGAACGAATTAGAAAATTTTCAAAAAAATTAAATCCAATAAAAATTCTTTTAAAATCTTTAAAATATCTAATATAGGAAAGTGCCGATATATGGGGGATATACGATATTGTGGACCTATAAAGACAAATCTATGTCTGCGTGTAAAGTACTCACAAGGAACTCCTTGTATGGATTTTCAGATAATTGCATTGGAAAAAGTGGCTAAAATCATCAAAATACCGAATATAGGGGAGTACCGTTATAAGGGGGCTATACGATATTGTGGACCTATATAGATGATTCTCTGCCGAGGTATAAAGTACCCACAAGGAACTCCTTGTTTGGATTTTCAGACAATTCCGTTGAAAAATGTGGATAAAATCATCAAAATACCGAATATCGGGGGGTACCGTTATATGGGGGATATACGATATCGTGGACCTATATAGACAATTCTTTTTGAGGAGGTAAAATGCCCACAAGGGACACCTTTTGTGGAATTTCAGACAATTCCATTGAAAAATGTGGCGAAAATCATCAAAATACCGAATACCGTGGGGGTACCGTTACATGGGGGCTATACGATATCGTGGACCTGTATGGACAATTCTCTGCCGAGGTATAAAGTACCCACAAGGAACTCCTTGTGTGGAATTTAAGAAAATTCCATTGAAAAATGTGGCTGAAATAATCAAAATACCGAATATCAGAGGGTACCGTTATATGGGGGATATACGATATCATGAACCTATACAGACAACTCTCTTTCAGGGAGTAAAGTACTCACATAGAACTCCTTGTGTAGATTATCAGACAATTCCGTTGAAAAATGTGGGTAAAATATTCAAAATCCGAATATAGGGGAGTACCGTTACATGGATGATATACGTTATTGTGGACCTATATAGACAATTCCGTTTCAGGGGTAAAGTGCTCACAAAGAACTCCGTGTGTGGATGTAAAGACAATACGATTGGAAAATGTGGCTAAAATCATCAAAACACCGAATATAGCGGGGTACCGTTATATGGGGCTATACGTTATCGTTAACCTATATAGAGAATTCTCTATCGGGGGGTAAAGTGCTCTTAAAGAACCCCTTGTGTACAAGGAACCCCTTGTGAACAAAGAACCCCTTGTGACAATTCCGTTGAAAAATATGGCTAAAAACATCAAAATACCGAATATCGGGGGTACCGTTATATGGGGGCTATTAATTATAACTAATATATAGATAAAGAGGAATATATATTGATTATAAATATCTACATTTTTATATTATTTCTAAAATTTTCAATTATTTTTATAACAAATGCCTCCATATTATTAAATTCCAAATGCTTAACGCTAAAAAGAGAAATTCAAACAAATGTTGGCCTTTATAGGTATGACCAGGACTGAAATGCGAAATTAAGCTTTACGACAATTTTTATACCCTACACCACATAGTGGTAAGGGTATTATGTCTTTGTGCATTTGTTTGTAACATGGAGAAGGAAGCGAGATAGACCCATAGTTACTTTAGAGGATCTTCATAGAATCACTTTCTGAGTTGTTTTATGCATGTCAGTCCGTCCGTCCGTCCGTCTGTTCATGTATTCTTGTGAACAAAATGCAGGTCACATTTACTATCCGATTGAGATGAAATTTTGCACAGATTATTTGTTTGGCCCAAGGACGAACCCTAATAAAATTGGAGATAATCGGCCAAAATTTAGATATAGCTCCCATATATATCCTAGTCCGATTTGCCTTTTGATGTGCACCAAACGTGTAACATCAGCCCGAATAGTGTGGAATTTTGCATATACACCCAAATTAGGCCTGAAAATAAGTATACCAAATTTAATCGAAATCGGTGCAGATATAGCTATAGCTCCCATATATATTGTTCATCCGACTTGTTATTTTTGTCCTCCAGCCGTAATATGCACTCTGTAACAACAATATTTGTTGACATATATCAAATGCAGCTCAGAAATACCTTTGCTAAATTTTATCGAGATCGGTTCAGATTCCCACATATAACTTCGTCCGATTTACATTTTATTGTGCACCAAACGTCTAATATTTGTCCATATTTGTTTGTTATAAAATTTGGCACATACGACCGAATTGAGTCTAGTATGCCAAATTTGGTGAAGATCGATTCAGATATAGCTATGGCTCCCATATATATTGTTCATCCGGTTTGTTGTATTTGTTACCCACAGCCGTAATACGCACTCTGTAACAACCATATTCAGGGAAATATATTAAATATAGCTCAAAAATATCTTTGCCAAAATTTATCGAGATCGGTTCAGATTGGGATATATCTCCCATATATAAATGGGATGGAATTTGGCACATGCAACCGAATTGAGTCTAGAAGCTAGTATGCCAAATTTAGTGACGATCGGTTCTGATATAGCTATAACTCCCATATATATTGTTCATTCGATTTGTTGTATTTGTTACCCACAGCCGTAATATGCACGCCGTAAAACGATATTCAGATCAAATCATTCAAATCATTTTTGCACCAAATGGGCAATACAAGTCCGAATTTAAAAGATACAAATGCTTCGGCATATTTAGTCCTTTGAACTTTAAATAATAATTATAATCATAGTGTGTATGATTAAATTCTCCTCTTTGCTCTACTAAATTTGCAAAGTGGTGTAGGGTATCATAATGTCGGCCCCGCCCGACTTTAGGACTTTCTTTACTGGTTTATAGTTATAGTATCTATTAATAGTACCTAATAAAGGATTCCCGCTTCGCAGCTTTGTTGATTATGGAGATAGAGAAATCTTGTAATGTGGGCTGTTAAATGGTTTGCTCTATTGCGTAAATGATATCATTTTCAATACCAAACATCCTAGACACAATTCAATGTGGTGCTAAATTTCAAAGCTCTAAATTAAATTTCATATCAATATCGTGATTTCAATAGACAGATATAGCATTTTCAGATTAAATGAAACCTTTTGCAATTCAAATGAAACTTTATGCAGCGGAAATGAAACCTTTTGCAGTGGAATTGAAACCTTTTGAAGTGGAAATGAAATCTTATGCAGTGGAAATGAAACCTTTTGCAGCGGAAATGAAAACTTTTGCAACCAAAATGAAACCATTTGCAACCGAAATGAAACTTTTTGCAAATCAAATGAAACTTTTAAATTTAAAGAAGGAAAAATAACAAAACATTTTTATTTTTAGTAGTTTTTAAATTAAATCAATTAATTATAACTAATATATTGACAAAGAAGATCTTTTATTGATTATAAATACCTACATTTATTTATATTATTTCTTAAATTTTTAATTATTGTAATAACAAATGGTTTTTTATTGATTTGATATAAAATGCTTCCATATTATTAAATTCCAAATGCTTAACGCTAAAAAGAGAAATTTAAACAAATTTTTGCCTTTATAGGTATGGCCAGGACTGAAATGTAAAATTAAGCTTTACCACAATTTTTTATAGTTATAGTATACTATTAATCTTACCTAATAAAGGATTCCCGCTTCGCAGCTTTATTGATTATGGAGATAGAGCAATCTTGCTATGTGGGCTGTTGAATGTTTCGCTCTATTGCGTACACGATATCATTTTCAATACCAAACATCCTAGACACAATTCAATGTGGTGCTAAATTTCAAAGCTCTAAATAAAATTTCATATCAATATCGTGATTTCAATATGTATGTTATTGTATCTATTGTGATTGTATTTACTTTATGGGGTCTACGACGAATATTTAGAAGTGTTACAAACCGAATGACAAATTTAATATGCCCTCCTTTCCATGAAGGAGGTTATAAAACGGTACCTAATTCGGGTCCTTTAGAAAAAAGACCTTGAAAAACTTTTTTCAATCTTTCTGCATCTACACTTCTGTTTTATGGAAGCTTTAAGAAATAATTTTATAAGAACATAGATATTGATAATCAATAAAAATTCCTCTTTAACTATATATTAGTTATAATTAGTTGATTTAATTTTAAACCTACTAAAAATTAAAATGTTTTGTTATTTTTCCTTCTAAAAATCTCAAAGTTTCATTTGATTTGCAAAAGGTTTCATTTCGGTTGCAAAAGGTATCATTTCCGCTGCAAAAGGTTTCATTTCCACTGTAAAAGGTTTCAATTCCACTGCAAAAAGTTTCATTTGAATTGCAAAAGGTTTCATTTTATCTGAAAATGCTATATTTATTTTTCCAGTACGCAGGCTAAGTTCGTAAATGGGCCATGGGCCCCGTTTTAATATAGCCCCCATATAACGGTACCTCCCAATATTCGGTATTTTTACGATTTTAGTGTTAGCGGAATTGTTTCAAATTTGGTATTTGAAGTTTCGAATGGATACTACAGCATAAGACAGAAAATTGGTTGTTCAGGTTCAGGTCCACGCATTTTGATGAGTTTAGTTTCACTATTCACCGGAATTGTTTCAAATTACGTATTACGAGTTCGTAATGGGAACTACAGTCTGTGACAGAAAATTGTCTATACACGTCCAGGTCTTCGTAAAGGCCCCATATAACGGTACCTCCCAATATTCGGGTTTTTGACGAGTTGAGGTACAATACCAACCGAAATTGTTTGAGGTGTCGTATTTGAAGTTCTTAATGGATGCTATAGTCTGTGACAGAAAATTGTCTATGCTGGTCCAGGTCTTCGAACAGCTCCGTTATAACGGTACCTCCCTTTATACGATATGTTGATGATGTTAGCTTCATTATTCACTGTTTATTTCAAGTTTCGAATTTGAATATGGTAATGGCTTCTGACAAAAAATGCCTATGTAGGTCTACGTCGTATAGATCCCAATATAACGGTTATATTCGGTATTTTAAAAATTTTAACAGAATTTTTTAAGGATTTTATATTTAGAAAATTTCCAAATTCGTTCCAATTGGTGGAGGGTATTCAAAGTTCGGACCGGCCGAACTTACTGCTATTTAACTTGTTTTTTATTATTATTATTTTATTTTTGTATTCTAAAACGATGTGTAGTCTCTTTGGGGAGTATAAAGCGACAACGGACAACTGTTATTTATAGATTTGATATATTTATTGTGTCGGAGGATAAGCTATGAACGGGGAAAAAACAATAGTTTATCGTCTATTAACGGTTATTCAATTTGATTAACTTTTTTAATTGATTCGATTTCTTGATAACTGATATTGCAGGCGGCTTACATTGAAGTGTAGTACCGAATTATGTAATATGTAATAATAATTTATCGCGGTCACACCAAAGTAAAAGCATAATTACTTTTTCAAAATCGCCAAAAAATCACCAAAATCTGGGAAAAAATAGAGAAAATTATTCAATTGAATCGAGATTCAAAATAATGGTACATTCTATTGACAAACTTCGTAAGGACCTTTAAACATTTGCTGTAAAAAAACAACGAAGCCCCCATATATCTGTACCTCCCGATATTCGGTATTTTGCTGATTTCAGCGACATTATTCACTGGAATTATTTCATATTTCGTATTTGAAATTCATACCGGCCTGTCCACGGTATGTCCACGTTTTCCTATAGCGCACATGTAACGATACCCACCGATATTCGGTATTTTGATAATCCTAGTCACATTTGCCCACGAAATTGTTTCAAATTTGATATTAAAAAAATTTGGTAGATGACAATCCTTGAAGTATAAAATTGTCTAGGGGGGTTCCCGTTTTGGTATTGCCTCAATAAAAGGGCCTCACCCACTTTGTGTTTTTTTTTTTTTAAGTTTAATAGCATTATTCAAACGGACTAACTGGTATTTGCAGTTTAAAGTGGAAGGCGTTTGAATTTATTGAATTCAGGTCCACGTTTTGGTATAGTCCCCATATAATAGTACCTTCCTATATTCGGTATTTTCATGATTTTAACTACATTATTCACCCATTTCGTTAAGTTTCGCATTTGAATATTGTAATGACTTATGACAAAAATTGTCTATGCAGGTCCACGTCGTCGTATAGTCTCTAATATAACGGCTACATTCAGTATTTTTAAGCTTTTGATAGATTTTTAACGGATTTTTTTACTATTATTATTTTTTAAATATTGCTGAATTCGTTCCAAATGGTGGAGGGTATTCAATTTTTGGCCTGGCCGAGCTTCAAATTATATTATTAAAGTTTTTTCCTCTTTCGAAAAAGACAACAGGAAAATGTTTACATTGTACACGATACCAACAGTGACCTCAATATCAAATTTCATCTCTATCTTTCACCCGATACCAAATTTAATAACATATCCAAAACAATCTACATCGACACCAACAGTGATCCAAAGTCAGAACCATTTAGTACTTTTCAAACAACTATAGTATGCATTTTCAAAGTAATCTCGTATCTTAAACTCGGATTCCAACATTTATCTAAATATCAAATTTCAAAATTGCTCCTTCCAGCTCCTTCTCTCAACCACAAACACCAACACTGAAACCCATATCAAATTTCAGGATTCCGGCTCTATCCATTCACACAATACCAAATTTAGTTGCATTTAGTACTTTTCGAATAGTATGCCTTTCTAATTTTTTTTTTTTTTGATATCTCAACCTAAGATACCTTAATATCAAAATTTCAGGATTTCATCTCTTTAATTTTCTCTATTGCCAAAATTAGTACCATTTCGTACAATTATATAGCGCATATTCAAAACGAAATCTCAACCTCAGTTACCAACAGAGATCTCAATATCAAATATCAGGATTTTATATCTAGCATTTCACCCAATTCCAAATTTAGTACTATTTAATGCTCTTCGTAAAATTATAGTACACATTTCCAAAACCACCTCCATATCACAATCCCACATATCAATAGTGACCTTAATATCAAAATTTATTTATTTACCTCTATTGCCAAATTTAGTACCATTAAGTATAATTATAAAGCGCATATCTAAAACCAAATCTCAACCTCAGATACCAACAGATTACCAATTTCAGGATTTTATCTTTACCCAATACCAAACCTAGTACCACTTAGTACCTTTCGAACAATTATAGCACACATGTCCAAAACCACCTCCATATCTTAACCACAAATGCCACCACTGTCATCTTTATCAAATTTCAGCATTTCAACTCTATCAAATTTAGTAGTACTTTTCGAGCCAATTTAGTACATATTTTCGAGACCACCTCCATATCTCAATACTAGACACCAACAGTTACCGCAATATAAAATTTCACGGTTTCAGCTCTATCTCTGCACTCAATACCAAATTGCGTTCGAATTTCCAAACTCACCTCCAAATGTGGCAACCTGGAACCCCACCCTGCCTACGTCGGTGCTACGACCTATATTGAGATTTTATGAAGAAAATTTGTGTACAAATTTAACCACGATTTGTTGATGATTCTAACAATTTCTGGAAAAGGGCACAAAACAACCCATCTATTGGGTCGCTTGTGGCTTTTGACAGGAATATTTTCTAACATCTCCGAAGAATATAAGCGTCTAAAATGCAAGGATTAAAAAAAAGGGAGTGCGTATTAAGAGTGTGGACGGCTTAAACACCAAATCACATAGAACATAGACATAAATTCAGGGTATGTGCCAAAATCCATACAATGGAAATATATATGGCAGCTATATGAAAATCAGGTCCGATTATCACTATTATCAATAGCGTTCATCCTTGGGCCAAACAAATGAACTGTGCAAGATTTTATCTCAATTGAACAGTAAATTTAACTTGTAATTCGCATACAAAAACATATGGACGGACAGCCACATTTTTCAACATGAATTTACTGTAATTAGCCACTTTAATTTCGTTATACAAAACTAATGTATATAATGGCAAATGTTGACATAATTTTTTTAAAGAAGTAAAAAACAATAAGTTCTGCCAGGCCGAACTTTCAAACCTTTCTTCGTCAGGTAAAAAAAAATTAAATAAAAGTATCTGGATTGAAAACTTTTCCACTTTTATCAGCAAATACCAGTGAGATCGGTTGAATAATACAGTCAAAGTCTTGAAATCTAAAAATGTGGCTAGGATCATCCAAATACGAATATCGGTGGGTATTATGTCAAAATCTTGGACCAATATGGACATTATTTTCACACCGCACAGTGGTCGTATGGGAACAGCGGCCAAAAATACTTTTAGTGCAGATATCAATATGATTCTTTGGTTATGGTACCTTGTTGGGATAAAAATTAAAAATGTGACAAAATGGATATGGTAGATGCATGTTTTGGCATGGTCCCTTTACAACGTACCTCCCGAATAAGGGTTATTTGCCCAATTTTTGTCACATTTCTACACTAGATTGGTCTGTTATTTGACATTTTACGTTCTAAAGAGCTAAAAAATAGTCTTACTGAAAATTATTTGGAACGGCCCGCCTTCGGGTAGAGTCCCCCTGTAAAGGTACCTCCAAAAATAGAAGTATTTTTTATACAAACAAAATAAACAATTCAATATGAAATTAAATGAAAGTTACTAATGGATATTTATAAATTTCAGTGTTATTCAAGTAAATCAAATGCAGATTTTAATAATATAGATTTTTTATTGATTGGTAACGTTCGCTGTCCCGTTATAAAAGGGTCAGAGCTCAGAAGAAGACGATTAATAATTTTTTCGGGTATGATTTAGTCGAAACCATTTTATATCTTTGTTTCTAGACTCCACGGCCACCTCCTATAATTCTCCAATCGATACAATGACAAATTTATATGTATTAAAATTTTATTAGCTGTGGGTGAAAAATAGTGCCATGGATATCTATTTGTTAACTCTTTAGCCGTTTCCAGTGCAAAGGCCTTAAATTTTTGGACATTAATATTATACCCAGAAGACAATGCAGGCAACATTATTGAACACCCCTCAATTATATCCTTATCAATCCCAAACAACAACCAGTAAGGAAAGCTCAAAAGTCGGGCGGTAGAGCTCTCGTAAAAAGGTTTATACAGGGCATTTCAGAGCTCTATGAGATATTTGGTACAAAATCAAAATCTATCTAATTCTATCGTGCATTTTACGAACTATAGCTATCTCTGAACCGGGTTTCTCCAAATTTGACGTATTAGCTTCTAGACTGAATTCGGTCTTATGTATGAAAATTCATGCCATTTGGGCTGATATTGGCCATTTGATGCACAATTAACACGAAATCGGATGAAGATATATATGGGAGCTATAGCTATATCTGAACCGATTTCTACTAAAATTGGTGTACTTGCTTCTAAGCTGGTTTCGGTCGGATTTGCCAAAATTGATGCTATTACGGCCATTTGGTGGTCAATCACCCGAAATCGGATGAAGATATATATGGGAGCTATATCCAAATCTGAACTGATTTCGGTAAAATTTAAAACAGCTATTCCTGTGCTCCATCTAATACCTGGTACCAAATATCACGGTTGTGGAGTGAATATTACGAATGTAAGGGACTAAAACACTAAATCGGATGAAACATATATATGGTTGCTATATCTATATCTGAACTGATTTTCACTAAATTTGATATACTTGCTTCTAGGCTGAATTTGGTCCGATGTACTAAAATTCAGTCCATTTGGACTTATATCGGCCATTTGGTGCACAATTAACCCGAAATCGGATGAAGATATATATGGGAGCTATATCCAAATCTGAACCGATTTCGATAAAGTTACAAACAGCTATTTCTGGGCTGTATCTTTTATCTGGTACCAAATATCATTCTTGTGGAGTGCATATTACGAATGTGAGAGGCTTAAACACCAAATCGGATAAAACATATATATGGGAGCTATAGCTGTTTCTGAACCGATTTTCTCCAAATTTGTTGTATTTGCTTTAAGGCTAATCTCGGTCACATGTGCCAAAATTCGGGCCATTTGGGCTGATATTGGCCATTTGGTGGCCAATTAACCCGAAATCGGATGAAGATATATATGGAAGCTATATCCAAATCTGAACCGATTTCGATAAAATTTAAAACAGCTAATACCTGGTACCAAATATCACGGTTGTGGAGTGCATAGTAGGAATGTGAGGGACTTAAAGATCAAATCGGATGAAAAATATATATGGGAGCTATAGCTATATCTGAACCGATTTTCTTCAAATTTGATATACTTGCTTCTAGGCCGAACTCGGTTGGGTGTCCCAAAATTCAGGTAATTTGGACTGATAGTGGACACTTGGTGCACATTTAACCCGAAATCGGATGAAGATATATATGGGAGCTATATCTAAATTTGATCCGATTCTCACCAATTTCAATAGGGTTCGTCCATGGGCCAAAAAATTATTGTTTGGAAAATTTCATCTCAATCGGATAATAAATGCAACCTGCATTTTGTTCACAAGAATACATGGACAGACGGACGGACGGACGGACAGACGGACTGACATGCATAAATCGACTCAAAAAGTGATTCTATGAAGGTTCTCAAAAGTAACTATGGGTCTATCTCGTTTCCTTCTCCATGTTACAAACAAATGCACAAAGACATAATACCCTTACCACTATGTGGTGTAGGGTATAAAAACATATTCTATGTCACTAGCACCATAGAACAAAATTGGAGCGAAGTCACTTTAGTATATTGGGCATAACATACAAATCTGACAAAATCTGAAAGTTAACTTAGCACCTTTTGAATCTTAGGACCATTACTAATGGCGTGAAAAAAATCACATTGGAGGATTCAGGGGGGAAAACAATTAAAACTTTAACTGAAATCCAATTTTATTTTCAAAATTAATCTTAAAGGCAACTCAGATCACTCACATCGTCTATATTATAAACAACTACTAAACACACAAATTACTGCACTAAAAATAAGTCAATACCTTGCTTTTCAATAATTATGCCAAGAATTGTCATTTTAAAATGTATTTAATTTTGTAATACCCACTGAAAAAAGCAACTAACTACATTTTCTCTTTTTTGATGCTATTTTCGAAGTGTCCCGTTAGAATGAAGCCAAGATTATTATGTTTTCTAAAAAGCTTAACCTCTTAAGAGTTCATGTGTACACATTTGACAATAAATATCTGATTTTCATTTTTTGAGTTTTGGCCAATGGCAGCGACCACTGTGCACCGGTTGTGGAAACTATCTTGAACTACAAATACCGAATTTTGAACATATCTGATAGAAAATTTGGCAGCATCCGTTATGTGGGGGCTATAGGAAAATATGGACTTATATAGACAATATTATGCCTCAAAATGTAGCCCCCTTAACAAATTTGTAAAAAGAAATTTAAAAAAATCGTTAAAAATGTGGTTAAAATGACCAAAACTCCGGATATCGGGAGGTTATCTTGGCGCTATAGGAAAAAGTCGACCCATATATACAATGTTCTGGTGTTAGAACCCATTACGAACTACAAATACAACATTTTACAAAATTCCGTTAGAAAAAGTATATTAAATCGTCAAAATACCGACTATTTGAATATACCATTATATTGGTGTTATAGTAAAACACGGACCTACACAGAGTGTGTTAAGCCACCAGATGTAGAACTTGTAATACTTAATTTAGAATAATTCCGACTTTCAGTATTAAGTTATAGATTTTGTAATGTTTTTTTTTTTTTTGAGTGGTTGTGACATCGACCCGCAATTGTCCAAAACTCATCTATGTGGAGCTTATATCAAAAGAAATGGCAAATGTCCATCCATTTAGAATCCAATTACCATTTTAATTGCAGTCCATTCGGCGAGAAATTGGCATTGGAATCAGTGAAGTGCTAAATATCAAGAAGAACTCATATATGGGACCATATCAAATTGTGAATTTAAATTCTCTGCGAACCTGAAAATAATTTGATTGGAAAATACTTCTCAAAACGTCAAAATATAAAAAAACCTACATTACCAATAAGACCAATAAGAGAAAATATGGCAGAACATGCAATATGAAGAGTGTCAGTTAGTTCATCATAGAAATAATCTATCAATCTATATCTATCTATCTATCTATCTTCTTAAACTAAGTTTAAATTGGAGTGCATTTGATTGGAAACTGTTTCTAAGATTTTGTAATACAAATTATTGAGATAAAACGTAGACATTTTTTATTGATTAATCTACGGCTATGTGGCTGAAAGCTGTGATTAGATCCTGTAAAGCACTTGAAATAGGCTGGCACCAGACCAATGTAGAGATTTTTAGATCAGGTCTTAAACGTTTCTTCTAAATCTTGTAACCACACCCACGTAAATATTACAATCTTTCTCCACTAATAAACCAACGTTGTTTTTATAAAAACAACAACAATGGAATTGACCCTACCTATCTTGCAACAAGAAACCAGTAAAGAAAATCTTAAAGTCGAGCTTCACATAACAAATAAAAGTTTTAATGGGGAATTTGTGAGAATTAAATCACATCAACTATGATTATAGTAATAATTAATAGTCCAAAGGAACTAATATATGGGAGAAATATCCTCCTCTGAATCAATTTCTACTAAATTTGTCGAGGCATTTGCGCCTTTTCAATTCGGGCTTGTATTATCCATTTGATGCATCTGAACCGATCTCGATAACATTTGGCAAAGGTATTTCTGACCTGTATTTGATATATTTCACCGAATATCGTTACTACGGAGTCCATATTACGGCTATGCAGGGCAAATTCAACAAATCGGTTGAATAATATGTACGGGAGCTATAGCTATATCTGCACCGATTTCCACCAAATTTGACGTACTGGTTTCTAGACTAAATATGGTCGTAAGTTCCAAATTCCATTCCATTCACGCTAATATTACACATGTAGTGCACAATAAAAGGCAAATCGGACGAAGATATATATGGGAGCTATATCCAAATATTAACCGATCTCGATTAAATTCAGCAAGGGTATTTCTGAGTTATATTTGATATATTTCCCCAAATATCGTTGTTACAGAGTGCATATTATGGCTGCGAAGGACAAAAATAACAAATCGGATGAACAGTATATATGGGAGCTATAGCTATATCTGAACCGATTTTGATCAAATTTAGCACACTTATTTCCAGGCTTAATTTGCAAAATTCCATACTATTTGGTCTGATATTACACGTTTGGTACACAATATAAGGCAAATTGGACGAAAATATAGATGGGAGCTATACCCAAATTTTGACCGATTACCTCCAATTTCATTAGGGTTCGTCCTTGGGTCAAACAAATTATTTGTGCAAAATTTTATCTAAATCGGGCAATGAATGCGACCTGTACTTTGTTTACAAAAATACATGGACACGCAGACAGACATACATAAATCGACTCAGAATGGTATTCTATGAAGATCATCAAAAGGAACTATGGGTCTATCTCGTTTCCTTTTGCCTGTTACAAACAAATGCACAAAGACATAATACCCTGAACACCTTGTGGTGCAGTGTATAAAAAGTTGATCAAAATATATATATGTTGCGGGGTCTGTGCCTTTTTCGAGGACTGTCAAACGGAATGACAAACTTATAAAACAGGAAACACAATCATATGGTGTTTTGAATACCAAACATCTGTTAAACCAAATTGCGAATTGAAAATTACCTTTAATTTGCATTTAGTATATAATGATATATTACATACATCATAACACTGCTCAAAATGGAATAATTCCTTATATTAGCAGACAGGAAGTGCATATATCGTCATTGATTTTGTGAAATACATACTTTCGTAGGGCTTCTCAAAACTTGGGCACGGTCGAAGTGGCTCTACACACTTACCAACAGCAAGCAAATTAACGTTTGTATTATCGTTGTGAAATAACACAGAATTAAAGTCATGCATTCGAACATTGCGGTAACCGCAGATGCAAGGTTGAATCACAGTTACGGCCGAATACACTGCAGATACAATTCCATGTGTTCAATGCCGACGAAACCAAAATAGTTGTAGACCTCTAGGTGATGGATCATATGTACACGCTATTTGTTCGGCATTCATCAATGTGATATGAATTAATAAATCGGCTATTTCATTTTCATTCTCAGTCTAGAATACACTGTTCATTAGTGAAGTAGTGGGTGAGTGATAAACGTTTAATTTTGTCATCAAAGTGCGCGACCGCAATACAAAAGTTTGGAGCAAATCTATTTAAAACAAAGGAAAAGATCGGATCGGTTTTTCACACATTTATCCTATGCATGCACTTAACATGGTTGGGATTTTTTAGATCAGCAGTTATCCAAATCCTTTTGGGTTTGAAACTCATAAGAACCTCCTACTGGCCTACTAAGTCCCAACATATTGAGTGTGCTACATAATATGTTAACCATGGCCTATCACAAATTGTTCACAAGTGGACGCGTTTCTGCGCTAAATTGGAATTTTCATGTGGCATTGGTTTTCGGAGAAATCGCTAATGCCCTTTAAAATTTCAAATAAAAGCATAATTCGTACTTACGGTCATTACTTCGTTCTCCCACTGATCGGCCCTTTTCTTGACGGAAAATTGTAAACTATTCTTTGCGGAGTCATCCCTCATCTTCCCGCACATTACAAAACGATACTGCGAATACTTCTTAAAAATGTTGAGACATCACAAAATCTGTTTCCTTGTAATTAATTTTGTGTTGAATATATACAAACAAATAACTAGTTAAAGTGAAATGATGAAAGTCACAACAGCAAAAAACGTAAAATAAAAATTTATTTATTATTGTCGCATTTGTCGAAATATTAGATGTGTACGATAACTTTCCCACGAAATTTTGCTCAGTAAATTACAGCAAAAGAATTTTCCCTAGTTTTTAATTGAAAATGCCTACTTTTTGTCGAAATAATTAAAATATTCACAATTGTTCATCACCGGCACAAATTTTTTACTTTATAACTCAACTGGCAAAATTGCTCTCATCACTCTCTCCACTCACTGGACTTTTGGATTATCGAACAACAACCAGTAATGATACGTACACATTTTTAGAATATCGGGCCATCGTAAGCAGGTATTGTTTCAACGTGACTACCGTTATAAAGATTGAACAGCCTCGACTGACGTTGGAAATTAAAAAGCAGAATGAAATACGTTCCGTAAAGGTATGCCATTAGGTGTGTCTGCCTAATCGCATTTTGTAATTATAATTCGATAATTCCGAAAAATAAGAATGAAATGAGAATTTTTTTACAATTTTTAAACTATGAATAACATAATTTACTGGTTCAATAAAATTGTATAAGTTCAGACAGGTAGATGTGGATGAACACATTTTAAGACATTTTGTAAAATGATTTTTCAAATTCCCAATAAGATTTAAAGTTTTTATTGGATATCAAGTAAGCACTATTTTACTCTATCGAAAGAAATTGCTAAGTTAATATTACAGAAAAAGTACATAGACTGACTCATATCACCCATTTGGTGGTTGGGTAACTTACCCCGCGGTTACAAAAAAAAAAGAAACAAGACAATAGGGTTCATACAATACCAAACATTATCTATGTGACTTTTCTTTGTTCCAGAACTTGCAAGAAGTCTGGTATCATAAAGAAAAAATTGGTTATCGTAGTAACAGTTTTACAATCTTGCAGATTCTGGAACAGAGCATTGATGTGGTAAGTAATTGTTTTCATATGGAAGCAATTAAAAATGCGTTACGTTCGGCCGGGCAGAAACCGCCATGAGGTAAAGGAAACCTTAAAAAATAAAAATAACTGGACTTATATTCGGGCCAGTTTCATTTTTGGCAGTTAAATAGTGTGATAAAAAGTCTTCAATTGTTATGTGTTGCTATTCTATGGAAAAGTATGATTAAAATCACCAAAATACCAAATATTCGGAGTTACCTCTGCAACAGGAAATAGAACCCACTACGAACTGTAAATACAAATTCGGGGTGTCGTCAGTAAATGTGGCCGCTGTAACGATTCAATAATGACAAGTCATACCAAAGCAGGGACCTAAGTAGACAATTTTCTACCCTAAGGATAGTATTAAATACAAATAGCTGAATCTTCAAAATACCGAATACTATACGAAAACTTGGACATATTTAACATATTTCAATACCAATCATCTTAGCATTGTAAAAATAAATAAAAGTAATCAGATTTCATATTAGCATTCCCAGGTCTGCATTTTGTGTAATTTACTTTGTCAAATTTCAATGCATAAAAAACAGTTCCCATCTCTGATTTTGTGAGTATACTATGGATTTAGAATATAGATTTTGACAATGAGATGTTGTCAACTGTATAAATTTGAAAAAAGTGTAAACATATGATTACATGACTTTACCTTCTTGGTCGGTATCGTGATTGAAACAGACAGACAATTTTATGCTGATCATGAATATATATATATATATATATATATATATATATATACATATATATATATATATATATATATATATATATATATATATATATATATATATATATATATATATATAATATATATATATATATATATATATATATATATATATATATATATATATATATATATATATATATATATATATATATATATAATATATATATATATATATATATATATATATATATATATATATATATATATATATATATTATATATATATATATATATATATATATATATATATATATATATATAATTTGTGGGGTCAAACGTTATATGGGGCTAGACTACATTCCCTTGTTAGGTCGTTTCTGGAACTATTGCCGGTTCCGCTTCAAGGAAGGATTCCAGTTTTGACAAGACGGTTAAACCAAGGGCTTTTGCAGCATCTATTTTGGGAGATTACCAGTCAAAGCAGCGGTCTCAATGATCATAGTTCTCCCAAAGACTTCTTGTACCGAATAAGATCATAGATGATCGGTAAATGGTGATTATATTTCATTTGAATACAACTTCTTATCACTCTTTTTCTATTTGCAAGGAACAGCGTGATCCTGTCTAACAAGTGGAACATCGAGGCAAAAACTAAAGACTTTAACACCGTTTCTTTTCCACCGTAGCTTTCCAGAAGTCGAGAAGAAGGCCCAAAATGATGATTGCAAAGACTTCCAAACCCATTTTCTAGTGTCACTGACCTGCCTGAATCGAACTTGCTTGACACTTTATTTCTTTGAGTTAAGCAATTAAATAGACGATTGAATATCGAAAAGGTGAAGCGATGGATCGTACACAATAAAAAAAATAAAATTGCATCCATTTAATGTTTAATCTCTATTTTAAATATATTATTTTAGCTTACCACTCAATCGCAAACTTCAACTTTTACTACTACATTCTATTTATATAATTTACTAAAAACTTCGTTATTTTCAAGGGATTTAATATATATACAGGGTGAGATAAAAAAACTGCAACAAATTCAAACGCCATAGTTTTTTACATTCTTTTTATTTTATTGAATGAAAGCAAAAAATGTCGGAAATAGCATCAAATTTTAGAATAAGTTTAGACCTTTGGCACGAATTATGGCCTTCAAACAGCCAATGGAAACGTCACACGCTGTCCGAATGTTGCTCTGCGGTATTTTGGCCCATTCCCGGCGAAGCACTGATCGACACTTTCGTATTTTTTAGTGAAAACCTTGCTTTCCAAAATACTCCAGCGGAGAGAGACCATCGACTGTTATGGCGGCTCACACCATCACCATGGCCGACGATTGAGTTCTGGTGGCCAACCCAAGGTGCACATTTTCAGCTGAACTCATTGGCAAGTAAACACGATCATTTTGCTTGTTTACAAACTGCTGGAAAACGAATGTTTTCTCGTCGGAGAAAACCAAATTCGGCAGTTTACCACTTTCGGCCAAGCGAAGCCACTCCTAGCTCTTTTGAGTCTTCTTTCTTTTTGTTGGATTGTAAGTTCTTGCAATTTTTGGAATTTCAATGGTTTTACCATCAGCTTATTTTTCAATATTTGTTAGATGTAATATTGCGATATGTTCAGCTCACGAGCCATTTTTCGGCCACTGCGACGCGGGTTTCGATCAAGTCGCTTCTTTTCTTTTCGAACAATTTCTGGTGATGTTGCTGTTTCCGTTTCTTCCGTCCACTTCCTTGACGTCGGCCTACGCTACCAGTATTAAGGTAACGAGCGATGGTACGAGTCACGAAAGATTTATTCACATTTAATTGCTGGTGTGCTCTAACGATAGCCACTTGTGGTTTTTCAGCCAAATATAAATAAATCACACTATCATGCTTGAATTCCATCACGAATAACTTTTTTCTGGAAAATTCTCACCGAAATGCTTTTGTACGCTTGTAAACAATATAATACAATGAGCTGTCACAGGAATAATTTTAACAGCTGTCGGACGATTGGCTTAGAAATAACAGCAGACTGAATTTGGCTGCATTTTTTTCATCTCACCCTGTATATAAAAATCAATTGTTGTTCGTTAGTAATTCAAGCAGTTGAGAACGGCTGGACCGATTTGCGAAATTTTTTGTACAAACGTTCGTTCGACTTTTACTTTTACGTTCACTATTACGATTAATCTAAAATCCTTATATTTGCTTATCCTAAGTATTTATTTGTTGTCGGGGATTGATTAACAGACCTACTTCTTTAAAACCTCTGGACAGATTTTCCTGAAAATTTCCAACATCGCCTGAAATTAACATATAAATTTTTGAAATTCCACTTTGAACTGGAGATATACATACCATCACAATCGGAGGTACCTCCCAAAAATTTAGATTTTGTATGCATCGATTACAGATGCAGTCCCCAAATTTGGAATGAGTGACGGAATTTTTTCAGAAAATATATTTGCTAAATTTTATTGAAATCAGTACAGATTGGTATATATCTCCCATAAATATTTTCGACCGATTTCAGAAATTTGAGGCGCCAAACACTATACGTATGTCCGATTCCAATGAAATTCGTTATGAGTGACTGAAGTTGTTATAAAAATGAATTTGCCAAGTTATATTGAAATCGGTACAGATTTGGATATAGCTCCCATATATATTTTCGGTCGATTTCATGTATTAGATACATTAAACACGCTGTGTGCAATGAAATTAGAAATTTGTCTAAAAAAATTGTTTTGCCAAATTCTATTGAAATCGGTACAGATTTGAATATAGCTCCCAAATACATATTTGGTCGATTCCATGTATTTGATGCACCAAAAACGCTATGTATCTCTAATTTCAATGAACTTTGGAATGTGTAACGGAGTTTATAACGAACATACATTTTCCAAATTATACTGAAATCGGTTCAAATTTGGATATATCTCCCATAAATATTTTCGACCGATTTCAGAAATTTGATGCGCCAAACACTATACGTATGTCCGATTCCAATGAAATTCGTTATGAGTGACTAAATTTGTTATAAAAATGAATTTGCCAAGTTATATTGAAATCGGTACAGATTTGGATATATCTCCCATATATACTTTGACCGATTTCGTTTATTTGTTGCATTAAACACGATGTCTATGTTCGATTCCAATGAAATTTGGAATACGTGACGGGATTTGATCAGAAATAAATTGGCAAATTGTATTGAAATCGTTTCTGATTTGGATACAGCTCTCATATATATTTTCGACCGATTTCACATATTTGATGTACCAAACACGGTATGTACCTCCAATTTCAATGAAATATGGAATCTGTGACTGAATTTGGTATATAAGTACATTTTATCAAATTATATTGAAATCGGCTCAGATTGGTATATAATTTTATTGAGAAGCATTCACGAGAAAGTATGTTGCTACCTCGAATTCACTAATTGCTAGAGAAATGCCACTCAATTTGTAGATTGCAATTTCCGGCACGCTTGGCAGTTGCTATTAAATTAATAAATCCGAAGCGGACTATATATGCCATGTTCAAATGTGGCAAAAATAATCAAAACACCGAATATCGGGAGGTACCGCTATATAGGGCTTTACAAAAACGTGGGCCTATACACACAATGTTTCTCCACGCGAACTAGGACCTATCATGACCTACAAATACCAATTCTCAGACAAATCCGTGAAAAAATGTGGCAAAAATCATCAAAATACCGAATATCGGGAGGTACCATTATATGGGGTCTATACCAAAACGTGGACCGATATATCTCATTTTCAATACCTACCATCCTAGACACAACACAAATTATTATGCTAAATTTTGGCGCTGTACGTACAGTGTACAGACAGGCGGACAGACGGACATCGTCAAATCGACTTAGTATTTTATGCTGATTATGAATATATATACATTATGGGGTCTACGACGAATATTTAGGAACGTTGCAAACGGAATGACAAAGTTAATATACCCTCCTTTCCAAGGTGGAGGGTAACAAGTAAAAAAGCTGTAAGTTCGGCCGGCCGAATACCCTCCACCATTTGGAACGACTTTGGCAATTCTCAAAAACAATAAAATCCATTAAAAATATATAATATATTTTATATATATACTAGCTGGACCGGTCCGCGTTGCGGACCCCTACTTTTAGTTTTTAATGCATATTTTTTTTTGTATATAATGAGTAATGAATCCATAGTAATTTCTAAATAGAAATAAATATTCATCGCAAAAATTATAATAGATTTTCGCCTACCGTTGGTGTCAGATATTTTGATAGCATGATCTTATTTTTCAGCTATAAGCTTTGATTTGATTGTTAAAAACCTACATAATATAGAACATCTATAATATCGCCAGGTGAAAACCCAGCTCAATTTTTTGTATTATAAAGGGCTTAGAAACATTTTCCATCTAAATGTGCTGTAATTTGGACTTTGTATTTCGCGTTGTCTACCTTGTAATTGAGGGCAGAATGATTTTAGAATAGTCAAAGATAATTACTCTTTTACACCCGTAAGATGGGAACTATTTTTAAATTGTGTATTGGAGACCCCATAAAGTCCATATTTTTCATATTAGCATAATTCAATGATGATCAAAGAAATTTTTGGTCACGTGCCACTTTCTTATATTCGTAATTTTTTCATGTTTCTGCCGCAATTTCCGACTGAATGAGTCTCAGTTTCACAGTTTGGAGTTTATTTCATATGCACGTACATCCCAAATCTACATTTCCATCCAATATTTTTTGGGTGTTAGAAATTTAATAGAATACAAAATTTTCTATGCTGACCACACATTGGGTTGATAATGGACAATTATCTGTAAGATGGTTCTCTACCCCAGAGTAGCCTAAATACAATTTTTAGCCAAATCAATTGATGAATGTGGTCAAGACCAAAATGGTAAAATTAAGAAGGTAAAGTCATTTCAATTAAGCATATCCATCTCTGCATTTTCTGTAATTTACCTTGTCAAATTTCACTTCACATATGTTTGCATGACTTTACCTTCTTCATTCTACCATGGGCCCTACTCTGAAAATTTTAAATTGTATGCGAAGAGATTTTCTACCCCCTTAGAAAAAAAGATGCCAAATAAGGGCCAAAAAATGAAAAAAGTGGGCAAAACCCGAAAATAGCTTAACTCATATGATGGTTATACCAAAACCTAATAATATTTTGCAAGTATGGTTTCTTCCTAAATTACCAAAATTTGCCAAAATTAGTATGAAAAATATATACTTGAAATAAAGTTTAGGAAAAAATCCATTTCTGACTAAATTTCCAATCCACTCTACTATTTTGCATCTTTTATATTCCGTATTTCATCTTTTATATTGCAGTCCCAATGAATTTTGCATTTTGAGTTCTCATTGGACGGATTATTGTCATGTGAAAGAAGTAGGTCCATGTTTTGAAATGAGTCCTTTAACGCTTTGTCGGTTAATTTTGTTTGTTATTATTTTGTTATTATTATTATTATTATTATTATTATTATTATATTATTATTATTATTATTATTATTATTATTATTATTATTATTATTATTATTATTATTATTATTATTATTATTATTATTATTATTATTATTATTATTATTATTATTATTATTATTATTATTATTATTATTATTATTATTATTATTATTATTATTATTATTATTATTATTATTATTATTATTATTATTATTATTATTATTATTATTATTATTATTATTATTATTATTATTATTATTATTATTATTATTATTATTATTATTATTTTATTATTATTATTATTATTATTATTATTATTATTATTATTATTATTATTATTATTATTATTATTATTATTATTATTATTATTATTATTATTATTATTATTATTATTATTATTATTATTATTATTATTATTATTATTATTATTATTATTATTATTATTATTATTATTTCTTTTTTTGGCCAGATACCATTCCGAAATTATATGAACTGTTATATGAACGTTTTAAGTGTAGTAATTAACATTACATTCTTTTATATAGTGGAAATAATTCTTTATATTGTATTACCTTCTGAATACTTAAATTTATAAATAGCATTTTATATATATATATATATATATATCTATATATATAAAAATCAATTGTTGTTTGTTGGTAACGGAATCAGTTGAAAACGGCTGGACCGATTTGCATAATTTTTTGTACAAACGTTCGTCATACCCCGAGTTAGGTTTTTAAAGAAAAAAATATTGACCACGCCTCCTTTTACGCCCACTATTACGAATTATCTAAAATCTTTATATTTGTCAAAATAGTGAAGATATCGGTTTGAGAATTATTACACGAGATGCTGTTGGCTTTCCATCCAACCCTAAGTATTTATTTAAGGGCTAAGGAACGCGCCTACTTTTAAGTCTATTTTTCTATATGTAAAAGAAAGTTGTGTTAATTACTACGCTTATAACATAAAGACCGCCGGTCTGATTTTAACGATTCAGACAAATTCGGAATTGCCTCTTGGCAGAAAAGAATAAAATCTAAAAAAAATCGCTTAAAATGTGAAATTTGAACATTTTCATTTTGACTTTTAAAATGTACAATAGTAATGTTTTATATTGCATATTTTTTTCCATTTTGACTTACTATTTTCGAATGTACATTTGTAGTGTTTTTTTTTTTTTTTTTGGAATTCTAATATGATATGTAGTTGTTTTTTGGTAGTAGAAAGTGACAACGGATAAAACTGTTATTTATAGATTTTATGTATTTATTGGGTAATAAGAATAATATAATTTCAGAAGAGAATAATATATGAAAATTCTAAAATCGGGAAAAATCGACAATTTTTCAATGGAATCGAATACTGACAAACTTCGTAAGGACCTTTTAAAATTTGCCGTAAAAAATCAGCGAAGCAGTTGAAGATTCTTTTTCTTTTTTCAATTCTTTCCTTTTTTATGTTGAAGAGTACATTTCTTATTGTTTTCAATTCTGATTGAATAATATTAAAAATGAAATGAGTGCGCAATACGAAATGGCGATCTTTCACGTATAAAATTCTAGGACCTTCAGCTGGAAGATGAAAATTACCGAAAAAGCGTTATGCGCTTCATTTCAAAAAGTGGACCTGCTTCGTTCATATAACAATAGTTCGTCCAATGAGAACTCAAAATGCTAAATACATTGGGACTGCAATCAGTGAAATACCGACTATAAAGGACGCAAAATAGTAGAGCGAATTCCTTCCAGAAATTCTTCCTAAATATTCAATATACCTTTTACCGCTTTGGAAGGTCATAATATGGGTCATAATCCCCGATAACGGAACAACTCGATTTCAAGAATATTCTACATTTTAACCATATTTTTCGTACTAATTTTGGCTTATGTTGATAATTTAAGAAGAAACCATCCTTACAAAAAACGTTTTTACACGTTTTGGTATCACCATCATATGATTTAAGGTATTTTCGGTGTCTTGGCCACTTCTTCCATTTTGACATCTTTGTTTTTAAGGGGGAAGAAAACCTCTTCTCATAATTTTTTTTAGTTTTCGGAAAAGGGCCCATCTTTGTCTTGAGGCTACTTTAAGTATAGTCTCCACATTAGTATACCCCCAAGTTCACTTTCCCAACCAATGTGTGGTCAAAAAAGAAAATTTGGTACTCTATTGAATTTGTAACCCCCAAGAGAATATTTGTTGGGAACATAGATTTGGGATGTACGTCTATATGAAGCAAACTCCGAAATGTCAATCTTGGACTCATTCAGTCGGAAATTGTGGCAGAAACATGAACAAATAGGAAATTAGAAAGTAACGCGGGACCGAATATTTGTTTAATCGTCATTGAATTATACTATGATGAAAATGTGTGTTTATTGGATCCCCAACGAACCATTTAAATACAAAAAAATAATGCCCATCTTACGGTAATCGGAGCAAAAGAGTAATTTTTTGGCTATTCTGACAACATTCTGCCTTCAGTATGAGGTGGACAAAACTAAATACCACGTAGTACGGGATTTTAATCGTTGGAAATACAAATTCCAAATTATAGCTCATTTGAATGGAAATGTTAAGCTTTTTACAATATCAAAAATTGAGCTGAATTTTCACATGGGGCTATTATAGATGTTATTTATCACAATTTAACACAAAAATTAATTTCTATTTAGTCATGGAGTCATTACTTATAATCAAGTCATTACTTATAATCAAAATTGGAGTCATTATAATGGAGTCATTACTTATAATCAAAATTGAGCCGCTTGCATAAGTCAGATCTGTGATTTATTAGGCTTTAAAAAATACGCATTAAAGCCTAAAAGTACGGGCCGGCAACGCGGACCGGGCCAGCTAGTATATATATATATTTGTCTTTAAAACCTAACTCGGGGTATGACGAACGTTTGTACAAAAAATATTCAAATGCGAAACTTAAAAAAATCGGTAATAATGTAGATAAAGTCATCAAAATACCGAAAATCGGGAGGTACCGTTATATGGGGCTATATGAAGACGTGGACCTGCACAGACAATTTGCTGTTTTAGACTGAAGTATCCATTACGAACTTCAAATTCCAAATTTGAAACAACTCCGGGAGGTACCGTTATATGGGGGCTATACGAGGACGTGGACCTGCGCAGACTAACACCTGTCATAGGCTGTAGCACCCTTAACGAACATCAAATACCAAATTTGAAACAATTCCGGTGAATACAAAATTTAAAATAATTCCGGTAAATAATGTCCAATGCATTTTGCACTTTCAGTTCTCATTGGTTGGATGATTTCCATATCTAGTCAATTTCTCGGAGTTTTGGACATCAGAATCGATAGTAATTTCTAAATTGAAATCCTGGCAACATGGCTTTAATTTAACTATCATAAATAAAGTTTTATCGAATTATAAAAGTTACGATAGAGGCCACCAAATTTAATATGCGTCTTTCAAACTCTGCACAGGCTAATTAATGTTATGAAGGTATAGGGTAAGTGTGCCTAAGTTCGGCATGTCCCAGTAGTCGGCACTTTTTATTTTTAAGTCCAAATAAATGAAACTATTATAACTTAATGTATTTAGTTTACTTCAAATATATTGTCAGCTATCTTTGTGCACAAATTCGCTAAGAAAAGATGAACTATTCTAATAAAAAATAATTTTTTGTCTGTGAAGGTCCTCAACAATTCATATTCGTCGAATCAGTTTAACTAAACAAAGATATTATATTTTAATGAATTAATTTATTATTATTATTAATTATTCTTACAAAAAATTGGTATGCCGACTGTTGGAAAATAAAGTTGTTCAGATTCCAAATGTTATTTAGTTTTCGAAATAATAAACAAAAACTGAATTTGTTCTTATTAATTTGGCAAAATTTGCAATTTTATTAAAATAGTAGTTTTTTGCTAGTAGTCGGCACCATTTTCCAATGCTCGGCATGTCTATTTTCCAATAGTGGGCATATGGTATTTCAGTAAAAAAAACCTTATTTTGTATATTTATACCCTACACCACATAGTGGTAAGGGTATTATGTCTTTGTGCATTTGTTTGTAACATGGAGAAGGAAACGAGATACACCCATAGTTACTTTTGAGAACCTTCATAGAATCACTTTTTGAGTCGATTTATGCATGTCAGTCCGTCTGTCCGTCCGTCCGTTTATTATCCGATTGAGATGAAATTTTCCAAACAATAATTTTTTGGCCCAAGGACGAACCCTATTGAAATTGGGTAGGTTCGGATCAAATTTAGATGTAGCTCCCATATATATCTTCATCCGATTTCGGGTTAAATGTGCACCAAATGTCCTCTATCAGTCCAAATTACCTGAATTTTGGCACACCCAACCGAGTTCGGCCTAGAAGCAAGTATATCAAATTTGGAAAAAATCGGTTCAGATATAGCTATAGCTCCCATATATATTTTTCATCCGATTTGATCTTTAAGTCCCTCACATTCCTACTATGCACTCCACAACCGTGACATTTGGTACCAGGTATTAGATGGAGCACAGAAATAGCTGTTTTAAATTTTATCGAAATCGGTTCAGATTTGGATATAGCTTCCATATATATCTTCATCCGATTTCGGGTTAATTGGCCTCCAAATGGCCAATATCAGCCCAAATGGCCCGAATTTTGGCACATGTGACCCAGATTAGCCTTAAAGCAAATACAACAAATTTGGAGAAAATCGGTTCAGAAACAGCTATAGCTCCCATATATATATTTTATCCGATTTGGTGTATAAGCCTCTCACATTCGTAATATGCACTCCACAAGAATGATATTTGGTACCAGATAAAAGATACAGCCCAGAAATAGCTGTTTGTAACTTTATCGAAATCGGTTCAGATTTGGATATAGCTCCCATATATATCTTCATCCGATTTCGGGTTAATTGTGCACCAAATGGCCGATATAAGTCCAAATGGACTGAATTTTAGTACATCGGACCAAATTCAGCCTAGAAGCAAGTATATCAAATTTAGTGAAAATCGGTTCAGACATAGATATAGCAACCGTATATATGTTTCATCCGATTTAGTGTTTTAGTCCCTTACATTCGTAATATTCACTCCACAACCGTGATATTTGGTACCAGGTAATAGATGGAGCACAGGAATAGCTGTTTTAAATTTTACCGAAATCAGTTCAGATTTGGATATAGCTCCCATATATATCTTCATCCGATTTCGGGTGATTGACCACCAAATGGCCGTAATAGCATCAATTTTGGCAAATCCGACCGAAACCAGCTTAGAAGCAAGTACACCAATTTTAGTAGAAATCGGTTCAGATATAGCTATAGCTCCCATATATATCTTCATCCGATTTCGTGCTAATTGTGCATCAAATGGCCAATATCAGCCCAAATGGCATGAATTTTCATACATAAGACCGAATTCAGTCTAGAAGCTAATACGTCAAATTTGGAGAAACCCGGTTCAGAGATAGCTATAGTTCGTAAAATGCACGATAGAATTAGATAGATTTGATTTTGTACCAAATATCTCATAGAGCTCTGAAATGCCCTGTATAAACCTTTTTACGAGAGCTCTACTAAATATGCATAGTGGTGTAGGGTATCATATAGTCGGCCCCGCCCGACTTTTGAGCTTTCCTTACTGGTTTTTATTTCAAATAGTATATAACAATGCTATATTACTAATTCACAGTTTAATTCAGAATTTGAAATTAATTTTGTTTTTAAATAGTGTTTTATTTAATTATCATTCTAAACCGAATATAGGTAGAAAATCAATAGTATGGTTACCTTCAGTAACGTGTGGATTTTCAATTAAAATAAAAATGAGATTAAATAAAAAAAGAAAAAAGTACCTTTCTTGTATTTGGAATTTGTGAATTGATCTTCTTCTCTTCACTTTTTTTTTCTTTTTCTTTTTTTTTTTTCACTTTTTTAATTGCCACCGCTATCTAAAACGTCAAATAGATGATTTAAAAAACCTACTTTATTTAGAAAAGTTGTTCAAAAAGCACAAATAAAAGCAACTGCCGACTCAAACACTTTTTTATTTGAGTAGTTTTTGGAGTAGTTTGGCACCCCCGCCGACTACTGGCAAATCTCTTGTTTCTGTTCCTAATGTCGGCATTAAATAATATAACAGAAAAATGTTTGATTTGTACGTTTATACCCTACACCACAAGGTGGTCAGGGTATTATGTCTTTGTGCATTTGTTTGTAACAGGCAAAAGGAAACGAGATAGACCAATAGTTCCTTTTGATCATCTGCATAGAATCACTTTCTGAGTTGATTTATGCATGTCAGTCCGTCTGTCCGTCCGTCCGTCTGTCCATGTATTCTTGTGAACAAAATGCAGGTCGCATCTATTATCCGATTGAGATGAAACTTTGCAAACAACATTTGTTTGGTCCAAGGACGAACCCTATTGAAATTGGAGATAATCGGTAAAAATTTAGATATAGCTCCCATATATATCTTCGTCCGATTTGCCTTTTATTGTGCACCAACCGTGTAATATCAGCCCGAATAGTATGAAATTTTGCACATACAACCAAATTAGGCCTGAAAATAAGTATGCCAAATTTGATCGAAATATTGATCGAAATATTGTTCATCCGATTTGTTATTTTTGTACTCCGCAGCCGTAATATGCACTCTGTTTATTATTTGGGGAAATATATCAAATGCAGCTCAGAAATACCTTTGCTAAATTTTATCGAGATCGGTTCAGATTTGGATATAGCTCCCATATATAACTTCGTCCGATTTACCTTTTACTGTGCACCAAACGTCTAATATTTGCCCAAATGGGATGGAATTTGGCACATACGACCGAATTTAGTCTAATATGCACTCCGTAACAACGATATTCAGGGAAATATATCAAATACAGCTCAGAAATATCTTTGCCAAATTTTATCGAGATCGGTTCAGATTTGGATATAGTTCCCATATATATCTTTATCTGATTTCAAATTAATTTTGCACCAAATGGGCAATACAAGTCCGAATTTAAAAGATACAAATGCTTTGGCATATTTAGTCCTTTGAATTTTAAATTATAATTATAATCATAACGTGTATGATTGAATTCTCCCATAAAAACTTTTAATTATTAAGTGGAGCTCAACTAAATTAGCAAAGTGGTGTAGGGTATCATAAAATCGGCCCCGCCCGACTTTAGGACTTTCTTTACTGGTTTTAAGTTATAAAATGATCTTTAGGCTGTTATTTACTATTATAAAATATTTTTGATTCCAAAAGTATTAAATTTAATTTACTTAAATCGATTATTAAGTTGACGCCACCACTAATTATACCTCACACCACAAGGTGGTCAGGGTATTATGTCTTTGTGCATTTGTTTGTAACAGGCAAAAGGAATCGAGATGGAGCCATAGTTCCTTTTGATGATCTGCATAGAATCACTTTCTGAGTTGATTTATGCATGTCAGTCCGTCCTTCTGTCCATGTTTCTTGTGAACAAAATGCAGGTCGCATTTATTATCAGATTGAGATGAAATTTTCCAAACAACATTTGTTTGGCCCAAGGACGAACCCTATTGAAATTGGAGATAATCGGTCAAAATTTAGATATAGCTCCCATATATATCTTCGTCCGATCTGCCTTTTATTGTGCACCAAAAGTGTAATATCAGCCCGAATAGTATGGAATTTTGCACATACAACCAAATTAGGCCTGAAAATAAGTATGCCAAATTTGATTGAAATCGGTTCAGATATAGCTATAGCTCCCATATATATCGTTCATCCGATTTGTTATTTTTGTCCTCCGCAGCCGTAATATGCACTCTGTAACAACAATATTTGGGGAAATATATCAAATGCAGCTCAGAAATATCTTTGCTAAATTTTATAGAGATCGGTTCAGATTTGGATATAGATCCCATATATAACTACGTCCGATTCACCTTTTATTGTGCACCAAAGGTCTAATATTTGCCCAAATGGGATGGAATTTGGCACATACGACCGAATTGAGTCTAGAAGGTAGCCCGCCAAATTTGGTGAAGATCGGTTCAGATATAGCTATAGCTCCCATATATATTGTTCATCCGATTTGTTGTATTTGTTATCCACAGCCGTAATATGCACTCCGTAACAACGATATTCAGGGAAATATAGCAAATACAGCTCAGAAATATATTTGCCAAATTTTATCGAGATCGGTTCAGATTTGGATATAGCTCCCATATATATCTTGATCTGATTACAAATTAATTTTGCACCAAATGGACAATACAAGTCCGAATTTAAAAAATACAAATGCTTCGGCATATTCCTTTGAATTTTAAATTATAATTATAACCATAGGGTGTATGATTGAATTCTCCCATAAAAACTTTTAATTGTTATGTGGAGCTCAACTAAATTAGTAAAGTGGTGTAGGGTATCATAAAATCGGCCCCGCCCGACTTTAGGACTTTCTTTACTGGTTTTTTCTTTACAAACAAGCACCATCGCATGCGTTGGAAGACACTCACTGACGAAAACCGATATTCCCTCGTAATAAATGATCGGAGCTCATTTATTACAGAAGGAGAGCAGAGGACACTGTTGCCGTCTTTTATTTATTTATTTATATTTTTTTTTTTGCAATTATTTCATTATTTGGTCAATTCAATTCTTAGTTATTTAAGTTTAAATTTCAAAACTGCCGATTACTGGGACATGCCGAACTTAGGCGCACTTAAACTATATACCTTTATAACGTCAATTAGCCTGTGCAGAGTTTGAAAGACGCATATTAAATTTGGTGGCCTCTATCGTAATTGCAAATGGTGATCGGACATAATTTAATCGACAAAGATTTCTACTCTTTCACATACTTTATAGGGATTCTAACTTTTATAAATCGATGAAACTTTATTTATGATAGTTAAATTAAAGCCATATCGCCAGGATTTCAATTTAGAAAATACTATCGATTCTGATGTCCAAAACTCCGAAAAATTAACTAGATATGGAAATCATCCTTCTATTGAGAACTCAAAATGCATTGGAACTGCAATCAGTGAAATACCGAACAAGAAGAGGCACTTTAATATGCGGACTATACAAAAAAGTGGATCGAATTGAAAATTTAGTAAGAAAAGGATTCATATCCTCGGAAAAATCTTCCGAACCCTTAAACATAGCCTTAAATCACAGGTAACGTTTTACGGGGACTATGCGATATCGTCTGTAATTACACTGCGCCGCAGACAATCATGGAGTTGGGAAATTTTTCGGTTGGTAGATAAAAATCCCAAAAGTGAGTGGTGTCTGGATCAAACTTTTTTAAGGTCCGTTTTGAATAGGGCCTCAAATAGTTTGCTCTGGCCCAGCTAGTATATCTTTCATCTTCTTCTCTATATATATAAAAATCAATTGTTGTTCGTTGGTAATGGAATCAGTTGAGAACGGCTGAACCGATTTGCATAATTTTTTTGTACAAACGTTTGTCAAACCCCGAGTTAGGTTTTTAAAGAAAAAATATTGACCAAACCTACTTTTACGCAAACTATTTCGATTTGTCTAAAATCCTTGCATTTGCCAAATAATGAAGATATCGGTTTTAAAATTATTACACGACATACTGTTAACTTTCCCTCCAATCCTAAGTTTTTTTTTTTTGGGCTAATGAACTGACCACGCCTACTTTTAAATCTACATATAAGCCTATTGTTGTTCGTGGGTAATTGAATCAGTTGAGACCGGTTAGAACTATTTGTATATTTTATTAAATGTTCGTACTACCCCGATTTAGGTTTTTATGCAAAGAAAAAGGACCATGCCCAATCCTAATATTTGCCAAAATCATGAAGATATCTGTTCCACAGTTAGTATACGACGTAATCTTGACTCTCCCTCCAACCCTCGGTATCTGTTTGGGGTACAAGGAACTGGCGGCACCTACTTCTTTAACTTTATATGTAAAAAATTTGAAAAAGTATAGTAACACATCAGTTGAGAACGACTGGGCCAATTTGACTTAAATTTTCTTTCGGTTGTTTGTAGTTACAGTGGAAACGTTGTCATGAAAGAAAATTTTGAGAAAAATCTTCCGAACCCTTAAAAGTAACCTTATATCATAGGTAACGTTATACGGGCACTATGCGCTGTCAGTAATTGCACTGCGCCGACAGACAATCTTAGGGTTAGGAAACTTTTCGGTTGGTAAATGAAAATCGTAAAAGAGGGGTTCCCGGATCTAACTTTTTTACAGTCCATTTTATATAGCTTAACCATGCTTCTTCATATTCAGCATTTCACTGATTGCAATTGCAATGAATGATGCATTTTGAGTGCTCATTGGATGAAATATTCCATATATAATCAATTTTTTGAAGTTTTGGACATCAGAGTAGTAGTTGTTGTTTTTGTAGCAGCTCATAAATCTGTGTTCGTTCGGTTTCCATTTTCTGACTCAATTCAATCAGGTTCTGTCTCTAAATCCAGTCTCAAAAGGATGCAACCTGTATGGGTTGTGTCCATAACGAGACTGGAGTTAGGTGAGTAGTCCCGCTTGATAGGCCTGTTGATCTAGAGGCTCTCTCTTATATCTCTGTACCTCTCTCTCTAGATCATGAAGATCTTTCCTAACGTGCCTGGGCGGAGGTTGCCTATCCACAAGATGGTGATTCGGATGGCTTTGTCTATAACACACAAGCAGGTATTGCATTGACAGCAGTTTGTTATGCTGTCGCACCGGTAAGACCTTCGCCTCCTCATGTAGGTAAACGACAGGTGTCATGTTGCGGCACCCTGTTGCGGTTCTAAGGGCGGCATTCGGGCAGGACTGAACATTTTTCCACTGCGTAGCACTGACGTTGGCGGACCACAGCGGAGCCTCATAGTTTACCACAGACCGACCTATCGCGTTGCAAGAGGTCAACAAGGTTTCCTTATCAGCTCCCCAAGTACTTCGCCAGAGACTTGAGGACCTTGTTCCTACTTCTAATCTTGTCGCAGATAGCTGTGGTATGCGCGGACGACTTAAAGAGGCTATCGAATGTGGCCCCTAATACCTTGAGGTAGTTGGTGGTCGGAATAATAGCACCATCGACTTGCGCATTCAAGGATAGCCCCATCTCCGCAGTCCATGTGGTGAAAAGTGTGGCCGTCGACTTAGTGGCGGATATCTTCATATTCCTCGCAGTGAAAAAATGCGGTAAGGTCAACAAGGTAAGCGTTTAACCGATCGCAAATGTCATCAATAATGGGTCCGGACGCCACGAGCGTACAATCATCTGCGTACGTTATAATCTCTTTGCCGTCTGGAGGGCGTGGAATGTCAGAAAGGTAGAGATTAAACAGTTCCGGAGATATCACCCCACCTTGGGGAACTCCCTGTTTAATTCTACGGATGCTCGACTTCTTGTTTCTGAATTCCACTTACGACTGGCGTCCACACATGTAGTTTACTATCCAACGTTTCAAACTTGGCCGGAGGGTGGTGCGCTCAATGTCTTCGAACAGTGTGGCATGATTGACTGTATCAAAGGCTTTTGATAAATCAAGTGCCACCATAACTGTTATATCGCACGGCCTGTTCTGGTTGAGACCTCTGCTGACATGTGTGAAAATGGCGTGTAAAGCTGTTGTTGTGCTGTGCAATTTTCGAAATCCGTGTTGATGATCGGCTACTTGGAAACACTCTCTTATGCTGGGGATTAGTAAAGCCTCAAGCGTCTTTGCTACTGGTGACAAAAGTGATATCGGCCTGTATGAATCACTTTTGCTGGCATCCTTGCCTGGCTTCAGTAGCGGGACCACCCTGCCCATTTTCCAGGCATCGGGAACTACTAGGGTGGCTAACGACAGATTGAGCAGCTTTGTGAGATACTCAACTCCTGGTTCATCCAGTTGCTTCGGCATCACCATTGAGATTCCGTCAGGACCAAGCGCTCTGGATGACTTTGCGCTTCTGATGATCTGTGCAACATCTGCCAACGTAAATTGTGGTGGAAGGGATCGTACACGGCGTAGGATCCTTCTCTTCGCCCTGTCACTCTCGGGGTGCTCTACAAACTGCCGGTTAAAATAACACGCGCACCTCTTCGGATCTGTCACTTCTACGCCGTTAAATGAGACAGATGTCCGATCGTCCTTTTTCCCAGGGTTCGAGAGCGACTTAACCGTTGCCGACAATTTACTCGTTCCGGTACTGATGTTGTAATGCTTCAGATGTTCTAGCCACTTTTTCCGCTTATGCTCACCTATACTCAGAGTAAGTTCCCTGACTCTGGGGTTATTAGGGTTAGTACGGCGAAGCTCATCTCGCTCGTTTGCTAATCCCGCTGCCTCTGCTGGGAAATTTGGTCTTATTTCAGGTATTCGACCAGCAGGTATATAGCGAGCGGCTACAGCTTTTATGATGTCCCGGAAACACCTATCTGCTACCTGAACATCAGATGGGTTGGGCAGTTCTCTGAAGCGGCGATTGGTATATTCTCTGAATTCTTGCCAATTGGCTTTCCCGTGGTTAAGGAAAGTGCGGCGTTCAGAGTCAATGAAGTCGGGTGGTCTGTTAATGGCGATAATAATGGGGAGGTGGTCTGAGCCTAGAGAAATGACTGATTGGCAAGTTACGTCATTCGTCAGACCTGGGGACACGATGGATATGTCCGGAGAACTGTTACAGCCTCCCCTTATTCTGGTGGGTGCGTCCTCATTCACTGTGCAAAACGTGGAGCTATCAATTTGCTCAGCCAGCGCCATGCCTCTCTGGTCATTACCTAGGACGGAATGCCATAATTCATGATGGGCATTGAAATCCCCTAGCACCAGACGGTTATTGCCTACCAGTAGTGAATTGATATTGGGCATATAACGTGGGGCACAGCTATTTAACGGCGGAATGTACACGTTGAGCACCTCTACCTCGGCGGTTCCACAATTGACCGCACCCCCATCCATTCCATGTACGGGTCACTAGAGTCAAGCTCAGACGAGGTAGATCTGTACTGGACAGAGTGGTGCAATAGGAACGCTAATCCTCCACCTCCACCACTGGAGCGATCCTTCCTCAGTACGTTGTATCCATCACAACTTTGAAGCCTGCAGGTGGTACTCAGCTTCGTTTCCTGAATCGCTGCGACCTTGATGTTCTTCCGACTCATAAAGCTTACAATTTCGTTAATCTTTCCTCTGAGACCATCACAATTAAACTGGAGAAATGATGCATTATCCGGAACCTGAACTGCAATGTGTGGCGTCAACTGCTGCGTAGATTGCTGTTGAGGAGATTGCGGGGGAGTCTCATATTGCGACGACGATGAGGACGCCGAAGATGAAGACTCGCTGGGGTCTACATTGACGCAGCAGGAAGCAATGTAGTCCCTATCGCTGTACTCCTGTATCCGGTTTAGGCCGGAACAATTCCGAAAATGCACCCACTCCATGCATCCGTTGCATCTCACCGAAACCGATCTGTGGTGGATGCGATTACGACAAACGGAGCAGAACCATGGTCCGGGGTTGGTCTCGATCCCGGCTCGGACCAAGAGAATACGGAGCAAACATTCCGGGTAATGTTGCTCCCACGTCAGAAAAATGGACGAACACAAACATGTATTTCATGGGTTGGTGGCCCCTGGTCGGAGAATTGTGCCTCCAAGTCAATCCGGTACATAGAAGTAATTTCAAAATTTAAGTATTGTGAAATATAGGGCTGCGTATGTGACAATTTTCTCTATTTATGCCATGGATAGAATAAAAAGAATAATTTTTCACTATGTACAATTTTTCACCAAAGAAATTAAAAAGTGTGAAATCCGATGTTAACTGACAGCTGCAAGATGCGAATACATTTGAACAAACAAAATTACCGAAAAAGCCTAATGGGTCTAATTTCAAAGCGTGGAGCTACTTATTTCATGTGATAATAATCCGTACAATGAGAGCTTAAAATGCAAAATTCTTTGGGAGAACAATCAGTAAAATACCAAGTATAAAGGATGGAAAATAGTAGATCCAGAAATTCTTCCCAAACATTCATATATATATATATATATATATATATATATATATATATATATATATATATATATATATATATATATATATATATATATATATATATATATATATATATATATATATATATATATATGAATGTTTGGGAAGAATTTCTGGAAGGATAGAAATTCTTTTTCTTACTAAGAGTCCCATTCGATCTACTATTTTCCATCCTTTATACTTGGTATTTTACTGATTGTTCTCCCAAAGAATTTTGCATTTTAAGCTCTCATTGTACGGATTATTATCACATGAAATAAGTAGCTCCACGCTTTGAAATTAGACCCATTAGGCTTTTTCGGTAATTTTGTTTGTTCAAATGTATTCGCATCTTGCAGCTGTCAGTTAACATCGGATTTCGCACTTTTTAATTTCTTTGGTGAAAAATTGTACATAGTGAAAAATTATTCTTTTTATTCTATCCATGGCATAAATAGAGAAAATTGTCACATACGCAGCCCTATATTTCACAATACTTAAATTTTGAAATTACTTCTATGTACCGGATTGACTTGGAGGCACAATTCTCCGACCAGGGGCCACCAACCCACGAAATACATGTTTGTGTTCGTCCATTTTTCTAACGTGGGAGCAACATTACCCGGAATGTTTGCTCCGTATTCTCTTGGTCCGAGCCGGGATCGAGACCAACCCCGGACCATGGTTCTGCTCCGTTTGTCGTAATCGCATCCACCACAGATCGGTTTCGGTGAGATGCAACGGATGCATGGAGTGGGTGCATTTTCGGAATTGTTCCGGCCTAAACCGGATACAGGAGTACAGCGATAGGGACTACATTGCTTCCTGCTGCGTCAATGTAGACCCCAGCGAGTCTTCATCTTCGGCGTCCTCATCGTCGTCGCAATATGAGACTCCCCCGCAATCTCCTCAACAGCAATCTACGCAGCAGTTGACGCCACACATTGCTGTTCAGGTTCCGGATAATGCATCATTTCTCCAGTTTAATTGTGATGGTCTCAGAGGAAAGATTAACGAAATTGTAAGCTTTATGAGTCGGAAGAACATCAAGGTCGCAGCGATTCAGGAAACGAAGCTGAGTACCACCTGCAGGCTTCAAAGTTGTGATGGATACAACGTACTGAGGAAGGATCGCTCCAGTGGTGGAGGTGGAGGATTAGCGTTCCTATTGCACCACTCTGTCCAGTACAGATCTACCTCGTCTGAGCTTGACTCTAGTGACCCGTACATGGAATGGATGGGGGTGCGGTCAATTGTGGAACCGCCGAGGTAGAGGTGCTCAACGTGTACATTCCGCCGTTAAATAGCTGTGCCCCACGTTATATGCCCAATATCAATTCACTACTGGTAGGCAATAACCGTCTGGTGCTAGGGGATTTCAATGCCCATCATGAATTATGGCATTCCGTCCTAGGTAATGACCAGAGAGGCATGGCGCTGGCTGAGCAAATTGATAGCTCCACGTTTTGCACAGTGAATGAGGACGCACCCACCAGAATAAGGGGAGGCTGCAACAGTTCTCCGGACATATCCATCGTGTCCCCAGGTCTGACGAATGACGTAACTTGCCAATCAGTCATTTCTCTAGGCTCAGACCACCTCCCCATTATTATCGCCATTAACAGACCACCCGACTTCATTGACTCTGAACGCCGCACTTTCCTTAACCACGGGAAAGCCAATTGGCAAGAATTCAGAGAATATACCAATCGCCGCTTCAGAGAACTGCCCAACCCATCTGATGTTCAGGTAGCAGATAGGTGTTTCCGGGACATCATAAAAGCTGTAGCCGCTCGCTATATACCTGCTGGTCGAATACCTGAAATAAGACCAAATTTCCCAGCAGAGGCAGCGGGATTAGCAAACGAGCGAGATGAGCTTCGCCGTACTAACCCTAATAACCCCAGAGTCAGGGAACTTACTCTGAGTATAGGTGAGCATAAGCGGAAAAAGTGGCTAGAACATCTGAAGCATTACAACATCAGTACCGGAACGAGTAAATTGTCGGCAACGGTTAAGTCGCTCTCGAACCCTGGGAAAAAGGACGATCGGACATCTGTCTCATTTAACGGCGTAGAAGTGACAGATCCGAAGAGGTGCGCGTGTTATTTTAACCGGCAGTTTGTAGAGCACCCCTAGAGTGACAGGGCGAAGAGAAGGATCCTACGCCGTGTACGATCCCTTCCAGTCGAGGTGGTACCACCACAATTTACGTTGGCAGATGTTGCACAGATCATCAGAAGCGCAAAGTCATCCAGAGCGCTTGGTCCTGACGGAATCTCAATGGTGATGCCGAAGCAACTGGATGAACCAGGAGTTGAGTATCTCACAAAGCTGCTCAATCTGTCGTTAGCCACCCTAGTAGTTCCCGATGCCTGGAAAATGGGCAGGGTGGTCCCGCTACTGAAGCCAGGCAAGGATGCCAGCAAAAGTGATTCATACAGGCCGATATCACTTTTGTCACCAGTAGCAAAGACGCTTGAGGCTTTACTAATCCCCAGCATAAGAGAGTGTTTCCAAGTAGCCGATCATCAACACGGATTTCGAAAATTGCACAGCACAACAACAGCTTTACACGCCATTTTCACACATGTCAGCAGAGGTCTCAACCAGAACAGGCCGTGCGATATAACAGTTATGGTGGCACTTGATTTATCAAAAGCCTTTGATACAGTCAATCATGCCACACTGTTCGAAGACATTGAGCGCACCACCCTCCGGCCAAGTTTGAAACGTTGGATAGTAAACTACATGTGTGGACGCCAGTCGTAAGTGGAATTCAGAAACAAGAAGTCGAGCATCCGTAGAATTAAACAGGGAGTTCCCCAAGGTGGGGTGATATCTCCGGAACTGTTTAATCTCTACCTTTCTGACATTCCACGCCCTCCAGACGGCAAAGAGATTATAACGTACGCAGATGATTGTACGCTCGTGGCGTCCGGACCCATTATTGATGACATTTGCGATCGGTTAAACGCTTACCTTGTTGACCTTACCGCATTTTTTCACTGCGAGGAATATGAAGATATCCGCCACTAAGTCGACGGCCACACTTTTCACCACATGGACTGCGGAGATGGGGCTATCCTTGAATGCGCAAGTCGATGGTGCTATTATTCCGACCACCAACTACCTCAAGGTATTAGGGGCCACATTCGATAGCCTCTTTAAGTCGTCCGCGCATACCACAGCTATTTGCGACAAGATTAGAAGTAGGAACAAGGTCCTCAAGTCTCTGGCGAAGTACTTGGGGAGCTGATAAGGAAACCTTGTTGACCTCTTGCAACGCGATAGGTCGGTCTGTGGTAAACTATGAGGCTCCGCTGTGGTCCGCCAACGTCAGTGCTACGCAGTGGAAAAATGTTCAGTCCTGCCCGAATGCCGCCCTTAGAACCGCAACAGGGTGCCGCAACATGACACCTGTCGTTTACCTACATGAGGAGGCGAAGGTCTTACCGGTGCGACAGCATAACAAACTGCTGTCAATATATATATATATATATATATATATATACATATATATATATATATATATATATATATATATATATATATATATATATATATATATATATATATATATATATATATATATATCCATACAGATATGACTGATATAAGAGTTCACGTACTTGCCCATTAAAAGTATGACGATTCAACAAATATTCCGTCCCGTGCTCCTTTCTTATATTTGTAATTTGTTCATGTTTCCATATTTCATATAGATATACATTCCAAATCTACGTTTCCAACCAATATTCTTTTAGGGTTTAAAAATTCAATAGAATGCAAAATTTTCTTTTCAGACCACACATTAGATGTGAAAGTGGACTTGGGGATACTCCAATGTGGGGACTTTACTTAAATAAATTCTTATAGAGCAATTATCTGTATGATGGTTCCCTACCCCAATGTAGCATATATACAATTTTTTAGCCAAATCAATTGATGAATGTGGTCAGGACCAATATGGGCCCTACTCCAAAAATTTTAAATTTTATGCGAAGAGGTTCTCTACCCCCTTAGAAAAAAAGATGCGAAAAAATGAAAAAAGTGGTCAAGTCCCCAATAATAGCTTAAAACATACGATGATGATGCAAAGCGATTTAAGTTATCTTGAATGTTTGGGAAGAATTTCTGGAAGGATAGAAATTCTTTTTCTTACTAAGAGTCCCATTCGCTCTACTATTTTCCATCCTTTATACTTGGTATTTTACTGATTGTTCTCCCAAAGAATTTTGCATTTTAAGCTCTCATTGTACGGATTATTATCACATGAAATAAGTAGCTCCACGCTTTGAAATTAGACCCATTAGGCTTTTTCGGTAATTTTGTTTGTTCAAATGTATTCGCATCTTGCAGCTGTCAGTTAACATCGGATTTCGCACTTTTTAATTTCTTTGGTGAAAAATTGTACATAGTGAAAAATTATTCTTTTTATTCTATCCATGGCATAAATAGAGAAAATTGTCACATACGCAGCCCTATATTTCACAATACTTAAATTTTGAAATTACTTCTATGTACCGGATTGACTTGGAGGCACAATTCTCCGACCAGGGGCCGCCAACCCAGGAAATACATGTTTGTGTTCGTCCATTTTTCTGACGTGGGAGCAACATTACCCGGAATGTTTGCTCCGTATTCTCTTGGTCCGAGCCGGGATCGAGACCAACCCCGGACCATGGTTCTGCTCCGTTTGTCGTAATCGCATCCACCACAGATCGGTTTCGGTGAGATGCAACGGATGCATGGAGTGGGTGCATTTTCGGAATTGTTCCGGCCTAAACCGGATACAGGTGTAATGTTACGATAAATTAATGCATGTGAACTACCCTTGTATTGATCACCTGTAACTAGGCTAAGTAGATCAGCTGATTAACAGCTGTAGTTTTAAGGATTGTTATTGTTATTTTTAAGGATATATAAAGAAAACAAAATCTAGGATTAAGTACCGTTATGTTTTATATATAAGGACGATGAAATTGAAAATAAAGTTCAGAAGTTAGAAAGAGCCTAAACCGGCTTTAAAACTTTAGTAAAATTAAAAAATCAAAAAGCTCTTTTTATTGAGCTGGAAATCGCTGGCAACTAGTTGTGCCTTCGAAAAATTTAAAAAACATCTTTTTCTGCCAAGTGGCGTTTGTAAGCGCCGGCAAACAAATTGAGGCAGGGCCCAATTTTCCACATACACATACATGTCTACACAAAAACATCAACAGGTTGCAGGCCAACATTACATGGCGATCCTGCCAAACACGGCATCGAGCAGCAAATCCTGTCATGACACATTACCCCAAGGTCCTAAGAGGTTGACACTGGAGGAATATTTCAAGCGCCAACAGCAAATTAAAGAAGAAAAGCTGACGCGGATTCCCCCTACTGAAAAGCCTAAACACCGCAGAGGAGGCAGAATTGTACGCCTGCGTCGACAATTGGCAGCCCTCAAAGAAGCTGTGAATGCAGATCCTCCACCATCTTGGCAAAAAGCCACACAAATTTGGCTACAAATAGATGCTGTGGAAGCTCAAATGAGATCTAAAAGTTCACAAAACACCCACATTGAAAAATAAAATTACATAAATAAAAATTTTTCCAAATTTCTTTTTATTTTATTTGGTATGCAAACATTATTCCTTTTTAAGAAGAAGAAGAATACAACAGATGAAACATCACAGGAATAATTAAAAAGAGCAAAACATAGAATTTACACAATAAATGCGATTAATGTAAAATTTTATCATAAAAATATAAATTAGAAATTTAGTTCACACACAAAGCACAATAAAATATTTAAATTTCACATTTTTATTAATTTTCAAAAAAAAAAACACAAGATTACACCACGAATTTACAAAATGTCGATCAAAACAAAATGAAATGATGATTATTGTTAACCGATTGATAAATAATTAGTTTAAAAGTAATTGGTAACCATCATTGTAAAAATACTACTTTTGCAACCCTGTACTCATTAGTTCAATATTAAGCGACCGTTAAATTTTAAATTTTTATTAAGGATCGTTTACACTGTTCAATTTATTTTAAGTATTAATATTAGTTGCAAAATAATATAAATGGAGATAGAAGCATGCATTAATGAATTAGAAAAATTAAAATTGAATTTAAAGCAAAGTAAAAATAAGATTTTTACAAAAAAATACGTTGAAGAAAAATTAGGAAGATTAGAAGAATTGGTCAATGCGGTGAATGATTACCAATGTGAAGATGAGAATGATTATCTTTCAAAAGCGAGATTTAATGAATTGAAAATAGAAATTTCGGTTTTGATTAATGAATTGAATATAAAAGAAGAAATAGTAAATAACAACGTAAATATGGCACAATTCGACATGTCAATGGTTAGCAAAAATTTGCATGTATTTAAAGGCGAATTCAAATATTTAGAAGACTTTATATCTCAAGCAGAATTGCTGCATGATTTGCTACAAGAGCAAGATAAAGAATTATTCATTAAGTACATCTATAATTTCAAGTTATCAGCCCAAGTAAGGAGTATTTTAGGTCGTTCAAACAAGCCAACGACATTTGTACAATTAAAAAAGGCACTGGAAGATGCTTATCCAAACCCAAGAACGCTACAACAGCTATTAACTGAATTAGGAACAACTAAGCAAGGACATTTAACAATGACTTCATTTAGGGAAAAGATATCTGAACTTTGTGATGAGTTGAATCGTTTTGAAATAGGAAATTTAAAGAACCCGTCTCAAGAAACCAAGGATGCGATATACAAAGTTAATGAGAGTATGGCATTAAATGTTTTTATGAAAGGGGTTAACGCTGAATATCAGCCAATTTTATTGGCTAATATGCCTTCAAGCTTAAATGAGGCGACCCAAAGATGTATTACAGCCGAGAGAAGTTTAGGTCTGGATACGAAGGATGTATTCTTTGTAAATAGAACAAATAGATCAAATGAACAAAGTAAACCTTATAGAAAAAGTTATAGATACAATTATAACGATTACAATAACTCGTACAGAAACAATTACAATACACGATACAATATCGGTAATCGATGCAGGGATAATTATGGAAATCCAGGTGACCGAAAAAAATTCAGCAATGGTCACAGCAATAATCGCAATAACTATCAAGGAAACAACAATAAGAATGCAGAATATAAAAATATAGAGGGCAATGTGAAATACAATAATGGTAAAAATGGCAGAATCAAGCATACGGAAGTCAGAAATTAAAAGGCTTTTCCATGTATGTGTCAACAGGGAAACTCAGACGGCCGGATGATGGAAGAATTCATCCAGGAGGCCCAAAATTAAGGATATTCAATGTAACTTTGATGACAAACGCTTTTATTTCGTTGAATTCTAAGGAAAAGCGTTTAACGTTCTTAATAGATACCGGAGCTGATATCTCCATATGCAAACACACATTTTCATACGTGAACAAAACAAATACTGCAAGATTAACTGGCATAACTAAAGAAGCTATTCAATGTATTGGGACTTCAGAACTTATGCTAGAAATTGAAGGAGAGACATTGTGTCATGATTTTTACGTAGTCGCAGATGATTTTCCCATACATACAGATGGAATTATTGGTCGAGATATTTTAGCAAAATATTACTGCAAAATAGACTTTGAAACACAGACCATAGCATTTAATATTAATAATAGAGAGATTGTAGTGCCAATGAATGCAAGGCCGGTTCAGCAAAAACAGTTGTTAATACCTGCAAGATCGGAAACGATATTACCACTTGATATGAAAGTGGATGAGGATAGCATAATACTCAATAAGGAAATATCTGAAGGAGTCTTTCTAGCAAAATGTTTAGTTCCTGCTAATGGTAAAGTGCATGTTAAGGTGTTAAATACTACTGATGAAGACGTAAAGTTAAAAGAACTGAATTGTCAATTTAACTCATTAAAAAATTACCATATATATTACTCTAAAGCTACAAAAGAAAAAAATTATAAAAGGCTTTCGACATTACTTGACGGATTAGACATCGGCACAAACGATCCATACGCTATACAATCAATTCGTACAATTCTTGAAGAATTTCAAGATATTTTTCATTTGCCTGGGGAGCCGTTAAGTGTGAACAATTTTTACACTCAAAAAATACAAATAACAGATTCCTTACCAGTATACATAAAAAATTATAGACTTCCGCAGACGCAGTTGGAAGAAATAAATAAACAAGTCGATCAGTTACTACGAGATGATGTAATCGAACCATCGGTTAGTCCATATAATTCACCACTTTTAGTAGTACCAAAAAAGTCAAAGGATGATAAGAACAAATGGCGATTAGTAGTGGATTTCCGTAAGCTGAATAACAAAATTGTGAATGATAAGTTTCCGTTAACTAGAATTGAAGATATATTAGATCGACTAGGAAGAGCAAAGTATTTTTCCACATTGGATATGACGAGTTCTTTCCATCAGATTAATTTACACACGGATTCGCGCCCGGTGACGGCATTTTCAACAACGAATGGTCACTATCAATTTAAACGTTTGCCTTTTGGTTTGAAGATATCGTCAAACAGTTTTCAGAGAATGCTTACATAAGCTCTCAGTGGATTGGACGCATCTGCATTTTTATATGTGGACGACATAATCGTTTTTGGCTCTGGACTGAGAGATCACAACGACAATTTGTGCAACGTTTTTAAAAGATTGCGAAAATTTAACTTAAAGTTAAATGCTATGAAGTGCAGTTTTCTACAACCTGAAGTGGTTTACCTGGGACATCTCATAACCGATAAAGGTGTAAGAACTGATCCAGCCAAGGATAGTGCGATAAAAAACTATCCCGTACCTACAAACGCAGATGAAGTGAGGAGATATGTAGCATTTTGCAATTATTATCGTCGATTTATACCTAATTTTGCAGACAAAGCAAGGAGTTTGAATGCACTTCTGAAAAAGAACAGCAAATTTGAATGGAGACCTGAGTGCCAAAAAGCTTTTGAAACTTTAAAAAATTGTTTACTGAAACCACCAATATTACAATATCCAGATTTTTCAAAGCCTTTCGTGCTAACAACGGACGCATCTAATTATGCGTTGGGAGCAGTGTTATCCCAAGGAGAAATAGGAAACGACTTGCCTATTTCCTACGCCAGCGCTACACTCTCGACACACGATTTGAAGACACCAGTTATCGAAAAAGAATTACTTGCTATACACTGGGGAATTAATTTCTTTAGACCATATTTGTATGGAAGAAAGTTTATTGTTGTTACTGACCACAGACCGTTAGTATCACTTTTTTCACATCGGAATCCATCCTCAAAGATGACAAGGATTCGCATGGATCTCAGTGATTACGATTTTGAGATCGCTTATAAAAAAGGGAAGATGAACACAAATGCTGACGCATTGTCCAGAATAAAACTCAACAGCGATTCTTTAAAGGCTTTAATTCCCACGACACCCGAACGAGACCATAAAATTCTTGCTATTACCAGGAGCAAACAAAAACTTTTAAGCAACAAAAACTCAAACAATAAAATTATAGATGATGACAGCCCTCATCCAAAGCCTGATCAACTTTTGATTTGGGAATGTACATCACTCACAGATATAAAAAATATAAGAAAACTTAAGTTTGCACCACTCAAAGAAAAGAAGAAACCAGCAATTGAGATTGGAAAAGACATAATAACTGTGAGTTACAGCGATAATCCAATGAACATAGATTTGTCTTTGGAGAAAAACTAATAAAAAAGGAATAAAAGAGCTAGCAATGAACAAAAATGATGAAATATTTAAATCCATTGCCATGGAAGAGTTCAAAACATTACTGAACAAATTACAGAAAGAACGAAACACAAATTTACAAATAATTATATACCGAGATCTTCAAAGGATTAACTGCAAAAATACACAATTAAAATTAATATCTGAGTATCATGATTCAACGCATGGAGGACATTTAGGTGTCAGAAAGACAACTTTAAAACTCAAACAGCGTTACATTTGGAAAAATATGTCGAAAATGATAAAAGGATATGTTTTAAACTGTCCACAGTGTAGAATCAATAAACAAACTACACACACAAAAGAAACAATGACATTAACATATACACCGGGAACTAGTTTTGAGGTAGTATCAATAGATACAGTAGGTCCACTGAGAATATCAAATGGTTACAGATACATTCTAACAATACAATGTGATTTAACCAAATACATAGTAGCATGTCCTATGGAAACAAAAGATGCAAGGACTGTAGCAAAGACTCTTGTAGAGAGGTTTATTTTGATATATGGAAATTTTAAAATACTAAAGTCTGATAATGGTACACAGTTCTCTAATCAGTTAATGTCTGAGGTATGTCGTTTATTGGAAATAAAACAAATATTTAGCACTCCTTATCACCATGAAACATTGGGTTCGGTAGAGAGAACTCATAGGGTTCTTAATGAATTTCTACTAAATTTTTCAAATAGTGCAGACTGGGACATTTGGATTCCATATTTTGCCTTTGCATACAATACCACACCACATGTTGATACTAACTATTCTCCTTATGAGTTAGTTTTTGGAAAACTGCCATATTTACCCAATGATGAAATTATAAAAGAATCGAAATTTTACAATATTGAAGAATATTCAAATGAAATTAAGCAAAGGCTTAGGTTTTCTCTCCGTAAATCTAAGGAATATTTGGAAAAATCTAAAATTAAAAGAATTACTAAAACCGAAACTTCTAATCCACTAAAAGTAAATAAAGATGATTTAGTTTTATTAAGATTAATGAATAGAAAAAAAATCAATCACCGTATTTAGGCCCATATAAAGTCATTAGTACTGATGGAGTCAATACTGTAATAGATATAAATGGTAAATTCAAGAAATACCACAATAATGTTTTAAAAAAATGGAGTTATATTTAATTAATTTATATTAAAAAGAATAATGCAAAATAATTTTTACTAAAGCAAAAATTATTTTTTTTAGGGTAAGGGTGTAATGTTACGATAAATTAATGCATGTGAACTACCCTTGTATTGATCACCTGTAACTAGGCTAAGTAGATCAGCTGATTAACAGCTGTAGTTTTAAGGATTGTTATTGTTATTTTTAAGGATATATAAAGAAAACAAAATCTAGGATTAAGTACCGTTATGTTTTATATATAAGGACGATGAAATTGAAAATAAAGTTCAGAAGTTAGAAAGAGCCTAAACCGGCTTTAAAACTTTAGTAAAATTAAAAAATCAAAAAGCTCTTTTTATTGAGCTGGAAATCGCTGGCAACTAGTTGTGCCTTCGAAAAATTTAAAAAACATCTTTTTCTGCCAAATGGCGTTTGTAAGCGCCGGCAAACAAATTGAGGCAGGGCCCAATTTTCCACATACACATACATGTCTACACAAAAACATCAACAGGTTGCAGGCCAACATTACACAGGAGTACAGCGATAGGGACTACATTGCTTCCTGCTGCGTCAATGTAGACCCCAGCGAGTCTTCATCTTCGGCGTCCTCATCGTCGTCGCAATATGAGACTCCCCCGCAATCTCCTCAACAGCAATCTACGCAGCAGTTGACGCCACACATTGCTGTTCAGGTTCCGGATAATGCATCATTTCTCCAGTTTAATTGTGATGGTCTCAGAGGAAAGATTAACGAAATTGTAAGCTTTATGAGTCGGAAGAACATCAAGGTCGCAGCGATTCAGGAAACGACCTGCAGGCTTCAAAGTTGTGATGGATACAACGTACTGAGGAAGGATCGCTCCAGTGGTGGAGGTGGAGGATTAGCGTTCCTATTGCACCACTCTGTCCAGTACAGATCTACCTCGTCTGAGCTTGACTCTAGTGACCCGTACATGGAATGGATGGGGGTGCGGTCAATTGTGGAACCGCCGAGGTAGAGGTGCTCAACGTGTACATTCCGCCGTTAAATAGCTGTGCCCTACGTTATATGCCCAATATCAATTCACTACTGGTAGGCAATAACCGTCTGGTGCTAGGGGATTTCAATGCCCATCATGAATTATGGCATTCCGTCCTAGGTAATGACCAGAGAGGCATGGCGCTGGCTGAGCAAATTGATAGCTCCACGTTTTGCACAGTGAATGAGGACGCACCCACCAGAATAAGGGGAGGCTGCAACAGTTCTCCGGACATATCCATCGTGTCCCCAGGTCTGACGAATGACGTAACTTGCCAATCAGTCATTTCTCTAGGCTCAGACCACCTCCCCATTATTATCGCCATTAACAGACCACCCGACTTCATTGACTCTGAACGCCGCACTTTCCTTAACCACGGGAAAGCCAATTGGCAAGAATTCAGAGAATATACCAATCGCCGCTTCAGAGAACTGCCCAACCCATCTGATGTTCAGGTAGCAGATAGGTGTTTCCGGGACATCATAAAAGCTGCAGCCGCTCGCTATATACCTGCTGGTCGAATACCTGAAATAAGACCAAATTTCCCAGCAGAGGCAGCGGGATTAGCAAACGAGCGAGATGAGCTTCGCCGTACTAACCCTAATAACCCCAGAGTCAGGGAACTTACTCTGAGTATAGGTGAGCATAAGCGGAAAAAGTGGCTAGAACATCTGAAGCATTACAACATCAGTACCGGAACGAGTAAATTGTGGGCAACGGTTAAGTCGCTCTCGAACCCTGGGAAAAAGGACGATCGGACATCTGTCTCATTTAACGGCGTAGAAGTGACAGATCCGAAGAGGTGCGCGTGTTATTTTAACCGGCAGTTTGTAGAGCACCCCGAGAGTGACAGGGCGAAGAGAAGGATCCTACGCCGTGTACGATCCCTTCCAGTCGAGGAGGTACCACCACAATTTACGTTGGCAGATGTTGCACAGATCATCAGAAGCGCAAAGTCATCCAGAGCGCTTGGTCCTGACGGAATCTCAATGGTGATGCCGAAGCAACTGGATGAACCAGGAGTTGAGTATCTCACAAAGCTGCTCAATCTGTCGTTAGCCACCCTAGTAGTTCCCGATGCCTGGAAAATGGGCAGGGTGGTCCCGCTACTGAAGCCAGGCAAGGATGCCAGCAAAAGTGATTCATACAGGCCGATATCACTTTTGACACCAGTAGCAAAGACGCTTGAGGCTTTACTAATCCCCAGCATAAGAGAGTGTTTCCAAGTAGCCGATCATCAACACGGATTTCGAAAATTGCACAGCACAACAACAGCTTTACACGCCATTTTCACACATGTCAGCAGAGGTCTCAACCATAACAGGCCGTGCGATATAACAGTTATGGTGGCACTTGATTTATCAAAAGCCTTTGATACAGTCAATCATGCCACACTGTTCGAAGACATTGAGCGCACCACCCTCCGGCCAAGTTTGAAACGTTGGTCCTGACCACATTCATCAATTGATTTGGCTAAAAAATTGTATATATGCTACATTGGGGTAGGGAACCATCATACAGATAATTGCTCTATAAGAATTTATTTAAGTAAAGTCCCCACATTGGAGTATCCCCAAGTCCACTTTCACATCTAATGTGTGGTCAGAAAAGAAAATTTTGCATTCTATTGAATTTTTAAACCCTAAAAGAATATTGGTTGGAAACGTAGATTTGGAATGTATATCTATATGAAATATGGAAACATGAACAAATTACAAATATAAGAAAGGAGCACGGGACCGAATATTTGTTGAATCGTCATACTTTTAATGGGCAAGTACGTGAACTCTTATATCAGTCATATCTGTATGGATATATATATATATATATATATATATATATATATATATATATATATATATATATATATATATATATATATATATATATATATATATATATATATATATATATATATATACAATAAACAGACATGGGACCCTCAGCGGTCACTCAGAACCTCTGCGTTCACTTGTCTGTATTTGCATATGTATTAGAAATAGACAAGGGATCCTCTGCGATCACTTAGAACCTCTGCGTTCACTTGTCTTTTAGAAACGAAAGCGAAAGCACACAGGCCTCTGTCGCCACCCCAATTACTGAAGGTAATTTGTTGTTAGAAAAGAAAGAATCACCAATAAAAGCAAGGATACATATTGAATTTACACTAATTAATGCTTGTGTTTTATTTCTTGTATATTTTCTTTCCTTTACACACCACACGCGCGAATCACCCGCACTTCACCAAACCTCTCACCTACACAACACCTAACATCTCACATAATAACTCTGGGGAGTTTTGTTGTTGTTGCCGCTGTCGAAGCCTTTCCCCCCACTCCCCTGAATTAAACCAGTTACATAAAATGGACCCTGAAAAAGTTTCACCCGGGAACCCCCCTATTGGGATTTTTATCTATCAACCGAAAAATTGCCCAACCTCATGATTGTCTAGGGCGCAGTGTAATTACTGATGATAGCATAGGTTCGAAAGAATTTTTCGATGATTTCGCTCCACTATTTTGTATAGTACGCATATTACATTGCCACTTCATATTCGGTAGTTCACTGATTGCAGTCCCAATGAATTTTGCATTGGATAGATTATTTCCATATCTAGTAAATTTTTTGAAGTTTCCGACTTCAGGATCGATAGTAATTTCTAAATAGAAATCCTGGAAATATGACTTTAATTTAACTATCATAAATAAGGTGCCATCGGTTCATAAAAGTTAGGGACCACTTTAATTATGTTAAAAAGTAAAATCTTTGTCGATTAAATTATGGCATGTTTTTGTTACAATTTCTACCGAATGACCTGTAATTTGACATTTAATGTTTTGATTATTGTGAAATCAATACCGGCAAAACTGTTTAAAAGCACGTTGAGCTTTTTAATGTTTTGATGCTTCGAGAAGTATTTTTTAATAAAAATTGAACATTTTGTTATGGCAACCATATAATGACATGTACACAAAATATGCAAAATTTCTCGGGTTTTTTCAATAAGAATTTTCAATTTCAATTCTGAAACAATTCTACACAAAATTCCATATGCAAATAGGACAGTTAATACAGTTCTGCAATTTTTTTTAAGACTTTTCTCAAAATTTTCTTTCTTGAAAACGTTTTCAGTGTAATTACAAATAACCAAAAAAAAGTATGAGTTGTACTATGCTTTTTTAAAAATTTTTACATATATAGATGTGGGCTCTGTCCCACACAGATACCTAGGCATGGAGTGAGAGTCAAAATTAAAATCCTGATTTTACCTATTACGAGGGTTTTGATTATATTTTAATTAATATGCATTTCAAAAATGTCAATATAGATTAACGTACCGGCTGATTTATAGTGTTTTCCGGGCAGAGGTTTTAATTTGAGAGTTGGAAACCCAAATAATATAGCACATTTATTAAACAGTATACATCAACTGTTTGTAATAGTTCCATGTAAGATGGTTCTCTACCAAAGTAGCCTAAACACACATTTTAAGCCAAATCGAAAAAATAACCAAATCCCTCGAAATAGGTAAAACCAGGAAGAACCTTTATATGAGCGCTACTCCAAAACATTGACAAAGCATTGAGATGACCTAAAATGTGACCAAGACCCTGGAAATAGTTGAAATTAGTGGATGCCTTCATGTAAGAGTTTTACCAAAGCTTGGTCCTACACTTATAATTATTTGAAAGAATGTTTTATTCTTTCTAAAATCTCAAATAACCAACATTTAATGAATTAAGAAGGGCTATGTGAGGCCCTTTGTGTATGTTTAAGCTATATAAAATTGGCCCTTTAAAAGTTTGACCCGGGAATCCTCCCCCCCTTTTGGTATTTTTATCAACCAACCGAAAAATTTCCCAACCTCATGATTGTCTAGGGCGCAGTGTAATTACTGACGATAGCACATAGTTACGGGTTTTTTTAAGGGTTCGGAAGAATTTTCCGATGATATGAATCTATTTCTTACTAAATTTTCAATTCGCTCCACTATTTTGTACAGTACGCATATTACATTACCGCTTCATATTCGGTAGTTCCGACCCCACGATCGATAGTAATTTCTAAATAGAAATCCTGGAAATATGACTTTAATTTAACTATCATAAAAAAGGTGTCATCGGATTATAAAAGGTATGGATCCCATAAATTATATTAAAAAGTAGAAATCTTTGTCGATTAAATTATGGCATGTTTTTGTTACAATTTCTACCGAATGACCTGTAATTTGACATTTAATGTTTTGAGTATTGTGAAATCAATAACGGCAATAACTGTTTAAAATCACGTTGAGCTTTAAATGTTTTGATGCTTCGAGGAGTATAACGGCATGTACACAAAATATACAAAATTTCTCGGGTTTTTTCAATAAGAATTTTCTATTCCAGAACGCATTCTGAAACAATTCTACCTAAAATTCCATCAACTACAGGTAATACAGTTCTGCAATTTTTCTAGAGACTTTTCTCAAAATTTTCTTTCTTGAAAACGTTTTCAGTGTAATTACAAATAAATAAAAAGTCATCCTCAACTGAAGTTTTACTATGCTTTTTTAAAAAATTTTACATATAGATCTAAAGTGGTGTGGGCAGCTCCTCAAAGCCACACAGATACCTAGGCTTGGAGGGAGAGTCAAGATTACGTTGTATACTAACTGCGGAGCAGATATCTTCATTATTTTGGCAAATAGGATTTTAGGTAAATCGAAAAATGGACGTAAAGTTGGCGTGGTCAATTTTTATTTGCATAAAAAGGAATCTCGTGGTAGGAGGAACATAAAAAAAAATATACCAATCGTTCCTGCCGTTTACAACTGATTGCATTACCAACGAACAACAATTGATTTATATATATATATATATATATATATATATATATATATATATATATAAATCAATTTTTATATATATATATATATATATATATATATTTACTTAAAATCCAAAATAATAAATTTGCCAAAATAATGAAGATTTCTGCTCCGCAGTTAGTATACATTTGCATAATTTTTTGTACAAACGTTCATCATACCTCGAGTTAGGTTTTTCAAGAAAAAAATATTGACGGCGCCTACTTTTACGCCCACAATCTGGATTTATCTAAAATCTTAATAATCGCCAGATAATAAAGATATCGGTTTGAAATTATTACACGACCCTAGGGATTTATTTGGGGGCTAAGGACTTGACCACTCAAACTTCTAATCTATCTATATATATCAAATAAAGTTGTGTTAATTGCTACGCTTATAACTCAAGATCCGCTGATCTGATTTTACCGATTCACACAAAATCGGAATTGTCTCTTGAAAGAAATAGATAAAATGCAAAAAAATCGCGTAAAAATGTGAAATTTGAAAATTTTCATTTTGACTTTTGTGGTGTACAATAGTAATGTTTATACCCTACACCACATAGTGGTAAGGGTATTATGTCTTTGTGCATTTGTTTGTAACATGGAGAAGGAAACGAGATAGACCCATAGTTACTTTTGAGAACCTTCATAGAATCACTTTCTGAGTCGATTTATGCATGTCAGTCCGTCTGTCCGTCCGTCCGTCTGTCCATGTATTCTTGTGAACAAAATGCAGGTCGCATTTATTATCCGATTGAGATGAAATTTTCCAAACAATATTTTTTGGCCCAAGGACGAACCCTATTGAAATTGGTGAGAATCGGATCAAATTTAGATATAGCTCCCATATATATCTTCATCCGATTTCGGGTTAAATGTGCACCAAATGTCCACTATCAGTCCAAATTACCTGAATTTTGGCACACCCAACCGAGTTCGGCCTAGAAGCAAGTATATCAAATTTGGAGAAAATCGGTTCAGATATAGCTATAGCTCCCATATATATTTTTCATCCGATTTGATCTTTAAGTCCCTCACATTCCTACTATGCACTCCACAACCGTGATATTTGGTACCAGGTATTAGATGGAGCACAGAAATAGCTGTTTTAAATTTTATCGAAATCGGTTCAGATTTGGATATAGCTTCCATATATATCTTCATCCGATTTCGGGTTAATTGGCCACCAAATGGCCAATATCAGCCCAAATGGCCCGAATTTTGGCACATGTGACCGAGATTAGCCTTAAAGCAAATACAATAAATTTGGAGAAAATCGGTTCAGAAACAGCTTTAGCTCCCATATATATGTTTTATCCGATTTGGTGTTTAAGCCTCTCACATTCGTAATATGCACTCCACAAGAATGATATTTGGTACCAGATAAAAGATACAGCCAGAAATAGCTGTTTGTAACTTTATCGAAATCGGTTCAGATTTGTCATATATATCTTCATCCGATTTCGGGTTAATTGTGCACCAAATGGCCGATATAAGTCCAAATGGACTGAATTTTAGTACATCGGACCAAATTCAGCATAGAAGCAAGTATATCAAATTTAGTGAAAATCGGTTCAGATATAGATATAGCAACCATATATATGTTTCATCCGATTTAGTGTTTTAGTCCCTTACATTCGTAATATTCACTCCACAACCGTGATATTTGGTACTAGGTATTAGATGGAGCACAGGAATAGCTGTTTCAAATTTTACCGAAATCGGTTCAGATTTGGATATAGCTCCCATATATATCTTCATCCGATTTCGGGTGATTGACCACCAAATGGCCGTAATAGCATCAATTTTGGCAAATCCGACCGAAACCAGCTTAGAAGCAAGTACACCAATTTTAGTAAAAATCGGTTCAGATATAGCTATAGCTCCCATATATATCTTCATCCGATTTCGTGTTAATTGTGCATCAAATGGCCAATATCAGCCCAAATGGCATGAATTTTCGTACATAAGACCGAAATCAGTCTAGAAGCTAATACGTCAAATTTGGGGAAACCCGGTTCAAAGATAGCTATAGTTCGTAAAATGCACGATAGAATTAGATAGATTTTGATTTTGTACCAAATATCTCATAGAGCTCTGAAATGCCCTGTATAAACCTTTTTACGAGAGCTCTACTAAATATGCATAGTGGTGTAGGGTATCATATAGTCGGCCCCGCCCGACTTTTGAGCTTTCCTTACTGGTTTATATTGCATGATTTTTTCCATTTTGACTCACTATTTTGGAATGTACATTTGTTGTGTTTTTTTTTTTTAATTGAGTTCTAATATGATGTGTAGTCTTTTTGGGTAGTATAAAGCGACGACAATTATGGAGTGGCGGACCTAAATAGATGATGTCAAAATAATTTAACGTGGTCAAACCAAAGTTAAAGGATAATTACTTTTTTCAAAATTGCTAAAAAATCAAAAAAGAGCCTATAGCATTGCAAAAACTTTAAAATCGGGAAAAAATAGAGAACATTTTTTCAATGGAATCAAATTTCAAAATAATAGTAAGGACCAAACTTCGTAAGGACCTATAAACATTCGCTGTAAAAAACCTGCGAACAAGTTGAAGATTTTTTTCAATTTGTTTATTAGTTACAATGCTTATAACTCTAGAACGTTTTGACGGATTTTAGCAATTCATGCAACTTCGGAATGAAATCTTGGGAAAACATGCCAATAAAAATATAAAAAAAAAATCCTTTTGGCGTGAAATTTTTTCAATTTAAAAACTATATAGAAGTGTACATTTTTTATTGTTTTGAATTCTGAATGAATAATGTCAAAAATTAAATAGTACCCAATACGATGTTAAATAGCGATCTTTCATGTCTGAAATTGGAATTTAGCTTTCAACTCCAGGATCTACATCGTGCTTCAGCTCAAAGATGCGAACACATTTAAAAAAAAAAACGGCAGAACATTATGGGGCTCATTTCAAATCGGGGACCTACCTACTTCTTTCACATGACAATAATCCGTCCAATGAGAACTCAATATGCAAAATTTATCGGCACTGAAATCGCAAAAAGAAGAGGGAAAAGGATTTCTATTCTTTCAGAAAATCTTCCTAAACTTTCACGATACCTTAAATCGCTTTTGCAGTTCATGACATTGGTCATAACCCCCGGATAAGGATACAATCCGATTTCAAGTATATCATACATTTTAACCATATTTTCATACTCATTTCGGCAAATGTTAGTAATTTGGGAAGAAACCATCCTTGCAAAAAATGATCACGTTTTGTATAACCAACATATGATTTAAGGAACCGGACATTTGTTTAATCGTCTTTGAATTATACTATGGTAAAAGATATGGACATTATGGGTCTCCAACGCGCAATTTCAATGATAAATACTACTTATTACTTTAAAAACACGTAAAACAATTAAGTTCGACCGGGCAGAACTATTATTATCATCCACCTTAGGATAAAGGAAACATTTTTATATAAAAGTATCTGAATTCAAGCGTGTTTCACTTTAAACTTCATGTACCAGAAAGACGGTTTGGTTAACTTAGTTAAAGTTAACTTATCAAAAAACCATAAAGTGAATGAGGCCGTTATATGGGGCCATACCAAAAGGGGAACCTCTGTTGACAGTTTTATACTTCAAGGATTGTCATCTATCAAACCTTCTAAAATACCAAATTTGATACAATTATGTGCGTAAATGTGACTAGGATATAACGTTACCTACCGATATTGGAAGGTAACGTTATATCCTAGTCACATTTACGCACATAATTGTATCAAATTTGGTATTTTAGAAGGTTTGATAGATGACAATCCTTGAAGTATAAAACTGTCAACAGAGGTTCCCCTTAGACAAATCTGAGGAGAAATGTGGCAGAAATCATCAAAATACCGAATTTCGAGAGATACCGTTATATGGGACTATACCAAAACGTGGGCCGATAGATCATTTTCAATACCAACCATCCTATACACAATACAAATTGTTCTGCTAAATTGATTTGATTGATTGATGCTCTATGTCAAATAATGTAGGCTGTATCGTAATTTCAACAAAGAGACATACAGACGGACAAATCGACTTAGAATTTTGTGCTAATTATGAATATACATGTGTATATTCTATGGGGTCTATGACGAATATTTATGGATGTTACAAATCGAATGAAAAGGTATATATACCCTCCTTTCCAAGGTGGAGGATATAATAAGCATTAAAGACTAAAATTACGGACCGGCAACGCGGACCGGGCCAGCTAGTATATAAGTTAAGTATTTTGGGAATTTGTATGGTGTTGTTACACCTTCTTTATTCCAGTTCTCTTATCAAACTAACATATTAAGATACTTAAAGCTATGAATAAACTTATAGTACGTTCATATATATGAGGGTTAACCAACTGGGTTTGGATTTAAATTGTCATATCCATTATTTTTACTTCAAATAAATCCTCTCAAAGTAGGTTAACCCTACAAAAAGTTCTAACGTAAACATGGCATTATAATTATTGTTTTCTACTGCTGACTCTGCGCCCTTTTTGTGGAGTATTATATTGCATCGTTTGACCGAAGTATTAGGGTAGGACTATGGAGATTGTGTTAACTCCTCCCCTACTTAAGTAAGGGCCGTCCTCGGGTCTATTGTAGCTATCAATGACAGCTTCAATAACATCGCGTTTTACTGTTCGTCTTCGACACAATTTGAATGGAATATAAAGACTGATGATTAAAATAATGCTTATAAGTCCAGAGACCGCTGGACCGGTTATTGTCCTGTTCTTCACGACATCGATGTGTTGTAAGTTTTCAAAATTTAATCTTTGAAGATACGGCAGGCTCAATATCTCTTGATGACTTGTGATATTAACTATAGTAGATATAGCCGACGTCGGTACCATCTTCTGGTTTTTGTATATGGAGTCATTAATACTGATTTCATCTTCAAACGTAATCAAATATGTACCGGTAATTATTGTTACGGTTCCTTCTGGGTTTTTTATAGTGGCTCTGTTGTCGTTTATTTTCATGACGCCATCATCGACAATCTCCAATGGTTCAAGATGAGTTGGTCTTGTGCTGCAGTGTGCTATAGTACCCGAATGAAGCTGTTGAGCACAAGTTGGTTGAGAATATTCTTGACAAAATGATGAAGTTAGCGTTGAGGTACAGTTTCCTATTGCAATTATACGATTTCCACAATTAGCGACTCTGTTGGTTTCAGCAAGATGTAGTATTGTTGGACGGGGTGCATAATTATTTTCTTACATACTAATTTGGGCTTGGGATATTTAATAAGAAAATGCAACATTTCATTATACAGTAGGACCTTAATTAGTGATACTTCTAGCAAGTCTGTTACAGTTGTAATTTGTTGAACTTATTTGTAATAATTCATTTACATCATCGGAATCTAATAGCGTAGGATTAATTACATCTGCTTTTACAAGAGTGATTGATAGCATTAATGTTTCGATTTCCGCAATTATAATTCTGTTTCGAGCAAGTAGTATTTCGTATAAATACCCTGTATGAATTTGTTCAGGTTTAGCATTTCCAATAATTTTGTTGACAATATCTGTTAACTTATTTATCTGATCCTGTGTTTTAGAGTTGATTGAAACCTTCATTGAAACCTTCCTTCCTTCAGTTCCTTCTGTCGGAATTTCTGTTCCTCAAAGTCGTCAAAATCGGGAGTCCCCGCTATTATTTTTAGTGCTGTTCCCAAGATGTTAATACTTCTCGCGTGTCTGTGGTGAACATACAATGATTGTAGGAGGGAGCGTATTCGCTTAATATCAGACTCGAGTATTTTCACCATATGCGAGGAGGGGAAATGTTCCATAAGTTTTTCGGTTTCGTCCGCAATTTCCAAATATATTGTCAGATTTGATGTATGTCGTAAGTAGTCAAAGTCCTGCCAAATTATAACATCCCCATCTTCAATCGGTATGTAGTCGGAGCCAGAATAGTCAATTAATTTTGTGGTAAGGGGTCTGATAAGCAACAGCATCAAAGTCCTAAAATTTGTTTAAAAGAGTTGTTAATTATAATCGGATTATACTAAATTTGAATTATCTTATGTTGTCCTTGTGGACCACCCTCCCTCTAATAAGAACCGTAGTTCCTAGATCGGCTTCTTTTGTTTCTTCAGAGTATAACGGGGTCAATTTGTTTCCTAGCCTTTTGTTGTTTTTCACTAGTACGGACTCACCAACTTCAAATGTTCTATTTTGCCTGGAGGCATTGTTTCTATTTAGTACGGTCTGTTGAGCTTTTGAAATTTTTTCTTTAATTTCCTCCCTTAATTCGGATGAGGAGAATTGGAAAATATCAATCGGTCGTTTGTTGGTTATTGAGTGAATAGTCCGATTATATTTTATGATTGCTAGTAAAATAAGGTCAACTGTGCTTTCCATTTTCTTTTCTAATTTGAGGCATCTAGTTATTTCAGAGAGTGTGCTATGAAAGCCCTCGACTTGTCTATTTGATGTGCTATGAAGGGGAGCAGCGTTTTCCACTTTAACATTAAATTGGTCCCGTAACAGGGACATAATAGTCTCAGATTTTAGTGAAGGTTCGTTGTCATAGTAAATATTTTCCGTGTGTGGAAAAAGATTCATTAGTTGTATAATCGGGCCTTTTAAATCTTTAAATATGTTGAACAACCGCAAACTTTGAAAATTTATCGATGCATGTTAGGAAAAATTTTTTATCCGTTTAAAATACATCGATATGAAGCATTTCGCTTACGTAAGATGGTGTTGGGGTTACCCCAAGCTCATTTTTCATAGGGTGTCTGTCGTATTTAGCCTTCGAACAGATTTTACAATTTGCAGCAATTTTATTTGCCAACTTTGCCATTTTTGGAAAATAATAACCAGAAAGTATCTGCTTAACATTTTCCTGAGATGCCCTATGGGCACGGTTATGTTCGATGGCAATAATTTCCCTCTGTTCATTTTCATCAAAAATGTCCTGGACAAAATTTTTGCAGTGCCAAAATTTAGTAGCGGGAAGGTATCTAACCAATTCATGCTGAATACAGGCTAAAGTTGGCAGATCGCAATGTATTGCATTTACGACATTTGGATTGATCACTGATTTTATTTCGTTTAGCAATGTTTCCCTGCTTGTGAACTCAATCATATGTCGAGTCTTCTCAGTAAAGACAATAAAATTTCTTTTAAGTAGGAAATTTGCCTTCCGGGGGACAATTTGATTCCTAAAGCAATTGACCGGTTTTTCTGTAGACTCAATGGTATAGGTCAAAGATATTTCGCTGTGTACTGTTGCGAGATCTGAGTGATTATCCTCTTCCAAAGTATTTAAAGATTGAGGCTCGAAATGTTTCTCGGTGCGCATAGATTCTACATTCAGAGTATGGATGTTCTGTCGTGAAAGGGCGTCCGCCACATAATTCTCCTTTCCAGGTTTATAAATAATTTTGGCATTATGTTCGTCAACATATGCTGCCCACCGTTTTATCTTAGCATTCGGGTTTCTATCAGAGACTGAAAATGTAAGTGGTTGGTGGTCTGTGTAAATATTTAAATATCTTACTCCATATATAAAGTTCCTCAATTTTTGAAGAGCCCAAACAATAGCTAAGAGCTCTCGCTCATTAGATGCATAGTTTTGCTCTTTATCTTTAAGGGTTCTGGAAATCATGGTGATTGGCCTCCCCCCTTGTGAGAGAACTGCTCCCAGACCCAATGAAGAGGCGTCTGTTGTAAGATCAAAAGGTTTTTTGAAGTCAGGATAAAGAAGCATAACTTCTTCAGAAGCAAGGATTTCCTTTAATTTACTAAAGGTCTGCATTTGCTCATCATTAAAATTTATTTTCACCCTTTTTGATTGAGAAGCACTAATCTTGCCGTTTTCGCCCTTTAGAATATCTGTTAGCGGCTTGGCGATAGATGCGAAATCTTTAATAAAGCATCTGTAATAACTTGCCAATCCTAGAAACGACCTTACGTTGAAGAGTGTAGAATGTGTTTCAAAATTAAGGATGGCCTTTACTTTTTCCGGGCTCGTTCTGATGCCATTTCTGGACATAAAAAAATCGAGGTATTCGACACTTTCCCGAAAGAAATGTGATTTTTCACAAGAAATTCTCATATTGGCCCCGTATAATCTCTCCAGTACCCACTCAATATGTTTCACATGGTCTTCTTCGGTTTCAGAGAAAATAATGACGTCGTCGACGTAAACATAGCATGACTTTCCAATTTGCTCTCTCAGGACATCGTCGATGGCCCTTTGGAAAATGCTGGGGGCATTCTTCAGACCAAAAGGAAGACGGCAAAATTCATATTTTCCATTTCCAACTGAGAATGCAGTTTTTTCACGATCTTGTTCAGATAGTGTTATTTGATGGAAACCTGATTTAAGGTCAAGTGTCGTAACAAATCTTGCTTTGCCAAGATTTGAGAGAATGACGGGTATTTGGGGTATTGGGTATTTGTCATCGATCGTAATGCTGTTCAGTTTCCTGAAGTCTATTACTAATCGTTTTTTGGAATTACCGTATTCATCCTTGCCTTTTGTTATCAACAACCCAAACGGGATTGTTGTAGGGTCATCTGGAAGGCCGTATTATGCCGTTATGCAGAAGTTCTTTTACTTCATTGTTAACAAAATCTGCTACACTCATGGGATATGGGTATAGTTTTGTATAAACGGGATCACTAGAATTAGTTCTAATGGTAGCTACAATATTCGTATTATATGGAAGTGATTCTTTGGGGTTTGCAAAAACACCCGAAATTTTTTTATCACTTCCTTAAATTTTTCCGCAACGATTTGAGGTATTTTCATGTCCTCAACGTGTGTAAAATTTACATTTACGCATTTTAAAAATTGCATCTTTTCGATCCCAACTGTAGTTTTAAGTTCCCTACTTTCAAAATTCAACGTTGCACCTGTCTGTGTTAATAGATCCAGGCCAATTATACCATCAAACGTTGATAGTGATGGTAAGATAAAAAAATTACTATTGGTTTGAAAAATATTTATGGTACATTTTTCCTTAATTGCTGTGAAACCATGAATAGATTTCACTATGAACGGGTTGGCTACGGGAATAATACCTTTTAAACCTTTGATAGGTTTGATATAATTCTTCGAAGCCCCCGTATCAATAAGCAATTTTATGATTTTCCCTGCCACTTTCCTTTCTATAAATGGTAGCAGGGAGTTGTGCCTAAAAAATTAATCTGGTCAAATTCATCCCCAGCATCGATTACAATATCGTCTGCTTCGATTTCAGCCATTTGATGGTAGTCTTGACCATATCCGGACTCATCTTGAGAAATGCGATTAATTCTCTGATGTTTTAGCCCAGTGTATTTTGCCGTACCACTGTTGGGTCTTTTCACGGCCTGCCAATTTGGTCGATTTTGGAACGGCTGTGGTAGGTTCTGATTTTGATCGTATTGATTCTGAGGTAAGCCCTGTGTAGATGGCTTGAATTTAGTTGATTGTCTGAATCGCATAGATTCATCGACCTCCATGGGTTCTATTTGATTATTTTCGTTCTTGTTTGAACGATTTGAATTTCTTTTAGAAAAGTACTGATTTTTGCTTTGAACATTTCCGTGTGCGAAATGTGATTTATACTTATCTCTGTCCTCGCGTGATTAAGCGAAGTTTGACGCGAATTGGTATCTTTTCCGATTGGACTCAACCTCTTGGGCCAATGCCAATGCTGATGGTAAGTCGGATGGACGAGCGGAAAATAATACATTACTCAAATCTTTTTTTGTGCCAGAAATGAAAACGCGTAACGCATCCATTCTGTATTTTTCGTTCATACAATTTGCGACAACACTTTCATATGACATAGTGGTTTTGTTGGTAAGTAATGTCAGTTTCTTTTCTACTTCATCATAGAATTTTAGTAACGTCATATTACCCTGACGAAGAGTGAACTCTTGCTCAATACAGTAAATTGGACGCTTATCCGAATAAGTAAAGTCCAGTCGGGCAATAATAGCCTTAAAATTTAACACTGTATTGAATGAGGATAACACCATATCGGCTTGACCCTTTATTATACCCTCCACCATGGGTAGGATGGTATATTAACTTTATCATTCCGTTTGTAACACCTCTAAATATTCGTCGTAGACCCCATAAAGTATATATATTCATAATCAGCATAAAATTCTAAGACGATTTAGCGATGTCCGTCTGTCTGTCTGTCTGTCCGTCTGTCTGTCTGTCTGTCTGTCTGTCCGTCTGTCTGTCTGTTGAAATCACGATAGAGCCCACATTATTTGACGTAGATCTTTGAAATTTGGCACAAGTGTGTGTATTGCCCCTAGGATGGTTGGTATTGAAAATGAGATATATCGGTCCACGTTCTGGTATAGTCCCCATATAACGGTACCTACTGATATTCGGTATTTTGATGATTTATGCCACATTTTTTCACGGATTTATCTGAAAATTGGTATTTGTAGGTCATGACGGGTCCCTGAGCGTGTGGCAAAACATTGCATGTATAGGTCCACGTTTTGGTATAGCCCCCATATAACGGTACCTACCGATATTCGGTATTTTGATGATTTATGCCACATTTTTTCACGGATTTGTCTGAAAATTGGTATTTGTAGGTCACAACGGGTCCCTGAGCGTGTGGCAAAACATTGCATGTATAGGTCCACGTTCTGGTATAGTCCCCATATAACGGTACCTCCCGATATTCGGTATTTTGATGATTTATGCCACATTTTTTCACTGATTTGTGTAAAAGTTGGTATTTGTGGGTCATAATGGGTCCTAGTTCGTGTGGCGAAACATTGTAATTATAGGTGCACGTGTTGGTGTAGCCCCTATATAACGGTACCTCCCGATATTCGGCATTTTAACGTTTTTTGCCACATTTCTTCTAATGTTCTTTTACCCTAGGGTGGAGGGTATTAAAAGTTTGGCCCGGCCGAACTTAATGTTTTTTTACTTGTTTTATTTCGAATTATTGCTACTGCCTGATAGTGTTTAGAACTTCCATCGTAAAGCTCGAACAACTTATAAGCTGTATGAGCAGCCTGGCGCCATGAAACGTACGTTTCATGCTTGCCTTCAAAGTCTGGTAAGGATTTTACAACCTCTAAGGACTCATCACACCGGATTTCTTTGTTAATTTCAACATCCTTATAAGGCACAACTTTAGGAGTCGATAAAGAGAATTTTTCAAGTTTATTATCAATATCGGAAATTTGTTTTTCAAATTGCTGTCTTTGAACTTTCAAAGCCGCCGAAATGGCAGAGTCAACAAGCACACGTATGCTTTCTGCGGTAGTTACCATTATATTATTATTGTCAGATCTTTTGTATACAGGAATTTGATTGAAGGAATCTATTATAAATTCTACTTCTTGATCAAGATCGCTATTATTCATTAATATCAGAAAAAAAACGAACAGGATTTTTTTTTTAAATTTCACGAATATCGAAAAAAAAAACAAGCGGAATTAATTTTAAATATTATCGAAACCAATTTTTGCTAGCAGCCACTCATTTCTTATTAAGATCTTTATGATTCACTATATAATATTTATCATACACATTTTTTCAAACGCTCGATTTGTGTTATTTAATACTAATTTTAATAATAAATGTATTATTCAATATTTACTATCTTACAATTGTATAAATAGAGACTCCATTTTATGTTGTGGGTGTCCTCTCCGCTGATGATGTTGTCGCCGTTGTTGTCCTCTTGTGTTTCTTATTTCTACGCAGCCCAGACTGATTTCGAAGCCTGGTGACGCACCTTCTTTCCAAGTTTTCACTTAATGGTTTAAGTTTGTTATAAACTTATTTTATATTTATTTTTTAAACCTGTTGGGTGCCAGTTAAGTATTTTGTGTATTTGTATGGTGTTGTTACACCTTCTTTATTCCAGTTCTCTTATCAAACTAACTTATTAAGATACTAAAAGCTATGAATAAACTTATAATTATTGTTTTTTTTTACTGTTGACTCTGCACCTTTTTGTGGAGTATTATATTGCAATACGTTGAATAAATGCTCGTATGTTTGGTGTTGGCTAAGCAAGGATGATGAATATAATTGCTGACACTGTGCCTCGTGTGGAGTGTTGCATTGCAATATGTTGGACGAACAATTATTATAGTTCGCCATCGTTTGACCAAAGTATTAGGGTGGGACAATGGAGATTGTGTTAACTTATATATAAAAAATCAATTGTGGTTTGTTGGTAACGGAATCAGTTGAAAACGGCTGGACCGATTTGCATAATTTTTTGTACAAACGTTCGTCTTACCCCGAGTTAGGTTTTTAAAGTTTGTTATAAACTTATTTTATATTTATTTTTTAAACCTGTTGGGTGCCAGTTAAGTATTTTGGGTATTTGTATGGTGTTGTTACACCTTCTTTATTCCAGTTCTCTTATCGAACTAACTTATTAAGATACTTAAAGCTATGAATAAACTTATAATTATTGTTTTCTACTGCTGACTCTGCGCCCTTTTTGTGGAGTATTATATTGCAATACGTTGAATAAATGCTCGTGTGTTTGGTGTTGGCTAAGCAAGGATGATGAATATAATTGCTGACACTGTGCCTCGTGTGGAGTGTTGCATTGCAATATGTTGGACGAACAATTATTATAGTTCGCCATCGTTTGACCAAAGTATTAGGGTGGGACAATGGAGATTGTGTTAACTTATATATAAAACCAGTGAGGAAAGCTCAAAAGTCGGGCGGGCCGACTATATGATACCCTACACCACTATGCATATTTAGTAGAGCTCTCGTAAAAAGGTTTATACAGGGCATTTCAGAGCTCTATGAGATATTTGGTACAAAAATCTATCTAATTCTATCGTGCATTTTACGAACTATAGCTATCTCTGAACCGGGTTTCTCCAAATTTGACGTATTAGCTTCTAGGCTGAATTCGGTCTTATGTATGAAAATTCATGCCATTTGGGCTGATATTGGCCATTTGATGCACAATTAACACGAAATCGGATGAAGATATATATGGGAGCTATAGCTATATCTGAACCGATTTCTACTAAAATTTGTGTACTTGCTTCTAAGCTGGTTTCGGTCGGATTTGCCAAAATTGATGCTATTACGGCCATTTGGTGGTCAATCACCCGAAATCGGATGAAGATATATATGGGAGCTATATCCAAATCTGAACTGATTTCGGTAAAATTTAAAACAGCTATTCCTGTGCTCCATCTATTACCTGGTACCAAATATCACGGTTGTGGAGTGAATATTACGAATGTAAGGGACTAAAACACTAAATCGGATGAAACATATATACGGTTGCTATATCTATGTCTGAACCGATTTTCACTAAATTTGATATACTTGCTTCTAGGCTGAATTTGGTCCGATGTACTAAAATTCAGTCCATTTGGACTTATATCGGCCCTTTGGTGCACAATTAACACGAAATCGGATGAAGATATATATGGGAGCTATATCCAAATCTGAACCGATTTCGATAAAGTTACAAACAGCTATTTCTGGGCTGTATCTTTTATCTGGTACCAAATATCATTCTTGTGGAGTGCATATTACGAATGTGAGAGGCTTATACACCAAATCGGATAAAATATATATATGGGAGCTATAGCTGTTTCTGAACCGATTTTCTCCAAATTTGTTGTATTTGCTTTAAGGCTAATCTGGGTCACATGTGCCAAAATTCGGGCCATTTGGGCTGATATTGGCCATTTGGAGGCCAATTAACCCGAAATCGGATGAAGATATATATGGAAGCTATATCCAAATCTGAACCGATTTCGATAAAATTTAAAACAGCTATTTCTGTGCTCCATCTAATACCTGGTACCAAATATCACGGTTGTGGAGTGCATAGTAGGAATGTGAGGGACTTAAAGATCAAATCGGATGAAAAATATATATGGGAGCTATAGCTATATCTGAACCGATTTTCTCCTAGGCCGAACTCGGTTGGGTGTGCCAAAATTCAGGTAATTTGGACTGATAGTGGACATTTGGTGCACATTTAACCCGAAATCGGATGAAGATATATATGGGAGCTATATCTAAATTTGATCCGATTCTCACCAATTTCAATAGGGTTCGTCCTTGGGCCAAAAAATTATTGTTTGGAAAATTTCATCTCATTCGGATAATAAATGCGACCTGCATTTTGTTCACAAGAATACATGGACAGACGGACGGACGGACGGACGGACAGACGGACTGACATGCATAAATCGACTCAAAAAGTGATTCTATGAAGGTTCTCAAAAGTAACTATGGGTCTATCTCGTTTCCTTCTCCATGTTACAAACAAATGCACAAAGACATAATACCCTTACCACTATGTGGTGTAGGGTATAAAAATAATTGTGGTTTGTTGGTAACGGAATCAGTTGAAAACGGCTGGACCGATTTGCATAATTTTTTGTACAAACGTTCGTCATAACCCGAGTTAGGTTTTTAAAGAAAAAATATTGACCACGCCTACTTTTACGCCCACTATCTTGATTTATCTTAAATCTTTATATTTGCCAGATAATGAAGATATCGGTTTGAAAATTATTACACGAGATACTGTTGACTTTCCCTCCAAACATAGGAACTTATTTGGGCGTCAGGGAACTGACCACGCATACTTCTAATCTGTCTATATATATATATAACGATTCGGAATTGTCTCTTGGATATATATATATATATATATATATATATATATATATATATATATATATATATATATATATATATATAGAGGATATAATCCAAAAAATCGCGTAAAAATGTGAAATTTTAAAATTTTCATTTTGACTTTTGAAGTGTACAATAGTAATGTTTTATTTTGCATGATTTTTTTTCCATTTAGATTTGCTATTTCGGAATGTACATTTGTAGTGTTTTTTTTTTTTTTAATTCTAATATGATGTGTAGTCTTTTTGGGTAGTAGAACGCGACGAAAATTATGGAGTGGCGGAACTGAATAGATGATGTCAGAATAATTTAACGTGGTCAAACCAAAATTACTAAAAAATCAAAAAAGAGCATATTGCACTGCAAAAACTCTTAAATAGGGAAAAACTGAGAACATTTTTTCAATGGAATCAAATTTCAAAATAATAGTAAGGACCAAACTTCGTAAGGACCTTTAAATATTGGCTGTAAAAAACCAGCGAACAAGTTGAAGATTTTTTTCAATTTGTTTATTAGTTACTATGCTTATAACTCAAGAACGTTTTGACGGATTTTCACAATTTATACAACTTCGGAATGGAATCTTGCAAAAAAATTGCGTTAAATATGCCAATAAAAATATAAAAGAAGAAATCCTTTTGGCGTGAAATTTTTTCAATTTAAAAACTAAAGAAGTGCACATTTTTTATTGTTTTGAATTTTGAATGAATAATATCAAAAATGAAATAGTACGCAATAAGATGTTAACTGGCGATCTTTCATGTCTGAAATTGGCATTTAGCTTTCAACTCCAGGATCTACATCGTGCTTCAGCTCGAAGATGCGAACACATTTAAACAAAAAATAACCGACAAATCGTTATGGGGCTCATTTAAACACGTGGACCTACCTACTTCTATCACATGACAATGATCCGTCCAATGAGAACTCAATATGCAAAATTCATTGGGACTGCAATCAGTGAAATACCAAATATAAAGGGAAAAGGATTTCTATTCTTTCAGAAATTCTTCCTAAACTTTCACGATACCTTAAATCACTTTTGCAGTTCATGATATGGGCCATAACCCCCGGATAAGGATACAACCCGATTTCAAGTAGATCTTACATTTTAACCATATTTTCATACTAATTTCGGCAAATGTTGGTAATTTGGGAAGAAACCATCTATGCAAAAACTGATCACGTTTTGTATAACCATCATATGATTTAAGGAACCGGACATTTGTTTAATCGTATTTGAATTATACTATGATAAAAGATACGGAAATTATGGGTTCTCCAACGCGCAATTTCAATGACAAATAATTCATATTACTATAAAAACAAGTAAAAAAATTAAGTTCGGCCGGGCAGAATTATTACTATCATCCATCTGAGGGTAAATGAAACATTTTTATATAAAAGTATCTAAATTCAAGCGTGTTTCACTTTAAACTTCATATACCAGTAAGACTGTTTGAATAATGCAGTTAACTTATCAAAAAACCATAAAGTGAATGACCGCCGTTATATGGGGCCATACCAAAACGGGAACCTCTGTGGACAATTTTATACTTCAAGGATTGTCATCTATCAAACCTTCTAAAATACCAAATTTGAAACAATTATACGCGTAAATGTGTGGATTATCAACATACCCAATATAGGTAGGTATCGTTATATGTGTTAGACAAATCCGAGGAGAAATGTGGCAAAAATCATCAAAATACGGAATTTCGAGAGATACCGTTATATGGGGACTATACCAAAACGTGAACCGATAGATCATTTTCAATACCAACCATCCTATACACAATACAAATTTTTCGGCTAAATTTTGACGCTGTACGTCAAATAATGTGGGCTGTATCGTAATTTAAACAAACAGACATACAGACGGACAAATCGACTTAGAGTTTTATGCTGATTATGAATATATATGCATATTTAATGGGGTCTATGACGAACATTTAGTGATGTTACAAATGGAATGAAAAGTTAATATACCCTCCTTTCCAAGGTGGATGATATAACCGGGCCAGCTAGTATATATATATATATATATATATATATGAACGCCATTGTTTGTTCCAAGCATGTACAATATTTTTCACCGATATTTCATTTAGGATATCGAAAAAAGTTGCAAAACTAGTAGATTCTTGCATGTTCTGGACGAGAGCAAACTAGAATGCAATTTTTTGATTTGGCGCCATTCGAAGTACCTTTCTTTGATATTTGAACAATTGTTTTTGTTTCCTAATAGAAGGTACGAGGTTTGTAAAAATGGAGTATATTCAGTGACTATGCCCCATTCCATCATGATGACTTCGTCGTTGAGGAAAATCCTCGAATGATTCACGAGAAGCAAATGCATCCTCAAAGTGTCACTGAGCGGTGAGGTTTTTGGGCTGGAGGAATCATTCAACCTTTTTAATGAAAATGAGCCAGGTGAAGCACAAACAGTTAATGGTGTTCGGTATCGTGAAATGATAACCAGTTTTTTCTTGTCTAGAATTGAAGAATTGAATGTGGACATGTGGTTTCAACAAGACGACGCCGTGTGTCGTACAGCCGGAGACACAATTCAATTGCTGCATCAGTCATTTTTCAGTCGTGTTATTTCGCATTTCGGAGACCAGAATTGGCCGTGTAGATCGTGCGATTTAACACGATTATATTTTTCTCTTTTGTGTTTTTTGAAGTCGATGGTTTGGTTTTCGTCAGCTTATTCGCGTAAACCATCGACTTCAAAAACGGATCAAGCCTTAAAAGAGGAAATTGGATGCTGCATTAATGAAATACCGCAGCATTTTTAAAAAACGTTAATTGAAAATATTACTATGCAAAGCAAAGCCGAAGCGGCCATGTGCACAATACCTTGTGCATAATAGGAACTCACTCTGTCTACTTTACGATATAAGAAATTTTAATTTTAAATATCTTTTATTTAAAACTTAAAAATTGCTTTCTAGTTGGGACATCCTTTGCACATAGTCGCTAAAAATGCCCAAAAGCAAGATTTTTTTCGTTAAATCTAAGACATATAATACATGCTCATGTAAGCTTCTACGTTAAAAAATTACGATTATATTTAAGACGTAACAGCATATTGTAATTTTCATAAAAACCCAAAGGCATAACCCACATTAAATATTGGTATGGGTATTACAAGAAAATAAAACATTTATATCATATTTATGGAAAATCATAAATTCCATACTCATCTCAGGGTTCTGGCGAAGAGAGATATATTTAGATATAGCAAGTTGTAAAGAATCGCTGAGTTGTTTCGCAATTTATGTCAGCTAAAAGTATTGAAAATTGTGACCATTTGTGGGAGAGGTACCAGAAGGGGTTCGCAGATAAAAATCATCGTCAAACATATCTTGTGTTAGCAAAAATGTTTGTATCTATGTGTGAAATATCTTAACACCAGACCTTGGGCTAATAAAATTATTGGGTGTGTGAAACTTGAAAACAATCGGACTCTTACATCACATTTTATAAGAGTTGAAATTATTACATATTTTGATATTTGTGGGGGAGATACTTAACAGAGTGGACCGATATTGTCCATTTTCGGACCTGACCTAGCACTGACACAAATATTAGGATTTGCAAAAGTTGGAGTAAAATCTGATTATCGTTTCTCTTTCTGTGCAGAAAATATTTTTTTTTAATTTCGACCATTTGTGGGGTAGATACAGGGAGGAGTGGACCTATATACTCCATCTTAACACCAGATCTTAGGTTTATAAAAATATTGGGATGTGTGAAATTTTAAGACAATCGGATTCTTACATCACATTTTTTTTAAAGTTATAATTATTCAAAATTTTACCCTTTACACATGATGGAGTGGACCTAGAACTGACGCAGATATTAGGATTTGCAGAATTCGAACAAAATCGGACTTCTCTTTCTGTGCAGAAAATATTTTTTTGAAAATTTCGACCTTTTGTGGGGGGTGCCAGAAGGAGTGGATCGATACATTGCATTTTCACACCAGACATTGGGTTCATAAAATTATTGAGATGTGTGAAATTTGAAGATAATCGGACCCTTACATCACATTTTATAAGAGTTGTAATTATTCAAAATTTTGATCCTTTGTGAGGGAGGTACCTCATGGACCGATATACACCTGACCTAGCACTGATGAAAATATTAGGATTTGCAAAGTTGGAACAAAATTTGATCATCCTTTCTCTTTCTGTGCAATAAATTATTTTCTTTAAAAATTTTGACATTTTATGTGGGAGGTGCCACATTGGATCAAATCGGATACTCCCTTCGAGAGTTATCGTGCGCACAAGCCATCCAGACGGACGGCCGAACATCGCTAGATCGATTCCAAATGTCCTGAAACGGATTTGGTCCAAAGAGACCTAGGGTCTAAAACCGTTATTTCGACTAGGCATGTTTTGGGCGTATCAAATGATATATACCCTCTGTAACCTTATGGTTGAGGGCATAAAAACTGGTTATCATTCTCATACTCATTTGCATTAAAAAGGATGACTGATTCTACCTGCCCCAAAACCACACCGCACAGTGACACTTTGAGGAAGCATTTTTTTCTCGTGAATCATTCGAGGATTTTCCTCAACGACAAAATCATCATGATGGAAATGGGCCTCGTCACTGAATATGCTCCATTTTATGATTAACTGATTTGTATTATCGAAAAGCAACTCGCAAAGCAAAATGTGACTATTTTTCCGTTATTTATTATCGTATTCCGATCATCTAGAGATTGAAAAATGACTAGTCTTAAAAAGATATTGCAGCTGTTTGAAAAGTGAAAAAATTATGTATTTTTTTATCATATTTTGCAGATAAGTGCATAAATGCAGCTTGTTTTATTATGCAAGGTCCATTTTGTTTCTAGAGTGACTATCAAAAAGTTGAATTACTGTTCATTTATAAAAAGGGCATGGAGGCGTCAACAGCAAAAGTGTATAATATTGAAAAGTGCAAAAAAATATGAAAAAGTGTACGTTTATCTTTTTGTTTATTTATTAATTTTTTTAAAGAAAATGTCAGCAAGTTAAATTACAAAAATAGAAAAGTCTAAAATAAATAGGATGGCAAAAAGAGGCAGAAACTTTAATTATGCAAAAAAAAAAATAAAACTAAATATGAGAATAGAATGTGCAGGAACGTGAATTCTTGCAGCAAAATGGGACAGAACTTGAACAATTTGTAAGTATAGAAAATTGGATCTTTGATTGATTAATTCACTACTTTATAAACTACTAGCTGGCCCGATCCGCGTTTCCGGCCCGTACTTTTAATCTTTAATGCATTGTTTTTAAAGTATAATAATTCACAGATCTGGCTCACATAAGTGGCACAATTTTCAGTATAAATAATGACTCGACTAAATAGAAATAAATATGCATCGCAAAAATGTCAATACAGGTTCACGTAACGGGCAATTTATAGTGTTTCAAAAAACATGATCCTATTTTTCAGGCTAAGATTTAAATTTGAGAATTAAAAACCTAAATAATAAGCCACATATTTAAAAAAGTATACATCAACTGCTTATATAACCCGTGTAAGATGGTTCTCTACCCCCATACTTCGCGCTTCTCCGAAACATTGACATTGAAAAATTTCCGCGAAGAGGTCTTCTACCCCCATAGAAGCTACGATGTCAAATAAGGGCAAAATCAATTGAAAAATGTGACCAAGACCCTGAAAATAGCTGTAATCAGCGGATACCTTCATATAAGGATTTATTTTTTTCTAATGTACATTTGTAGTGTTTTTTATATTTTATTTTAGAATTCGAATATTAATATTCAATTTATTTAATTGACTTGATTTCTTGAGAACTGGAATTGAAGGCGGGTTACGTGAAATTGTAGTACCGAATTAAGCGAAAAAAAATTCAATGGAATGGGATTTTAAAACAATAGTGCATTCTATTGACAAACATCGCAAGGACCTTTAAACTTCTGCAGTAAAAAATCATCGAACAAGGTGAATATTTTTTTCTTTTTCAATTGAATTTCTTTTTTGTCAATTTTATATAATGTACGATTAAATTTTAAATGATTTTTCAATTTGGCTTATCAATTCATATTCAATTCAATCGATTTTTTGTGAACAAAATAAAGAACTATTTTCATAAAAGGAAGTTATGTTAGGTACTACGCTTCTAACTAAAGAACGGCTTGACGGATTTTGACAATTCATACAATTTTAGAATGGTATCCTGGCAAAAAATTGCGGTAAAATATGCCAATAAAAATGTGAATGAAAAAATCTGTTTGGTGTGATTTTTTTTTCAATTTGAATTCTGAATGAATAATATTAAAAATGAAATGAGTGACTTACGTACATCCTACTTCTTTCATATGACAATAATCCGTTCAATGAGAACTCAAAAAATGCAATTCATTGGGACTGCAATCAGTGAAATACCGAATATAAAGGGTGCAAAATGATAGAGCGAATTGAACATTTAGTAAAAAAAAGGATTTTTATATTTCCAGAAATTCTTCCTAAACTTTCAAGATATCTTAAATCGCTTTTGCAGGTCATGATATTGACCTTCGGTTAAGGGTACAGCCCGATTTCGAGTGTGGTTTACATTTTAACCATTTTAACCATACTCGTTTCAGTAAAGGTTGGTAATTTGAGAAGAAACCATCCTCGCAAAAAATGATCACATTTTGGTATAACCATCATATGATTTAAGTAATTTTCGGGGTCTTGAATATTTTTTTTTTCATATTTAGGACTTTATTTGTATTCTATTGAATTTGTAACCCCCAGAGAATTTTGGTTGGGAACGTAGATTTGGGATGTACGACTCTATGACATAAACTCTGAAATGTCAAACGCATTCAGTCGGAAATTTTGGCAGAAACATAAAAAATGGCGAATATTTATTTCTTTGATCGTCATTGAATTATACTATGATGAAAAATATGAACTTTATGGGGTCTCCAACGCACAATTTAAATGACAAAAATAAATTAATTCCATTCTTAGAAGAGTAATTATCTTTGACCATTCTGAAATCATTCTGCCCCTAATTAAGAGGCGGACAAAACTAAATACCACACAGCATGGTATTCTAAACGTTGTAAATACAAATCCCAAATTACAGCTAATTTGAATGGAAAATGTTGTTAAGCTCTTTACAATACCAAAAATTGGGCTGAGTTTCCACATGCCTATTAAAGCCTATGGCTGAAAAATAAGATCAGCCTATTCACAATATCTAAAACCGGTGGGTAATTATCTATTATAATTTTGAAATGAATGTTTATTTCTATTTAGAAATTACTATGGAGTTATTTTACTTATGATAAAAATTGTGTCGCTTAAATAATTCAGATCTGTCTTCTATTATGCTTTAAAAATATACATTAAAGACTAATAGTACGGGCCGGCAACGCTGACCGGGCCAGCTAGTTACAAATAAACAAAGCTGTTCTCAACTGCTACACTTTTTTAAAATATTTACATATTGATTTAAATAAGTAGTTGTGTCCAGTTGTTCTTACCCCAAACAGATACCTAGGGTTGGAGGGCGAGTCAAGATTACGTCGTATACTAACTGTGGAACAGATATCTTCATGATTCTTCAAATATTAGAATTTTAGGTAAATCGATCAAGTGGGCGTAGAATTTGGGCGTGGTCACTTTTTCTTTACATAAAAACCTAACTCGGGGAAGAACAAACATTTTCAAAAAAAATCATCCAAACCGTTCCCGACGTTCTGAGTTCCTCAGCGCACAAATAAATACTTAGGACTGGATGGAAAGTCAACGGTATCTCCTGTAATAATTTTTTATACCGATATCTTCATATTTGGCTAATATAAGGATTTTAGATAAATCGAAATAGTGGGCGTAAAAGTAGGCGTGGTCAATATTTTCTTTTCTTTAAAAACTTAACTCGGGGTATGACGAACGTTTGTACAAAAAATTATGCAAATCGGTCCAGCCGTTCTCAACTGATTCCATTACAAACGAATAACAATTGATTTAGATTAGATTAATACTTATACAATTTATTGATAATCTATTTCCAGAAACAGTTTATTGCAAAAACCAAACGGTTTTTTCAGATAAATTAGCCTGCCAATGCAGCTGGAAGGGGATCAGTGTAAATCTGAGTGCAGAAATGTGTTATTTAGTTACAGTAATCAAAAGTAAGTTTGTTTTTTTAATACGTATATAAAGAATTAGTAAAATGGACAGACTTGTACATATTTTATTTTAGATATTTGTCATCTCAAATACTAGCAACGACAATCCTTCAGAAACATTTTGTTCACGCTGCAGACGGATCGCTAGAAGAAAAAGATCCAATTACAGTTCCTTTTTTATTTATTTATTAAGAATGTTGTTTATATTACACATGAAAATGAACACAAAATTAAATAAACTTTTATATAAACATATATGCACATATTCTTTTTTTCACGGTACATCCGAATATTTAGAAATCACGTATGTGATTCCTAAAATCGTAAACACTCATAAATAACTCGAATTTAAGACAAAGGTGACTTAAAAAAGACTCCTAAATGACAATATGAATATATGACACTTAAAAGACTAATAAATTACTCACTAAAGACTCATAAATTATCAAAAAAAAAAAAAAAAAAAAAACTCGAAAAAGATTCACAAATTAAAAATATTAGCGTAATAAATGATTAGAAAACGACTCAAAAAAAAACTCGTAGAACGACCAGAAAATGGTCGAAAAAGACTCTTACAGCCTGTTCCACGATCTCGAAAGAAAATTTGTGCGAACGAAGGCTACTCACTCACTTTCGCATAAGAATGCGTTCCACTAACTTTCGTTCTTTCTTTCGCATAGCCTTACGTGATTCAGTGTTGCAAAATATTTTTTGGCAAAATTAATCGCGAAATAAGGCAAAAAAAAGCGCCAAATGTCCAATTTAAACGCGAAAAAGCAGCAGTGGCTCTGTCTCAACTGACAGTTCAGTTGTAAACAAACAAATTGTAAATAAACAAACAAAATAAAATTTCTAGTGATTGTGTTCAGATTATTTGTGTTCTTAAAAAAGAAAAAAAATGAATATTTCTGTAGCCCTATTTTTTATGGATGATGAGGAGGAGGTTCAAATTGTGCCACGGAGGCATTTAAGAGATGCTTCGAATTTATTTGAAGTACCTAACAACCAGTAAGTATGATTGTATTTTTACATTTTTGAAATAATAAAAAAATGATTTTTTCTAGGTTTGTGTCTTCCAGTGGTCTTCATGGGATTGCCTGCTGCTTCCGAAAATTGGCACTCCTCTGGCGAACTTAGGATTCTCCCCCATATACTCAACTAGTGCCCGCAGCTGTGTAGTTTTTTCGTGCTGGAATTGAGAAAATAAAAAAATATATATTTGTTGTTCACAGAATAAATTGCATTTATTATTTTTACTTACATTTTTCTTTCCATTTTCAATCAAGGAATGTTTATGTTAAAACAATTTTCCTTAATTTTTATCATTCGACAGCAAACACACAAGTGACTGATTTTGACATTTGTGTTCGCATGCGTACGAAAGAAAAAAGATAGTGGAACGCAAAATTACATTGAAACGCTTACGTTTTCGTTCGCTTTGATTTTCGTGCAAATTTTCGTTCTGATGGATTTTAGTGGAACGGAAATCAGCTGTTTGTCGTGTAAAAGTTGTGCGAACGTGTTCTTTCGACATCGTGGAACAGGCTGTTAACTAATCTAGAGGAAAACTCAGATGTGATTTATTTAGAAGAGTCGCGTATTCCAGCTTTTAATTCGCGCTACCGGATTAAAAAAGACTCGAATGTGATTAAGAACTCCAAATTTCTTCCCGAAAGATGCTACTTCCGGGGTGAGAATGCGATATCAAACGCGATGATTTCTATCGCTTAGGCGTGACTTCTAAGTGATTTGGGGGATAGTTTTTGCTTGCTGGGTAATTCGCTGTCATCGTCGACATATTGCATTTGTGGATAACACCGTGCATATCACATTATTGAGTAGACAAAGTCTGTGTGTCGAAAGAAGCACAGTTCATACAATTTCTCTTTGTGCTACCGTTTAATTTATTGTATAAACATTTGAATTGACAGTGAAATTCATTCAAATTAAAAACGAGCAAGGAATTTTCCCAATAAAATATGTTTATAAAAAAATTAAAACACGTCTGTAAGTTTAAAATATTTGGTGGAGATGTGTTTTATTATTTAATTTTTCAGGTGTCATTCCCATTATTTTCCACCAAAATAAATGCAAGTGACTATTTTTTTTTTTAATTTTTGTATATTTGCTGTTACCTTATATCCTAACACCATTATTTATACCAAAAGATTACTTTTGCTTCTATTGCTAAAATATGAATATGAGACGACTACACCGCCCTGAACGTAATTGTGTCAAAACTACGGTGGTTTGTCTAGTCAGCTGGCGCTCTTCACCTGCAATAGATGGAAAACTATTTTTGTGGTGCAAAAACTCGAAAATTGTGACATATAACAGATAAACGTTACATATTTCCATTTCAACTAATCTTTTTTTTAGTAGTCGTTCCTTTTTCAACTCAAGTTAAGTATTTTTTAATGATTTCATTTCATATTATACTAGCTGGCCCGGTCCGCGTTGCCGACCCGTACTTTTAGTGTTTAATGCATATTTTTTTGTATATAATGAGTAATGAATCCATAGTAATTTCTAAATAGAAATAAATATTCATGGCAAAAATTATAATAGATGTTCGCTTACCGTTGGTGTCAGATAATTTGAATAGCCTGATCTTATTATACCCTCCACCATGGGTAGGAGGGTATATTAACTTTGTCATTCCGTTTGTAACACCTCTAAATATTCGTCGTAGACCCCATAAAGTATATATATTCATAATCAGCATAAAATTCTAAGACGATTTAGCGATGTCCGTCTGTCTGTCTGTCCGTCTGTCTGTCTGTCTGTCCGTCTGTCTGTCTGTCTGTTGAAATCACGATAGAGCCCACATTATTTGACGTAGACCTTTGAAATTTGGCACAAGTGTGTGTATTGTCCCTAGGATGGTTGGTATTGAAAATGAGATATATCGGTCCACGTTCTGGTATAGTCCCCATATAACGGTACCTACTGATATTCGGTATTTTGATGATTTATGCCACATTTTTTCACGGATTTATCTGAAAATTGGTATTTGTAGGTCATGACGGGTCCCTGAGCGTGTGGCAAAACATTGCATGTATAGGTCCACGTTTTGGTATAGCCCCCATATAACGGTACCTACCGATATTCGGTATTTTGATGATTTATGCCACATTTTTTCACGGATTTATCTGAAAATTGGTATTTGTAGGTCATGACGGGTCCCTGAGCGTGTGGCAAAACATTGCATGTATAGGTCCACGTTTTGGTATAGCCCCCATATAACGGTACCTACCGATATTCGGTATTTTGATGATTTATGCCACATTTTTTCACGGATTTGTCTGAAAATTGGTATTTGTAGGTCACAACGGGTCCCTGAGCGTGTGGCAAAACATTGCATGTATAGGTCCACGTTCTGGTATAGTCCCCATATAACGGTACCTCCCGATATTCGGTATTTTGATGATTTATGCCACATTTTTTCACTGATTTGTGTAAAAGTTGGTATTTGTGGGTCATAATGGGTCCTAGTTCGTGTGGCGAAACATTGTAATTATAGGTGCACGTGTTGGTGTAGCCCCTATATAACGGTACCCCCCGATATTCGGCATTTTAACGTTTTTTGCCACATTTCTTCTAATGTTCTTTTACCCTAGGGTGGAGGGTATTAAAAGTTTGGCCCGGCCGAACTTAATGTTTTTTTACTTGTTTTTCAGATATAAGCTTTGATTTGACGGTTAAAAACCTATATAATATAGAACATCTATAATATCCCCAGGCGACAACCCAGCTCAATTTTTTGTATTATAAAGAGCTTAGAAACATTTTCCATTCAAATGTGCTGTAATTTGGACTTTGTATTTCGCGCTGTCTACCACGTAATTGAAGTCAGAATGATTTTAGAATAGTCAAAGATAATTACTATTTTACACCCGTAAGATGGGAACTATTTTTAAATTGTGTGTTGGAGACCCCATAAAGTCCATAGTTTTCATATTAGCATAATTCAATAAAGATCAAACAAATGTTCGGTCACGTGCTACTTTCTTATATTCGTAATTTTTTCATGTTTCTGCCGCAATTTCCGACTGAAAAAGTCTCAGTTTCACATTTTGGAGTTTATTTCATATGCACGCACACCCCAAATCTGCATTTCCATCCAATATTATTTGGGTGTTATAAATTTAATAGAATACAAAATTTTCTATGCTGACCACACATTGGGTTGATAATGCCTAGGTGGACAATTATCTGTAAGATGGTTCTCTACCCCAGAGTAGCCTGAATATAATTTTTAGCCAAATCAATTGATGAATGTGGTCAAGACCATAATTATAAAATTAAGAAGGTAAAGTCATTTCAAATAAGCATACCCATCTCTGCATTTTCTGTAATTTACCTTGCTAAATTTCACTTCACATATGTTTGCGTGACTTTACCTTCTTCATTCCACCATGGGCCCTACTCTGAAAATTTTAAATTGTATGCGAAGAGATTTTCTGCCCCTTAGAAAAAAAGATGCCAAAAAATGGAAAAAAAGTGGCCAAGACCCCGAAAATAGAATCATATGATGGTTATACCAAAACCTAATAATATTTTGCATGTATGGTTTCTTCTCAAATTACCAAAATTTGCCGATATTAGTAGTTGTGTTCCAGAACCTACAAATTAGTACTAATTAGTGCTAATTCTGCTAAAACGCGTTCCCGTACTCCAAAAACTAGCAAAACTTGCAGCTCTCTCGATAAAAAAATGGCGCTGAGTGGTGCACATTTCTGCTTGTTTTAGCTACATGAATTTGGCAGAGCAGAAATGTGCAAATTGTAAATTTGACATTTAATTGGCAGGGCTAACAAGGTTGAAAAATGTTTCAACCTGAATAAGGAATCAGACGATGAAAACGTATTGGAAAACAGTGCAAAATTAGTGAAAGGTTAATTGAAAAACAAGTAAAAAAACATTAAGTTCGGCCGGGCCAAACTTTTAATACCCTCCACCCTAGGGTAAAAGAACATTAGAAGAAATGTGGCAAAAAACGTTAAAATGCCGAATATCGGGAGGTACCGTTATATAGGGGCTACACCAACACGTGCACCTATAATTACAATGTTTCGCCACACGAACTAGGACCCATTATGACCCACAAATACCAACTTTTACACAAATCAGTGAAAAAATGTGGCATAAATCATCAAAATACCGAATATCGGGAGGTACCGTTATATGGGGACTATACCAGAACGTGGACCTATACATGCAATGTTTTGCCACACGCTCAGGGACCCGTTGTGACCTACAAATACCAATTTTCAGACAAATCCGTGAAAAATGTGGCATAAATCATCAAAATACCGAATATCGGTAGGTACCGTTATAAGGGGGCTATACCAAAACGTGGACCTATACATGCAATGTTTTGCCACACGCTCAGGGACCCGTCATGACCTACAAATACCAATTTTCAGATAAATCCGTGAAAAAATGTGGCATAAATCATCAAAATACCGAATATCGGTAGGTACCGTTATATGGGGGCTATACCAAAACGTGGACCTATACATGCAATGTTTTGCCACACGCTCAGGGACCCGTTGTGACCTACAAATACCAATTTTCAGACAAATCCGTGAAAAATGTGGCATAAATCATCAAAATACCGAATATCGGTAGGTACCGTTATAAGGGGGCTATACCAAAACGTGGACCTATACATGCAATGTTTTGCCACACGCTCAGGGACCCGTCATGACCTACAAATACCAATTTTCAGATAAATCCGTGAAAAAATGTGGCATAAATCATCAAAATACCGAATATCGGTAGGTACCGTTATATGGGGGCTATACCAAAACGTGGACCTATACATGCAATGTTTTGCCACACGCTCAGGGACCCGTCATGACCTACAAATACCAATTTTCAGATAAATCCGTGAAAAAATGTGGCATAAATCATCAAAATACCGAATATCGGTAGGTACCGTTATATGGGGGCTATACCAAAACGTGGACCTATACATGCAATGTTTTGCCACACGCTCAGGGACCCGTTGTGACCTACAAATACCAATTTTCAGACAAATCCGTGAAAAATGTGGCATAAATCATCAAAATACCGAATATCGGTAGGTACCGTTATAAGGGGGCTATACCAAAACGTGGACCTATACATGCAATGTTTTGCCACACGCTCAGGGACCCGTCATGACCTACAAATACCAATTTTCAGATAAATCCGTGAAAAAATGTGGCATAAATCATCAAAATACCGAATATCGGTAGGTACCGTTATATGGGGGCTATACCAAAACGTGGACTTATACATGCAATGTTTTGCCACACGCTCAGGGACCCGTCATGACATACAAATACCAATTTTCAGATAAATCCGTGAAAAAATGTGGCATAAATCATCAAAATACCGAATATCAGTAGGTACCGTTATATGGGGACTATACCAGAACGTGGACCGATATATCTCATTTTCAATACCAACCATCCTAGGTCTACGTCAAATAATGTGGGCTCTATCGTGATTTCAACAGACAGACAGACAGACGGACAGACAGACAGACGGACATCGCTAAATCGTCTTAGAATTTTATGCTGATTATGAATATATATACTTTATGGGGTCTACGACGAATATTTAGAGGTGTTACAAACGGAATGACAAAGTTAATATACCCTCCTACCCATGGTGGAGGGTATAATAAGCTTAAAATCAAAGATGTTCGCTTATTACTGAACATGTTCTTTTTATTTTTTAGGTTGGCTGTCTTCCCAACTTGTGGCATTTAGTCTTCTAGCAGACTTAACATTAATTAAACCGGCGGCTCCAACCATGTCAGCTTCTCCGGGGTTGGGATTTGAGAAAACTCCACCTCTAAATACTCTTCAACGCATTCTGAAACAAAACTTTCTAAATAAACAGCATTCAAAAATAATTATTAATTTCAACTTATTTTCAATACTCATTTTTTTAAAATTTGGCGTCCATTTCAGTAAGGGTTCAACAGTCCGATTTAGACTGTTTCCTTTTGGAATTTTGAATGTTGACATTTTATCGTATTTCTGCTAATTTTCCGTTCCCTTATTTGTTGAGCACACCTAAATGAGAATGGCATTTTGTACTGTTCTCTCTTCTGCCAGTTTTAACGCTAAAAAAGTACTGGAACACAACTAGTATGAAGAATATAATTCGAAATTCGGTTGTACCCTTATCCGGGGGTTATGACCCATATCATGACCTGCAAAAGCGATTTAAGGCATCTTGAAAGTTTAGGAAGAAATCCATTTCTGACTAAATGTCCAATCCACTTATTATTATTATACCCTCCATCATACTATGTAGGGTATATTAATTTTGTCATTCCGTTTGTAACTCCTCGAAATACTCATGTCAGACCCAACAAAGTATATATATTCTTGATCAGCGTAAAATTCTAAGACGATTTAGCCATGTCCGTCTGTCTGTCTGTGTGTCTGTGTGTCGAACAAATTGAGATAGAATTCTAAAATTTTGCACACATGTATATTTTGCCAGTAGGCAGGTTATGTTTGAAAATGGGCCATGTAGGTCCAAGTTATCATATAGCCCCCATATAACGGTACCTCCCGATATTCGGTATTTTGATGATTTTAGCGACATTATTCATCGGAATTGTTTCAAATTTGGCATTTGAAGTTCGTAATGGATACTACATTCTAAGTCAAAAAATGAGCCATGTAGGTCCACGTCTTCATATAGTCCCCATATAACGGTACGCCCCGATATTCGGGATTTTAATGATTTTAGCGACATTGTTTACCGGAATCGTTTCAAATTTGGTATTTGAAGTTTGTAATGGATACTACATCCTAAGTCAAAAAATGAGCCATGTAGGTCCACGTCTTCATATAGTCCCCATATAACGGAACCCCCGAAATTCGGTATTTTGATGATTTTAGCGACATTATTCCCCGGAATTGTTCCAAAATTGGTATTTGAAGTTCGTAATGGATATTTCAGCCCATGTCAGAAAATTGTCTGTGCATATAAACAGATTTTTCTTCAAGTTTCGCATTTAAATATTGTAATAACTTATGACAAAGGTTGCCTATGCAGGTCCACGTCGTCGTATAAGCATTCGATATTTTTAAGATTTTAACAGAATTTTTAACGGATTTTATTTATTTATTTTATTTTTTTTTGTTTTTGTGGAAATTGCCAAATTTGCACCAAGTGGTGGAGGGTATTAAAAGTTCGGCCCGGCCGAACTTACAGCCTTTTTAATTGTTTTAATACCTACTCGTACCTTTTGAAAGGTAAATTCAGTTTTATAAAATGCCCAATCGGAGCTTTTATTACTTCTCTGGAAGGCAGTATGTTAGCAATCAGAGAAACAGGAGAACCGTTATAGTATTTTGAATTTCAACAGCATCCGCAATTTCATATTATGGACAAAAAGTAATGTGAAATGTTGAAGCTGTGGATGCCTAACAGTCGTAAATTAAATTTCAATAAACATATGGTAGATATTTGGTTTTCGAGATTCCAAAATGTCAAAAGTGTAATTTCTGCTAACCCAAAAAGCCAATCAATATCTGCTGAAAGGGATCATTAAAAGCTAAGTGGGAACAATTCAACAAAATTTGGTAAGGAAGTTTTTGTATTTGATTAGTGTCTCAATTTCATTTGGAAGACATTTTTCAACATTTGCTACATTCCTAGGAGGAAGATATCAAAATGACGAAGTGTTAATTGTAGGTGGTGTAACTAATCGCACCGGCCTCAGCTACTGTCATACGAGGGCAACTTCTTAGCCTAGTATGAACAAAAACCAGTAAAGTCTTTATGATACCTTACACCACTTTAGTAGAGCTTCACACAAACAAAAGTTTTTATGGAGAATTTGTGAGAATTAAATCATACAATTAAAGTCCAAAGAAACCAATATATGAAAGAAATATCCTCCTCGAATCGATTTCGACTAAATTTTGCCGAGGAAATCGGATAAAAATATATATCGGAGCTATATCTCGATAAAATTTGGCAAAGGTATTTCTGAGCTGTATTTGATATATTTTCCCGAATACCGCAACTACGGAGTCCATATTAAATTTAAAAAATCGGATGAACAATATGTATGGGAGCTACAGCTATATCTGAACCGATTTCCACCAAACTGGCATACTGGTTTCTAGACTCTAGGCAAATCGGACGAAGATATATGGGTGCTATATCTAAATACTAACCGACCTGAAATTTAGCAAAGGTATTTCGGAGTTGTTTTTGCTATTTTCCCCCGGATGTCGTTGTAACGGAGTGCATATTACGGCTATGGAGAACAAATATAACAAATCGGATGAATATTATATATAGGAGTTATAGCTTTATCTGAACCGATTTTCACCAAATTTTACATACTTGTTTCTAGGCTCAATTCGGTCGTAAGTGCCAATTTCCATGCCATTTGCACTTATATTACACGATTGATGCACAATAAAACGCAAATCGGACGAAAATATATGTGGGAGCTATATCCAAATCTAAACCGATCTCGATAAAATTTGGGAAAATATTTCTGTGCTGTATTTGATATATTTTCCCAAAAATCGTTGTTACAGAGTTCATATTACGTCTGCGGAGGACAAAAATAACAAACCAGATGAACAGTATATATGGGAGCTATAGCTATATCTGAACCGATTTCGATCAAATTTGGCATACTTTTTTTCAGGCCTAATTTGGTCGTATGTGAAAAAATTCCATACAATTCGGGTTGATATTGCACGTTTGGTGTACAATAAATGGCAAATCAGACGAAGATATATATGGGAGCTATATCTAAATTTTTACCGATTATCTCCAATTTTAATAAGGTTCGTCCTTGGCCCAAACAAATGTTGTTTGGAAAATTTCATCTCAATCGGATAATAAATGCGACCTGCATTTTGTTCACAAGAATACATGGACAGACGGACGGACAGACAGACGGACTGACATGCATAAATTGACTCAGAAAGTGATTTTATAAATATCCACATAAGTAACCATCTATCTTGCTTCCTTATCCATGTTACAAACAAATACACAAAGACATAATATCCTTACCACTATGTGGTGCAGGGTATAAAGAAGGACTTTGAAACGTTAATAAAACTGTCTCTATCGATTACTTTAGGTTGCAAACAAGTAAAATTGATCCAGGTCGAAATTTTCATACACTCCACCATCTGGAAAGTAACTCATATACAAACTTCTGCTTGAAAATATTACTAAACTTTTAAGAACATTGAATATCTGTTGGTATCGTTTTATGGGGGCTATAAAAAAACGTGAACCTATATAGACAATGTATTGCCACTAGATTTAGAACACCTTTTGACCTCAAAACACCGAATTTGAAGCTATTCCGTTCAAAAATGTGGCTAAAATCGTCAAAATATCGAATATAGGGAGGTAAAATTTTATGGGGACTATACAAAAACGTTGGCCGATATAGCTCATCTTCAGATTTGACCTGCCTGCAGAGAAAAGACAACACTACGGAAAATCTTAGTTTTTATACCTTACAACACTATATGTTGGGAGTATTATAAGTTTGATTGGGCCAAAAATTATGTAACACATCGAAATATTGGTTTCCCACAAAGGAAAGTACATTTGGATCTTTTTATCTCCCCGAGCTCAGCCGATCTAGCTATATATGTCCGTCCATCCGTATGTCCATGTTAATTTGTAACAACGCTAAAGGTCGCAATATTGGCCCGATCCTCACGAAATTTTGCAGGGAGCTGGGGTTAGAATAGAAGCCCATTGCTTTTGGAGAAGTTCGCATAATATTTAAAGGTTGAAATGGACCAAAAACCAATTTTTCCTGTTTTTATACCCTCCACCATACTATGGAGGGTATATTAATTTTGTCATTCCGTTTGTAACTCCTCGAAATATTCATGTCAGACCCAACAAAGTATATATATTATTGATCAGCGTAAAATTCTAAGACGATTTAGCCATGTCCGTCTGTCTGTCTGTGTGTCTGTCTGTCTGTCTGTCTGTCCGTCTGTCTGTTGTAATCACGCTATCTTTCGAACAAATTGAGATAGAAGGCTAAAATTTTGCACACAGTAGGCAGGTTAAGTTCGTAAATGCGCCATGTAGGTCCAAGTTATCATATAGCCCCCATATAACGGTACCTCCCGATATTCGGTATTTTGATGATTTTAGCGACATTATTCACCGGAATTATTTCAAATTTGACATTTGAGGTTTGTAATGGATGCTACAGCCTAAGACAGAAAATTATCTGTGCAGGTCCACGTCTTCCTGTAGCCCCCATATAACGGTACCCCCCGATATTCGGTTTTTTGATGATTTTAGCGACATTGTTTACCGGAATCGTTTCAAATTTGGTATTTGAAGTTCGTAATGAATACTACATCCTAAATTAAAAAACGAGCCATGTAGGTCCACGTCTTCATATAGCCCCCATATAACGGTACCCCCCGATATTCGGTATTTTGATGATTTTAGCGACTTTGTTTACCGGAATTGTTTCAAATTTGGTATTTGAAGTTCGTAATGGATACTTCATCCAAAGTCAAAGAATGAGCCATGTAGGTCCACGTCTTCATATAGCCCCCATATAACGGTACCCCCCGATATTCGGTATTTTAATGATTTTAGCGACGTTATTTACAGGGATTGTTTCAAATTTCGCATGTGAAGTTCGTAATGGATTCTTCAGTCCATGCCAGAAAATTGTCTGTGCAGGTCCACGTCTTCGTATAGCCCCCATATAACGGTACCCCACATATTCGGAATTTTGACGATTTTAGCTACATTATAAACATATTTTTCTTCAAGTTTCGCATTTAAATATTGTAATAATTTATGACAAAAGTTGCCTATGCAGGCCCACGTCGTCGTATAAGCATTTGGTATTTTTAAGATTTTAACAGAATTTAGGGTTTTATTTTTTGGAAATTGCCAAATTTGTACCAAATGGTGGAGGGTATTAAAAGTTCGGCCCGGCCGAACTTACAGCTTTTTTACTTGTTCTTGTTATTATTTCTTTTTTTTGGCAAGATACCATTCCGAAATTATATGAAATGTTAAAGTCCGTCAAGCAGTTCTTGCGTTTTAAGCGTAGTAATTAACACTACTTTCTTTTATATGGAAATATGAAATAATTCTTTATTTTGTATACCCTTCTGAATACTTAAATTTATAAATAGCATTGTTGTCCGTTGTCGCTTTATACTACCGTAAAAGGACTACACATCATATTAATTTTCAAAAAACAAAAAAAAATCGAAAAGAAAAAAACACTACAAATGTACATTTGAAAATAGTAAGTCAAAATGAAAAAAAAAAAAATCATGCAATATAAAACATTACTATTGTACATTTTGAAAGTCAAAATGAAAATGTTTAAATTTCACATTTTTCCACGATTTGTTTGGATTTTATCCTTTTCTGCCAAGAGACAACACCGAATTTGTCTGGATCGTTAAAATCAGACCGGCGGTTCTTGAGTTATAAGCGTAGTAACTAACACAACTTTCTTTTATATATATAGATAGATTAAAAAGTAGGCGTGGTCAGTTCCTCAGCCCCCAGGGGAAGTCAACAGTATCTCGTGTAATAATTTTTAAACCAATATCTTCATTATTTGCGAAATATAAGGATTTTAGATAAATCGAAATAGTGGGCGTAAAAGGAGCCGTGGTCAATATGTTTTTCTTTAAAAACCTAACTCGGGGTATGACGAACGTTTGTACAAAAAATTATTCAAATCGGTCCAGCCGTTTTCAACTGATTCCATTACCAACAAACAACAATTGATTTTTATATATATAGAAGAAGATTAAGAGATAAGACATTCTTTTTTATTTTGAAAAACAAGTAGGATCAAATTATGGAAAATGCATTTTTCGATTGAACCATCCGCCCGTTGAAGACAACGTGAACGGCCATTCTCTCGTTTGTTTTCAATTTTGGTAAAAGCTGTAATGCATAAAAGGAATTTGTTTTAGTAAAAAAATATTAAACAAATGGGATAATCAAAGCGAATTAATTACCTTTGGTGTTACAAAGAAGTATTGCGCATTACCAGATTTGGTGGTTTCATCTACCAACATTTCAAAAATCTTTCTTTCATTCCGTGCATCCATACCTTGGTTTATTTCATCTACACACCGAAAAGGTACATGCGTTATGTGCTGCATAGACATTGTGTAAACAGCAATAGCAACAGCTCTCTCTCCTCCTGACTGTACGTGACGATTGAGTGCCTGCAGCGGAACGTTTTTGCGATACTGCACCAGAATTTCTATACCGTACGACTCAAAGTCATGCTGTAAGGATGAAAAAATAAAGACTAAAAATTACAGGCGGTCTCAAAATAAACTTATCTTGAATATAGAATATAGGGAATTACCGTTATATTAGGTTCTATACGAAAAGGCCTGCATAGCCTAATGTACCCATTACGAACATAAAATCTAAATTTGAAACAATTCCGATGAATAATACCGCTAAAATCATAAAAAACATTTGCAACTAGTATACACATTTCATAAATTGTCTTAATAAAACCTGTGGGGTAATGTTATTCAAATTTTATTTGCATTTTTGTAATATTGTAGATCTAAGGTAGCATTTTAAACAAAAATTACATATACGTCTTTGTAATTTAGAATATTTTTAAAATTTTTGTGAGGAAAGTCATTATTTGGACAAGACAAAACAATTGCAACTTAAAACATTTTCTTGTTAAACTGTAAAAACCCGTTATGTTTTGTTTCGTTTTGATCTCATTCGCTGATTTTTGATAGAAAACCACATGATTTTTTAGTTGCAAAAATATTTCAAAAAAAAAGGCCGGTTCAGCTTGTGTTCCGCAATATCGGTAATAATGGCACCAAATAAATTCGGTACACCTTTACGAAAGCTAATTATTGACGATTATAACTGTGGAATTTCTCAAAAAGAGCTCTCCTTTAAATACAAAGTGCATAAGTAATCAATTTCAAGAATTTTATCACGTTTTAGAAAAACTAAATCGGTGGAAGTTATAAGCAATGGTGGCAGGCCGCGAAAAACTGATCAAAGGACAGACTCGTTAATTGTAAGAGAGGTTAAAAAATATCCTTTCAAATCGGCTCCGATATTGGCAAAAGAATTGAAACTACAAATTAGCGCAAAAACGATTTGCCGACGTCTCGTTGAAGCTGATTTGTTAGCTTATCGCCCGGCGAAAAAAACCCCTTATATCTAACCGAAACAAATCGAAACGGCTTCAGTTTGCCTTAGAACATGTTAACTGGCATAACTCACGTTAGAAGACCCAGAGGAAAACGAATTCAACAGGAGTTTTGCCTGAAGACAGTCAAACATGGAGGTGGCCATGTCATGGTTTGGGGATGTTTTTCTGCCAACGGATTAGGTCCGCTGTATCGAATACAGGGTACTATGGATAGATGGGTCTATAAAGACATTCTGGAAAACGTTATGTTACCATATTCTGAATGGGAAATGCCATTACGGTGGATATTTCAGCACGATAACGATCCCAAACATACCTCGAAGGTGGTAATAGATTGGTTAAAGGAAAAAAAGTTGCAGTAATACAATGGCCACCACAGTCACCGGATATTAATCCAATCGAAAACCTCTGGTCAATTGTGAAACACAAAATTGATCGCAATAACGTAAAAAATACGGATGAATTTTTCAGTCGGGTCCAAGATGCATGGTATGGAATTCCACAGGATACAATAATTAATTTGATAGAGTCCATGCAGCGACGATGCAAGGCTATTATTGAAAATAATGGTTTCGCTACGAAATATTAAAAAAAAATGTTAACCATGAATTATTTTAAGTTGCAATTGTTTTGTCTTCTTCAAATTATGACTTTCGTCATAAAAAGTTTAAAAATATTCTAAGTTTCAAAGACATGAATTTAATTTTTATTTAAAATACCCGCTGACATTTACAATATTACATAAATGCAAATAAAATTTGAATATATATATATATATATATATATATATATATACATATATATATATATATATATATATATATATATATATATATATATATATATATATATATATATATATATATATATATATATATATATATATATATATATATATATTTAACACATATAGTAGTTCCTTTTGACTTTAAATTATAACTGTTTTAAATCCATAATACGACTTCAAAGACAATCATGGTTGGTATGATTTATTTTTCATAAATTCATTTTCATTTTATTTTATTTACCTTACAAAGAAATATAACCCATAACTTATATTATCTATCTACAATACCCTAACATAATACAAATACAATCATTAATTCAAACTTGACAAAATAAAAATTCACGAGAAACCCGAACCCTACACCACGATTCACCATCACCAACTAAGCAATAGTCTAGTAGAGCAGACAAAAAGTGTAACAGAAACGAGCTAAAAATAAGAGAGAACTATTATATTACACACTAAACAGAGTATAAATAGTAATTTACATTATAACACCCTACAAATAAAATTAAGAAGTTAATATTGTGGCTCCCCAGCCCAACAAAAAGAAAAACTCATAATAAACCGACGCAACCACTACAAAAACATAGCCTACATATTTAGGCGAACGTACTCAATTACTTTAAACCTAAACAGATAATTGGTATAGGCAAAAGTACGTAAGGCCAAAGGATTCCACAATCTCACCGCCCTAACCACAAAGGATCTCTCACCAATGGAGGACGAAAACCTTGGACACAACAATTGAGGATTTCGAGATGATCTACAAAACCATCAAGTTGTCACGTGAGTCGAAATTGCACATAACACTGTAATGAAATTGAAGAATACGAAGATCAACGTAGCTGCTAAATGGCAATCCCAGGAGATCATTAACAAAACAAGAAACATGATCACCGCGACGCAAGCCATACACGTAACGAGCAATCGAATTTACTGCCCTACGAATACGTTGCATTTGAGAAGGAGTAGTGCCGGAGACTACATCCGGACAATAATTTACCTGCGACAACAGCAAGGATACAACCACTCTCTTCCTTACATGATACAAAAGGCAAATACGCGTTCAGACAATGCAGCCTCCGCAGCTGAAACCTTATGCGACAAAGCAATGTAATGCGTCTCTTAAAGTCCAACTTCCGATCAATTATAATATCAAGACATTTCATTTCATCAACAAATTCCCCTAACACAAAACACACAGAAATATTCAGGGCTGTCATAGAAACCAATTTTGTCACTATTGGTTTTAAAAACGACAAGAAAACATGCTTTAGTGTCATGAAAATCAATGTTATCGGTTTTACTTTCGAATTAGAATTTTATCGGTTTTGGTTGTCATAGAAGCCAATGTTATTGGAAATAAACCAAGTTGCTTAGAGCTGTCACTTTTCATTTGCTTTGGGTTTTTAAACAATTTTTAAAGGATATTCAAAGGACTAAAAATGTGGATTTTTTAAACAATTTTTAAAGGATATTCAAAGGACTAAAAATGTGGATTTTTAAAGGATATTTAAAGGACAATAAACGTGGATTTTTTAAGGATTTTTAAAGGATATTTAAAGGACCATAAACGTGGATTTTTTAAGTATTTTTTAAAGGATATTTTAAAGACCATAAACCATAAATCTGCAAAGCAGCTTTATGAGTAAGTTCACAATAAAAAATTTACTTACGCTATCTCCGGCAACTCCAATGGGTTGTTGAAATCTCTAGCAGCTTTTCTCGTCACCTTTTCTGAGCGTTCTTCGTCCAACAACACAAAAACTACCACTGCTGATACCATCTTACTTTATTTATAGCGACTTATTCCTTTTTTATTTACTTATACTGATATTTCAATGACAGATAAACAAATAACACATGTAAGCAACAACAGCTGTTTCGAACATTGGTTTTATTTACATTCGAAATTGACAAAACCAACTTAGTTTCATGACACCATATGAAACCAACATTGGTTTACGAAAACGACAATAAGCAAAACCGACATGGTTTCTGTGACAGCCCTGATTAAGATCATTGAACAGCATAGCTTTAGTTTTATTCCAATTAATCATGAGGCCATTTAGCGAAATCCAACATAAAAGAGACAAAACAATAGAATTAACCAACCCTTCCAACCCAGCAATATAAGCCTCTCTGAGGAAAACATGAATATCATCTGCATACAAAAACATACAACACCTGTCATCAACAACTGACTGCACAATGTCATTAATGAACATAATGAATAACAACGGTCCCAGTACAGAACCTTGCGGGACCCCACATTGAACACTACAAACTTCAAACGAAACACCCAAATGAACAACACAATCCCACGGCAGCGGGTTTTACGATAGCGGATTGACCCGAAACAACAAGATCCCAGTTTCGGCCAGCGGCTGCCAACCCAGTATGTACATGTTTGTGTTTGTTTATTTTTCTGCATTGGGAGCAGCATATCCCGGAATGCTTGCTCCGGATTTTATTGGTCCGTGCCGGGATTGAGGAAAACCCCGGACCTTGGTTCTGCTCGGTTTGTCAGAACGTCATCCACCACAGATCTGTTTCGGTGCGATGTAATGGATGCAGAGAATGGGTGCAATTCAAGAACTGTTCCGGACTAAGGCGTTTGCGAGACTACAGCGGAAGGGATTATGTTGCGACTTGCTGCAGTAACGTAGTCCCCAGCGAGTCCACTTCTTAGTCGTCCTCATCTGAGACGTCGTCGGAGTATGGCACTCCACCGCAGTCTCCAGAACAGCAACCAACACCGCAACACCTAACGCCACATGTTGCTTTTCCAACTCCGGATTGTGCAGCATTCTAGCAATTCAATTGCAACGGACTTCGAGGCAAAATAGATGAGATAGTGGAATTTATGAGTCGGAGGAATATTAAGATCGCAGCGGTGCAGGAAACCAAGCTGAATGAAAATTGCAGCCTACAACGTTGTTATGGTTACAACATACTAAGGAAGGATCGCACCAGAAGTGGAGGTGGGGGATTAGCGTTCCTGTTACACCATTCTGTTCAGTACAGACCTATCTCGCTTGAGCTAGTCTCTAGTGACCCATACATGGAATGTATAGGGGTAGCAGTCAAGTGTGGAACTGCCGAGGTAGAGGTGCTTAATGTGTATATCCCGTCGATTAATAGCTATGAACCGCGTTATTTGCCTGATATTAGCCCATTATTGGTAGGCAATAACCGCCTGGTACTAGGGGATTTTAGTTCCCACCATGAGTTGTGGCATTCCGTCCTAGGTAATGACCAGAGGGGATCAGCGCTGGCAGAGCAGATTGACTGCTCCACATTCTGCACGGTTAACGAGGATGCCCCCACCCGGATAAGAGGAGAGTGTCACAGTTCGCCAGACTTAACCATAGTGTCGCCCGGTCTGATAAATGACGTGACTTGGCAACCCGTCATTTCTCTTGGCTCAGACCATCTCCCGATAATCGTCTCCATAAGCAGGTCGCCCGACTTCATAACATCTGAACGCCGCACTTTCCTTAACCATGGGAAAGCTCACTGGCCAGAGTTCAGAGAATTCACCAACCGCCGCTTCAGAGAACTGCCCAACCCTTCTGATGTTCGGGTAGCAGAAAGGATTTTCTGAAACATCATCAAAGCTGCAGCCGCTCGCTATATGCCTGCTGGTCGAATACCCGAGATAAGACCAAACTTCCCAGCAGAGGCAGCGGGATTAGCAAACGAGCGTGATGATCTCCGTCGTACCAACCCTACTGATCCTAGAATCAGTGATTTGACAGTGGAAGTCAACCGGTTGGTACAGGAGCATAAGAGGAAAAAGTGGCTAGACCATCTGAAGTGCTGCAACATTGGAACCGATATGAGTAAGCTGTGGGTAACGGTTAAGTCGCTCTCGAACCCTGGAAAAAAGGATGATAGCACCTCAGTCACTTTTAACGACGTAACGGTGACTGATCCGAAGAGGTGCGCGGAATATTTTAATCGACAATTTGTCGAGCACCCCGAGAGCGATAGGGCGAAGCGAAGAGTACTACGTCGTATCAGATCTCTTCCCGCCGAGGAGGAACCACCACAGTTTACGATGGGTGATGTTGCAAATGTCATCCGTAACGCTAAGTCATCCAAAGCGTTGGGCCCAGACGGAATCTCAATGGTAATGTTGAAGCAGCTGGATACGCCGGGAGTCGAGTACTTAACAGTCACTTTTAACGACGTAACGGTGACTGATCCGAAGAGGTGCGCGGAATATTTTAACCGACAATTTGTCGAGCACCCCGAGAGCGATAGGGCGAAGCGAAGAGTACTACGTCGTATCAGATCTCTTCCCGCCGAGGAGGAACCACCACAGTTTACGATGGGTGATGTTGCAAATGTCATCCGTAACGCTAAGTCATCCAAAGCGTTGGGCCCAGACGGAATCTCAATGGTAATGTTGAAGCAGCTGGATACGCCGGGAGTCGAGTTCTTAACAGTCACTTTTAACGACGTAACGGTGACTGATCCGAAGAGGTGCGCGGAATATTTTAATCGACAATTTGTCGAGCACCCCGAGAGCGATAGGGCGAAGCGAAGAGTACTACGTCGTATCAGATCTCTTCCCGCCGAGGAGGAACCACCACAGTTTACGATGGGTGATGTTGCAAATGTCATCCGTAACGCTAAGTCATCCAAAGCGTTGGGCCCAGACGGAATCTCAATGGTAATGTTGAAGCAGCTGGATACGCCGGGAGTCGAGTACTTAACAGTCACTTTAACGACGTAACGGTGACTGATCCGAAGAGGTGAGCGGAATATTTTAATCGACAATTTGTCGAGCACCCCGAGAGCGATAGGGCGAAGCGAAGAGTACTACGTCGTATCAGATTTCTTCCCGCCGAGGAGGAACCACCACAGTTTACGATGGGTGATGTTGCAAATGTCATCCAAAGCGTTGGGCCCAGACGGAATCTCAATGGTAATGTTGAAGCAGCTGGATACGCCGGGAGTCGAGTACTTAACTAAAGTTCTCAATTTGTCGCTAGCCACCCACATAGTGCCCGAAACCTGGAAAATGGGCCGGGTGGTCCCGTGGTCCTTGAAGCCAGGCAAGGTTGCCAGTAAAGGCGAATCGTACAGGCCGATTTCGCTTTTGTCGCCAGTAGCAAAGACTCTTGAGGCTTTACTCCTCCCCAGCATTAGAGAAAGCTATACAGTTGCCAACCACCAGCACGGATTCCGTCCACAACACAATACCACAACAGCATTACACGCCATTTCCACACATATTAGTAGAGGACTGAACCAGAAAAGGCCTCTAGATCAGGAAGCCTATCAGGCAGGTCTGAGTGGCATTCACACCGATGCAGTCGCGGATGCTATTAGCAGTTTTAAAGTGAATGCCGTCCTCGGAGTCCACCCCCATCCATTGCAGCTGAAGAACGTCAGCTGCCTAGACAAACCAGGGTAGTTTTGGCGCAATTACGTTCAGGATAGTGTAGTCGTCTCAATTCGTATTGGGCACGAATTGATGAAGATGTGCGTGACGCCTGCCCGGCGTGCGATACAGGCCCACACAATACGCTACACCTCTTTAATTGCACAGCCAAACCTACCCAACTCACTCCAGAAGATCTCTGGCTACAGCCCGTTAAAGTAGTCGAATTTCTAAACCTGGAGCTGGATTCAGATTAGCAGAACGCAAACACATATAGTATGTACTACTGCTACAACAACAACAACAATGAACAACAAACTGAGACCTACCTTCCAAATATGAAGCCATTAAACGATCGAATCAAAAGCCTTTGACAAGTCAAGGCCCAATAATAACCCAACATGAGATGAATTAAATACATCTCTAATCACATCAGTAAGACATAATAAGTGTGTAGTCGTACTACATCGTCGCCGAAAACCAAACTGAGAACTACTAAACAGCCTACGATCATCGAGAAAGTCAACAATCGCTTCTTTAATAATATGTTCAACAACTTTTGACATAGCAGGTAGAATGCTAATGGGACGCAGATTTGACAAATCAAATGATTCGCCAGTTTTCGGCACAGGCACTACTCGTGCAACCTTCCACGCCCGAGGAAAAGTAGATGTCATAAAAATCGAGTTAACAAAATGCAGGAAATGTATGGAAATATAAGTTTAAAAAACTTTACTGGCACGCCATCAACCCCCACAGCTCCCGACTTAGCTTTGTTCAATGACAACATCAGAATAAAATATGCAATAAAACCGAAAAACATCATCTCCCACATAACCCTCACTATGAAGAGATTGACCACGCTCACTAGCAAAACCAGGATTCCCACAGCAAAAATAATGATTAGCAGCATTGACATCAATTGGTGGAGCATCATTACCACTACCCAAAACACCAAACGACTTTAGAGATTTCCTCAGCTAATTATTATTCATACGACCAAACAAATCATTATAGTACTTACGCCTCTCACTCCTCATCACAGCCTTACAACGATTCCTATACATACAATATATTATCCTATTACCTTCCATAGGTCGCTTGCCCCATTCAAAGTACGCAAGATCTCTAAACATCCGTGCCGATTGCACCACATCAGATTCCAACCATGCATCATTCCTGGGGTTGACGAACAGAAACAGAAACAAAAGACAATAGCGTGTTAAATAACAAATGAAATAGCGAAAGTTGACAATTCACGTCAGAAGTGGAATATAAGGGGTTGAAGTCAAAGTCGGATATGACATTTAAAATGCCCAACGAATCAGCTCGACCAAAGTTTCAATACTCAATAAATCTCTCCTCTGAAAATACAGGCAGGTTAAGCAAACCAAAAACAAAGGCATGGTGTGATATACCAGGATATATACAACCCAACGACAAATTATCATTAATAAGGCAAAATCAATTAACGAGGTAGAGTTATGGGCCAAATTATAATGGGTAGGTTTCATGTTATGCACAATAGTTAGCCCCAATGATCTGCATAGTCCTCTCATCAAAACAGAGTTCGAAGACACAAATAAATTACAGTTAAAATCACCAAGGACAATGATATTAGAGAAGCGATCAAACAAACTCTCATGTACATCACAGAAAGACTGGACATCGCCATGGGGAAGATATACTACCGCCACAAGCAAAACCAATGCCCCAATATTCAACTCAACACACACCGACTCACAAATACCAAAATTATTTGAACGGAAAACTACCTTATAAGAAATGCCACTACGAATATAGAGACATACCCCACCACCAACACGATCACTCCGCACCAGCTTATATCCTGGAATAACCAACGATTTCGATGAGACTGCAGAATTAAACCAAGATTCAGTGACATAAAAAATGCTGATACCACTACCAACCAGTAAGGATCGAAGCTCATCGATTTTATTATTGAATCTCGATGGACGAATACTTTGGCAGCCAGACAAACCCTCAATAAAGGGTTTAAAAAAGCGAGCGTCATTAATCATGGGTCCCAGATTATCATCAAGTGACATCAAACCAAATAAAGGGGCTGGGTAGCAAAATTATGTAAATTCGATTTCGTATCTTAAACTAAAAACTGAAAAATATAAAAATATAAATAATAATAAAACTATATATGTGAAAGATTATTTAGAACAATTAAGCAAGAATTTACATCAAGAAAACAATTAAATTGCTAATGAGATCAAAACAAAATTAATAATTTCATTACATGACTATACTCCCAAGGCAGGACCCAGCAGCATATTACCAACCAACAGAGCACCATCCGGCTGCAGAGGACAACTACGAGCAAATTTAAGAAGCTCTTGTCGCTCAAAAATTGTTTTACTTCCATCAGCAAGTATCACCTCAACTTGAGGTTCATCACTATTCAACAACCTTCTTCTTGAACAGGCCTCTGCAGGCAAAGACAAGACTAGATGCCAATTTAACAAGATGATCATTTAAGTAGATACGGGACTCCAATAGACAATTATCTATAACTTCATTTAGGGTTACCTCACTCTTTTAACAAATCGGCGAATAAGAGAATCTCTTGTGTGAATAGAATTAAACTTCACCAGAACCGCTCTACGTTCAGATATGTAACAGCACTGCTGCATGTCGCCATGAGATAGTTGCAACCCACACAAATTAGCAACCTTAAGAACCAAGCTCCTGAGGTCTTTAATATTCTCCGGCAAACCTCTTATAATGATATCAGCTCTGTTAAGCCTTCGTTGAAGCACATTGTTAAAAGACTCAAGCTCAGAAATTCTATCAGCAAATTTCTTTTCTGCTAACAAAGCCGTACTTTTAACTTCAGAGACTGTCATCTTCAACTCAACTACGGTTTTTTTAAGCTCAACCACATCACGCTTTACTTCAGATATCTGTGCATTATAAAGATCAAACAGAGCATCAGTTTTGGTACGGAATTCGGACAGACATCTAGCCATATACGTGTCCATTTGTTGTTTCATAGACAAAATCAACTTATCCTGCAGCTCTAGCAGATCATAAGGATTCTCAACAACATCACACGCAGCAACACCCACTGTCCCATCACTACCATTGAAAGAAACATCAGCTGTGGCACCAACCCTAGGTCCATCAACTGCAGTGTTCACTTTTGTTCCGCGATTGACCACACCAGCATCGCCACTACCACCAGCAGCCCGAATACAGCACACACAAGTGTATCTGAGTTGCTTATTTATTTTAGCTTCAGCCTCAGAAATGCCAACGCAATCCAAATGGAAAAAAATTGCACAGCCTTTGCAACCAATCTTATATTTGGATTTGGCAATATGATCCTTACAAACATTACAGGTCAATAGCGACGGCATTTTCAGGGTTACCTTGGCAGATGCAAATGAATAAAAAAAGAGCGCCAAACGAAAATGCACAGCAACAGGTTAAAAAGGCAAGGAGAAAAACCAACTTCACCAAAAGCCACAGCTCCAGACCTTCAAACAGCAATATCCACAAGTAATAGTCCAGTCAAATTGTAAATTTCTCCAATTTTAAATATTTAATTATTTTCTTGACAGAGCTCAAATTAAATGCTTGTTCATTGCAGGGATCTATAGTTCGTTTTATCAAAAAGCGTTTATTTCGTTTGGGTAGCCTTACAAAATATTTAAAGTGGTGTAGAGTATAATAAAGTCGACCCCGCCCGACTTTAAGCCTTTCTTAATTTCAGTTTGACTGTAAAACCTATTAACATATAAATTGACAAAATTAATAGATTGAGTTTGATAATCTCATCCGATTTTCGATTTAAAATATTTATATATTGGTTAAATTTGCTAAATTTATGGTTAGTGTATAAATAAGTCGATTTACCAATGTCCGCCTATCTTACTTTTTAAATTATCATTTAATTTTAATTAATCTAAATTTCGTATTTGAAGGTCCTAATGGGTACTGCAGCCTATGACAAAAGATTACTTACGTCTACGCCTAGCCCCAATATTCCATATTTTTATGGTATTAGAGACATTATAGACCGGAATTGCTTAAAATTTCGTATTTATCAACGACTTACCTAATTCCATAAATTACTCGAAATTGTACGAAATGTACGCAGATGATGTTAAATTATTCATTCCCCATAATAATATACGAGCTAGTTTACTTCAAAACGATTTAGATAGCCTTCTTAAATGGTGCAGGTTAAATTGTATGGAGTTAAATTTAAGCAAATGTAAGCATATGTGCTTCTCCAGATCTTCTTCTCTGATATTACAATATAATATTGACGGTCATTCATTATCAACTGTAGATTCATTTGTCGATCTAGGCCTCTTGATAGATCCAAAATTAAATTTTAATAGCCATGTAATAACAATGGCAAATAAAGCAAATGGTGTTTTAGGTTTTGTTAAACGGTGGGCCAAAGAATTTTCTGATCCATATATAACAAAACAGTTATTTACGTCTCTTGTTAGACCTATATTGGAATATGGTTCTATTGTATGGGATCCTCAATATGCAATATACTCAGATAAAATAGAATCCGTACAAAAACAATTTCTGCTATTTGCCTTACGAGGATTACATTGGAATAGTGATTTTGAATTAATGTTCCGTTTAGATCTAGTAGATACTACAAATTATTATATACTGATTTTCACCGCACGAATTATATACGGGCGAACCTCTTAGTGTGTTGAATTTAATTCTGTGTATTGTAATGTAGATTTTTGTATGAGTTTAGAAGTTATTAAATCTAGAATAATTTTTTTTAAACAATTAACATACATGTTTTATTATTTGACAAACTAGCTGATGAATTAGATTCTGTAGCTGGTTTTCAATTTCCTACTGAATTCCCATTATGATGCGGACCATGATGTGTACGCGATCCCTCCGTAAAGGGAGATCGCCCCCTCGATCGGCAGGGGTGGGAATGTGAGGCGTGGGAACGTTCGAAAAAAAAGTTCGTAATGGACATTTCAAACTATGACAGAAAATTGTTTATGCAGGTCCACGTCTTCGTATACCCCACATATAACATTACCTCCCTTTGTTCGATATTTAAATGGCTTTAGCGACATTATCCTAATGGATACTGCAGCGTATGACGGAATTGGTTAAAAATAATATATAAATGGCCATTGCATGGCCTTTGTGAATGTTTTCAATTGGAAATGTTCAGTTCATAAAAAATATAAAAAAATTAAAAAATACTTACTTCCTCTTTGCACGCCAACTTGACTTCTCCTACGTATCCCATTGACTCCATAAATTGCCCGAAATGGTCGTTTATTGTTGTTACAACTTGCATAACAACAGGATGCCATGCATCATAAATTTGCTTTATTTCACACAGATAATTTTCGTCACCATGTAAATTTGCTTCCAACTCTCTTTGTAATGCTTCAACTTCATGGCTTTTGGTATCGTATTCCCTTACAATCTTTAAAAAAATCACAGACATCATGGAGTAAATATGAAATTATAAATAAAACGGCATAAAAAATACCTCAGCATCGACATTGTCCATGCAGTCCAATCGACCACTTAAATCGCTAATTTTGTCACGTAACTCCTCCAGGCTATTTGTTAAACTATTATAAAAAAGCCTATGGGGAAATTGTGTGTGCGTTGGTTCCATTTGATTGGTATACTTCAAAGATTCAGAGAGTTTTTGTTTCACATCCCGCTTAAGATTGCTGCATTTATTATTTATAATTTCCACACGGTTCTGTAACTATAGTGTTAAACTAGATGATCATATAAAATAAATGTAACATACCTTTGCCTCGTCCCTTTTTTCTTTTGTAGCCGAGATAATGTTAACAATTTCATCATTTTCTAATCTGAAAATACCGAATTTGTTGATTGCAAATGCTTTGTCTTCCATTGCTTTTTCAATAACTTTAAGAATTTCAATTCTTTCCGCCTGTAATTTAAAAATATCCCGTACCGCTTCATCACAAATCTTCTTAAATTCCATTTCGATTGCGGGAGTTACTTGAAAATTTAAAAATTATACATTAAATTATATTATATTTATTATTAGAGGCCACATTCTCAAAACCTTACCAACTACATCTTTTTTGAGGGTTTCGATTTTGCTCCTTTGTCTTTCTATCTGTATCATTTTACGTTTAATTTCCATTTTCTTTCCTTGTATCTCCTTTTTGACTTTGGATGCTTCTTCGTAGAGAACTTGTTGTGCACGGATTTGAACTTCAATTTCATTTCGCTGATTTCGTAAATAGTCCGTTTTTCGTTGTAGTTCATACAACCTAACAACAAAAACAATCATGTTTAATTTATGTTTTACTACTACTTTCAATGATTTACAATGATCATTCATTCGTAAGTTTCTCCAATTGAGAAAAAAATCATACACTGTTTGAGAATAGCCCTTTTGCCTTAGCTTTAGAAATAGCCGTTTTGTATATTGTAACAAAGATCGGATTATTTAATATGTTATAGTTAACAACAAATACCTATAAGGATATTTTCATAAAATCTTCCGAAACGATCGTGAAACTCCGGGAGCAATATTCTTATTCGGGAGCCTCCTCCTCTGGTCATGAAATTCTTATCTAGGGAAACAATAAATTCGTGGTACAATTTGGTAAAATAGAATTTTTCTAATCATACGTTCTTTGGTAAAGTACGCTGTTCTCTGTTGTTCACTGTTCCTTTCCGAATGCTTTACTGATGTTGCTACAATTTTATATTGTGTAATCAATTGTTTTTGATATCGCATTTAAAAATTGTATCATTTAAAAATTTTATCAAACGTTCTAATTTGTGTTTTTCATGTATTCATTAAAGGGCTGCAAATGTGACAATTTTCTCTATTTATGCCATGGAGAGAAAACGCTCGTCATGTTGTGCCCTGTTTGATCAAACGCATAACAGTACGTGACATCCAACTAAATGCTCGATGTCTCGTCATGTCGGTCACACTCAAACCCATCGTCATAACATGTAATGACCAATAAAAGGGAATGTTGAATAGTGTGTCATATAAAAATGTTCTATCAAAAAAACAACAACAATTATGAAACAATTGCCAACGAAAAAGACACACACGTGATGAAGGTAAAGCGCAATCGCTACCTGCTTTTCCGATATGTGAAAAAAAAATTGTAATAAAGAATTTCTTGGCGAATACTAAAATATTAAAGGTATTTCTAATTGGTCCACACAAAATTTTCACATTTCGTGGTTATTGACGAAACAATTTAAAATGTTAATCCTTATAAAAAACAATAATCGCCTGAAAAATTTTCTTATTTTGATTATGATTTCGTAAATGTTTGCCTCCGGCAGTGATGTGTAAATGAGAATGAATGATACTGTAATTCACGTAACAACACTATATACTTCCATTGTTCAATTCTGTGCATATTCTGTTATTGAATGAGAGTCAAATCTCTGCCCACAGACTTTAATTTTAAAAGAACACTTTATGTAGATAGAAAATAGGCAAACAATATTTTCCTCTTTTTTATGACCAAAATTTTATGATAATCACCAACAAATTGGGATTGTTCAGTAAATATTTCATTTTTTCTATTCATTTGAACTCAATTTTATATGTACGCGGTGTTTGTTACTTCAAAATTACAGCACACACAAAAACACACCCTCACCGTCGAAAGTAACACACACACACACTCTCAATATTTAAACACACGTACACAAATGACACACAATTTGACGATGACACGGTTCGATGTGATCGTTGACACCCTGCATTTATGGAGAACACCATGCAAGTATTCGAGTCAGCCATGTTACGATCGAACCTTAGACAATGGCACACATGAATCAAAATGGGGGATGTTGTTGGTTGTTATTGCCTATCAAATACATAGCGCATGATTGAATAGACAAAGTCAGTGTGTCGAAATAAGCATAATTCACACAATTCGTCTTGTGCAGGCCTTTAGTATTCATACAGTGTTTTACATGTCTTAAATGTGATATATCAATCTGATGTTAGTTAGTTAGGGAAATTTGCGACATAAATGCACAGGACGCAACTTTATGGCTATACCAAATGCAATGATCCAATTTAGTATAGGTTGTTGCCTCCGCGGATAATATTCCCACAGAAAGTGCCTCAAAATATTTGATTTCGTACAAAAACCAACTTATAATTTTTCGAAATGCTAATACAAGGAATGACCTAATGATATTAGTACTGCAAGTGTATTACATTCCATTATATTTCTGTCGTTTTTAATAAACATTTAACTGTATTCAGATCATATATGAAAAAAACTATGCGACAGTATTAAATTAAACAAAAAATACGCTTGTAATGACGTTCTCCTATGTCACTTAAATGGGGCAGCTATACCGCCATGTCACACATTCCAATCGGAATGGTTTTAATTACATAATTTAAAATCGATCATTGTTTTAGCCACTTCAGATTGAGATCGATTTGGCGAATTAAGAAAATCTCATTATTCAGTGTAAATATTGCAAGATTAGAGGAATGACAAGATTCAAAACAAGCCATATAATTAGAAAACACTGTAGAAGTGAAAATTTTGAAAACATTCTGTTAAAAAAAAACCTTTTTTGTGTGAAAAACCTTTTTTGGGGGGGTTCTTGACGAAGAAAGGGTTATTGAGTTCCTGGATTCTCGTAAGACTGACTGGCGGTGTGTGGAAGATTATATTTGCAATTTTGATTTTAGTCCTCCGTATCTTACGAGTGATGTTGACCAACAGTTGGCGTTGCTTCATTTATTGTTTTTCTCACAAAAAATGATGCTTGGTTGAGGTTGGATGTGGTAACATCGGCCTGTTATGTTACGGACCAGGCTTATCTGGAGTAGGTGTTGATGGCATGCATATTGAGTTCTTTAAATGTATATTCCCTTGCATTTCATTCTGTGCTCTCTCGGGAGCGTTTTTAGCTTAGGAGGCTCTAAAGTCTTCAAGCTATTTGCCTCTTGGTGTTAGGTTGATGGTAGCCAGATCTTTATTAAAATCTCATGTCAACTATTGTTTTGAGGTCATATCTGGGGCCAATGCTTGCCAAATTCTGCGTGTACGCAAACTTGTTAACTCTATTGTTAGGTATGTGTTTGGGTTGCGCAGTATTGATCGTGTAATACAGTGTGTTATTATGTTTCTTAGTGTATCCTTTGACAGATATGTTGAATATCGCCTGCAATATCACATAAAGCGTTTCGTGTGAAAGCGTTTCTTGTCTCCGACCCTACGTAATTTTAGCTGTACTTATGATATATACAGGAGGAGCTGTTTTGAATATTTGTCTGTCCATTGAGTTTCTGGTTGCGGGTTATTTTTTGTTATTTCTTTTTAGTTATTGGCATGGGGAGGCACTTTTATGGTTGTTTATTTTTCATAGAGTAATTTAATTAGGATTTTGTAATTAGGATTTTTTTTACATTCGTATGTATTGATGCCTCTTATCTTGCTTAACTGTTGTTGTTGTAGCAGCTCATACATCTGTGTTCGTTCGGTTTCCATTTTCCACTCCATTCAATCAGGTTCTGCCTCTAAGCCCAGTCTCAAAATGGATGCAACCTGTATGAGTTGTGTCCATAACGAGACTGGGGTTAGGTGAGTAGGAGTGGCTGGGCAGCGAAATAGGTTCAGCGTGTCATGTGGGCCTGTGCCATATGCTGGGCAGATGTTCTGCACGTCGCTGTTAATCCGGCCCAGTAAGAATTAAGGCGGCTGCACCATCCGGAACGTAATTAAGCCAAAACTACTCGGGTTTGTCGGGGCAGCTCTCGTTCTTCAGCTGCGACGGGAGGGGGATGGTCTCCTAGCACAGTATTCACTCTATATCCTTCAATGGCTTCTGAGACCGCATTAGAGTGAATACTATTCAGTCCTGCTTGATAGGCCTGTTGATCTAGAGGCTCTCTCTTATACCTCTGTACTTAACGGCCGCAAATGTGACAAATTTCAAACGCTCGTCATGTTGTGCCCTGTTTGATCAAACGCATAACAGTACGTGACATCCAACCAAATGCTCCATGTCTCGTCATGTCGGTCACACTCAAACCCATCGTCATAACATGTAATGACCAATAAAAGGGAATGTTGAATAGTGTGTCAAGCAAAAATGTTCTATCAAAAAAACAACAACAATTATGAAACAATTGCCAACGAAAAAGACACACACGTGATGAATGCAAAGCGCAATCGCTACCTGCTTTTCCGATATGTGAAAATATAAACTTTTTGTAATAAAGAATTTCTTGGCGAATACTAAAATATTAAAGGTACTTCTAATTGGTCCACACGAAACATTCACATTTCGTGGTTATTGTTAATCCTTATTAAAAAAACAATAATCCCCTGAAAAATGTTCTTATTTTGATTATAATTTCATGAATGTTTGCCTCCGGTATTGAGGTGTAAATGAGTATGAGTGCTACTGTAATTCACGTAACAACACTATATACTTCCATTGTTCAATTCTGTGCATATTCTGTTATTGAATGAGAGTCAAATCTCTGCCCACAAACTTTAATTTTAAAAGAACACTATATGTAGATAGTAAATAGGCAAACAATATTTACCTCCTTTTTATGACCAAAATTTTAAGATAATCATCAATAAATTGAGATTGTTCAGTATATATTTCATTTTTTCTATTCATTTGTTGATGTCAATGCACATTTTGTTATTGAACTCAATTTTATATTTACGCGGTGTTTGTTACTTCAAAATTACAGCACACACAAAAACACATCCTCATCGTCGAAAGTAACACACACACACTCTCTCAATTTAAGCACACGTACACAAATGACACACAATTTGACGATGACACGGTTCGATGACACCCTGCATTTTTCGAGAACACCATGCAAATATTCGAGTCAGCCATGCCACGATCGGACCTTAGACAATGGCACACATGAATCAAAATGGGGGATGTTGTTGGTTGTCATTGCTTTTCAAATACATAGCGCATGATTGAGTAGACAAAGTCAGTGTGTCAAAAAAAGCATAATTCATATAATTCGTCTTGTGCAGGCCTTTACTCTGTACTTCTCTCTCTAGATTATGAAGGTATTTCCTAGCGTGCCTGGGCGGAGGTTGCCTATCCACAAGATGGTGATTCGGATGGCTTTGTCTACAACACCCAAGCAGGTATTGCATTGACAGCATTTTGTTATGCTATCGCACCGGTAAGACCTTTGCCTCCTCATGTACGTGATCGACAGGTGTCATGAGAAGGCTCCCTGTTGCGGTTCTAAGGGCGGCATTCTGGCAGGACTGAACATTTTTCCACTGCGTAGCACTAACGTTGACGGACCCCACCGGAGCCGCATAGTTTACCACTGACCGACCTATCGCGTTGCAAGAGGTCAACAAGGTTTCCTCATCAGCTCCCCAAGTATTGCCGGCCAGAGACTTGAGGACCTTGTTCCTACTTCTAATCTTGTCGCAGATAGCTGTGGTATGCGCGGACGACTTAAAGATGCTATCGAATGTGACCCCTAATACCTTGGGGTAGTTGGGGGTCGGAATTATAGCACCATCGACCTGCACATTCAAGGATAGCCCATCTCCGAGCGTACAATTATCTGCGTACGTTATAATCTTTATGCCGTCTGGAGGTCGTGGAATGTCAGAAAGGTAAAGGTTAAACAGTTTCGGAGATATCACCCCACCTTGGGGAACTCCCTGTTTAACTCTACGGATGCTCGACTTCTTGTTTCTGAATTCCACGTACGACTGGCGTCCACACATGTAGTTTACTATCCAACGTTTCAAACTTGGCCGGAGGGCGATGCGCTCAATGTCCTCGAACAGTGTGGCATGATTGACTATATCAAAGGCTTTTGATAAATCAACTGCCAACATAACTGTTCTATCGCACGGCCTCTTTTGGTTGAGACCTCTGCTGACATGTGTGGAAATGACGTGTAAAGCTGTTGTTGTGCTGTGCAATTTTCGGAATCCGTGTTGATGATTGGCTACTGGGAAACACTCTCTTATGCTGGGGAGGAGTAAAGCATCAAGCGTCTTTGTTACTGGTGACAAAAATGATATCGGCCTGTATGAGTCACTTTTGCTGGCATCCTTGCCTGGCTTCAGTAGCGGGACCACCCTGCCCATTTTCCAGGCATCGGGAACTACTAGGGTGGCTAACGACAGATTGAGGAGCTTTGTGAGATACTCAACTCCTGGTTCTCCTGGATGGATATGTCCGGAGAACTGCGGCAGTCTCCCCTTATTCTGGCGGGCGCGTCCTCATTCACTGTGCAAAACGTGGAGCTATCAATTTGCTCAGCCAGCGCCATGCCTCTATGGTCATTACCTAGGACGGAATGCCATAATTCATGATGGGCATTGAAATCCCCTAGCACCAGACGGTTATTGCCTACCAGAAGTGAACTGATATTAGGCATATAACGTGGGGCATGTACACGTTAAGCACCTCTACCTCGGCGGTTCCACACTTGACCGCTATCCCCTTACATTCCATGTTCGGGTCACTAGAGTCAAGCTCAGGCTTAACTGTCGTTCAGCTGGGTGGAAGAGTTGTGTCTGAGGGTCTAATTATTGTAAAATTATTTATTATTTATTATATAAATATATGGAATAATTCGTTGTTGATTTTTATTCTGTATTTAGTTTATCTTGTAGATTATACTATGTTCTCGTTACACTTTCAATCACGTTGTTCGCTCTCAGAATGATGTACACAGACGTGTTAAGTTCATACGGTACGATTCGTAATTCATATGAATAGAAGAAATTATTGTTTTTCTCCCAAAGATTTATTATATCATTAATTTTACAATTTTCATTCACGTTTTCAACTTTTTGTGTAAATGTTGACATTTTGAACATACTTTTTGTATTTTTCTATTTTTAAATTCTGCTGGAGAGACACTTGTCAAACATTTTTTCTGCCGATACAAACATTTTGAAAATATTGCCCCTTTTGTTTGCAGTTTTCTGTGGAAATTTGAACACGGGGACAAAATGCGTACCACGAATGAATCGTTTGAAAGTACATACGCCATTCAACATTGTAGTTTTCATTCATAATTTTCAGTCTTCCCAAAAATTTTTAAAATTATATTAAATTTTTCTAATTTTTTTTAAATGTCATAATTTATTTTTTCGATAAATGCTCTCATTTATTAGGGATGGAACGTATTTTTTTCGTTGTTCTGAAAGTGATTTGATTTGAACAATGTAGAAATATGAGTGTTCGCTCAGGAATTTTTGTGTGAAGAATTAAGTAGTTTTTTCATAGTTAAGGGTCAAACAACGAATAGAAAGCGAATCAAGTGTAGTGGAAACGCCACATTAGTATAGTTATAGTCTGTTTTTATTATATTGTTGTATGTTAATATAAGAATTTGGTCAAGTTGGCTTATTTATATTAAATTGTATGAAATGAAAAAAGATAATTTTGTTAATTTTTACACAATGCCGGTAGTTTCTATTGTTTATAGTATTGTTTCAAGTTCAAGCCCTACTAACTGAAATAGGTTTTAAATGCTTAGACGTTAAAATCATAATGAAAAATATAATAATAATGAATTACATACTGTAAAACAAAAAAAATTGAAAAAATTGGTCAGAAAAACAAACCCAAAGCCGCATATAATAACAAGTCGACATTTAAATTAAAAAGACCGATTAAGGACGAAAAGACTGTTTGTAATAACTTAAGTAACCCTCAATATCCAAATTTATAGCCATCTCAACCAAGTACTGCTCTGACGAAAGTTTTACAAATACTCAGCAAACTGTAGTAAATAACTTGTTTTCAACTGTAGAACTTAACATTTTAACATTTGAGTTTATTTTCAAGTTGAGAAGACACACATAGATTACCTGACAAAATCTGCTAAAAACAAGTTAAAAAGTATCAGTCGGTATCACCGGCAGATATATACCCTCAGCCTGTGTTCGATTATTTAAATACAATTTGACTAGTGCTACAATTATTCAAATGTTTGACCCTCTATGGAGCAGGTTCCCAAGGAATGGGCCAATATTGTCCATTTCGTAACGGACCCAAAAATATGATATAAATATTCCGACGTTCCTGGTATGGATTATATCGACTCACTCTATCACTTTATATGAGATATGTAATAATATTTAGAAAGTTTTAAAATGTGCTTGATTTACAAGATAGAGTCTACCGAAATATTCCACTTTTATACTTCATCTGATACAAATACAAAATATTGAGCGAAATATTGGCCAAAATTACAAGAAAGGATATTTATGTCCAATTTTATGCTAAATCATAAATACCGATAAATTTCATATTCATATCAGGCTTCTTATTGAGAGAAATATTTGAGAATAGAAAGTAGTAAAGTATTGCTAAATTGTTTCGAAAGTAATAACAGATATAATTATTGAAAATTGTGAATCCAGAAGGGGTTGGCAGATATATATCAACTTCAAAACAGATCTTGTGTTAGCAAAAATATTTGTGTGTGTGTGAAATTTAAAGAGAGTTGGATATTTATTTCGCTTTATTTGAGAGTTTTGTTTTTCAAAATCTTGAACCCTATGTATGGGGGAGAAGAAATGGTTCAATCTATACAACCTTTATAATAGATCTTGTGTTGATAGAAATATTGAGATGTGCCAAGTCTAAATGGAATCGGATGTTAATTTGGCGTTTTATGAGCTTCATGGGTATTCAAAATTTCGACACTTTGTGGGGGAGGTATCAGAAGGAGTGGACTGATACATCCCATGTTAGCACCAGATCTTGGGTTTATAAAAATATTGAAATGTGTGAAATTTGAAGACGTTCGGATCCTTACATTACATTATTCTAGAGTTATAATTATTCAAAATTCTCGCACCCGACCTACCACTGACGCAAATATTAGGATTTGCAAAGTTAGCGCTAAATCGGCTTATCGTTTGACAAAAGTATTACGATGTACCAAGTTTGAATCAAATCGGATACTCCCTTCCAGACACACAGACGGACGGACATCGGTAGATCGACTCCAAATGTTCTGAAACGAATTTGGTCCAAAGAGACTTAGGGTCTAAAACCATTATTTCGACTAGGCACGTTTTGACCGTATCAAATGATATATACCCTCTGTAGCCATATGGCTGAGGGTATACAAATGTACAGTCATTGTTAATAAAGCTATTGAAATCAGCGTACCCAAATATACATATCCTTTAAAATGCCTCAACACATCAATAAATGATCTGGTTCAGAAATATATATGTAAGAGATATTTGAAGCATTAAAGGGATACGGAAGATAGGCCCCAAATGAATATGAATGAAAATTAATATTGAATTTACCTAATTTTTTATTTATTTTTCAATATATACGGTTACCTAGCCCTTGCGGTTACCCTTCAAAAACATTTATACATAGCTACTCTATTACTAGAAATATACAACACTAACGAAAATGGTAAACGCTTCATCTTCGGCAAAATATCAAAGGCGTTGAACAAAAAGAAAAATAATATATCACCTCTTAAAATAAATACATTACAAACATATTCAATGCTTGTTTGAAACTATATTTTCCATGTGAATGGAAGATTTCAACGACCATCCTCATACATCAAATCAGCAAGCAAGCAAAATCATAGACCAATTAGTTCATTGTCATCTGTTTGAAAAATATATGATAAAATCATACTAAATGATTTTATTGAATCACATGATATACTGCCACCGCCACAATATGGGTTTCGAATACAACTAAACCCTTGCCACCATGTAGTAGGAAATTTGGACCATGCTTCTGTTAGGTTTGTCAGAACGTCCGAGCCGAATTAAGTCGGTTGCGAGACTACTGCGAAAGGGATTATGTTGCGATGTACTGCAACAACGTAGTCCCCAGCGAGTCCATGGGAAAGCTCACTGCCCAGAGAGCTCATCAACCTTCGCTTCAGAGAACTGCCCAACGCTTCTGATGTTCGGGTAGCTAAAAGGATTTTCAGAGACATCATGAAAGCTTCAGCCGATTGTTATGTTCATGCTGGTCGAATACTCGAAATAAGACAAATTTCCAAACAGCGGGACTAGCAAATGAGTGTTATGATATACGTCGTTCCAACCCTGCTGATCCCAGGACTAGAACATCGAAAGTGTTGCAACATTGGAACCTATATGAGTTAACTATGGGTAACGGTTAAATCACTCTTGAGACCTGGGAAAAAGGACCTCTGTAACTATGTAACGGTAGCTGAACCGAAGAAGTGCGCTTAATTATACCCTACACCACAAGGTGGTCAGGGTATTATGTCTTTGTGCATTTCTTTGTAACAGGCAAAAGGAAACGAGATAGACCCATATTTCCATTTGATGATCTGCATAGAATCACATTCTGAGTCGATTTATGCATGTCCGTCCATCCGTCTGTCCATGTATTTTTGTAAACATTTATTGCCCTATCCAGATGAAATTTTGCACAAATCATTTGTTTGACCCAAGGTCAAAAATTTAGATATAGTTCCCATATATATCTTCGTCCGATTTGCTTTTTATTGTGCACCAAATGTGTAACATCAGCCCGAATAGTATGAAATTTTGCACATACAACCAAATTAGGCCTGAAAATAAGTATACGAAATTTTATCGAGATCGGTTCAGATTTGGATATAGCTCCCATATAGAACTTCGACAGATTTACGTTTTATTGTGCACAAACCGTCTAATATTTGTCCAATTGGGAATTGACCGAATTGAGTCTAGAAGCTAGTATGTCAAATTTGGTGAAGATCGGTTCACATATAGCTATAGCTCCCATATATACTGTTCATCCGATTTGTTATATTTGTTACCCACAGCCGTAATATGCACTCCGTAACAACGATATTCAGGGAAATATATCAAATACAGCTCAGAAATATCTTTGTTAAATTTTATTGAAATCGGTTCCGATTTGGATGTAGCTCCCATATACATCTTTATCCGATTTCAAATTAATTGTGCACCAAATGGGCAATAAATAAGCAAAGTGGTCTAGGGTATCATAAAGTCGGCCCTGCCCGACTTTAAGACTTTCTTTACTGGTTTTTTAATTAACAACTTGTCGAGAACTTCGAGAATGATAGGGCGAAGCGAAGAATGCTGCGTCGTATCAAATATCTTTCTGCCGAGAAGTTACCCCCACAGTTTACGATTGATACTGTTGCAAATGTCATCCGGAACGCTGGGCCCCGACCGAATCTTTACGGTAATGTTGAAACATTTATGTACGCCGGAAGTTGAGTACCTGACAAAATTTCTCAACGTGTCGCTAGACACCTACATCCTTCCCTAAGCCTGGAAAATGGGCCGGGGGGTCACGCTACTACAGCCAGGGACTTTACTCCTTGCCAGCATAACAGAAAGCTATCCAGTTGCCAACCATCAACACAAATTCCCTCCACAACACTGAATTGTTCGCCATATCCAGGCTGAACACCTATCTCTCGCAATCCAACGGCGGCCGGTTCTATGTACCGGATTGACTCGGAGGCACAATTCTCCGACCAGGGGCCGCCAACCCAGCAAATACATGTTCGTGTTCGTCGGAAGAACATCAAGGTCGCAGCGATCCAGGAAACGAAGCTGAGTACCGCCTGCAGGCTTCAAAGTTGTGATGGATACAACGTACTGAGGAAGGATCGCTCCAGAGGTGGAGGTGGAGGATTAGCGTTCCTATTGCACCACTCTGTCCAGTACAGAGCTATCTCGCCTGAGCTTGACTCTAGTGACCCGTACATGGAATGTATGGGGGTAGCGGTCAAGTGTGGAACCGCCGAGATAGAGGTGCTCAACATGTACATTCCGCCGTTAAATAGCTGTGCCCAACGTTATATGCCTAATATCAGTTCACTACTGGTAGGCAATAACCGTCTGGTGCTAGGGGATTTCAATGTCCATCATGAATTATGGCATTCCGTCCTAGGTAATGACCAGAGAGGCATGGTGCTGGCTGATCAAATTGATACATCCACGTTTTGCACAGTGAATGAGGACGCGCCCACCAGAATAAGGGGAGACTGCCATAGTTCTCCGGACATATCCATCGTGTCCCCCAGCGGGATTAGCAAACCCCAGAGTCAGGGAACTTACTCTGGAGGTAAACAGGTTAGTAGGTGAGCATAAGCGGAAAAAGTGGTTAGAACATCCGAAGCATTGCAACATCGGTACCGGAACGAGTAAATTGTGGGCAACAGTTAAGTCGCTCTCGAACCCTGGGAAAAAGGACGATCGGACATCTGTCTCATTTAACGGCGTAGAAGTGACAGATCCGAAGAGGTGCGCGTGTTATTTTAACCGGCAGTTTGTAGAGCACCCCGGGAGTGACAGGGCGAAGAGGCCATGCAATAGAACAGTTATGGTGGCAGTTGATTTATCAAAAGCTTTTGATATAGTCAATCATGACACACTGTTCGAGGACATTGAGCGCACCACACTCCGACCAAGTTTGAAACGTTGGATAGTAAACTAGATGATTGTACGCTCGTCGCGTCCGGACCCATTATTAATGACATTTGCGATCGGTTAAACGCTTACCTTGTTGATCTTACCACCTTTTTCACTGCGAGGAATATGAAGATGTTCGCCACTAAGTCGACGGACACACTTTTCACCATATGGACTGCGGAGATGGGGCTATCCTTGAATGTGCAGGTCGATAGTGCTATAATTCCGACCACCAACTACCCCAAGGTATTAGGGGCCACATTCGATAGCATCTTTAATTCCGCGCATACCGCAGCTATCTGCGACAAGATTAGAAGTAACAAGGTCCTCAAGTCTCTGGCCGGCAGTACTTGGGGAGCTGATAAGGAAACCTTGATGACCTTTTATAACGCGATAGGTCGGTCTGTGGTCAGCTATGCGGTCCAGTGTAGTCTACGAATATAAGTGATACGCAGTGGAAGAATATCCGTACCGTCCAGAATACTTCCTTAAAAACCGCCTCCTCATGACACAAGTGGATCATCTACATGAGGAGGCGAAGGTCCTTCCCGTACGTCAGCATAGTTAAATGCTTATCGTGGGAGTCATCTAATCATCATATGGTGGATAAAACTCCACCACCCAGGCGTGTCAGGAAGGACACACATGACACATAGGGATTTCTAACGCCACAAGAGAGAGCCTGTAGATCAAGAAAATTCAACTCTACACTTACAGATGCCATTAATAATAACAGTATGACTGTCATTGCAGCTGAAGAACGTCTACTGCCTAGACAAACCAGGGTAGTTTTAGCGCAATTGCGTTCAGGTTGGTCGTCTCATTTCGTATTGGGCACGTATTGGGACGCCTGCCTGGCGTGTGACCCGCGCAATACGCTGCCCCTTTTAAATTGCCCTGCCAAACCTACCCCACCGCCGATCGCGAAGCATAGCTGAGTGCTATCGGATGCGTCCACAGGTTGCAGATAGTGGGACGCACGATAGATATATCGTGCAGCTGCCAATTAAATAAGCAATCGCGGACAGCTCAAACCATGCCCAACAGGGTTCCAAGGTTTGCAGTCAGGGTACCGACTGTATTCGAACGGTTGCCTCGTTGATACCTGGACGTCTCGATGGGTAAAGTCTTAGGTGCCAAGTCCTTGCCATGAAATTGTTTTTAACTTGTTCTTATATTCCCCCTTCATCTCCACTTGACATTTATAATCAGCATTTATCAGCAATAAATTTATTCACTGAAAAAATGAAAGATTCCGATCGCATTCTGATCCTTGGTGATTTTAATATGCCCTCCATTAGGTGGCTTCCAATGCCAGATTCTGAAGCTTTGATTCCTTTGCCATCCGAGGTGAACAGTACCCAGCATACATTTGATGTTATAAATAGTTTGTGTGACTTAAATCTTTATCAAATAAACAGTGTGAAAAATTCCCACGGCAAAATTCTTGATTTGGCGTTTGTGAATACAACACAGCATTTTGATATATTCAGAATTCCTCCAATATGCACTCCTGAAGATATATACCATCCAACTTTATATATCTCCATGACTCACAGTTATGTAATTGAAGAAAGTCAGTCCGACTCATTTCAGACTGTCCTTAATTACAAAAAAAATAGTTTTCGAAAATTTAATACCCTCATTTCCTCCGTAAATTGGGCTTCTGTGTGCCTGTGTAACAGCCATGAAGATTTAAAATATGTAATTGATAAATTTTATGATATTTTAAATAGATTTAAATACCACTAGAGTTAAAACTTCAAATAAATATCAATGGATAACCCCTGAGTTATCAAGTTTAAAAAATTCTAAAAATAAGCTTTTTCGTAAATATAAAAAATCAGGCTGAATGTTTCGCAGATTTTTTTGCCACAACCTATTCCAGTACATCTTACCAAATTAAAGATTCGTATCCTTATAAGTTATCAAAGGCTGATCAAATTTGTATGCCTTTTCTACAACGTCAGGATGTGTCCAATAGTCTGCGTAGTTTAAAATCGATTAAATGTCCAGGACCGGAGGGTCACTTTCCTACTTTCTGGAAAAAATCTTATATTATACCTTTACATAAGTTTGGTAGTCTTACTAATGTGTCAAATTATAGAGGAATTGCAAAATTAAGTGCCATACCAAAATTGTTCGAAAAATTAATTACTGCAGTAATTTCACAGAAAATTCAATGTATATTGAGTCCATATCAGCATGGTTTTCGTAGTGGTTTTTCAACTACAACAAATCTTATACAATTTACGTCAACATTAATAAAAGGATTTGTTCAGCGTAAACAAACTGATACAATTTATACTGATTTTAGTAAAGCTTTTGATAGGGTTAACCATGAACTCCTAATATATAAATTTAATTATATGGGTTTCAACACAAACTTAGTCAAATGGATATCATCTTACTTGCAAGATAGATCACAACTAGTTTTGTTTGAAGGGTATCTATCCAAAACGATTAACGTTCCATCGGGTGTTCCGCAAGAAAGTCACCTTGGACCGGTCCTCTTTCTTTTATTTATCAACGATTTACCTAATTCCATAAATTACTCGAAATTGTTAATGTACGCAGATGATGTTAAATTATTCATTTCCCATAATTGTGATAAACGAGCTAGTTAACTTTAAAAAGATTTAGATAGCCTTTTTAAATGGTGCAGGTTAAATTGTATGGAGTTAAATTTAAGCAAAGCATATGTGCTCCTCTAGATCTTCTTCTCTGATATTAGAATATAATATTGACGGTCATTCATTATCAACTGTAGATTCATTTGTCGATCTAGGCCTCTTGATAGATCCAAAATTAAATTTTAATAGCCATGTAATAACAATGGCAAATAAAGCAAATGGTGTTTTAGGTTTTGTTAAACGGTGGGCCAAAGAATTTTCTGATCCATATATAACAAAACAGTTATTTACGTCTCTTGTTAGACCTATATTGGAATATGGTTCTATTGTATGGGATCCTCAATATGCAATATACTCAGATAAAATAGAATCCGTGCAAAAACAATTTCTGCTATTTGCCTTACGAGGTTTCCATTGGAATAGTGATTTTGTTTTGCCTTCTTATGCTAGCAGGCTAAAATTAATTAGATTGCCTACACTTAAAAGCAGACGTATTATGTTGAACTCCATGTTAGTACTAAAAATATTAAATGGTAATATACCTTCAGATTTCCTAATCTCATCTATTAGAATTAATGTTCCGTTTAGATCTAGTAGATACTACCAATTATTATATACTGATTTTCACCGCACGAATTATTCAATGGGCGAACCTCTTAGTAAAATGTGTTGATATTTAATTCTGTGTATTGTAATGTAGATTTTTGTATGAGTTTAGAAGTTATTAAATGTAGAATAATTTTATTTTTAAACAATTAAGATACATGTTTTATTATTTGACAAACTAGCTGATGAATTAGATTCTGTAGCTGGTTTTCAATTTCCTACTGAATTCTCATTATGATGCGGATCATGATGTGTACGCGATCCCTCCGTAAAGGGAGGTCGCCCCCTCGGTCGACAGGGGTGGGAATGTGAGGCGTGGGAACGTTCGAAAAAAAACCGACAACACCTCAACCGCCTCTTCAGAGGCACAGACATAGGACATGGCTACGGACAAGATTTTAATCGCAGTTGGGGACGAGACTCTGCAGACGTACCGAGACGTGGTATGCGAATGCATACAGAGACATAGTGAACAGCTGTCCGTCCTTCTCGAGAAGACAGGAGAGTGTACCATCTGGATAAGAATCATCCGCAACTGCCAAAATGTTCCCTTGAGAAGGAACTTGCCTCTCTCTTTACAGACCTCGTAAAGAAGATGAGTCCAGCTGAGGGTAAACCTTCGAACGAGGCTGGGGTGGAATGCTGCAACATTCCTGATGATGGAAAAACAGTTTCGACTGTTGCACCATCGACGGAATTATGCGCTGTTCCCACCGTAACAAACACATGAAAGCGGAAGAAAAAGAACAAGAAGAACACCGGCGGAAAAAATGGCCCGGTGGTCCCAAAGGAGACCAAACCTTCCTCTCGTTTAACGATGAAGAGCGGACGGTCAACGGAGGAACCGCACCCCGAGGAAAGGAAATCGTCAACGGGTGAACCTCCTCCTTCGCCAACTGCGTCATCTACACCTTTAGTTGACAAGAAGGTAGTGGCTAGGCCGGTTCAGGCAGCCTCTGTTGACCCTAGGTCTGCTAAGTCCAAATCTGTTACCACCAATCCTCACCCTACGATTCAGAGTAGTAGAAAAAGGAAACATTCCCAAGCCACTTACCCGGACAATCTCCGTGTAGCGACCGAGCTGAGCCGGAAGACAAAATCAGTGAAAGACGGTGGGCACTCATTGAAGACCGCCTGAGGGAGTTGGTTTTCCTAGGGGAAGATCCAAGAAGGCTACAATTCGGCAGTGCTACCCTCCATAAAGGAGTGAATGTCATCTGCTGCGAAAACGAGGAGTCCAAAAACTTCCTCGTACCCGCAGTTGCTGGCTTTCACGGGCTCTGGGATGAAAGTGCTCTTGCCGCTGTATCCCTAAAGGAAATTCCCTGTAGGAATATATTGATAGCATGGGTACCACCACCTTCGGTGGATCAGAGACGCGTGTTGACAATATTGGGAAAACAGAATCCCAACCTCAGTACGGACAGCTGGTGTTTAGTCGGCTCAAGCACGGAGGGAGGAGGCCTGGCCGTCAAGGTATTGATACAGCTGGCCAGGAATACCTTCAGCGCGTGGGGGGAAGCTGCACTTTGGCACAGGATGGATTCGGTTCCGTCTAACCTCACCGTCGCAGTAGGAGGAAGGAAGCCGGAGCTGCTCAACGTCATGCAGATTAATCTGCGCCACTGCAAGACAGCCGCGGCTGAGCTTCTACTGTCCCTCACCAAGTTTGAAGTAGATATAGCCCTGGTCCAGGAACCTTATATAGTTAAAAGGGTTTGCCACCTCCAACGGAGAAAAGGTTAGAACGTGTATCGTCGATAAAAATAACTTAAATTTAATCTTCCTCAATAATTTCAGCGGGGGAGACCCCACGGCGATCTGGTTGGAGTCACGAGCAGGAACAGTACTCTTTTTGTATCCATGTACCTACCCTTGGAGTACCCCGGCCCGCCGTGCCAAGTAGTAGAGAAGCTGTTCACTGTAGTGTGAAGCAGAAGCAATCTCGTCGTTGGATATGATGCTAACACTCACTATTTTCAATGGGGCAGTAAGGATACGAACGCAAGAGGTGAGTCCATTTTTGATTTTATTTTAACAAATAACCTCAAAATATGTAATAGGGTAAATGAGGCTACTTTCCAAAATAAGAATAGGGAGGAGGTCATTGATCTCACCCTTACTAACATGGATGAGTCACTCATACTGAGTTGGAAAGCTTCCACCGAGTGTTCCTTTTCGGATCACCGGAAGATAACATTCCAGTTATCAGTAGAGGGATTGCAAAAACCGCATAGGAACCCGAAAAAGGCCCGATGGGACAAATTTGCGGAGCACACTGCATGGAAGCTGAGATCTACTGGTAATCTCCCAGTAGACTCCGCCTCAGATGTGGACGAGTCCGTCAAATTGTTAAAAAAAAACCTGATTGGGAGATATAAAAGAGGTTGTCCGCTTACATTCCCCGGCAAAAGGTGCGAACCTCTCTGGTGGCCGAAAGACCTAGCCCAGCTCAGAAAGACAAGCAGACGCTTTTATAATAATTGGATTGATGTTATGCTCAGTAGCAGAATCATCAACTCAAGCATCGGGCAGTGTTCTGTTAGGAAAACGGTCACTAGGGGCATCACTAATCTGGCTTTTGGCGATAAATGAAATTCTTATCGAACAAAGGTCGTGGCTTACGTCGACGATGTGGTCTTGTTGATTGCTGGGAAATTCCCGCAAACTGTTTCAGATCTTATGCAGAGAGCTCTAGTTAAACTCTCCAGATAGGCACGCTGCAATGGATTTGGCATAAACCCATCTAAAACTGAGTTCGTACTCTCTACAATATCCCAGACTTTTCCAATACTACCAATACTTGATAATGTTATGCTAAGCCTTTCTTCGGAAGCCAAATATCTCGGTACCGCCCTAGACTAAAAACTAAGCTGGAAGAGGAACATTGAGGAGCGAGCGAAGAAGGGCTTAATTGCACTTTATTCCCTTAAAAACTCCATAGGAAAAAGCTGGAGACTCAAACCTCACATAATCAAATGGTTATATGAGTCAATCGTACGACCAATTCTAACCTATGGAGGGCTTGTTTGGTGGCACTCCTTAGGGAAAACTACCTTCAGTAAAAGCATTGATTTAGTCCAAAGAGGTACATCGTTTCTAATTACAAACGCGTTTATGAGCACACCCAATCCGCCCTATATACCCTACTCAACTTAAACCGATAGGTTTATTTGTAGAGGAACAAGCAGCTGGGTGTGCCTTGCGACTCAGTGAACTGGGATAATGGCGTCATTTTCAAGTATGTGGGGAGCATTGGAAATCAGGCGATTATAGGATTGAACTACTTGATATCCATATACCTAACATAGACATCTATACCCCCGAGACACTCCGCCTTTTAACGGTATAGCTGTCTATACTGATGGGTCAAAGATGGAAAGTGGGACGGGAGCTGGAGTTTACTGTGAATGTCTAAGTATCCAAAAATCCTTCAAACTAAACAACGACTGTAGCGTTTTCAGGCAGAAATCGTTGCTGTCAGGAAGGCCATAGAGCTGCTGGCAAATAGAATCAATGAACTGGATGGTCCGGTAGCTATATATGTCGATAGTCAAGCGGCCCTGAAGGCTCTAAATTCATTTACAATCAAATCTATGGCAGTTCTGGAATGCAGGAATGCTCTGGAAAAGGTAATGTCGTTTGTCAAACTCTGTTGGCTCCCTGGACACTGCAACATATTTGGCAATGAATTGGCCAGACGCGGATCTGAGTCAGTAGATCTAGAGATTGAGAATTCAGTGAATCCACCCTTATGCCACTTCTTCCAAGTACTGCATAAGCACTATCTTAGGAGATTTCAACAGAACTGGCTAACTGGCAGGGGATGTAATGTCTTCAAAAAGTTTTGGCCGGTGAACTCCGAAAGGAGATCAAGGTCACTCTTATCCATGACAAAGCTGGACTTGAAGCTTGTGGTGGGCCTAATTACAGGACACTGCAACATAAAAGCCATGACACACTAATGAGGGGTGACGACACTGAATACTGCGGGCTTTGTCACGACGAGGAGGAAACTGAGACGGTGGAGCACTTATTCTGTCACTGCCCAACTCTTATAGGAGGACTGGTCCTCCCTCTCCGACATCGAGCCAGCGGTCATTCTTCAGTTAGCAAGAAGACCAAAATGGCTAAGGACGACACGATGATTACACCGTGGATGCAAGCCTACTAGCTTGTCTACTCTTTATTCAGATTCTCGCTTCTTGACTATCCGTTATTCTTTTCCTTCTCTTTTGTTCTATTCTCATATCTTCTTTAAATTAGGATGAACACAATGGACCAATAGGTCTCCGAGTGGAGTAGTTGTTTATAGAACCGCGCATCCTTTAACGTAACCTAGCTACCCAAGACAACAGGTTACAGCCCGTAAAAGTAGCCAAATTTTTGGACCTGGAGTTAGAACCGAATTAGCAGAATTCGAACGAAACATGTCAAGCTGTTTCAAGGAACCTACTTTCAACAAACTTTTCTTTTCTGTTATTCTATTCTATATCTTCAATTAACCTAAAGATTTCCGAGTAAATAATGTTCGAGTATAGTTTGATGAGCAGACTATAAACATACCTGGATTTTATAGCATTGATTTCGCTGTCATTTCTACTACAGAGTAATCCTTTAGAAGATATAGCCCTTTGCATAAGAGATGCTTGTTTTTTGCCATATTTCGAAATTGTTAGAGTGCAGTGATTGTTCCCTGCAAAATACAACATGAAACATATAAAAGTATGTATAATATGGAAATACTTGCCACCAAAATAACTACGAATGTCGTGGGGAATTTTGTCAGTACAATTATTTACATAATCGCTGCCATATGGAATATTTTGCAAGTTATATAAGGAACAGAGACAACCCAACACGGCTCGTGGCCCATTTACCAGGTTTATCAAATAAGATTCAAATCCATACCGTCTATAAAAAGAAAAGACAATTATATATATCCATATTGATATTGTATGCATTATATTACCGTATTTCTTCGATAGGCACTTTCGGTGTAAATGAGGATTCCGAAGGAGGTGGCGCATGACAAATACTTACTTCTAACTTCTTTTTCGAGCACAATTCTGTTGCAAGTACAGATAGATCCGCTGCACTTTCACATGAAAATGCCAACAGATCTCTAATTTTAATGATGTTCTCCAAATATTTTGCATGCTTTTCATCTATTACTGTCAACTAAAAAGATCCAAAAAATGATATATTTTATTGTTTACTAATTTTTAAGTAAATATAAGGTGGTTTATAGTCAGATGAAAGAATTAATCTGGGAAAATTCTCACAACTTAAATTATTGTTAAACTTTCTTTTCAAGAGATAAAACTCATTCACAAAATTATTGTTTGCTTCGAGCCGACCTTCGACCATGCATTTATTTTCATTTCAGTGGATATTTCCGTGACTTGTGTGGATCAGTTTCATGGGTTTATTGATTATAATGCTGATGATCAGAATGATTTGTGCGATGCTACTTCGTCCTTTAATTTATCTCCAATAAATTCGAATAATGTTAACGAGCTTTCTATGTTTCCGGTTAAAAGAAGGCAACTTTTCTGAAATAAGGATAATGACTGGTATTTGTCCTCAGACATCTCTTACTATGCATCAATTAGAGATATTGCGTTTAAGCAGTATATGATTACAAGAAGTCAAGATGATTGGAGAAATTTCTGTAAAGCCAGGAATAAAGCAAAAGCTGTTGTACGTAAGGCTAAAAGTGTTGCTCATGCGTCACTGTTTGAAGATCTTCGAAGCAGTAAAGACCTCTGCTTAGAATCAACTTGATAGTCGTTATACAATGCATGACTTCCGGAGTAATGGTGATGATGTTGGTGGTTTTAGTTTTCGTTGTGTTGATGCTGCAGAATTGGAGAGAGCGTTTGTCGCAATTAAGCCCAATGCAATAGGTTTGGATGGGGTTTCTTTGAAATTTTTGAAAGTTGTTTTTCCCTTGCTTTCCTCCCAATTTCCTCCCTGGAAATTAGCAAAAAATTTCCAGTTAAGAAGGAGAAGAAATGTTGGTGGATTGCAAGAATTTCGTCAGATATCTATACTACCCATATGTTCCAAAGTTGTTGAGCATATTTTGAAGTCGCAAATTTTGCTTCATTTGCAACAATTTGCTATATGATGCGCAGTGTGATTTTAGGAAAAAATAGAAGTACGTCATCTCTTTTACTTGGATTGACTGACAGCATTCGAACCAAATTTTGTATTTCCAGGTTCTGTGTCCTGCTGTCGCTTGACTTGGAGAAGGCATTTGACCGTGTAGATAATATTAAGCTAGTGCGCAAATTGCATTTGCTGTATGGGTTTTCGGTCACTGCATGTTCACTTGTATCTTCCTACTTGTCTGATAGGAAACACAGGTTATGCTAATAATAATGTTAGCTCTATTTTGCCAGTGAGAAGTGGGATTCCTCAGGGGTCGGTGTTGGGTCCTCTTCTATTCATATTGTTTCTTGACGTTTAATAATAGAGTCGTGTCTGTTGTGTATAACAATATAAATATTGAGTTTGCTTCTGAACTGTTGTGTTTGGGGTTTCTCCTTGAAGTATGGTGGTATCTCAGATGAATTTTTCCTTGCGTGGTTTGTACTCCACTTGGCTTTACCTTTTTCTGTTAGAAAACGTTTGGTCCATGCTTTAGTTTTGCCATTGTTTCTTTATTGTTTGGAGGTGTACTCAGGTACATGTTTGAGTAATATGCATCTAATTCAACTGGCTGTCAAACGTTTTGTTCGCTTTGTGTTTAGGTTGAATACCCGTGTTCATATCACACCGTATGTGATTAAATTCTTTGGGTGCTCTTTTAGATCATATGTAGATAGACGTTTGCTGCTTAGCTTTTTCAAAGTTATTAAGAATCAGTGTCCTTTATTTTTGGTCTTGAAATTTATTATTTCCTTATTAAAAAAAGAATTAAGAAAAATGAGATCATGGAAAAAACTATTAAATATAAAAAGGTATTCATGAAAATTCATTCTGAAAGTGCACCGATAATTAGAAAAGTAAAAGAAATATTCATTAAAAATCCAGTACTATAGATGTAAGAGACCTTAAAAATATACTGAAAAAACTACGATTATTGCTAGATGGCAATACAGGAAAGACGCAGATTATGGCACAAGAGCTAAAAACATATCATCAGTCAAAATGACGAACAAGTCTCTTAAAGAAAGTGCTTGGGGTAACACTGAAATCTTTTTTTACTGGTAAAGCATTGTACAAACGCGCAACACGAACATGCGAACAATACGTTTGACAGCCAGTTGAATTAGATGCATATTACTCAAACTTGTACCTGAGTACAACTCCTAACAATAAAGAAACGATGGCAAAACTAAAGCATGGACCAAACGCTTCCTAACAGAAAAAGGTAAAGCAAAGTGAAAAACAGACCACGCATGGAAAAATGCATCTGAGATACCGCCATACTTCAAGAAGAAACCCCAAACACAAGAGCTCAGAAGCAAACTCAATATTTATATTGTTATACACAATAGACACGTCTCTATTATTAAACGTGGCGAATAAAAGCGCCTTAGTCTTTGCCAAAATTGGCTCGAATGCTGTCAGTCAATCTAAGTAAAAGACATGACGTAATTTTATTTTTTCCTAAAGCCACACTGCTCATCATATAGCAAATTGTTGCAAATGAAGCAAAATTTGCGATTTCAAAATATGCTCAACAACTTTGGAACATATGGGTAGTATAGATATCTGACGAAATTCTTGCAACCACCAACATTTTTCTTCTTAACTGGAATAATTTTTGCTAATTTCCAGGCTTCAGGAAAAGCCGAAGTTGTTAATATGGAATTAACCAAGCTAAGAAATTGGAAGGAAAGCAAGGGAAAAACAACTTTCGAAAATTTCAAAGAAAACTCAACCAAACCCGTTGCATTGGACTTAATTGCGACAAACGCTCTCTCCAATTCTGCAGCATCAACACAGCGAAGACTAAAACCACCAACATCATCACCAATACTCCGGAAGTCATGCACTGTATAACAACACTTTTAGCCTTACGTACAACAGATTTTGCTTTATTCCTTGCTTTACAGAAATTTCTCCCATCATCTTGACTTTTTGTAATCATATACTGCTTAAACGCAATATCTCTAATTGATGCATAGTAAGAGATGTCTGAGGACAAATACCAGTCATTATCCTTATTTCAGAAAAGTTGCCTTCTTTTAACCGGAAACATAGAAAGCAACAGATTGAAACATGAAAATAAACATGCCCACTGCTCGTTGACATTACTCGAGTTTATTGGAGAAAAATTAAAGGACGAAATTGCATCGCACAAATCATTCTGATCAACAGCATTATAATCAATAAACTCATGAAACTGATCCACGCAAGTCACGGAAATATCCACTGAAATGAAAATAAATGCATGGTCCGAGACGCCAGGGCAAAAAAAAAATGATTGGAAAAAACAACAGATTCATAATTACTAAGAGCGAAAAAGTCCAAGAGTGAAGTAGAGCTGTGCACAGCACTAAAATGAGTTGGGAGCATATTGTGCCTTATGGCCACACCAAGTCTACTGCAGGAATTCTTTACCCTAACCGAAGAATCAATCGAAACGAGATCATTGTTGAAGTCACCCATAATAATGACATCAGAATACCGAACCACCATATCACTAACATCACGCTCAAAAGCCTCACCAACAAGTATCTTCCCTACCAAGCATCAATTCCACAAATAAACTTTCAGCAATCCCATACTAACTGCTTTTAAGCACTACTTTCTACTGCCCTCGAAACAAATAAAGCCACCCCACCACCTCTCTGAATAGAGCGATCATTTCGACAACATTTATAGCTCGATAGCTCAACCCTTTTTGAGGGAACCTACGGCTTAAGCCATGTTTCGCTTACCCCTATCAGGTGTAAATGACTATTTTCACAAATATTTTTCACTTCACACAACTTAGCAGATCTTGAAGTGAGATTAAAACTACGGCAATTAAAGTGGCCAACATTCAAATTATCACTTAGTGCTCTCAAAGATGAACGTAACAAATATTATCTGAACAATTTGTCCTAAATTACTAGAGACCATTAAAAAACATTAAGCCGCAAAAAATAAGTATTTTGAAAAAGAAATTTATGATATATTAAATGAAACTTACATAGGTCATTGATGCCTACCATAACAACATACGAAATTTACGAAATGGCTGTGTGCAAGCAGCAATTGCAAAAAAAAAAAAAAAATAAATAAAACAATCTAAAAATGACTACTGAAAATAACAGACAAAAATGACATGTTGTTTGTGAAATTAGTATATACAATATTAGTGGAATCGCTGATGAACCAGCAACATTGACTTCCACATCAAGCTGCCGAGAAACAGGAGAATGAACCTCGACCGACACACTCTGACTTTCATCACAGCCAAAAAAAAAAAACACATTGAGCCGCATAAAAGGTTTTAACATAACCATTCGGGAGAGTAATTCTGACTCTTGGAATGTCATTGTTAACCAGTACATATTACAGAATCTTCTTTCTTTCTCGTAGCCTACGACATTTAAAAACAAGCTTGGCAGCCGGAGAAGTAAGGCGATATGAGTATTGACCACATCATTCAATGCAATATAGCTCACCTTTTGGTATTTTGACATAATTACATCTCTCATGTGAACAGAAGTGATTTTTACAAGGACTGTTTTTCCACCAAAAATGTAGCAAGAGTGCTGAATATCGCTTAGGTTAAGCTCCACATTGCAAAGCCTCGCAATCGTCATAACAGACAGATTGCGTATAGCCATCGGCAACCCATTTATTAAAATATCGGCCCGATTCAAACGCCTTTGGCGTATAAGACTCTCACGCTCCACTTCCGACATTTTCTTTTTTATGTCACTTAGTTCATTTTGCATTCGATCCACATTTGTTTGACAGACCAAAATATCCGCACTAAGCCTGCGACAAGTATCAATAAACTCCGACGTCACCCATCACCCTATGGACCATAGCCACATATTCCACCATACATTGGTCGAACCGCTCATTAAGTTGTTGCCTTACAAATAGAGCAAAGTCATCCACATATTGTCTGATTTGCACATCAAAAGCCTCTCTCATCGACACTTGTAGCCTTTCGAACAACATCTCAAAAACAAATCCATTGGAATTTCCGGGCACAGATTCAGTACTCAGACGAGGCCTGCCTCATCATTGTTTGCTGCCGAAGAAGTACTTGCTGATTAGATGGCCTACGGTATTTCCCGCACGTATACCTGAAATTCTTGTCATGCCTTCACCAGAGCAATCTCAATAACATCGCAGGTGCCATAACAGCGCTCTATAAACAATGCAATCACTTCTGCAAAGTCAGCAATAAAAAACCATCAGGAGTGCAGGCAAACAAAAGGCATCCAACAACTGAACTCACAGCATTCAATAAATTAGTAAGGTGACTTCAAATATACAATTTTAGTTTTAAAACTACAAAATTTCCTCAAAATAATATTTTTTTTGCGGCGCTCAAATTATTTTTAGCAGTTGTTCATAACGATGTTGCCAGCCAAAAAAAGGTATCACATCCAGTTTAGCGGATGAAATAGAGTTTAAAAGTCCTCTACCTTTGGGTGTAATGAGTCTAGATCCCCAGACGACTGCGTAGCGTCATAATTGACGCATAAGAGGAAAAAGTGGCTAGACCATCTTTAGTGTTGCAACTTTGGAACAGATATAAGTAAGCTAAATATCATATCATCCACTGGACAATTTAGCAGCAAGGAGTACGCTGGACTGACGTTACGAAACCTGATAAGGACGGCTGGGCTGGTGGTGACGGTGGCATTTATACCGACGTCTCTGGCTATTATTGTGCGATCAAAAAGGCAGCCGAAATTATAAGAGAAATCTGAATTATCATAACAGCACCAGTGACTATATAAGTCGATAATAAAGCGACCTTAAAGCTATCAATTCAAATGTCATCAAATCAAGAATCACTCTTGAATGCAAGTATGTGGACATAGCAACATACTGGGGAATGTAATTAGTTATATATTGAGAATCTCCAAATATTGGTTTGTTGAAGTTCTTAGATATATTTACTAGTAGAGTACTTTGTCATATTACCCATGGTTTTGGGAAGAACAAAGAGGTGAGTGGCTTTTTGGTTAACCTGCAAGAAATGAGTAATTCGACAACAAGTTTCAAGCCAAGTTACAAACCTACTGGCCATATTCAAAACAAGTTAGTGTACGAAACAAATACATTTGTATCAACTTGGGCCCGGAATTATCGCGCAACTAAGTTAAAATTGTATTCATGTGTGAATGTAGGTGTAACCTGTTACTTTTATTTATGAACTATGAACTAACTCATGTCACAACTTCAGCGTCAAAGTTCAAACAATGCCATATTCCCTCAGTTCCCTCGTCAGTTTTTCAAGGCTTGCACTGCCGATCCCCGCCTTTAATCGATATATCGGGGTTCTCGACATAAGATTTGAGTTGATTTTCCATATGGTAAGTGTTCGCAATTTTGCCCAACACTGTTGGTTGGGTATTTACCGGCGGCTGCATAAAAAACATCAAAACGGAATGATGTAAATAATGTAAACATATGCACATGCACACATACATTTATGCAGCCACCGGTAAATTCCAATGCTGAATTCCAATCAATACGCATCGACAACAGCCAAAACTGGTTTGATGTGACGATGCAAATTAGACATTAAGCAGTTCTAATCGAATTCTAACCGAAAAAATATTAATAATGTTAATCAAACAGTGAATTTACAACACAAATTTCAATACTACAAGAAAGGAAACATTGTACAAACAGTGAACAGTAATCATTTACAAAAATTGGAACAAATTCACACTACAAAAAAATCTTAAAATCTAATTACCTTAATCTATATATATAAATGTAAGTTGTGTTAGTTACTACGCTTATAACTTAAGAACAGCTGGACTGATTTTAACGATTCACACAAATTCGGAGTTGTCTCCTCTCCGAAAAGGATAATATCCAGAAAAATCGCGTAAAAATGTGATATATTAACATTTTCATTTTGACTTTTCAAATGTACAATAGTAATGTTTTATTTTGTATGATTTTTTTCCATTTTGACTTACTTTTTTCTAATGTACATTTGTAGTGTTTTTTATATTTTATTTTTGAATTCAAATATTAATACCAATTTATTTAATCGACTTGATTTCTTGAGAATTGAAATTGATGGCGGGTTACATGGAAGCGTAGTACCGAATTATATGGTGGCGAAACGGAATAGATGATATCGAAATAATTTAACGCGGTCACACCAAAAGAAATATAATTATTAATTAAAAAATAATTTCTTTGTCAAAATAGCTAAAAAAAATCACGGAAAAGAGATCTCATAGCAAAAATTCTCAAATCGGGAAAAAATCGAAAAAATTTTCAGTGGAATCGAATTTTAAAATGATAGTAATGGTCTTTAAACATTTGCTGTAATAAATCAGCGAACAGGTTGAAGATTTTTTAAATTTGTTATTCTTCTTTGTCATTTTTTTCAATTTGTATTATCACATTGAATTCAGTGGATTTTTTGTGAACAAAATAAAGAATAATTTTTCACTATATACAATTTTTCACCAAAAAAAAAATGAAATAAGTGCGAAATACGATGTTAACTGACATCTAATTTTCGATTACAGGGCCGACATCGTGGTTCAGATGGAAGATGCGAACACATTTAAACAACCAAAAATGACAGAATAAGTCAAATGGAGCTCCTTTCAAAGCGTGGACCTACTTCTTTCATGTAACAATAATCCGTCCAATGCAAAATTCTTTGGGAGTACAATCAGTAAAATACCAAATATAAAGGGTGGAAAATAGTAGAGCGAATGAGACTCTTAGTAAGAAAAGGATTTCTATCCTTCCAGAAATTCTTCACAAACATTCAAGATACCTTAAACCACTTTTGCAGGTCATGATAACGATCATAACTCACGATAAGGGTACATCCCGATTTCATATTTATATAACCATCATATGATTTAAGCTATTTTTGGGGTCTTGGCCACTTTTTTCATTGCTTGGCCCATATTTGGCATCATTGTCTCTAAGGGGTTAGGGAACCATCATACAGATAATTGCCACATGGGAATTTATTTAAGTAAAGTCCCCACATTGGAGTATACCCAAGTCCACTTTCACATATAATGTGTAGTCAGAAAATAAAATTTTGTATTCTATTGGGATATACATCTATATGAAATAAATTGTGGAAACATGAACAAATTACAAATATATGAAATTATCACGGGACCGAATATTTGTTGAATCGTCATTGAATTATACTATGATGAAAAATATGGTGGATAAAACTATTTTTACTCATTTAAATCACGCGAAATTTTTTTCAGTTGTTGTTGTTCTGCTATATTTTTGATTTGGTCTCTATTTGTCATATTGGATTATAAGGGCTAGAAGAATGTTTTCAATATAGGTCGATGTCTCGGAGTAATGCCCATATAAAAGTACCTCCTGATTTTACCATATTTCAAAGGATTTGGCTAAAAATGTGTATTTGGGGGTGAAAATCTTACACAAAAATTTGAACATATCTACAAATTTTAGAATTTTTTCCCTATAATAGTACCCCCTCAAGTCCACTTTTTGGCGGACAAACAGACCGACAAGGTTAGAGGGACTTATAAGAACTCTAATGGACAATCTGAGGTGTTAATGGCTTTAAAAAAGTAATTTACTTTGGCTATTCTTAATTCATTCAACCCTCAATTAAGAGGTGTACAAAATACAGTAAATTCCAAATTACTGCTCATTTGAATGGAAAATTATGCTACGATTTTTACCATACTAAAAATTAATTTGATCCCTTACATGGGGATAAGATTGATATATACATTTTAATAGATTTGTATAGCACATCCACACCTTTGAAGTCCACGGTTTAAATATTGAAGCCCACGGCTTAAATATGGGTACAGGTATTTAAAAAGCCTTTTAATCGACCAGTACGCGAACACTTATATCATTCATATCTTTGAATAATTATGCTTTGACAAATATGCATAATAGACAAAAAGTACGGGCCGGCAACGCGGACCGGGCCAGCTAGTATTAACATAAAACAAGATTGTACAAAAAAAAACACATACACAAGTAATAAAACTTATGGGCTAAAAATTGTATTGTATAACTTATTATTTAAAACTTAAAACCTACAAAAAATAAAAATGTATTGAATTAAAATATAGAATAAATTATTATAATCTTTAACCTAGTTATCCTAAGATCTAAATTGCACTACCCCCATAAAAACTAATAAAAAACCAGGGAACCCTGTTGTAATTAGTGTCAAAAAATTGTGGTGCTCCGTGCTTTTGAAAAAAATTATTGGTTATATGTTTTATTAAATTAATTAATCCGGTAAAAAAGTGTATTAAAGTGTTCAATAGTGATTTTGTAACTCAAAGTGATAATTGGTGTAGTGTTTTAAAATCTTGTTTTGTCTTTTAAAGTAATATCAATTTTCAAATTGTGTAGTTGTACATTCTCTTTTTATCCTCTTTCTTTTGTTACATTAGCTAATTAGTTGTTGTAACATATCGTCTTGTTTTGTTTTGTCATCTCATAAGAGTTGCCAACATTTAAAAAAGAATTTTAAAAAGAATAAAATAAATAAAAAAATCCAGCTACAGATCTAATCTTGAAAAATATAGTTGTAACTTGTGTATTAAAAAAGAAATAATTATAATTAAAATAAATAATAATTAAAATAAAAAATGTCGTGCCCTTTTGAATTGTGTAATATTGTTGCAGAGGATGAATTGTGTGTTAACTTTGGTTTTGTCTTAATCAATGGCATGCAAAATGTGCTAGGATTAATGCAAAAGTTGTAGACGCAATTAGAAATAATGTTGGTGTTCGTTGGTGTTGTGTGCAATGTAGGAAACTCTCTGCAGACTTTTATAATTTTGTAAAGAACTTGCAGTCGGAATTGACATCGATGAAAAAAAGATTTTTCCTCACTATACCAAGAACTAGATGAGTTTGTGTCGTCACCGTCAGTTTCTGGCCAGAAACGCAAAAGGGCTGCGAAAAAGGCATCAACTAAGGGAATGCCAAGTCGCAAAGCAATAGTTTCTGTGGAGAACACTGTTCCACAACCGGTTTCAGTTAATATCACTGAAACTACTGAGACTGGACGTGAACAGTAGTATGCCAGTGTTGTTACACACCCAGTTCCGGTAGAAAAGTAAATAATCTATTATATAAAATCAAAAATTGAAGGAGATTACTTTTTGAGATGTTATAAGCTCCGATCTGCATTTTCTGAAAGTAGATCTTCTTTCAAAATCGTTGTGCCTGAAAATATTTTCGTACAGTTGATTTTAAAAGAATTTTGGCCTGCTAGGGCATTTATTAAAGAATTTGTGGAGAGATCCGATAATTTAGCTCATTTGCCTCTTAGACCAGATTCGGTGCCAAAAAATTAAATGACTCATTTTCTATTTGCTATCAGAATGTAAGGGGGCTTAATACAAAATTAACTAGTTTATATACTGATAGCATTGGTTTCAACTATAATGTATTGGTTTTCTCCGAAACTTGGTTAAAAACATCTATATTAAATAGTGAAATTTTATGTTCAAAATATCAAAAATTTAGAAAAGATCGTGTTTGTAAAAAAGGTGGTGGTGTCCTTATTGCAGTTGATACCACATATATCACAAATTTAATTGATCTAAATGATTTTCTTGATATAGAATTTGTTGGTGTTTCCATTGAACTGGGCATATCTAAATTGTTTGTAACTTGCTCTTACATTCCCCCTTCATCTTCACTTGACATTTATAATCAGCATTTATCAGCAATAAATTTAATCACTGAAAAAATGAAAGATTCCGATCGCATTCTGATCCTTGGTGATTTTAATATGCCCTCCATTAGGTGGCTTCCAATGCCAGATTCTGAAGCTTTGATTCCTTTGCATGTGTTCCAACCACTAGAGTTAAAAATTCAAATAAATATCCATGGATAACCTCTGAGTTATCAAGTTTAAACAACTCTAAAAATAAGATTTTTCGTAAATATAAAAAATCAGGCTTGACAATAGACTACACTAATTACTCGGTTGCTAGATCTAAATATACTTTAGAGTCTCGTAGATTGTATAATCTTTACCTAGACAAGATTAAAAATAATTTTAAATCCAATCCTAAATCTTTTTATGATTTTGTTAATCTAAAACGAAAAGTTTCCTCAAAGCCCTTAGTATTGAAATATAACAATAAAGAATTTGTCACAGGCACAGATATTGCTGAATGTTTCGCAGATTTTTTTGCCACAACCTATTCCAGTACATCTTGCCAACTTAAAGATTCGTATCCTTATAAGTTATCACAGGCTGATCAAATTTTTATGCCTTTTCTACAACGTCAGGATGTGTCCAATAGTCTGCGTAGTTTAAAATCGATTAAACGTCCAGGACCGGATGGCATACCTAATATAATTCTTAAATATTGTTCAGAAACATTAGCACTCCCGTTAACTATATTGTTTAATTATTCACTTAAATTTGGTCACTTTCCTACTTTCCGACTGGAAAAAATCTTATATTATACCTTTACATAATTCTGGTAGTCTTACTAACGTGTCAAATTATAGAGGTATTGCAAAATTAAGTGCCATACCAAAATTGTTTGAAAAATTAATTATTGCAGTAATTTCACGGAAAATTCAATCTATATTGAGTCCATATCAGCATGGTTTTCGTAGTGGTCTTTCAACTACAACAAATCTTATAGAATTTACGTCAACAGTAATAAAAGGATTTGTTCAGCGTAAACAAACTGATACAATTTATACTGATTTTAGTAAAGCTTTTGATAGGGTTAACCATGAACTCCTAATATATAAATTAAATTATATGGGTTTCAACACAAACTTAGTCGAATGGATATCATCTTACTTAAAAGATAGATCGCAACTAGTTTTGTTTGAAGGGTATCTATCCAAAACGATTAACGTTCCATCGGGTGTTCCGCAAGGAAGTCACCTTGGACCGGTCCTCTTTCTTTTATTTATCAACGATTTACCTAATTCCATAAATTACTCGAAATTGTTAATGTACGCAGATGATGTTAAATTATTCATTTCCCATAATTGTGATAAACGAGCTAGTTTACTTCAAAACGATTTAGATAGCCTTTTTAAATGGTGCAGGTTAAATTGTATGGAGTTAAATTTAAGTAAATGTAAGCATATGTGCTTCTCTAGATCTTCTCTGATATTACAATATAATATTGACGGTCATTCTTTATCAACTGTAGATTCATTTGTCGATCTAGGCCTCTTGATGGATCCAAAATTAAATTTTAATAGCCATGTAATAACAATGGTAAATAAAGCAAATGGTGTTTTAGGTTAAGTTAAACGGTGGACCAAAGAATTTTCTGATCCATATATAACAAAACAGTTATTTACGTCTCTTGTTAGACCTATATTGGAATATGGTTCTATTGTATGGGATCCTCAATATGCAATATACTCAGATAAAATAGAATCCGTGCAAAAACAATTTCTGCTATTTGCCTTACGAGGTTTACATTGGAATAGTGATTTTGTTTTGCCTTCTTATGCTAGCAGGCTAAAATTAATTAGATTGCCTACACTTAAAAGCAGACGTATTATGTTGAACTCCATGTTAGTACTAAAAATATTAAATGGTAATATACCTTCAGATTTCCTAATCTCATCTATTAGAATTAATGTTCCGTTTAGATCTAGTAGATACTACCAATTATTATATACTGATTTTCACCGTACGAATTATTCAATGGCGAACCTCTTAGTAAAATATGTGTTGACTTTAATTCTGTGTATTGTAATGTAGATTTTTGTATGAGTTTAGAAGTTATTAAATCTAGAATAATTTTATTTTTAAACAATTAACATACATGTTTTATTATTTGACAAACTAGCTGATGAATTAGATTCTGTAGCTGGTTTTAAATTTCCTACTGAATTCCCATTATGATGCGGATCATGATGTGTACGCGATCCCTCCGTAAAGGGAGGTCGCCCCCTCGGTCGGCAGGGGTGGGAATGTGAGGCGTGGGAACGTTCGAAAAAAAAAAAAAAAAAAAAAAAAATAAAAATCATTTATATTTGTTAATCATTTAGAAAGGCTCAAAAAAGGTAAGCCTAAAAACAGTAAGCAAATCCATAGTTTAACAAAACAAACCTTCTTATTACATATTTATTGCAGAACTGGCTAAAGTAGAGCCATTTCGGGTCGTAAAAATAACAGGAAACATACATATTATATTAAACTCTGATATTTACATACCTCAATATATGCTGGTTTGTAAACTCTTCCCTCAAAGATGTCTGCATTTTCATCAATCCATTTAATAGCTTCATAAACATCAGGAAACTTGCTCCTTAAAAACTGAAAATAATTAAAAAGGCAATGTCGTAATTTTACGTTTTTTTACAATCTTATAAAAACTTACCCTCATTTTCTGCTCATTTATGTTCTCCAAAGACCCACGACGCGAATTCAAAGACTGTGTCTCTGATATATTTTCATCTAGCTTATTTTGTATATTGCTGCGATCTTGCTCCAATCGTTTCATCGTTTGTTTTATTTGTTCCATTTTATAATCACATTCCCTGATTAGCTTTTCTCCATTAGCTTCTGACATTTCATCGTTGTTAAGAATTTGCAAATCTTGGGCGTAAGCTTGCAACATCTTTATCTCGTGTTTAAGTTCTTTTTGGCGTTCGTTTGAATCTCGTTTTCGCTTCTTTAATTTGCATAAATATAAATATTAATAGAAAATTATACCTTTTTTAATATCAGTTCATTCGAGTTAATACGAGAATCTAATAATGTTTCAACAAAAATGATATATTAACCACCGCAAAAACTTGAAACAAACAAAAAGTAACATAAAATTGATATATTTTCATTTGTCCATTAGCCAGTTTGTTTCATGTTCTTGGGACATGTCCTGTGACAAATTTCCTCAATACTTACCTCAAATTTAGATTTTTCTTCGTTTATTTTGTTTTTCAGCATTTCAATCTTTATAATTATTTGAGATTTTCTACCTTCTGCTATCTTCAAATTTCGTTCCTAAAATCATAAAAAAAATTTAAAAATTTAATAAAAAATTTTATAACATCTTGACAGATGCCAAAGGATTTAAATTGTTAACTTATATTGAATCATACTTATTTGTAAAATTATGTACATTTTCCTTAAATGATTATATCTATGTATAAAAATGTTGTAAAAATGTAAATCAACTCATCAATTGAGAACGGCCGGGCCTATTTGACTTATATTTTCTTTCGGTTGTTTGTAATTGCAGTGAGAAGGAAAACACGCGAAATTAGAAAAATCTAAAGTTATTTTTTTAATATGGAATTGTTCCAAAATAGCTCTTCGAATAGAAAATTCTAAGTGGAAAACCCAATAAAAACGCAAAAAATGTGCATGTTATCGCAAGATCATAACAAGTTACTACGCGGACTATACTTATTATAACAGTTCATCCCGAAGTGGTCTGTTGGTAGGACAGGGTAAAATTGAAAAAAACAGCATTAAGAGTACGCCATAAAAATGTCAACAAATTTGTTACAATTTGTCATATATATTTTTATTTTTTTATATATCCTACACCACACTGTAATCAGGGGTTCTATGTATTTGTGCATTTGTTTTTAATATGGATATGGAAGCGAGGTAGACAAATGTTATCAAGATCGGTTCTGGTTTTGATGTTGCTTCCATATATGTCTTTATCCGATTTCATGTTTATTGTGCACCAAATGGTTAATATCAGACCAAATGGAGTGGATTGTGACACATACGACCGAATTCACCCTAGAAGCAAGTACTTCAAATTCGGTGAAAATCGGTTAACGTATGTTTCATCAGATTTGGAGTTCAAGTCCCTCATATTTGTAATATGAACTCTACACCAATGATATTCGGTATTATATACCAGCTCAGAAATTTTATCGCGATCGGTTAAGATTTGGATATAACATCCATCCGATATCTTCATTTCATATCGAATGGTTAATATCAGAAATGGTTAATATCAGTCCAAATGGAGTGGATGTTGGCACATAGGACATAGGATTTTAGTTTGTGGTGTTATTGACCTTTATATTCGCAATATGAACTCTACAAAAATCATATTTGGTACCAGATAACAGTTCAGAAGTTTTATAGAGATCAGTTTAGATTTGGATACAGCTTCTATCCGATATTTTCATCCGATTTCAGGTTTTTGTGAAGAAATTGTTAATATCAGCCTAAATGGAGTGGATTTTGGCAAATACGACCCATATGTAATGATATTTGATACAAGATACCAGCTCAGAAATTTTGTCTAGATTGGTTCTGATTTGGATATAACTTTCCTCCGATATCCTCATGCGATTTCATGGTTATTGTTCACCACATTGTTTCATGGTTATTGTACACCACATATGCATTGTCAGCCTAAATTAGATGGATTCGGATTGCTTTAGATTTGTCTGCGTGTATATGGGGATTTGTTACGTTAAATCAAATGCTCTTATTGTTGTTGCTTTTGTAGCAGTAGAACATATGGATGTTTGTTAAATCAAATGCTCTTATTGTTGTTGTAGCAGTGGTACATATGGATGTTTGTATTCTGCTAAGCTGGTTCAAGCTTCAGGTTTCGGCTACTTTAACGGGCTGTAGCCAGAGATCTTCTGGAGTACGTTGGGTAGGTTTGGCAGTGCAAATAAAGAGGTGAAGCGTATTGTGCGAGCCTGTATCGTCACGCACATCTTTGTCAATTCGTGCTCAATACGAACTAGACGGCAACCCTGTTGTGATTAGTGTCAAAAAATTGTGGTGCTCCGTGTTTTTGAAAAAAATATTAATTATATATTTTATTAAATTAATTAATTTGATAAAAAGTGTCTAAAAGTGTTGACTATTGACTTTGCAAATCATAGTGATAATTGGTGTAGTGTTTTAAAGCTTGTTTCGTTTTTAAACTAATATCAGATGTATACCCTCAGCCCTATTCACCCTCTATGGATTGAGTTTTGAAAGAATCGTTCAATATTGTCCATTCCGTATCCCACCTAAATAAATATGATATAAATATTATTATATATAAAACTAATTATATATAAAAAAATAAATTATAGTAGATGGATATAGCAATTGTAAAGAATCGCTGAGTTACTTCGCAATTTATGATTGATGAAAATATTGTAAATTGTGTCCCTTTGTGGGTGAGGTGCCAGAAGGTGTTCGATGATATATAGCACCTTCACAACAGATCTGGTGTTAGCAAAAATTATTGTATGTGTGAAATTTGAAGAGAGTTGGATCCTTATTTCGCTTTCTTTGAGTGTTATGTTTTTCAAAATTAGATTATTGCTTCCCCTTCTGTGCAGAAAATATATATTTTTAAAATTTCGACCATTTGTAGGGGAGGTACCAGAAGAAGTGGACCGATATACTCCATCTTAACACCAGACCTTGACTAATAACATGATTGGGATGGGTGAAATTTGAAGACAATCGAACTCTTAAATCACATTTTATGAGAGTTGTAATTATTCAAAATTCTGAACATTTGTGGGGGAGGTACTTTAATGAGTGAACCGATATTGTCCATTTTCGGACCAGACCTAGCACTGATGCAAATATTAGGATATGCAAACTTGGACCAAAATCGGATCATCGTTTCTCTTTCTGTTCAAAAAATATATGATTTGCAAATTTCGACCTTTTGTGGGGAGGTACCAGAAGGAGTGGACCGATATTGCTCATCTTAACACCAGACCTTGGGTTAATATAAATATTGGGATGTGTAAAATTTGAAGACAATCGGACTCTTAAATCACATTTTATGAGAGTTGTAATTATTCAAAATTTTGACAATTTTTGGGGGAGGTACTTGATGGAGTGGACCGATAATGTCAATTTTTACACCTGACCTAGCACTGATGCAAATATTAGGATTTGCAAAATTTGGAGCAAAATCGGATTTTCCATTCTCTTACTGTGCAAAGAATAATTTTTTTGCAAATTTCGACCTTTTGTGGGGAAGGTACCAGAAGGAGTGGACCGATATTGCCCATCTTCGAACTCGATCTAAGTTTGACAAAAATATTACGATGTACCAAGTTTGGACCAAATCGGATACTCCCTTCGAGAGTTATCGTGCGCACCAGCCAGACAGACAGACGGACGGACATCGCTAGATCGACTCCAAATGATCTGAAACGGAGCGACTAGGCACGTTTTGACCGTATCAAATGATATATACCCTCTGTAGCCATATGGCTGAGGGTATAAAAATATAGTTGTAACTTGTATAATTAAAAAAGTAATAATAATAATAATTAAAATAAATAAAATTTCGTCCCCTTTTGAATTGTGTAATATTGTTGCAGAGGATGAATTGTAAGTTACCTGTTGGGTTTGTCTTAATCAATGGCATGCTAAATGTGCTAGGATTAATGCAAGAGTCGTAGACACAATAAGAAATAATGTTGGTGTTCTTTGGTGTTGTGTGCAATGTAGGAAACTCTCTGCAGATTTTTACAATTTTGAAAAGGATTTGCAGACTCTACATTGTTTGAGAAATACCAAGAATTAGATGAGTTTGTGTCGTCACCGTCAGTTTCTGGTCAGAAACGCAAAAGGGCTGCGAAAAAGGCTCCAACTAAGGGAATGCCTAGTCGCAAAGCCATAGTTTCTGTGGAGAACACTGTTCCACAACCGGTTCCAGTTAATTCAACTGAAACTGGGCGTGTACAGTCATATGCCAGCGTTGTTACACGCCCAGTTCCGGCAATTAACAGCGATATAAATAAAGGTGTAAATAATCCTGAGTTTATGAGTATTGATAGTGAGGTTTCTAAAAGATCATGATCTATGGGTCCAGCAATGAAAATGATATTTGCGACAAGGTTTGCACCAGAAACAAAGGTCGATGATATACGCTTTTATATAAAATCAAAATTGAGAGATTACTTTTTGAGATGTTATAAGGTCCGATCTGCATTTTTTGAAAATAGATCTTCTTTCAAAATCGTAGTGCCTGAAAATATTTTTGTACTGTTGATTTTAAAAGAATTTTGGCCTTGAGATTGAATTTCTAAGGAGATATGATAATTTAGCTCATTTGCCTCTAAGACCAGATTCCGTTCCAAAAAACTAAATGACTTATTTTCTATTTGCTATCAGAATGTAAGGGGCTTAATACAAAATTAACCAGTTTATATACTGATAACATTGGTTTCTATTATAATGTATTGGTTTTCTCCGAAAATTGGTTAAAAACATCTATATTAAATAGTGAAATTTTATGTTCAAAATATCAAATATTCAGAAAAGATTGTGTTTGTAAAACAGGTGGTGGCGTCCTTATGCAGTTGATACCAAATATACCACAAATTTAATTGATCTAAATGATCTTCTTGATATAGAATTGGTGTTGGTGTTTCCATTGAATTGGGCAAATCTAAATTGTTTGTAACTTACTCTTATATTCCACTTTCATCTTCACTTAACTGCATTTATCAGCAATAAATTTAATCAGCATTTATCAGCAATAAATTTAATCACTAAAAAATTAAAGATTTCGATTGCATCCTGATTCTTGGTGATTTTAATATGCCTTCCATTAGGTGGCTTCTAATGCCAGATTCTGAAGCTTTGATTCCTTTCTCATCCGAAATGAACAGTACCCAGTATACATTTGATGTTATAAATAGTTTTTGTGACTTAAATCTTTATCAAGTAAACAGTGTGAAAAATTCTCACGGCGAAATTCTTGATTTGGCGTTTGAAAATATAACACAGCATTTTGATATATTCAGAATTTCTCCAATATGCATTCCTTTATATATCTCCATGACTCACAGTTATGTAATTGAAGAAAGTCAGTCCGACTCATTTAAAACTGTCCTTAATTACAAAAAAAACTAATTTTCGAAAACTTAATACCCTCATTTTCTCCGTAAATTGGGCCTCTGTGGCCCTGTGTAACAGCCATAAAGATCTGGAATATGTAATTGATCACTTTTATGATATTCTAAATAGATTTAAATTGGAATGTGTTCCAACTACTAGTGTTAAAAATTCTAGCAAATATCCATGGATAACACTTGAGTTATCAAGTTTTAAAAAATTCTAATAATAAGCTTTTTCGTAAATATAAAAAATCAGGCTTAACAATAGACTATACTAATTACTCTGTTGCTATATCTAAATATACTTTACGAATCCTATTCCCAATTCGATAACCTAAAACCAAAGGTTTCCTCAAAGCCCTCAGTATTGAAATATAACAGTAAAGAATTTGCCACAGACACAGATATTGCTGAATGTTTCGCATTTTTTTTTTTTTTTTGCCACATCCTATTCCAAATTAAAGATTCGTATCCTTATAAGTTGTCACAGGCTGATCAAATTTGTATGCCTTTTCTACAACGTCCAGGCTCGGATGGCATACCTAATATAATTCTTAAATATTGTTCAGAAAAATTAGCACTCCCTTTAACTACATTGTTTAATTATTCACTTAAATTTGGTCACTTTCCTACTTTCCGACTGGAAAAAATCTTATATTATACCTTTACATAATTCTGGTAGTCTTACTAACGTGTCAAATTATAGAGGTATTGCAAAATTAAGTGCCATACCAAAATTGTTTAAAAAATTAATTATTGCAGTAATTTCACGGAAAATTCAATCTATATTGAGTCCATATCAGCATGGTTTTCGTAGTGGTCTTTCAACTACAACAAATCTTATAGAATTTACGTCAACAGTAATAAAAGGATTTGTTCAGCGTAAACAAACTGATACAATTTATACTGATTTTAGTAAAGCTTTTGATAGGGTTAACCATGAACTCCTAATATATAAATTAAATTATATGGGTTTCAACACAAACTTAGTCGAATGGATATCATCTTACTTAAAAGATAGATCGCAACTAGTTTTGTTTGAAGGGTATCTATCCAAAACGATTAACGTTCCATCGGGTGTTCCGCAAGGAAGTCACCTTGGACCGGTCCTCTTTCTTTTATTTATCAACGATTTACCTAATTCCATAAATTACTCGAAATTGTTAATGTACGCAGATGATGTTAAATTATTCATTTCCCATAATTGTGATAAACGAGCTAGTTTACTTCAAAACGATTTAGATAGCCTTTTTAAATGGTGCAGGTTAAATTGTATGGAGTTAAATTTAAGTAAATGTAAGCATATGTGCTTCTCTAGATCTTCTCTGATATTACAATATAATATTGACGGTCATTCTTTATCAACTGTAGATTCATTTGTCGATCTAGGCCTCTTGATGGATCCAAAATTAAATTTTAATAGCCATGTAATAACAATGGTAAATAAAGCAAATGGTGCTTTAGGTTAAGTTAAACGGTGGGCCAAAGAATTTTCTGATCCATATATAACAAAAAAGTTGTTTACGTCTCTTGTTAGACCTATATTAGAATACGGTTCTGTTGTATGGAATCCTCAGTACGCAATATACTCAGTTCAATAGAATCCATGCAAAAACAATTGCTGGTATTTGCCTTACGAGGTTTACATTGGAATAGTGAGTTTGTTTTGCCTTCTAAAATTAATTAGATTGCCAACACTTAAAAGCAGACGTATTATGTTGAACTCCATGTTTGTACTAAAAATATTAAATGGTAATATACCTTCAGATTTCCTAATCTCATCTATTAGAATTGATATTCCGTTTAGGTCTAGTAGATACTACCAACTATTACATACCGATTTTTTCTTAGTAAAATGTGTGTTGACTTTAATTCTGTGTACTGTAATGTAGTTTTTGGTATGTGTTTAGAAGTTATTAAATCTAGAATAATTGTATTTTTAAACAATTAAAATACATGTTTTATTATTTGACAAACTAGCTGTTGAATTACATTCTCTTGCTGGTTTTCAATTCCTTACTAAATTCCCATTATGATGCGGATCATGATGTGTACGCGATCCCTATGTAAAGGGAGGTGGCCCCTCGATCGGCAGGGGTGGGAATGTGAGGCGAGGGAACGTTCGAAAAAAGAATAATGTTGCTCTTGTAGGGACTTCATATCATCAGACGGATCTTCGCCCGGCTGTGTCGAATATGGTTGTGCATGTTATTAAGGATACTATTGTTGAGATTCTGAATGACCAGAAGAGTTTATGTTATTTTTTTTTAATCGATCCTGTCTCACATTCCCTCTTCTGCCGACCAAGAGGGCGACCTCCCTTTACGTAGGGATCGCGTACACATCATGATCCGCATCATAATGGGAATTTGGTAGGAAATTGAAAACCAGATACAGGATCTAGTTCATCAGCTAATTCGTCAAATTATAAAAAATGTATTTTAATTGTTTAAAAACAGTCTATATTTTCATTAACTACTAAACTCATATCAAAATCTACATTACAGTACACAGAATTAAAGTCAACACACATTTCCCATACAACAGATCCGTATTCTAATATAGGTCTAACAAGAGACATAAATAACTGTTTTGTTATGTATGGATCAGAAAATTCTTTTTCTCACCGTTCAACAAAACCTAGAACACCATTTGCTTTATTTACCATTGTTATTACATGGCTATTATAATTTAGTTTTAGATCCATCAAGAAACCAAGATCAGCCAATTAATCTACAGTTGATAATGAATGACCGTCAATATTATATTACAATATCAGAGAAGAAGAACTGAAGAAGCTGGTATGCTTACATTTACTTAAATACAAATCCATTCAATTTAACCTGCACCATTGAAAAAGGCTATCTAAATCGTTTTGAAGTAAATTAGATTGTTTATCACAATTATGGGAAATGTATAATTTAACATAATCTGCGTACATCATCAATTTCAAGTAATTTATGGAATTAAGTAAATCGTTAATCGTAATCTATCTTGTAAGTAAGATGATATCCATTGGACTAAGTTTGTGCTGAAACCCATATAATTTAATTTATATATTAGGAGTTCATGGTTAACTCTATCGAAAGCTTTAGTAAAGTCAGTATATTGAGACAGTTTGTTTACGCTGAACAAATCCTTTTATTAATGTTGACGTAAATTGTATAAGGTTTGTTGTAGTTGAAAGACCACTACGAAAACTATGCTGATATGGACTCAATATAGATTGAATTTTTAGTGAAATTACTGCATTAATTAATTTTTCGAACTATTTTGAAATGGCGCTTAATTTTGCACTTCCTCTATAATTTGACACATTTGTAAGACTACCTGACTTATGTAGGAAAGTGACCAAATTAAAGTGAATTATTAAACAATATAGTTTTATATCAGGTACGTCATCCGGGCCTGGACATTTAATCAATTTTAAACTACGTAAACTATTGGATACCTCTTGACATTGTAGGAAAGGCAAACACATTTGATCAATCTGTGACAACTTGAATCTTTGATTTGGCTGGATGTACTGAAATATGTTGTGGCAAAAACCGCGAAACACTCAGCAATATCTGTGCCTGTGACAAATTCTTTATTGTTACATTTTAATACTGAGGGCTTTGAGGAAACCTTTCGTTTTAGGTTAACGAAATGATAAAAAGATTTAGGATTGAATTTAAAATGATTTTTAATCTGCGAGACTCTAAAGTATATTCAGGCCTTGCAACAGAGTAATTATTGTAGTCTATTGTTAAGCCTGATTTTTATATGTACGAAAAAGCTTATTTTTAGAATTTGTTAAACTTGATAACTCAGGTGTTATCCATGGATTTTATTGGAATTTCTAACTCTAACAGTTGGAGCACATTTCAGTTTAAATCTATTAAAAATACCATAAAACCTATCTATTACATATTCCACAATTTACGGAGGAAATGAGGGTATTAAGTTTTCGATTTTTTTTTAATTAAGGACAGTTTTAAATTCTCTGTTCGGGTTTCGGCGGCCTAACTAATATCATTCGTGATGTGTTCAATGGATCTGATGTTGGTTTGCTTGTTGGCCTTGATTTGTACACACGGCGTTCAGTCTGATGTTTGTGCTGTCCAGTTTTGTGCCCCAAAAGAATCTGTGTTTGGCCCTTTGATATTTAAAAAGTTAAGTAATGACATTGTGGATTATGTGTCTAGATCTAGTTATGAGGTTTTTATGCGAATGACATTCTTATCTTATTTAGAAATGCAGATCTCTTTCAGTATTTGAATATTATTGTCCCACGTCAACTATTGTATGGTGTCAATTTCCTGAGACGAATGCTTGTCAAACTCTACTAATTATAATTTAATTGTTAGGTATGTATTTGGGTTGGGCTGTTGGGCGGTCGTGTCTCGCATTTTGTTATTATGTTTATTGGTCTGTCCTTTGACCGATATGTTTTTTTACCAACGTTAGGTTTGTATTTTGTATACATGATCTGAGAATCCTTAATTGTTGTTTCCAAGACTTTGACGAGAGTTCTTTTCTTGTGAGAGTTTTGAGATGGAATTTAACTTGTTCTATCAATATGTAAAGAAACTTGTGTTTTAAATATTTGTCTGTTGATTGAGTTGCCACTTTTATGGCTGTTTTTTTTTTAGGCATATTTTTTTAGGGAATGGTATAAGATTACAAATTTTTCGATTTCAGTTGAAAATTATAATGTTCCTAAAAAATGAATTTAAACAATAAAAGTAGGGCACAGCCCAGTTGCGGCCAGCGGCTGCCAACCCAGTATGTACATGTTTGTGTTTGTTTATTTTTCTGCATTGGGAGCAGCATATCCCGGAATGCTTACTCCGGATTTTATTGGTCCGTGCCGGGATTGAGGAAAACCCCGGACCTTGGTTCTGCTCGGTTTGTCAGAACGTCATCCACCACAGATCTGTTTCGGTGCGATGTAATGGATGCAGAGAATGGGTGCACTTCAAGAACTGTTCCGGACTAAGGCGTTTGCGAGACTACAGCGAAAGGGATTATGTTGCGACTTGCTGCAGTAACGTAGTCCCCAGCGAGTCCACTTCTTCGTCGTCCTCATCTGAGACGTCGTCGGATTATGGCACTCCACCGCAGTCTCCAGAACAGCAACCAACACCGCAGCATCTAACGCCACATGTTGCTGTTCCAACTCCGGATTGTGCAGCATTCTTGCAATTCAATTGCAACGGACTTCGAGGCAAAATAGATGAGATAGTGGAATTTATGAGTCGGAGGAATATTAAGATCGCAGCGGTGCAGGAAACCAAGCTGAATGAAAATTGCAGCCTACAACGTTGTTATGGTTACAACGTACTAAGGAAGGATCGCACCAGAAGTGGAGGTGGGGGATTAGCGTTCCTGTTACACCATTCTGTTCAGTACAGACCTATCTCGCTTGAGCTGGTCTCTAGTGACCCATACATAGAATGTATGGGGGTAGCAGTCAAGTGTGGAACTGCCGAGGTAGAGGTGCTTAATGTGTATGTCCCGCCGATTAATAGCTGTGAACCGCGTTATTTGCCTGATATTAGCCATTATTGGTAGGCAATAACCGCCTGGTACTAGGGGATTTTAATGCCCACCATGAGTTGTGGCATTCCGTCCTAGGTAATGACCAGAGGGGATCAGCGCTGGCAGAGCAGATTGACTGCTCCACATTCTGCACGGTTAACGAGGATGCCCCCACCCGAATAAGAGGAGAGTGTCACAGTTCGCCAGACTTAACCATAGTGTCACCCGGTCTGATAAATGACGTGACTTGGCAACCCGTCATTTCTCTTGGCTCAGACCACCTCCCGATAATCGTCTCCATAAGCAGGTCGCCCGACTTCATAACATCTGAACGCCGCACTTTCCTTAACCATGGGAAAGCTCACTGGCCAGAGTTCAGAGAATTCACCGCCGCTTCAGAGAACTGCCCAACCCTTCTGATGTTCGGGTAGCAGAAAGGATTTTCCGAAACATCATCAAAGCTGCAGCCGCTCGCTATATACCTGCTGGTCGAATACCCGAGGTAAGACCAAACTTCCCAGCAGAGGCAGCGGGATTAGCAAACGAGCGTGACGATCTCCGTCGTATCCTAGAATCAGTGATTTGACAGTGGAAGTCAAACGGTTGGTACAGGAGAATAAGAGGAAAAAGTGGCTAGACCATCTGAAGTGCTACAACATTGGAACCGATATGAGTAAGCTGTGGGTAACGGTTAAGTCGCTCTCGAACCCTGGAAAAAAGGATGATAGCACCTCAGTCACTTTTAACGACGTAACGATGACTGATCCGAAGAGGTGCGCGGAATATTTTAATCGACAATTTGTCGAGCACCCCGAGAGCGATAGGGCGAAGCGAAGAGTGCTACGTCGTATCAGATCTCTTCCCGCCGAGGAGGAACCACCACAGTTTACGATGGGTGATGTTGCAAATGTCATCCGTAACGCTAAGTCATCCAAAGCGTTGGGCCCAGACGGAATCTCAATGGTAATGTTGAAGCAGCTGGATACGCCGGGAGTTGAGTACTTAACTAAAGTTCTCAATTTGTCGCTAGCCACCCACATAGTGCCCGAAACCTGGAAAATGGGCCGGGTGGTCCCGCTACTGAAGTCAGGCAAGGATGCCAGTAAAGGCGAATCGGACAGGCCGATTTCGCTTTTGTCGCCAGTAGCAAAGACTCTTGAGGCTTTACTCCTCCCCAGCATTAGAGAAAGCTATACAGTTGCCAACCACCAGCACGGATTCCGTCCACAACACAGTACCACAACAGCATTACACGCCATTTCCACACATATTAGTAGAGGACTGAACCAGAACACGCCGTGTGACAGAACAGTGTTGGTAGCCCTTGACCTATCAAAGGCATTTGATACGGTCAATCATGCCACACTGTTCGAGGACGTGCAGAGAACTACCCTCCGGCCAAGTTTGAAACGTTGGATAATCAACTATATGTGTGGACGCCAGTCGTACGTGGAATTCCGGAACAAGAAGTCCAAAGCCCGTAGAGTGAAACAGGGAGTTCCCCAAGGTCGGGTGATATCTCTGGAACTGTTTACCCTCTACCTTTCCGGAATTTCTCGCCCTCCAGACGGCATTGAGATCGTAACGTATGCGGATGATTGTACGATCATGGCGTCGGTTCCAGTGGTCGATGACATATGCGAAAGGTTGTACCCCTATCTCACAGAGCTTGCCGCATACTTCCACGCGAGGAATATGAAAATATCCGCCACGAAATCAACGGCCACACTCTTCACCACATGGTCTGCGGAGATGAGAACACAGCTGAATGTTCAGGTCGAGGTGAACCTAATACCGACCACGAACTACCGCAAGATTCTTGGGGTCACGTTCGACAGCATGTTCAAGTCGTCCGCGCAAGCCACAGCTATCTGCGACAAGATGAAAAGTAGGAACAAGGTCCGCAAGGTGCTAGCCGGCAGCTCTTGGGGTGCGGACAAAGAAACCTTGTTGACCTATTATAACGCGATAGGTCGGTCTGTGGTCAGCTATGCGGCTCCAGTGTGGTCTGCGAATACTAGTGCTACGCAGTGGAAGCATATCCAGACCTGCCAGAACGCTGCCCTGAGAACTGCGACAGGGTGCCTCCTCATGACACCAGTGGACCATCTACATGAGGGGGCGAAAGTCCTTCCCTTACGTCAGCATAATCATATGCTTTCGTTGCAGTATCTGCTTGGGTGTTACCGTGAGAGTCATCCCAACCATCATATGGTGGATAAATCTCCCCCACCCAGGCGTGTCAGGAAGGACATACATGATCTAGAGAGGGAGGTCCAGCGCTATAAGAGAGAACCTCTAGATCAAGAAGCCTATCAGGCAGGTCTGAGTGGCATTCACACCGATGCAGTCGCGGATGCTATTAGCAGTTTTAAAATGAATGCCGTCCTCGGAGTCCACCCCCCATCCATTGCAGCTGAAGAACGTCAGCTGCCTAGACAAACCAGGGTAGTTTTGGCGCAATTACGTTCAGGATGGTGTAGTCGTCTCAATTCGTATTGGGCACAAATTGATGAAGATGGGCGTGACGCCTGCCCGGCGTGCGATACAGGCCCGCACAATACGCTACACCTCTTTAATTGCACAGCCAAACCTACCCAACTCACTCCAGAAGATCTCTGGCTACAGCCCGTTAAAGTAGCTGAATTTCTAAACCTGGAGCTGGAACCAGATTAGCAGAACGCAAACACATATATGTACTACTGCTACAAAAAACAACAACTGCTCACGCACGTTTCGTGTTTTGTTTCACTGACATTCATCCTCAGTTTCATTTCTATACAGACGATCCCGCTTCAATTGATGTTTTCTTTTTTTGAAAACCTTTCCCATAGCTCTTAATAAATCGCTTAAAAAAAAAAAACAATTTTAAAATACTTAAATTTTAGTTGTAATGACAAATATATTGCAATCCAGCATATTTTGTACTCTTACCTAAAGTAAACAATAAGTGTAAAGAACTCTTACACCAGCAAAAACTACTTTAGGAAGTACGCGCAAACTGGACCATAGCTGAAAACAGTGTATTCCAGCACCACCCAAATTTCTCCAATTTTTGTAATCAATGTGTGTATATTATTGAAGGTTTAATAATTAGACCCTAAACCAAATTTCAGATTTCAATAGTATCTATAATACTATTTAGTACTTTCTACACTTGTAATGTGCAAAACCACCTCCTTATTTTAACCCTTCCACCCAGCAGTCATCCAAAAATTAGCGGTTTTTTGCAATGTTCCTAATTTTCCACCAGGAATTTCCAATTTTACAATTTAAAATCATTTCGGAACAATTCCACACAAAAATTCCATATCAAAGAAGTAAAAAAGAAGCTAAGTACGGCGGGGCCGAACATTTAATAAACTCCACCATTTAGAAATAACTGGAAATTTTTCAAACAAAAAAAAAACTCCCTCGAAAAGTACCGCTTAAATGAAAACCGTTATATGGAGGTATATGAAGAACAGGTAGTTTTTAGGCCTATTTACTAGCTTAATCTTTCAAAAATCTGCTGTCAAAATACACATGTGTGTAATTCTATCTCAATAGACAGACGGACGTATGTAGACATATATATATATATATATATATATATATATATATATATATATATATATATATATATATATATATATATATATATATATATATATATATATATATATATATATATACATATATATATATATATATATATATATATATATATATATATATATATATATATATATATATATATATATATATATATATATATATTTAATAAACTCCACCATTTAGAAATAACTGGAAATATTTCAAACAAAAAAAAAACTCCCTCGAAAAGTACCGCTTAAATGAAAACCGTTATATGGAGGTATATGCAAAATTTCGTAAGGATCGGACTGTAGCGTGATTACAAATTAACATGGACAGACGGACGGACGGACATACATAGCTAGATCGACTCAGCTCGGCGAGCTAGGAAGATCCATATATATATATATATATATATATATATATATATATATATATATATATATATATATATATATATATATATATATATATATATATATGTATATATATATATATATATATATATATATATATATATACTAGCTGGCCCGGTCCGCGTTGCCGGCCCGTAGTTTTTGTCTATTATGCATAATTATTCACAGATATGACTGATATAAGTGTTCACGTACATGTCGATTTAAAGTGTTTTAAAATACCTGTACCCATTTTTAACCAGTGGGCTTCAATATTTAAACCTTGGGCTTCAACTGTGTGGATGTGCTATACAAATCTATTAAAAAGTATATATCAATCTTATCGCCATATAAGGGATCAAATTAATTTTTAATATGGTAAAAATCGTAGCAAAATCTTCCAGTCAAATGAGCAGTAATTTGGAATTTGCTGTATTTTGTATACTACATAATTGAGGGCTGAATGATTTAAGAATAGCCAAAGTTAATTACTTTTTTAAACCCATTAGCAACTTAGATTGTGCATTAGAGTCCTCATAAGTCCCCCTAACCATGTCAGTCTGTTTGTCCGCCAAAAGGTGGACTTGAGAGGGTTTTATAACATGGATAAAAATTCTAAAATTTGTAGATATGTTGAAATTTTAGTGTAAGATTTTCACCCCCCTAATACGCATTATTAGCCAAATTCTTTGAAATGTGGTTAAATTAGGAGGTACCTTCTTTATATGGGCACTACTCCGAAACATCGATCTACAGACCAAATCAAAAATATAGCAGAACAATATAGCATGTCATAGGATTTCGCGTGATTTAAATAAGTAAAAATAGTTTTATCCACCTCATAATTGCGGGCAGAATGATAAGATGAGAATTAATTTTATCTGCCATTTAAATTGTAAGTTGGAGACCCCTTAAAAGTACGTTTATATATATGAGGGTTAACCCACTGGATTTGGATTTAAATTGTCATATCCCTTACATTTACTTCAAATAAATCCTCTCAAAGTAGGTTAACCCTACAAAAAGTTCTAACGTAAACATGGCATAAAGTCCATATTTTCATCATAGGATAATTCAATGATGATTAAACAAATATTCGGTCACGTGCTACTTTCTTATACTTGTAATTTGTTCATGTTTCCACAATTTATTTCATATGGATGCACACCCCAAATCTACGTTCCCAACCAATATTCTCTTGGGGGTTAAAAATTCAATAGAATACAACATTTTCTTTTCTGACCACACATTAGATGTGAAAGTGGACTTCATATTTATATAACCATCTATGATTCAAGCTATTTTTGGGGTCTTAGTCCCTTTTTATTTTTTGGCCCTTATTAGGCATCTTTGTGTCTAAGGGGGTACAGAACCTCTTCGCATTGGTCTTGAACACATTCATCAATTGATTTGGCTAAAAAATTTTGTTATGCTACCCTGGGGAAGGGAACCATCATACAGATAATTGCCACATAGGAATTATTTAAGTAAAGTCTCCACATTGGAGTATCCCCAAGTCCACTTTCACACCTAATGTGTGGTCAGAAAGGAAAATTTTGTATTCTATTGAATTTGTAACTCCCAAGAGAATATTGGTTGGGAACGTAGATTTGGAATGTACATCTATATGAAATAAATTGTGGGAACATGAACAAATTACAAATATAAGAAAGTAGTTCGGGACCGAATATTTGTTGAATCGACATTGAATTATACTATGATGAAAAATATGGACTTTATGGGGTCTCCAATTTACAATTTAAATGGAAAATAAAAAAATTCCCATCTTACGGTAATGGGTGTGAAATACCTATAATTTTGAGTTGGCCTCTATTTGCCATATTGGATTATAAGGGGTAGAAGAAAGTTTTCAAAGTAGGTCGATGTTTCGGAGTAGTGCCCATATAAAGGTACCTCCTGATTTTACCATATTTCAAAGGATTTGGCTAAAAATGTGTATTCGGGGGGTGAAAATCTTACACAAAAATGTCAACATATTCACAAATTTTAGAATTTTCTCCATGCAATAGTATGAGGACTCTAATGCACAATCTAAGGTGCTAATGGGTTTAAAAAAGTAATTAACTTTGCCTATTCTTAAATCATTCAGCCCTCAATTATGAGGTGTACAAAATACAGTAAATTCCAAATTGCTTCTCATTTGACTGTAAAATTTTGCTACGATTTTTACCATACTAAAAATTAATTTGATCCCTTACATGGGGATAAGATTTATATATACTTTTTAATAGATTTGTATAGCACATCCACACATTTGAAGCACACGGTTTAAATATTGAAGTCCACGGCTTATAAATGGGTACAGATATTTTAAAACACTTTTAATCGACCAGTACGCAAACACTTACATCAGTCATATCTGTGAATAATTATGCTTTTAAAAATATGCATAATAAACAAAAACTACGGGCCGGCAACGCGGACCGGGCCAGCTAGTAGATTCATAATTATAATAATTACTAGCTGGCCCGGTCCGCGTTGCCGGCCCGTAGTTTTTGTCTATTATGCATATTTGTCAAAGCATAATTATTTAAAGATATGAATGTTATAAATGTTCACGTACTGGTCGATTAGTTTTTAATTTTTAGTCAAATGAGCAGTAATTTGGAATTTACTGTACTTTATACACCTCATAATTGAGGGCTAAATGATTTAAGAATAGCCAAAGTTAATTACTTATATAAACCCATTAGCACCTCAGATTGTGCATTAGAGTCCTCATAAGTCCCCCTAACCATGTCGGTCTGTTTGTCCGCCAAAAGGTGGACTGAGGGGGTACTATTACATGGAGAAAATTCTAAAATTTGTAGACATGTTGAAATTTTTGTGTAAGATGTTCACACCCCAAATACACATTTTTAGCCAAATCCTTTGAAATATGGTAAAATCAGGAAGTACCTTTGTATGGGCTCTACTGCGAAACATCGACCTACATTGAAAACTTTCTTCAACCCTTATAACCCAAGATGACAAATAGAGGCCAAATCGAAAATATAGCAGAACAACATAGCATGTCAAACTGAAAAAAAATCACGTGATTTAAATAAGTAAAAATAGTTTTATCCACCTCATAATTGAAGGCAGACTGATTTCAGAATAGTCAAATATAATTACTATTTTACACCCATTACCGTAATATGGGAACTAATTTTATTTGTCATTTAAATTGTAAATTGGAGACCCCATAAAGTCCATATTTTTCATCATAGTATAATTCAATGACGATTCAACAAATATTCGGTCCCGTGTTACTTTCTTATATTTGTAATTTGTTCATGTTTTCACAATTTATTTCATATAGATGTATATCACAAATCTACGTTCCCAACCAATATTCTCTTGGAGGTTACAAATTCAATAGAATACCAATTTTTCTTTTCTGACCACACATTAGATGTGAAAGTGGACTTGGGGATACTCCAATGTGGGGACTTTACATGAATAAATTTCTATGTGGCAATTATCTGTACGATGGTTCCTTACCCCAAGGTAGCATAAATACAATTTTTTAGTGGTCAAGACCAATATGGGCCCTACTCCGAAGATTTTATGCGAAGAGGTTCTCTACCCCCTTAGAAACAAAGATGCTAAATAAGGGCCAAAAATAGAAGAAAGTGGCGAAGACTCCAACAATGGCTTAAATCATACGATGGTTATGTATGATCGTTATCATGACCTGCAAAAGCGATTTAAGGTATCTTAAATGTTCAGGAAGAATTTTTGGAAGGATAGAAATCCTTTTCTTTCCCATTCACTCTACTATTTTGCACCCTTTATATTTGGTATTTTACTGATTATACTCCCACAGAATTTTGCATTTTGAGCTCTCATTGGACGGATTATTGTCACATGTAGGGCCATGCTTTGAAATAAGTCCCATTAGTCTTTTTCGGTCATTTTCGTTTGTTTAAATGTCTGCGCATCTTGCAGCTGAAGCACGATGTAGGCCCTGGAGTTGAAAGGTAGATGTCAGTTACCATCGTATTTTGCACTTATTTCAATTTTTGGTGAAAAATTGTATATAGTGAAAAATTATTCTTTATTTTGTTCACAAAAAATCCACTGAATTCAATATGATTTTACAAATTGAAAACAATTGACAAAAGAAGAATAACAAATTGAAAAAAATCTTCAACTTGTTCGCTGATTTTTTACAGCAACTGTTTAAAGATCCTTACAAAGTTTGTCAATAGAATGTACTTTTATTTTAAAATTCAATTCCATTGGAAATTTCCTTTCGATATTTTCCCGTTTTGAGAATTGTTGCAATTAGATCTCTTTTTTTCGTGATTTTTTTAACGATTTTGAAAAAGTAATTATCTTTTAACTTTGGTGTGACCGCATTAAATTATTTCGGTATCATCTATTCCGTTTCGCCACCACATAATTCGGTACTACACTTCCATGTAACCCGCCATCAATTTCAGTTCTCAAGAAGTCAAGTCAATTAAATAAATTGGTATTAATACTCGAATTCAAAAATAAAATATAAAAAACACTACAAATGTACATTAGAAAAAAGTAAGTCAAAATGGAAAAAAATCATGCAAAATAAAACATTGCTATTGTACATTTCAAAAGTCAAAATGAAAATGTTAACATATCACATTTTTACGCGATTTTTTTGGATATTATCCTTTTCGGATAAGAGAAAATTCCGAATTTGTATGAATCATTAAAATCAGTTCAGCGGTTCTTAAGTTATAAGCGTAGTAACTAACACAACTTTCATTTATATATATAGATATATATATATATATATATATATATATATATATATATATATATACATATATATATATCTATATATATAAAAGAAAGTTGTGTTAGTTACTACGCTTATAACTTAAGAACCGCTGAACTGATTTTAATGATTCATACAAATTCGGAATTGTCTCCTATCCGAAAAGGATAATATCCAAAAAAATCGCGTAAAAATGTGATATATTAACATTTTCATTTTGACTTTTGAAATGTACAATAGTAATGTTTTATTTTGCATGTTTTTTTTCATTTTGACTTACTTTTTTCTAATGTACATTTGTAGTGTTTTTTATATTTTATTTTTGAATTCTAATATTAATACCAATTTATTTAATTGACTTGATTTCTTGAGAACTGAAATTGATGGCGGGTTACATGGAAGTGTAGTAACGAATTATGTGGTGGCGAAACGGAATAGATGATACCGAAATAATTTAATGCGGTCACACCAAAGTTAAAAGATAATTACTTTTTCAAAATCGTTAAAAAAATCACGAAAAAAGAGATCTCATTGCAAAAATTCTCAAAACGGGAAAATATCGAAAAAAATTTCCAATGGAATTGAATTTTAAAATAAAAGTACATTCTATTGACAAACTTTGTAAGGATCTTTAAACAGTTGCTGTAAAAAATCTGCGAACAAGTTGAAGATTTTTTCAATTTGTTATTCTTCTTTCGTCAATTTTTTTCAATTTGTATTATCATATTGAATTCAGTGGATTTTTGTGAACAAAATAAAGAATAATTTTTCACTATATACAATTTTTCACCAAAAAAATGAAATTAGTGCGAAATACGATGGTAACTGACATCTACCTTTCAACTCCAGGGCCTACATCGTGCTTCAGCTGGAAGATGCGCACACATTTAAACAAACAAAAATGACCGAAAAAGACTAATGGGGCTCATTTTAAAGCGTGGACCTACTTATTTCATGTGACAATAATCCGTCCAATGAGAGCTCAAAATGCAAACATTTTTGGGAGTACAATCAGTAAAATACCACATATAAAGGGTGCAAAATAATAGAGCGAATAAGACTTTTAGTAGGAAAAGGATTTCTATCCTTCCAAAAATTCTTCCTGAACATTTAAGATACCTTAAATCGCTTTTGCAGGTCATGATATCGATCATAAATAACCATCGCATGATACAAGCTATTTTTGGAGTCTTCGCCACTTTCTTCTATTTTTTGGCCCTTATTGGCATCTTTGTTTTAAGGGGGTAGAGAACCTCTTCGCATAAAATTTTCGGAGTAGGGCCCATATTGGTCTTGACCACTAAAAAATTTTATTTATGCTACCCTGGGGTAAGGAACCATCGTACAGATAATTGCCACATAGAAATTTATTCATGTAAAGTCCCCACATTGGAGTATCCCCAAGTCCACTTTCACATCTAATGTGTGGTCAGAAAAGAAAAATTTGTATTCTATTGAATTTGTAACCCCCAAGAGAATATTGGTTGGGAACGTAGATTTGGTATATACATCTATATGAAATAAATTGTGAAAACATGAACAAATTACAAATATAAGGAAGTAGCACGGTACCGAATATGTGTTGAATCGTCATTGAATTATACTATGATGAAAAATATGGACTTTATGGGGTCTCCAATTTACAATTTAAATGACAAATAAAATTAGTTCCCATATTACGGTAATGGGTGTAAAATAGTAATTATATTTGACTATTCTGAAATCAGTCTGACCTCAATTATGAGGTGGATAAAACTATTTTTACTTATTTAAATCACGTGGTTTTTTTTTTTTAGTTTGACATGCTATGTTGTTCTGCTATATTTTCGATTTGGCCTCTATTTGTCATCTTGGATTATAAGGGGTGAAGAAAGTTTTCAATGTAGGTCGATGTTTCGCATTTTACCATATTTCAAAGGATTTGGCTAAAAATGTGTATTTCAAAAATTTCAATATATCTACAAATTTTAGAATTTTCTCCATGTAATAGTACCCCCTCAAGTCCACCTTTTGGCGGAAAAACAGACCTACATGGTTAGGGGGACTTATGAGGACTCTAATGCACAATCTGTGGTGCTAATGGGTTTAAAAAAGTAATTAACTTTGGCTATTCTTAAATCAATTACCCTCCATTATGAGGTGTACAAAGTACAGTAAATTCCAAATTACTGCTCATTTGACTAAAAATTAAAAATGAATCGACCAGTACGTGAACACTTATAACATTCATATCTTTGAATAATTATGCTTTGACAAATATGCATAATAGACAAAAACTAGGGGCCGGCAACGCGGACCGGGCCAGCTAGTATATATATATATATATATATATATATATATATATATATATATATATATATATATATATATATATATATATATATGGATCTTCCTAGCTCGCCGAGCTGAGTCGATCTAGCTATGTATGTCCGTCCGTCCGTCTGTCCATGTTAATTTGTAATCACGCTACAGTCCGATCCTTACGAAATTTTGCACGAAAGTGGGGTTAGGGTCGGAATAGAAGCCTATTTCTTTTGGAGATGATCGCCAAATGTTTAGGGGTTGAAATGGACCAAATACTGAAAAAATGTCGGATTATGCAGTAGCTATACAGGTCGCAATTATAGACCAATCAATTTCGCATGTAGCTAGAGTTTAGGGCGGGGAAGAAGCCTACCAATTTGGGTGGTCATCGGATAATATTTAGCGGGCAAATAGACCATATCTTTTGTGTTAAAAAAATTCAAAATTTTTCATTAAACCGTGAATATTTTAAATCCCGGCGAAATCACACAACCATGACAAGTTTACTTCTGACCTTTACATTGATGTTAACATCCAACAAATCGGATATATAGCAAAATATGTGCGATGTATATGTCTATCAAAGAAGATATGCTTGAAAGATCTTTTATATGTCGAGAACGGCTGAACTGATTTCGACAGTTCTCATTAATTCAGAATGGCCTCTTGGCAGGAAAGAAAAATCGCATAAAAATATCTCTCTAAAGATAAAAATATTGGTTTTGTAACATTTTCTCATATTTTTTCAATTTTGTCATATTTTTGGCATATTTTCATTTTGAATTAAACATTTGGTAATATTTCTACAGCTAACAAAACTAAGTAGTTAGGATATCAGGATATCATATAAAGATCGCATTTATGGCCCGATCCTTACGAAATTTTGCATGGGGATAAGATGAGGGTCAGAATAGATGCCTACTCTTTTTGGAGATGATCGCCATATATTTAGGGGGTTGAAATGGACCAAAAAACTGCAAAATTGTCAGCAGGTCGTAATTAACGCCCGATCCTCACTCACATTTGAATGGGGGTTACCGCACAGCAGCTTCGGATGGCCATCCAAAAATATTCAATGTGTGAAATAGTTTGCCAACTTTTGTAGACAAAATACGAAAATGTCCATTCCAGTGACTTTTTGGAGAATTCAAAAGTACAGGAAAGACGCACTCCTGACTATTTCGTTAACGCTGATTTCGTTGAAGAATATAGTCAAATGTCTGTATCTCATATAGATGCGTTTCAGTAAAAAACCAATAATAAATGTTAATCTTTTGCCACTTCTGAGAGATTATAGGTCTTTGGGAAATATTGGAAGACCATTTACGTGCAACATCTACCAAATGAGCAAATTAGTTTAAGTTGCTATTATTCGAAAATTAGTGAACGAAACCTGATGGTTTTCTTTTATTATTTCTCACAATATCTTGTGGAATTCTTTCGAGTATCTCGCCTATGTAAACTGTATCTTTTATTATATTGTTGTAGGGTATTCAACGGTCGGCCACGCTCGACTGTAGCCTTTGCTTACTTGTTTAAAATGGTTTTAAGTTCCATGAGGGTACGCAAATTTAAATATATTCGATTTCTTTTCAAGTTCATAAAAGAAGCATATATGTATAGCTCTGCTTGATGATATTTTTGATAATTCAAGTCGAATGTGGGAACTTTTGTCCCTGCAATGTCTTTTTTATAATGTCTCATGATATGAGCTGTTTTGTATCATTATTTCATTCATTCATTGTTATTGTCATGCTTCAATTTATCCCTCTTCATCTTTACCCGATATTTGCTCAGAATACCTGTATGCTTTCATTTCAGTATAATCTTTTGGTTATTGTTATTGTGTTAAAGGTTTTACAACGAATGACAATTTAATTTTTAATTTTCTGTATAACATGACAAACGTATGGTAACTAGATATTTTTAAATACAATATTCAACGTAATATTATGTACAGTATTAGGAAGTTCATTCTTCTTTTTCAACACCCCCACTAGATTGAACTCCTAATCCCATCAGTTCACAGCAACACAGGTGTTTCAATCCTGATAATGGCTTCGTAAGAATATCGGCGGCCATTTCATTTGTGTTTAGATATTCGATACATAATTTCTTCCATAATGATATGGTGTCTTATATCAATGTGTTTTGAGCGTGCATGGTATGTACTGTTATGGCTCAAACTTATTGCACTTTGATTGTCACATTGATGCTGATGAAAGAAGAATTTCCAATTTTTTTAAATAGCGATCCCAACCCTAATGCTTCTTGCGCAGATGCAGCCATTGCCATGTATTCGGCTTCGGTAGTAGACAATGCCGTTGTTGATTGTTTCCTTGAATTCCATGAAATGCAACCAACCAGAATATCGGCGGCCATCTCATTTGTGTTTAGATATTCGATACATAATTTCTTCCATAATGATATGGTGTCTTATATCGATGTGTTTTGAGCGTGCATGGTATGTACTGTTATGGCTCAAACTTATTGCACTTTGATTGTCACATTGATGCTGATGAAAGAAGAATTTCCAATTTTTTTAAATAGCGATCCCAACCATAATGCTTCTTGCGCAGATGCAGCCATTGCCATGTATTCGGCTTCGGTAGTAGACAATGCCGTTGTTGATTGTTTCCTTGAATTCCATGAAATGCAACCAACCAGAATATCGGCGGCCATCTCATTTGTGTTTAGATATTCGATACATAATTTCTTCCATAATGATATGGTGTCTTATATCGATGTGTTTTGAGCGTGCATGGTATGTACTGTTATGGCTCAAACTTATTGCACTTTGATTGTCACATTTATGCTGATGAAAGAAGAATTTCCAAGTTCTTTAAATAGCGATCCCAACCATAATGCTTCTTGCGCAGATGCGGCCATTGCCATGTATTCGGCTTCGGTAGTAGACAATGCCGTTGTTGATTGTTTCCTTGAATTCCATGAAATGCAACCATTCTGAAATTTGAAAACATGTCCAGATGTAGATTTTCTATCATCAAGGTCACCTGCCCTGTCTGCATCTGAAAAGCATTCTATAAAGTTGGTATCATCATCCTTCGAAAATTGAAGTTTGTAATCCATTGTGCCCTTGAGGTATCTCATTACCCGTTTGACAGCTTCCCAGTGTGGTTTTCCATATGATATATTGGGGCGACTGACCTGAGCAGCATAAGACAAACATCCGTCAGCTTCTTGATTAGGTACGTCATGGTCCATTTTCGAAGAGTTAATATTTTTTTTTAATTTTTGATGTACATCTAGTGGCGTAGAAACAGAATTACAATTTTGCATATTAAATCTTTTCAGTACACTTTTGATGTACAATTCCTGGTCCTACCACAATTTTCCATTTTCACGATCTCTTGTGATTCTCATGCCCAGAATGTAACTTGCTGCACCGATATCTTTCATTTTAAATTTTCTTGACAAGAAATTCTTAATATGTTGTTTGGATTCAGAATTATTCGTCAAGATCAATATGTCATCCAATTTTCTTTAACGTCCCATGTAATTTCTTGTTCCTAACCCGGCTAGCTTGTTTGAGACCATATAATGACTTCTTTAGTTTACAAACTTTTCCTTTGTTTTCCTCAAGACGTTCTGGAATTTTCGTATATATTTCCTCTTCCAGTTCACTCTGCGGGAAAGCTTTTACTACATCCATTTGGTCTATGTCAAGATTATACTGAACTGCCAAGCTTAAAAGCAGACGTATTGAAGAATACCTCACCACTGTAGAGAACGTTTCTTCGTAGTCTATTCGGTATTTTTGAGAGTATCCCTTCACAACTAGTCTAGCTTTGTGCCTCTCAACCTCTCCATTCGAGTTGCGTTTTACCTTAAAGCACCATTTACTATCTATTGGTGTTTTTCCTTTTGGCAATTCAGTAAATTCCCAAGTTTTATTTTCTGATAAAGCTGCTAGTTCATCATCCATTGCCTTTTTCCACTCTTGGCTTTTGTTTCCTCCCAACGCTTGTTGTACCGTCTTTGGTTCCTCATATTCACTTGATACATGACACACATGTCCATACCTTGTTGTTGGTCTTGACATTCTTGTTGATCTTATATTATTCGTCGGTGCGAATCCCGTACCTGATTGATCATTGTTGACATGACCGATTCGCCTATGCCACAAATTGCCTTCTTCAATCTTACCTTGAGAAACAATAGCTGTTTTACTTGAACAATTCATTCGAAACATTCCTTCAACCAAATCTCCTGTAACAATAATATCGCCACAATTGTTGATAACTCGGTAGCCTTTTGCATCAAATTCAACTTTGAATCCGTTCTCGACAATTTTTGAAACTGACAGTATGTGCAGAACGTCTTTAAAATAAGTTTTTTCTATCTTGGAGTTTCGCACCAATGAAACCATGTCGACGTTTCCAATTCCCTCGACACGCATTGTAGAGTTATTTGCAATAATTACCTCCAAATTTTTTTTTATATCGATCACTGAAAAATTCCCTATTTGAACACATATGGGCTGTGGCACCGGAATCGAAGTACCAATCATTGTTGCTTAGTTTACGAACCGCAAAAGCACCCATCGCAGAATTTCTAGCATCTTTCTTTGATGGTTTCTCCGGGCATTTGGCGGATATATGACCATATTTATTGCAATTATAACACTTCGGTCCTTTGGCATGTTTGCAAATTTTCTTTTTATTACCAGCAAGAGTCATTTCTGGTGCTTCATTCCTAACATCTTGCAAAATCTTCAATTTTATAGCGTCGCCTTTTATTTTTGAACCCGAGCTTTGAATCCCCATAATCATGGGCTTGTACTCATCAGGTAATCCGGCTAATAGCATTGATCCAATCCACTCTTCGTCGACATTCAGTCCAACAGTCCTTAATTTGTGAGCCGAGTTGATTATCTCATTCATATATTCCTCAACGTTTGAAAAATCTTCCAATTTTGTTGAGCAGAATTTTTGAATTAATCCAACTCTTCTGACCAGGGCATTGCCCTCATAAATTTTTGCTAATGCACTCCATATTTCTTTTGCACTTGCACATTCTCGTATGTGAGGATAAACAGACTTGTCCACCAGTCTTCAAAGTTTTCGCTTCCGCGAAGTTTCTCTAATTGCATATTCGTTGCCATATTCCTTTCTCGCTGTTCTTCCCGTAATGAGTACAAATTATCTTAGTTTTCGAATTTAAAACGCGGAAGGGCCCATAGCCCTATGTGTCATTCTCAAGGAAAAGGAAGTAACCCTTATGAGTTGAGCCCATAATGACATCAGGGCTAGTAAAGTAGGTTTAGATGAGAAACAGGAATTATTATTATTATATAAAATACTTAAAAATTATTTTAAATCGGAGACCTTGCTTTCTTATCAGAAAAAAATGGTCAATATATCCTACTTAAAAATACTCGTCTTTATATGGGATTCAGGATTTGCAATTTTTGAAAAAGGTAAGAAAACCAATATAGGAAATAGAAATATTGGGAAGTTTGGGAAATGAAGACAGTTTTTATTTTAGAAATTATTTTCCACAATTTCGACCATTTGTGGGGAAGCTTGCAATAATATATTTATTCCATTTTTATAATTGATCTAATTTGATCTAATTTTGGTAAAGATATTTGGTCAAAACATAAAGAAAATATGAAAATTGTTTCACATATATTAAGTGAGAGGACAGATATTTTCCATTTTCACAACTCACTAAAACATGATACAAATATGTTGATGTTCAAAGTTTGAACGTGGTTGTGCTCCTCAAACTTTATATTTGATTTACGATATTTTAAAATGTTGACCATACGTCTATCTTCGAGCTCGATCAACGTTTTAAAGAAATGTCACGAAGTTCAAAGACAAAATCGGATACTGCAACGTCAAGAAATATAAAAAACTAAGGATAGAGAGTGCTCGATCGACTTCAATTCGGAATTCATCCAAATATGTACACAATGTAGTCATAAGGCTTGGGCTCTTTTAATTTTTAGACTGGACTCTTTCTACGCGAACATTATATTTCTGAACATTTTATCAAAAAACATGTACAAAAAAAAAAGAATCAAATTTGCGTTTTTTTTTTTTAACAAAGTGTGACCGCCTAAAGCCGCATGAGTCTCAATTGGTTCTAACTCTTAATCTCAATTTTTTCTTTTGTCTCTTTACTCGGCATAACAGTAATCTTTGGCGAATGCAAAATTAGTTTTTGGTTAAAAACTGCATATGGTTTATAAAGAAATCTTTTAATGATTTTAAAAATACTAGTTGTTTTTTAGGAGAATCAAGACTGATAAACTGTTGTAAAGCTGCTTATGAACTAGAATGGACTTGAAGCTAATATCATTTGTATTACCTTTTCCTCAATCTCCTTTTTCAGTTTGTCTGTTGTACTGTCGATCATCGACTGTTTTTTAATAATATTTTGATACTCTTGTTCGTAAGCAGCAAAACGTTCGTTCGCCAACCCCAAATCATTTTCAAGATCGGATATCTTGTTTTGAATATCTTCAATTTCCAAGCGAAGTTTCTTTGCCATACAAACGCCAAGTTTGTCCTGTATATCTTTACGAGCATTATAACGCTGCAATTGATCTTTTAATCTAAATGATAAAAGAAGAATATAATTAAAGATAATTTCTTTATTGGTAATAAATATAACTTAAAGATAATTTACGTTGGAGTTACTCGTAAATATGGCACATTTTAATGTAGAATCATGCAAATAAATGGAAATCAATGGAAACAAAACTTTGAACAATATATCATAGTTTGAATCGATTGACAAAATGCAAATACATGCAAAATTTTGCTATATCACTTAGTAATAAAAATAGACAGACATGTATAAGTCGACTATGCTGATCAAGACTTCAACTTCACGGGGTCCAGAATGATTAATATAAGACACTACGAACGGAATGAAAAATTGGCAAGAGAGCTTTATATATTAAAAGGAGGGTTTTATTTATTCGAAAAAAGTTAGCATAGGTGGAAATATCATTTTGGTGGATTATGTCGCTAATATCATCAAAATACAGAATAAAGGGAGGTTCAAGAGAGGTACCGTTATATGTGGGCAATACGAAGACAATTTTCGGTCATAGGTTGTAGTACTCATTACGAACATCAAATACGAAATTTTCAACAAATCCGGTGAATAATGTGGCTAAAATCTTAAAAAAAGGAGATACTGTTATATGGTTGCGGTACGAAGACGAGGACATGTATAGAAATTTTTTTGTCCTAGTACCCATTAGGAATTTTAAATACGAAATTTAAGGCAGTTCCGGTGAATAATGTCGCTAAAATCATCAAAATACTGAGTGACACTATCGTTAAGCCTGCCGAATTGTGACACTCTCCTATTATTCGTGTAAGGGAATTCCTCGTTTACCGTGCAGAATGTGGAACAGTCAATCTGCTCTACCAGCGCTGATCTCTGGTCAATACCTAGGACGGAATGCAACAATTCATGGTGGAAATTAAAATCCCTTAGTACCAGGTGATTGTTGGTAGGTAATGGCCAAGGGGATTTAATGCCCACTATTAGTAGCAGAGCAAATTACAGGAGCATAAGAGGAAAAAGTGGCTAGACCACCTGAGGTGTTGCATCATTGGAACTGAAATGAGTAAGCTTTGGGTAACGGTTAAATCACTCTCGAACTCTGGAAAAAAGGCCGATAGAACATCTGTCATTTTTAACGACGGGCTGTCGAGCACCCCAAGAACGACAGGCCGAAGCGAAGAGTACTACGTCGTATCAGATCTCTCCCGCCGAGGAGGAACCACCACAGTTTACGATGGGTGATGTTGCAAATGTCATTCGGAGCGCTAAGTCATCTTAAGCGTTAGACCTAGGCGGAATCTCAATGGTAATGCTAGATCAACTGGATACGCCAGAAGTTGAGTACCTGACGAAAGTTCTCAACTTGTCGCTAGTTCCCGAAGCCTGAAAAATGGGTCGGGTGGTCCCGCTACTGATGCTAGGCAAGGATGCCAGCAAAGGCGAATCGTAGATGCCAATTTCGCTTTTGTCGTCAGTAGCTAAGACTCTCAAGACTTTACTCCTCCTTAGAATTAGAGGAAGCTATCCAGCTGCGAACCATCAGCACGGATTCCGTCCACCACAACATAGTACCACAACAACGTTACACGCCATTTCCACATATGTTGGTAGAGGACTGAACCAGAACAAGCCGTGTGACAGAACAGTGTTAGCAGCCCTTTGCCTATCAAACGCATTTGATACGGTCAATCTTGCCATACTGTTTGAGGACGTGCAGAGAACCACCCTCCGGCCAAGTTTGAAACGTTGGATAATCAACTATATGTGTGGACACCAGTCGTACGTGGAATTGCGGAACAAGAGTGAAACAGGGAGTTCCCCAAGGTGGGGTGATATCTGCGGAACTATTTAACCTCTACCTTTCCGGAATTCCTCGCCCTTCAGACGACGTTGAGATCATAACGTATGCGGAAGATTGTACGATCATGGCGTCGGGCCCAGTAGTCTATGACATATGTGAAAAGCTGAACCCCTATCCCGACCACGAACTACCCAAAGATTCTAGGGGTCACATTCGACAGCATGTTCAAGTCGTCCGCGCAAGCCACAGCTATCTACGACAAGATGAAAAGTAGGAACAAAGTCCTCAAGGCGCTAGCCGGCAGCACTTGGGGTGCGGACAAGGAAACCTTGTTGACCTCTTATAAGGCGAAAGGTCGGTCTGAAGCCAGCTGTGCGGTTCCAGTGTGGTCTGCGAATACTAGTGCTACGCAGTGGAAGCACATCCAGACCTGCCAGAACGCTACCCTGAGAACTATGACAGGGTGCGTTCTCATCACACATGTGGACCATCTACATGAGGAGTCGAAAGACCTTCCCATACGTCAGCATAATTATATTGTTTCGTTGCAGTACCTGCTTGGGTGTTACCGTGAGAGTCATTCCCAACCATCATATTAGTTTTGGCGCAATTACATTCAGGATGGTGTAATCGTCTCAATTCGTATTGGGCACGAATTGATGAAGATATGCGTGACACCTGCCCGGCGTGTGATACAGGCTCGCACTAAGCTACACCTCTTTAATTGCACAGCCAAACCTACCCAACTCACTCCAGTAGATCTCTGGCTACAGTCCACTAAAGTAGACGAATCTCAAATCCTGGAGCTGGAACCAGATTTGCAGAACACAAACACTTGTCCCCAATAGTGAAAAGGTAAGAACGTGCATCGTTGCTAAAAAGAATAGGTCTATACTCTTTCTTCTTTAGTTTCAGTGGAGGAGATACTACGGTGGCGAGACTGGAGACAAAATCCGGGAGGCTCCTCATCTTCATATCTCTGTACCTACCGTACCTGCGACGCGACCTCCCGTCACGAAGTAGAGAAGCTGCTCACAGATCTGGACGGCAAAGGGCATCTCACCATAGGCTGCGATGCCAACGCCCACCACTTTCAATGGGGCAGCAACGATACTAATGCCATTGAATGACTCCTTGTTTACCGTGGCAAATTTCCTTGATATTGAGGGAGCCTTCAACAACGTCACACTAGAATCCCTTCATGATTCCCTTTTAAGATTCAGGGTACCCCAACTCCTCATAAATTGAATTTATACAATGCTTAGTAGAAGAATTATCAACTCAAGCATTAGGGAAATAACCGTCAGGAAATCGGTCACCAGGGGCACGCAAGACGGTGTTCTATCACCATTGCTCTGGCTTCTGGTTATCAACCATATACTCATAGATCTAGGGAAAACTGGGACAAAGGTAGTCGTTTATGCTAATGATGTTGTCCTGTTGATTGCTGGAAAATTCCTGCAAACTATCTTTGATCTGATGCAGGGGGTCTTGTCACCTTATCAAGGTGGACAAGTCGCAATGCACTAGGTGTAAGCCCATCAAACACAGAGCTTGTCCTCTTCCTGTCCTTGTCCACCTTCATACCACCGATGTTAGATGGAGTCACATTAAAACTATGCTTTGGAGCCAAATACCACGGCACCATCCTCAACCACCATCTAAAAATAAAGAGAAACGCCGAGGGAACCAGCAAAGGAAGGCTTAATTGCACTTTATTCTTGCAAGAACTCTATAGGTAAAAGCTGGGCTTCAAACCACACATAATTAATTGGGTTTACAGGCCTATTGTTCGCCCCATCCTATGTTATGGAGCTCTGGTCTGGTGGCACTCTTGAAATAAGTCATCTTATTTACGAAGTATTGACAAAGCTCAAGCGGCACTGAAAGCTTTAAACTCTTTTGCTATTTAGTCTACGGCTGGAAAATATTGGGTTGTTTATTGGGTTCCAAGTCATTACAACATTCCAGGCAATGAGATGGCAGATTAATTGGCCAGGCTGCGTTCCGAACTTGCTGTTATTGAAGTTGAGAACTAGGTTAAACCACCCTTGTGCCACTTCTTCCACGTAATTCATAGACCCTACCCTGAGAGAGCTTAATAAAAATGGCTAGATGAAAGGGGATGTAATGTACTCAAAGGAATCTGATCCATTCTCTCTCAGGGTAGAAAAATCGCTATTGTCCTTGTCAAAACCTGATCTAAAACTTGAGGAGGGCATCACGTGCTTAATACATTGGTATTTGTCAAGGACCCTGTAATAAGCCCAAGCCTTGTAATTTTATGTATTAGGACCTGACATTTTTAAAAGTTGTGAAAATCTAGTTTTTTCAATATGCGATCTGGACATTGAAAGTTTAAGCATTGCCTTTGACAGATGTGGGAGGTTTAAATACACACCTAGCGGGAAAACTTTTTTATTCAATGTTTCGGATCAATGGAAGACGTTATCTTAAAAAATTAATAATGTAATAGCTGCAATTTAGTACCCAAAACTATTAAAAATATGCAGATCTACAATATTTAAACAAAACGAAAACTATACACCACCACAAATTTTATGGTGACTTGACAAATAAGTTGCTTGATAACACATTTCAGTTTAGAATTATACTATTTCACAATTTTTAAAAACGTTGGATTTGGGTCCATGTTACGATAAGAGTATGTAATGTTTGCCATATCTAGTCGGTTAGAAGTCTCGATGTATATATCATATTTTGTCAGGATAAATAACTCTTTGCGGTTATAGATTGTAAAAATTATCGTGGAATTTGAAAATTATGCAAATTTATATCTGCTATGACACATTGTACAATTAACAGCCGAAAATGCTTTTACAATTTACTTACTCTTCAACTCTGGCTAAAGTGCTATCAAGTTTTTGCTTTAAATCTTTATATTCGGATTTCTTATTTTCCTGAGAGTGACGAAGATCTTTAAGCTTTTGAAAATTGTTGATAACATCTGGGCTGCATACAGAATTAATGGTGTTCAAAAGAATTTCTTGGGGATTCATTTTAGCAAAGTCCTTTTAATGGAAACATGCTTGTTAGAAAAAGATGCAAGAAAAACCAAGTATTTCGTACCTGAACTCGATCCTGTGGTAAAAATTGACATAGGTTCCCTACTTGAATTTTGAAATTGTCTACAGATTCCAGGAATTTTCTTTGAGTTACTGTTTGATTGTTAATTGAAAATTGTGACTTCCCGTTTAGATCAAAGCTGCGTTGAAAGTTTGTCGTATCTTCCCCTTGGCCATAGACTTCCACCGCTACTCTTGCAGACTCGCAACCGTTTTTAACATAGTCACCAATTGAACTGGAGCGTGCTAGAATCTTTGGATCTCCACCAAGCCCCAGAACAATGGCTGAGACTAGTGTGGACTTCCCCGTACCGTTGGGTCCAATGACGACATTAAGATATTCGGTCGGATGGAAAACACATTCCCCATATGTGCTGCAATAAATGGATACCATTAACTATAGAAATAAGAAGACTTGGCAAGACTTACACGAAATTTTGACAGTAAACTTTCTTAATTTTACCAATTTTTGTTGAATGTGAAGTTTTCCTCATTCTCACACTCATCAATTTCTACCGGTGGAATTTTTAGACGATACAGATGTATTCGAATAAAAGCCAACGAACGTGGAACCAATTCCTAGATTAAGTCTAGGTGCAGTGGAAATCCAATCCGCGAACTTGGCCGGTAATACTAGTACAAACCTTTTGTTTTTTTTTTTAATTTTTGTGGGGTTTCTGCTTTAGTGGTTCACTATCCAGCTTTTATTTAAGAACTTAACTTTTTCAATAAGATTTTATTCTAAATGAAACCTTCCTCAGTAAAAAATTTACAAGGTTTTGATTCTCTTTGTCATATTTTTTTTTTTTTGAGCGTCTCCTGTTCTTTCACATAAATCCCAACAACAATAGTCATAAAATGCAGTGTTGCCGTGTCGGCAATTTCCGAACAAATTTAGTCTGATTTATTTTATAACACTGCCTTTACACGGTGCAATTTTTAGCTGGCATTTTTATCAATTCTCTTTTAAAATTTCTGCGAAAATCTTCGCGCCTTTACACGGTGGCATTTTACGATAATAGTGCCTGGCATTTTTTCTGACATTTTATTTTATTCAGTATTTCGTATAGAGCTAAATGTTTGTAACAGATATTTATAAAGTGATTTAAAATTAAATGTCTGAATCTAAAGAAGAAATGATGAAAAAAAATTCAGAAGAAGCAAAGAGAGAAATGCAGAGACAATGGCATGTAACCCTGTGCGGTGGCTTATCGTGCCATTTTTTCTTCTATCCCTGTCTCTCTACACTTTTTACCAACAAAAAAATGGCATGGTTAAAAAATGTCACCGTGTAAAGGCAGTGTAATTTTTTTTGGTCAATTCAATTTTGGTCGGTCATTTTTTTTTTTTCAACTAAAATCTCTTTAAAATAATTGCATGTGACAAGTGGCAGATTTTACAAAATTAATAAATAATATTCTATTTTCTTCGCTCCTTGGCACGTAAAAACGGTTAAGGTGAGAATATATAAAACGCTTTTTTTGACAGGCTTAAGTCATCGACTGGATTTTTCGAAAAAGAACAAAGGAGTGTAAGACCAAAGTCGAACTAAGTCAACCTGAAACTCCTTTGTTCCTCTACGAAGAGTCCTGTCGAAACCTTTATACGTTCCATATCTTAGGAAGTCCATATTTATTTATATATTCTTGGGCTTAAACATATAAAAGTAGAGATTTTAAACCCTTCATCTCAAGGATGTTAGTTCTTGTGTAAGCCTCCAAATAGGATTTACTTTTGGTCTGCCTTTAGGGATCAAACACCCAGAATTACCAGCTAAAAGTGTTACTAAAATCTTCACAATACCTGATATATGGATTCTGTACTAAAGCAAAAACTTATTCTAGGAACACAATTGGAGCGAAAGACGAATTTCGCCCTACGCGGCGACAATACCGACGAAATTATAAAACAGCTGATGAAGTTGTTTACTTTTTGCTCATTTGTTGACTACAATGAATCAGAGAATTGTAAAGTTTATTAAAATTGTTAAAATAATGAACATAATGTATATTATAGTAAAAGCTTATCTGCTTGCTTTTTTGAACATTCTTGTAGTCTTTTGAAGCCAAATAATACAAGAACTCATAATTCTTTACATTCTCTATTATAATTTCACTTATGTCCATCTTCTCTATTATAAATTAACTGATATCCATCTTCACTCAGGCGCAAGTACACAAATAAATAAACAAATTAATTATGTTTTTTATACGAGTAACAGATAGTAGAGTGACCATAACAAATTTTAAAGTTAAAAGTAACTTTATTTACTAAAACACATAAAATTCGTGGGAGTATGGCCACCTTGTATTGTTTTGTTCGCCATTCGCCTGCGTATGAAATAGAAATAAAGCTAATTGAGTTCGCGGCGTCCGACGAAATTTTCGCCGGCGCCGTGATTGTGTGCATTTCCATGTACACATATGTTTTTTATTTTTGACGACGAACATAAGCCGCGAAAAATTCGTCGTTCGCTCCAATTCTGTTCCTAGCATTACGCTGACAATTTTTTTGTAACGAGTTTAAGGGTACAAGTATATAAAATACATAAGGGTGGAAATACATAAAGCGCTTATCTGGCTGGCTGAAGTCATCGGCTGGCTTCTTCGGAAATGAACAAAGGAGCCTAGGGCCAAAATCGAACTAAGTCAACCTAAACTTCCTTTGTTCATCTACGAAGAAGCCAGCCGATGACTTAAGCCAGCCAAATATGCTCTTTATGTAGTTCCAGCCTAAAAGGCTTGATGTCAAGGCTAGGCATATTAATGTCAAATTATAATGGATAACGACGGCAGGATTTTAGTGCGACTCTGTACTCCCTTTATGAAATGTTACAAAATATGCCTAGCCAAGGTAGATGTACTAGGTAATCGCATCAGCCCAGCTGACGGCACCATTAAATGTCAAAACAAATTGTTGTAATGAAGAATTCGCCCTAAATGAATGCAACAACAAATTTGTTTATGTTGTCTTCCCTAAAAGTACCTTTTTATAATATTTCAAATAATTTAAGAACAAGTTAAGGGTGAAACCAGTAAAAAAAAATTAAAAGAAAATGAAGGAAGGAGGTTAGAATGGAGTGCAGCTTTAAGAATTAAGTTAGCCTCAACAAACACATCGTTTCTGATTGGTTGAATTTGCCGCAACCTTTAAATGTCATGGCGAATCTATGTTTTTCGCCTTAGATGCCAATTTTGACATTTGAGGGGACCACAAAAGTTGCTTTGTTGTAGCAATTCGCCGATGCGGTTACCTGTTAGATCTACCTTGTGCCTAGCCATGACTTCAAGCTTCTTAGGCTGGAAATACATAAAGCGCATATTTGGCTGGCTTAAGTCATCGGCTGGCTTCTTCGTAGAGGAACAAAGGAGTTTTAGGTTGACTTAGTTCGATTTTGACCCTAGGCTCCTTTGTTCATCGGCTGGCTTCTTCGGAAATGAACAAAGGTGCCTAGGGCCAAAATCGAACTAAGTCAACCTAAACTTCCTTTGTTCATCTACGAAGAAGCCAGCCGATGACTTAAGCCAGCAAATATGCGCTTTATGTATTTCCAGTTTTATGTACCTGCAGCTTTAAGCTGGTACATTAAGGAGGTAGAATAGCTTCGTAAAACTACATAACAGTCGCTCTTCAACTTTTGTTGACATTAGACTACTCTCTCCCGCTGGTCGCTTACCTTTCATTTTTAACATCAACAACAACAAACCAAAACCTGCAAACACACACACACTTACAAATGGTTTTTCTCGGTCTTCGTTTTTAATTTAAAACAAGTGTTTCACACCATATTTAAATTAAAAATATAATTTTAAAGAATTTAAAATGGGGGGAGTAGGGGATCCTAAAAAAAGAATCCATTTTGTATTCCACGTATCATCCTGGCCCTTTTTTTGTTCTAGTTTCTTCAGAAACTCCAATAAGCACAAGGAGGAAAAATTGCGAATTGCACCTTTATGCCAAATTCCAAAAAATTAATGTTATGGATTATGCCTGCAAAAACATTGGTTATAACACATTTAGATTAACCTTTAATAATGCTAACTCAGCGAAAAATTTTGCGCAAAATAAGAACTTAAAGCAAATAGGCTTAAAAGCATTCATTCCTGAAAGATTTGTTCAGCGCTTTTACATCATTAAAAACGTACCAAAAAGTATCTCAGCCATTACCATTAAGCAACAAATAGAAGCTAATAACGATATGGATGTTGTCTCAGTTTATCGTTTCACAAGGAAAAATGAAAATAATACTCTGGAATATACCGAAACTATCAAAATTGGTATCATATACGATGGTGTACCTACCGAAATATTCATGTGTGGAACCAAAATAACCCCGGAACTGTATGTGCCACTAGTACGTCTCTGCTTGAACTGTGGACGTCTAGGACACATAGCTATTCGTTGCAGGTCAATGCAGGTCCCAACAAGTGTCCAAAAGAACAAAAATGTCAAGATTGTCGCTCAAGTACTACATGCAAAGATATATGCAGCTCCCCGCGTTGCATCCTATGCAGCAGTATTGATCATTTCGCTACAGATTCCAGTAAATGCCCAAAATGGAAATCCGAAAAAAATAAGGAGTATCATGGCCCTCTCCAATCTGTCAAGAAAGGAAGTTGTTCAGAAGTATCCTGAAACACAAAATCGCTTCCTAATTCTTTCAGAAGAAAAATACAATAATGCATTCCCCCCTCTAATAAAAAACAGTGCACCAAAAAGAAGTGTTTATGAAGAAATAAACAAAAGAGTTACAAAAACAAAATATAGCCAAGTTGCTTCACCCAGAATTCAAATACGTCACGCCATTGCCGATCCAATCCAAATATCGCCTTCCAAGCCCACCTCCAGCCAAGATAATTTCTCTAAAGTTACAGAATTAGAAAAAAACTCTTAATCTTTTTGCAAAAGAAATGTCAAAGATACTCACATCTCTTAATAGCACAGAAGGCTTAAATGTACTAAAAAGTTTCCAGCAGTCACTGCTTCCATTTGCAACAAGCAGCTTTTTAACAGGAACCAAAATCACAGTCCCCACAGACGACTCACATCCTGCAATTTTTAATAAATAAATAAATTAATATGAATCTACTACAATACAACGTACAAAGTTTAACAAAAAAACAAAAAATTTTTGAATTCCACCTAAAAAGCTAAATACAGACATATTAAGTGAAATATTTAATATCGATGAAAACAAAAATTTATCAACTTTTCAAGATTATAAAATAATGTCAAAAAAAAGAAGTGATAACTACGGCGGAGTAGCTATACTCTTTAAAAACAATATCCAATATAAAAAGATTCCTTTTGAAACTCCTCTCGACACACTAATTTGTCAAACTACCAACCTAACAAACAATTTAACATTAGTGTCTGTATACTTTCCACACTCTGTCAAATGTGCTACAATAAAAAATGAACTAGTGAAATTAATATCCTTGGTAGAAAATCGCCCAAATATTCTCATATGCGGAGACTTTAATGCCAGACATTCTGCTTATGGAGATATATGTCTCACAACGTGGAAAGACTATAAAAGAAATCTTTGATGCTACGAATTTTCGATGCTTAAACGATGGAGGATATACGTTTAAAAAAAACTATTACGGATTTGAACGGTTCTGTTTTGGATCTTTCATTTTCCAATTCCAACCTTCAAATACAATGGAAAATTTTCAATGCTATAATTGGAGGAAGCCATCACTTCCCAATAACACTAACTTTCAACACTATCAAAAATAAAGGGCAAAAATTTTTAGCAAAAAAACAATTGTTACGAAACCTGGGGAAACTGTCTCTTAATGACAACTTCGATGAAATTCAATCCAAAATAACAGCGGAAATCAAGAACTCTACCTACACTTTAAAGGAAAACCAAAAAACACCAAAAATCTGGTGGGACCCATGTGTAGAGAAACAATACCGTCTTCAATTAGCAGCTCAAAAAACTTACGATCTGCATAATAATGAGATCAATGCTAGAAATTTAATAAAAACGATCAAAAATTTTAAAAACGTCGTGCAATATGCCAAAAAACACTCCTTCAAGGAAAAAATACAAAATTTAAACAAAGAACCCAGTTCTAAATCACTTTTTCAGTTTGTTCGTGGCTGCAAAAATTTTCTATCATCTCAAAGCAAAAGCAAATGGTCTTCCGACAACAACAAGCGGTTTTTATCTCACCTCAGAGAACAAGTCTCTGACAATCTTCCAATTAAGTTTGCTTTATCTTCCGAAACAAATCGTACAGATCTAATAATCGATTAATTTCTCCTAGTCCTTAAAATTAAAAAGAAGCCGCCCGCTGCTGGTTTGGATGGTATTTCTTATAATATGATAAATCATTTATCAGACTCTGCGAAAGCTTCCTTTTTTAAAGCAATAAACCAGTTATGGAAAACATGTAAAATAAGAGAAGACTGGAGAAAAATCAAAATTGTACCAATACCAAAGAATGGAAAAAATCTGGATGTTTTTACTAACTATAGACCAATAGCTCTCATCTCAGTTCCTCTAAAAATAATTAATCTGATAATTAAAGAACGTTTGCAAAAATTTATTGATGATAACAATATACTGCCCCACACAACTTATGCATATAGAAAACACATGCAAAGACCTTAAATGGTAAAGACTGGACAAAATGCATTATGGAAACATAGTTTATATGAAATATATAGGGGTGCTGCTCACACAATGGCATGTTAGCATAAAAATCATATTTACAGATCAATTTTACGAAAAATATTTTCTGTAAACCAAAAATTTGGACTCAAAATTGCATTTCATTGACGTTTTTGATTAATTGAAAATTGCATTTGCTGTTAAAACAACTTAACATTAGTGATTATGTTGTTATGATATCGTAACACCAGAGGTATGTACACCTGGTGACAATATTTTGACTCTGTCTTGTCCCATCTTTATACTTCTATGTCTTTGACACATGTCCTCGTCTATGTGTATGAACAACATTCTGCACACTATTAATTATCACAAAAATATGGGTGAAAAAGTAATTATTCTTTTTTTGGATGTTGAAAAAGCCTATGATTGCGTCAAAATAGAAATACTCCACAAAATTCTGCAGGAGATCGAATGCTCACCCGAAGTTACAGATTGGATAATCAACTTTCTAAGTCATCGAATACTCGTAATGGGAGATGATTCACTCGAAATATACAATGGACTAACCCAAGGCAGTTGTTTAAGTCCTTTTCTTTTCAACATATACACTTTGGGCTTACACGGAATTTCCAACATCAACACTTATCTTTTTCAATTTGCGGATGACTTTATTTTGTTATCTGCTCACAAAGACTTTGATTCGGCAAATTTAAATCTACAATAAACAAAGCGATTGATATAATGATTGAAGACAAAGTCAATAAGGCAACCATGCTAACTGACAGCAAGAATGCGTGTTAAATTCTCAAAAATAATTCGGCAATGATATTATCAAAAAGGTCAACAATAGTAACATATCTCTACTCACTTTCATCTGGACTCCTTCACATATTGGTATTCCGGCCAATGAACGGGCAGACTTCTTTGCAAAATACGCAGCTCATGTCGGGGCACCCATATCCACTAAGCTGGCCATAAAGGATGGCTATTCATTAGTTTTTCAACACCTATGGAGAGAACGGAACGAAAATTACAAAAATATCATAGCTACAAAAGGCAAATACTTCTCCCAATTTTTTCCTGGACCGCCAACTCGTCACTGGTTTGCCGGCACTAACCTATCTCCTGGGAACATAAAACTCATTAATCGACTTTTCACAGACCTCACCTATGGCAAAAATTACCTGTTTTTAATAAAGGCTGAAAATTCCAACATATGCGAAATCTGCAATGTGCCAAACACCGATAATCACCAAATCTTTGTATGCCCTAGATACAGCAGCGGTTAAATTACAATATTTTCACGATTTTTTCGGACTTACCAGCGATTCTCAAAACTTTCTCCAGTGAACACTTTAATGAATTGTGAAAATTCATTAAGAAAAACAACATACAGCTATAATACGCACAAAGCACTTTATTGTACCATGATACATACCATGGTACATGGTAGAAAAATACAGGTAACAGCAAGTGTTGTACAACAATCGTAACAACAACCACATATAAATTTGTTTTTGTACGTAATACAAGTGTCAGAGTTATGTGTCCAAAAATGTAAACAAAATAATTAATTTTCAATAAATTATCTTAATTTAAAAACATATATTTTTGGAATTTGGATTATTAAATTGAAAATGCAGAAGTATAGTTCTTAAAATATTTAATTTTAATGCTTTCACATCATTCCCCTGAATGTACAGGGTTGCCCATATTCGACGGACCCATCTGGCAACGCCATAACTTTTAACAGAGATGTCACATCGCATAATGACATACCGCGTTTGAAGCGTCAGTCTAAGCAGATTTTTACCATGAACCAATAAGCGCCACGCGACAACAGAAGAAGTCAATTGTGAAAAAAAAAATGTGAGAAGTGCGCCTTCTAAGACACCATTAAGCGTTTATACGAAAAATTTTCGACTGGTAAGGCTCTTTCTAATCCGAAGAGGCCATATAAAAGTCGACCAAGGCGATCGGCCGAGAATATCGCTGCCGTACGAGCCAGTTTTGAGAGGTCCCCAAGAATATCCCAAAAACGCCATTCTCAGCAGTTGGGCATGGCTCGGCCCACTGTACAACGGATTTGCATTTGTTCCCGTACAAAATTCAATTGACGCAAAGAATATTGCCTGCGGACAAGCCTCGTCGATTGGAATGGGCCCAAAGGTCCGTCGAATATGGGCAACCCTGTATAGTTGTTAGCTGTTGGTCCTAATCTCTCAACACTTCAAGCAATCGCTAGAAAATCGCGAAAAAGCCAACATCCCTTTCAAGTCGAAATCAATCAGCATGCATACATAAAGTATTCTACATTTCGCAATTTTAGGAAACATGAAATATAGGAATATATTATCTAATGTGGTATCGCTGTTCCTTAACCGCAAAATAAGTTTCCGAACCATCGCTTTTGGCTTTTAGTAAAGTACAACGGCGATTTTCTTATTATTAGGCAAAAAATATGTTCACATTGCCCTGCAGTGAAATTTTATATCAAAAAAAGCATACCTATTGTATATCAAGAAAAGGAATTAAATCACAAAATCTCATATCGACTTTGACACTAGTATTACCATGGCAGAAGAATACAGGTAGATGCATCAACGCTTGGGAGCATTGATATGTCAAAAAAATGTAAATGTTCTTTAAAATATAAGTAGATTTTAATATGTTTTCTTATACGACGTCATTCAGAGGTTATTATAATTCGTGTTTTTCAACAATTTTTGCAAATTTAAATAATTTTTCATTCAACATTTTCAATTTCAAAATTGGTTTGACAGTTCATTGTCCCAGCAGCTGTGTCAATGCGTCTACCTATATTCTTCTACCATGAGTATTACTATAGAGTCAAACCAGCTGGGACTTACTGTTACCTGTAATAATTGTACCATGACCATGGTAGAAGAATATTCTTCTACCATGATACATAAAAAAAATGACGAAAAACATATTTGCCTCAAAATTCTTCCGTCAAAGCGAAAATATTTATTTTCGCCTCAAGCATGCCTTTTGACATTTCATCTGATAAAATAACAGCTGTTTTTAGATAAATTCGCTCGAAAGAAGACCTTACAATTGATGAAAAAGGAGTTTTAGGTTGACTTAGTTCGATTTTGGACCTAGGCTCCTTGGTTCATTTCCGAAGAAGCCAACCGACGACTTAAGCCAGGCATATAAGCGCTTTATGTATTCCCACCTTAATACCAATTCGTTTAAAAATGAAGCGATATTAAATTCAATCATTCCACAATGGGGCCGATGGCATGTTTTTGAGGCAGCAAATCGTATTATCAAGTTAGTCGTTTGAATAAAAAATGAATGGAATTATGTTCAGAACACTTTCAAAACCTCGAAAACAAAAAATTACAATCTGGCAACAACAACTATGTGTAGTGTCTTTTGATATAGTTTTTGTTTTCGTTCGTGTGTCGTTTGGAGTAGAACCTTCCGTATTGGGACGTATTTTGGAAACGAAAAGCATTCTTTAAAAGATAAAAAGGTATTTTTGGTTTGGTTCAAGACAGAGCCTTCAAGTTAGCAGCTTCATTTGATCCGTCCTTGTCAACTACATATTTTAACGAGTATGGAAAAGACAAAAGTTAAGCTGCGCCGACAGTATGATACCCTGCATCAAATACATAGGCCCGTTTTTATATATTCCTTTATAGTCCACATTTGTTATCCCTTACTTTAGTGAAAGTAGGAAAAGTGAAGTATAAAGTTCTCATTATCCGGTTCTCATTATCTCATTAAGGATGCGGACCAGCTTCGTAAAACTACAGAAATACAGCCCTGAGCATGATCAAAGTATAAGGTCCCCCTTCCAGCTCAGCTGATTACCAAACAATCTGTCAATTAAATTTTCATTCGCTGCAACCAAAAACTTCAAAACTATTGTAAAAGAATACAGATAGCATCGCATAGTTGCTGGGGCAATGAACTGTCAAACCAATTTTTAAATTGAAAATTTTAAATGAAAAGTTATTCAACTTTCTAAAAGTTGTTGAAAAATGCAGAGCTGTTATACATACAAAAAATTGACAACAAACAAATTCGGCACAAAAATCTTCTGTCAAGGCGAATATATTTATTTTCGCCTCAAGCATGAATTTTGACATTTCATCTGATAAAATAACAGCTGTTTTTAGATTAATTCGCTCGAAGGAAGACCTAATAATTGGGCCATGGCCCTGAGGCTAAGCCCGCTTCCTGTCAGACTCATTCTAAATTATATACAACAAGTTGTTTTAATTTTTTTTGTTCATATTTTCCCCCATTTTTAAAATGAGTTAAATGGCGCGAAAAATGAATGAAATGTTTGGATTTTCTTTCAAAAATATGATCTAAACTATTCAGTCTTTCACTTTTATGGCTAAACTGTTTAATTGCTGCTCAACTTCAGAGAAACTAGAAAAATGCAACTCTGTGCTGGAGACTTATATGTCAAATAGACTTCTAAATATGCAACAGTTGGTTTTGTTTATTTTTAATTTTTGAACCAAATTCTTATATTGGTGAAAACCAGCGAATGGAATGGGTAATTTTTGGGTAATTCCCCAAGATTGAATATGAAATAGAAGGACAATACAGTTTTATCCCAAAATTGTTCTCTCGATTCGTAATTCATAGCAAAAAAAATTCCTTTTTTCAAAAATTTTGTTTGTTGATTTTAATGGGAATTTATACGAAAATACATGAAACTCTCACTAATATGAATAGAAGAAATTTTGTGTAAATGTTGACATTTTGAACATATTTTTGTATGTTTCTATTTTTAAATTCTGCTGGAGAGACACTTGTCAAACGTTTTTTCTGCCGATACAACCATTTTGAAAATATTGCCTATTTTGTTTTCAGTTTTCTGTGGAAATTTCGACTCGTGGACAAAATGCACACCTCGGATGAGAGAGAAAACCAAATTTACTTTCGAGTTTTGCCTTATTAAGGCGAAGATCATATGTTTTATGATTTATGTGTTTGATTTCTCTTTCATCTCAAGGATGTTAGTTCTTGTGTAAGCCTCCAATTAAGATTTACTTTTGGTCTGCCTTTAGGGATCAAACACCCAGAATTACCAGCTAAAAGTGTTACTAAAATCTTCACAATACCTGATATATGGATTCTGTACTAAAGCAAAAACTTATTCTAGGAACACAATTGGAGCGAAAGACGAATTTCGCCCTACGCGGCGACAATACCGACGAAATTATAAAACAGCTGATGAAGTTGTTTACTTTTTGCTCATTTGTTGACTACAATGAATCAGAGAATTGTAAAGTTTATTAAAATTGTTAAAATAATGAACATAATGTATATTATAGTAAAAGCTTATCTGCTTGCTTTTTTGAACATTCTTGTAGTCTTTTGAAGCCAAATAATACAAGAACTCATAATTCTTTACATTCTCTATTATAATTTCACTTATGTCCATCTTCTCTATTATAAATTAACTGATATCCATCTTCACTCAGGCGCAAGTACACAAATAAATAAACAAATTAATTATGTTTTTTATACGAGTAACAGATAGTAGAGTGACCATAACAAATTTTAAAGTTAAAAGTAACTTTATTTACTAAAACACATAAAATTCGTGGGAGTATGGCCACCTTGTATTGTTTTGTTCGCCATTCGCCTGCGTATGAAATAGAAATAAAGCTAATTGAGTTCGCGGCGTCCGACGAAATTTTCGCCGGCGCCGTGATTGTGTGCATTTCCATGTACACATATGTTTTTTATTTTTGACGACGAACATAAGCCGCGAAAAATTCGTCGTTCGCTCCAATTCTGTTCCTAGCATTACGCTGACAATTTTTTTGTAACGAGTTTAAGGGTACAAGTATATAAAATACATAAGGGTGGAAATACATAAAGCGCTTATCTGGCTGGCTGAAGTCATCGGCTGGCTTCTTCGGAAATGAACAAAGGAGCCTAGGGCCAAAATCGAACTAAGTCAACCTAAACTTCCTTTGTTCATCTACGAAGAAGCCAGCCGATGACTTAAGCCAGCCAAATATGCTCTTTATGTAGTTCCAGCCTAAAAGGCTTGATGTCAAGGCTAGGCATATTAATGTCAAATTATAATGGATAACGACGGCAGGATTTTAGTGCGACTCTGTACTCCCTTTATGAAATGTTACAAAATATGCCTAGCCAAGGTAGATGTACTAGGTAATCGCATCAGCCCAGCTGACGGCACCATTAAATGTCAAAACAAATTGTTGTAATGAAGAATTCGCCCTAAATGAATGCAACAACAAATTTGTTTATGTTGTCTTCCCTAAAAGTACCTTTTTATAATATTTCAAATAATTTAAGAACAAGTTAAGGGTGAAACCAGTAAAAAAAAATTAAAAGAAAATGAAGGAAGGAGGTTAGAATGGAGTGCAGCTTTAAGAATTAAGTTAGCCTCAACAAACACATCGTTTCTGATTGGTTGAATTTGCCGCAACCTTTAAATGTCATGGCGAATCTATGTTTTTCGCCTTAGATGCCAATTTTGACATTTGAGGGGACCACAAAAGTTGCTTTGTTGTAGCAATTCGCCGATGCGGTTACCTGTTAGATCTACCTTGTGCCTAGCCATGACTTCAAGCTTCTTAGGCTGGAAATACATAAAGCGCATATTTGGCTGGCTTAAGTCATCGGCTGGCTTCTTCGTAGAGGAACAAAGGAGTTTTAGGTTGACTTAGTTCGATTTTGACCCTAGGCTCCTTTGTTCATCGGCTGGCTTCTTCGGAAATGAACAAAGGAGCCTAGGGCCAAAATCGAACTAAGTCAACCTAAACTTCCTTTGTTCATCTACGAAGAAGCCAGCCGATGACTTAAGCCAGCAAATATGCGCTTTATGTATTTCCAGTTTTATGTACCTGCAGCTTTAAGCTGGTACATTAAGGAGGTAGAATAGCTTCGTAAAACTACATAACAGTCGCTCTTCAACTTTTGTTGACATTAGACTACTCTCTCCCGCTGGTCGCTTACCTTTCATTTTTAACATCAACAACAACAAACCAAAACCTGCAAACACACACACACTTACAAATGGTTTTTCTCGGTCTTCGTTTTTAATTTAAAACAAGTGTTTCACACCATATTTAAATTAAAAATATAATTTTAAAGAATTTAAAATGGGGGGAGTAGGGGATCCTAAAAAAAGAATCCATTTTGTATTCCACGTATCATCCTGGCCCTTTTTTTGTTCTAGTTTCTTCAGAAACTCCAATAAGCACAAGGAGGAAAAATTGCGAATTGCACCTTTATGCCAAATTCCAAAAAATTAATGTTATGGATTATGCCTGCAAAAACATTGGTTATAACACATTTAGATTAACCTTTAATAATGCTAACTCAGCGAAAAATTTTGCGCAAAATAAGAACTTAAAGCAAATAGGCTTAAAAGCATTCATTCCTGAAAGATTTGTTCAGCGCTTTTACATCATTAAAAACGTACCAAAAAGTATCTCAGCCATTACCATTAAGCAACAAATAGAAGCTAATAACGATATGGATGTTGTCTCAGTTTATCGTTTCACAAGGAAAAATGAAAATAATACTCTGGAATATACCGAAACTATCAAAATTGGTATCATATACGATGGTGTACCTACCGAAATATTCATGTGTGGAACCAAAATAACCCCGGAACTGTATGTGCCACTAGTACGTCTCTGCTTGAACTGTGGACGTCTAGGACACATAGCTATTCGTTGCAGGTCAATGCAGGTCCCAACAAGTGTCCAAAAGAACAAAAATGTCAAGATTGTCGCTCAAGTACTACATGCAAAGATATATGCAGCTCCCCGCGTTGCATCCTATGCAGCAGTATTGATCATTTCGCTACAGATTCCAGTAAATGCCCAAAATGGAAATCCGAAAAAAATAAGGAGTATCATGGCCCTCTCCAATCTGTCAAGAAAGGAAGTTGTTCAGAAGTATCCTGAAACACAAAATCGCTTCCAAATTCTTTCAGAAGAAAAATACAATAATGCATTCCCCCCTCTAATAAAAAACAGTGCACCAAAAAGAAGTGTTTATGAAGAAATAAACAAAAGAGTTACAAAAACAAAATATAGCCAAGTTGCTTCACCCAGAATTCAAATACGTCACGCCATTGCCGATCCAATCCAAATATCGCCTTCCAAGCCCACCTTCAGCCAAGATAATTTCTCTAAAGTTACAGAATTAGAAAAAAACTCTTAATCTTTTTGCAAAAGAAATGTCAAAGATACTCACATCTCTTAATAGCACAGAAGGCTTAAATGTACTAAAAAGTTTCCAGCAGTCACTGCTTCCATTTGCAACAAACAGCTTTTTAACAGGAACCAAAATTACAGTCCCCACAGACGACTCACATCCTGCAATTTTTAATAAATAAATAAATTAATATGAATCTACTACAATACAACGTACAAAGTTTAACAAAAAAACAAAAAATTTTTGAATTCCACCTAAAAAAAAAAGTTGAAGAGCGACTGTTATGTAGTTTTACGAAGCTATTCTACCTCCTTAATGTACCAGCTTAAAGCTGCAGGTACATAAAACTGGAAATACATAAAGCGCATATTTGCTGGCTTAAGTCATCGGCTGGCTTCTTCGTAGAGGAACAAAGGAGTTTTAGGTTGACTTAGTTCGATTTTGACCCTAGGCTCCTTTGTTCATCGGCTGGCTTCTTCGGAAATGAACAAAGGAGCCTAGGGCCAAAATCGAACTAAGTCAACCTAAACTTCCTTTGTTCATCTACGAAGAAGCCAGCCGATGACTTAAGCCAGCAAATATGCGCTTTATGTATTTCCAGTTTTATGTACCTGCAGCTTTAAGCTGGTACATTAAGGAGGTAGAATAGCTTCGTAAAACTACATAACAGTCGCTCTTCAACTTTTGTTGACATTAGACTACTCTCTCCCGCTGGTCGCTTACCTTTCATTTTTAACATCAACAACAACAAACCAAAACCTGCAAACACACACACACTTACAAATGGTTTTTCTCGGTCTTCGTTTTTAATTTAAAACAAGTGTTTCACACCATATTTAAATTAAAAATATAATTTTAAAGAATTTAAAATGGGGGGAGTAGGGGATCCTAAAAAAAGAATCCATTTTGTATTCCACGTATCATCCTGGCCCTTTTTTTGTTCTAGTTTCTTCAGAAACTCCAATAAGCACAAGGAGGAAAAATTGCGAATTGCACCTTTATGCCAAATTCCAAAAAATTAATGTTATGGATTATGCCTGCAAAAACATTGGTTATAACACATTTAGATTAACCTTTAATAATGCTAACTCAGCGAAAAATTTTGCGCAAAATAAGAACTTAAAGCAAATAGGCTTAAAAGCATTCATTCCTGAAAGATTTGTTCAGCGCTTTTACATCATTAAAAACGTACCAAAAAGTATCTCAGCCATTACCATTAAGCAACAAATAGAAGCTAATAACGATATGGATGTTGTCTCAGTTTATCGTTTCACAAGGAAAAATGAAAATAATACTCTGGAATATACCGAAACTATCAAAATTGGTATCATATACGATGGTGTACCTACCGAAATATTCATGTGTGGAACCAAAATAACCCCGGAACTGTATGTGCCACTAGTACGTCTCTGCTTGAACTGTGGACGTCTAGGACACATAGCTATTCGTTGCAGGTCAATGCAGGTCCCAACAAGTGTCCAAAAGAACAAAAATGTCAAGATTGTCGCTCAAGTACTACATGCAAAGATATATGCAGCTCCCCGCGTTGCATCCTATGCAGCAGTATTGATCATTTCGCTACAGATTCCAGTAAATGCCCAAAATGGAAATCCGAAAAAAATAAGGAGTATCATGGCCCTCTCCAATCTGTCAAGAAAGGAAGTTGTTCAGAAGTATCCTGAAACACAAAATCGCTTCCAAATTCTTTCAGAAGAAAAATACAATAATGCATTCCCCCCTCTAATAAAAAACAGTGCACCAAAAAGAAGTGTTTATGAAGAAATAAACAAAAGAGTTACAAAAACAAAATATAGCCAAGTTGCTTCACCCAGAATTCAAATACGTCACGCCATTGCCGATCCAATCCAAATATCGCCTTCCAAGCCCACCTTCAGCCAAGATAATTTCTCTAAAGTTACAGAATTAGAAAAAAACTCTTAATCTTTTTGCAAAAGAAATGTCAAAGATACTCACATCTCTTAATAGCACAGAAGGCTTAAATGTACTAAAAAGTTTCCAGCAGTCACTGCTTCCATTTGCAACAAACAGCTTTTTAACAGGAACCAAAATTACAGTCCCCACAGACGACTCACATCCTGCAATTTTTAATAAATAAATAAATTAATATGAATCTACTACAATACAACGTACAAAGTTTAACAAAAAAACAAAAAATTTTTGAATTCCACCTAAAAAGCTAAATACAGACATATTAAGTGAAATATTTAATATCGATGAAAACAAAAATTTATCAACTTTTCAAGATTATAAAATAATGTCAAAAAAAAGAAGTGATAACTACGGCGGAGTAGCTAAACTCCTCTCGACACACTAATTTGTCAAACTACCAACCTAACAAACAATTTAACATTAGTGTCTGTATACTTTCCACACTCTGTCAAATGTGCTACAATAAAAAATGAACTAGTGAAATTAATATCCTTGGTAGAAAATCGCCCAAATATTCTCATATGCGGAGACTTTAATGCCAGACATTCTGCTTATGGAGATATATATGTCTCACAACGTGGAAAGACTATAAAAGAAATCTTTGATGCTACGAATTTTCGATGCTTAAACGATGGAGGATATACGTTTAAAAAAACTATTACGGATTTGAACGGTTCTGTTTTGGATCTTTCATTTTCCAATTCCAACCTTCAAATACAATGGAAAATTTTCAATGCTATAATTGGAGGAAGCCATCACTTCCCAATAACACTAACTTTCAACACTATCAAAAATAAAGGGCAAAAATTTTTAGCAAAAAAACAATTGTTACGAAACCTGGGGAAACTGTCTCTTAATGACAACTTCGATGAAATTCAATCCAAAATAACAGCGGAAATCAAGAACTCTACCTACACTTTAAAGGAAAACCAAAAAACACCAAAAATCTGGTGGGACCCATGTGTAGAGAAACAATACCGTCTTCAATTAGCAGCTCAAAAAACTTACGATCTGCATAATAATGAGATCAATGCTAGAAATTTAATAAAAACGATCAAAAATTTTAAAAACGTCGTGCAATATGCCAAAAAACACTCCTTCAAGGAAAAAATACAAAATTTAAACAAAGAACCCAGTTCTAAATCACTTTTTCAGTTTGTTCGTGGCTGCAAAAGTTTTCTATCATCTCAAAGCAAAAGCAAATGGTCTTCCGACAACAACAAGCGGTTTTTATCTCACCTCAGAGAACAAGTCTCTGACAATCTTCCAATTAAGTTTGCTTTATCTTCCGAAACAAATCGTACAGATCTAATAATCGATTAATTTCTCCTAGTCCTTAAAATTAAAAAGAAGCCGCCCGCTGCTGGTTTGGATGGTATTTCTTATAATATGATAAATCATTTATCAGACTCTGCGAAAGCTTCCTTTTTTAAAGCAATAAACCAGTTATGGAAAACATGTAAAATAAGAGAAGACTGGAGAAAAATCAAAATTGTACCAATACCAAAGAATGGAAAAAATCTGGATGTTTTTACTAACTATAGACCAATAGCTCTCATCTCAGTTCCTCTAAAAATAATTAATCTGATAATTAAAGAACGTTTGCAAAAATTTATTGATGATAACAATATACTGCCCCACACAACTTATGCATATAGAAAACACATGCAAAGACCTTAAATGGTAAAGACTGGACAAAATGCATTATGGAAACATAGTTTATATGAAATATATAGGGGTGCTGCTCACACAATGGCATGTTAGCATAAAAATCATATTTACAGATCAATTTTACGAAAAATATTTTCTGTAAACCAAAAATTTGGACTCAAAATTGCATTTCATTGACGTTTTTGATTAATTGAAAATTGCATTTGCTGTTAAAACAACTTAACATTAGTGATTATGTTGTTATGATATCGTAACACCAGAGGTATGTACACCTGGTGACAATATTTTGACTCTGTCTTGTCCCATCTTTATACTTCTATGTCTTTGACACATGTCCTCGTCTATGTGTATGAACAACATTCTGCACACTATTAATTATCACAAAAATATGGGTGAAAAAGTAATTATTCTTTTTTTGGATGTTGAAAAAGCCTATGATTGCGTCAAAATAGAAATACTCCACAAAATTCTGCAGGAGATCGAATGCTCACCCGAAGTTACAGATTGGATAATCAACTTTCTAAGTCATCGAATACTCGTAATGGGAGATGATTCACTCGAAATATACAATGGACTAACCCAAGGCAGTTGTTTAAGTCCTTTTCTTTTCAACATATACACTTTGGGCTTACACGGAATTTCCAACATCAACACTTATCTTTTTCAATTTGCGGATGACTTTATTTTGTTATCTGCTCACAAAGACTTTGATTCGGCAAATTTAAATCTACAATAAACAAAGCGATTGATATAATGATTGAAGACAAAGTCAATAAGGCAACCATGCTAACTGACAGCAAGAATGCGTGTTAAATTCTCAAAAATAATTCGGCAATGATATTATCAAAAAGGTCAACAATAGTAACATATCTCTACTCACTTTCATCTGGACTCCTTCACATATTGGTATTCCGGCCAATGAACGGGCAGACTTCTTTGCAAAATGCGCAGCTCATGTCGGGGCACCCATATCCACTAAGCTGGCCATAAAGGATGGCTATTCATTAGTTTTTCAACACCTATGGAGAGAACGGAACGAAAATTACAAAAATATCATAGCTACAAAAGGCAAATACTTCTCCCAATTTTTTCCTGGACCGCCAACTCGTCACTGGTTTGCCGGCACTAACCTATCTCCTGGGAACATAAAACTCATTAATCGACTTTTCACAGACCTCACCTATGGCAAAAATTACCTGTTTTTAATAAAGGCTGAAAATTCCAACATATGCGAAATCTGCAATGTGCCAAACACCGATAATCACCAAATCTTTGTATGCCCTAGATACAACAGCGGTTAAATTACAATATTTTCACGATTTTTTCGGACTTACCAGCGATTCTCAAAACTTTCTCCAGTGAACACTTTAATGAATTGTGAAAATTCATTAAGAAAAACAACATACAGCTATAATACGCACAAAGCACTTTATTGTACCATGATACATACCATGGTACATGGTAGAAAAATACAGGTAACAGCAAGTGTTGTACAACAATCGTAACAACAACCACATATAAATTTGTTTTTGTACGTAATACAAGTGTCAGAGTTATGTGTCCAAAAATGTAAACAAAATAATTAATTTTCAATAAATTATCTTAATTTAAAAACATATATTTTTGGAATTTGGATTATTAAATTGAAAATGCAGAAGTATAGTTCTTAAAATATTTAATTTTAATGCTTTCACATCATTCCCCTGAATGTACAGGGTTGCCCATATTCGACGGACCCATCTGGCAACGCCATAACTTTTAACAGAGATGTCACATCGCATAATGACATACCGCGTTTGAAGCGTCAGTCTAAGCAGATTTTTACCATGAACCAATAAGCGCCACGCGACAACAGAAGTCAATTGTGAAAAAAAAAATGTGAGAAGTGCGCCTTCTAAGACACCATTAAGCGTTTATACGAAAAATTTTCGACTGGTAAGGCTCTTTCTAATCCGAAGAGGCCATATAAAAGTCGACCAAGGCGATCGGCCGAGAATATCGCTGCCGTACGAGCCAGTTTTGAGAGGTCCCCAAGAATATCCCAAAAACGCCATTCTCAGCAGTTGGGCATGGCTCGGCCCACTGTACAACGGATTATTCGCATTGATTTGCATTTGTTCCCGTACAAAATTCAATTGACGCAAAGAATATTGCCTGCGGACAAGCCTCGTCGATTGGAATGGGCCCAAAGGTCCGTCGAATATGGGCAACCCTGTATAGTTGTTAGCTGTTGGTCCTAATCTCTCAACACTTCAAGCAATCGCTAGAAAATCGCGAAAAAGCCAACATCCCTTTCAAGTCGAAATCAATCAGCATGCATACATAAAGTATTCTACATTTCGCAATTTTAGGAAACATGAAATATAGGAATATATTATCTAATGTGGTATCGCTGTTCCTTAACCGCAAAATAAGTTTCCGAACCATCGCTTTTGGCTTTTAGTAAAGTACAACGGCGATTTTCTTATTATTAGGCAAAAAATATGTTCACATTGCCCTGCAGTGAAATTTTATATCAAAAAAAGCATACCTATTGTATATCAAGAAAAGGAATTAAATCACAAAATGTCATATCGACTTTGACACTAGTATTACCATGGCAGAAGAATACAGGTAGATGCATCAACGCTTGGGAGCATTGATATGTCAAAAAATGTAAATGTTCTTTAAAATATAAGTAGATTTTAATATGTTTTCTTATACGACGTCATTCAGAGGTTATTATAATTCGTGTTTTTCAACAATTTTTGCAAATTTAAATAATTTTTCATTCAACATTTTCAATTTCAAAATTGGTTTGACAGTTCATTGTCCCAGCAGCTGTGTCAATGCGTCTACCTATATTCTTCTACCATGAGTATTACTATAGAGTCAAACCAGCTGGGACTTACTGTTACCTGTAATAATTGTACCATGACCATGGTAGAAGAATATTCTTCTACCATGATACATAAAAAAAAATGACGAAAAACATATTTGCCTCAAAATTCTTCCGTCAAAGCGAAAATATTTATTTTCGCCTCAAGCATGCCTTTTGACATTTCATCTGATAAAATAACAGCTGTTTTTAGATAAATTCGCTCGAAAGAAGACCTTACAATTGATGAAAAAGGAGTTTTAGGTTGACTTAGTTCGATTTTGGACCTAGGCTCCTTGGTTCATTTCCGAAGAAGCCAACCGACGACTTAAGCCAGGCATATAAGCGCTTTATGTATTCCCACCTTAATACCAATTCGTTTAAAAATGAAGCGATATTAAATTCAATCATTCCACAATGGGGCCGATGGCATGTTTTTGAGGCAGCAAATCGTATTATCAAGTTAGTCGTTTGAATAAAAAATGAATGGAATTATGTTCAGAACACTTTCAAAACCTCGAAAACAAAAAATTACAATCTGGCAACAACAACTATGTGTAGTGTCTTTTGATATAGTTTTTGTTTTCGTTCGTGTGTCGTTTGGAGTAGAACCTTCCGTATTGGGACGTATTTTGGAAACGAAAAGCATTCTTTAAAAGATAAAAAGGTATTTTTGGTTTGGTTCAAGACAGAGCCTTCAAGTTAGCAGCTTCATTTGATCCGTCCTTGTCAACTACATATTTTAACGAGTATGGAAAAGACAAAAGTTAAGCTGCGCCGACAGTATGATACCCTGCATCAAATACATAGGCCCGTTTTTATATATTCCTTTATAGTCCACATTTGTTATCCCTTACTTTAGTGAAAGTAGGAAAAGTGAAGTATAAAGTTCTCATCCGGTTCTCATTATCTCATTAAGGATGCGGACCAGCTTCGTAAAACTACAGAAATACAGCCCTGAGCATGATAAAAGTATAAGGTCCCCCTTCCAGCTCAGCTGATTACCAAACAATCTGTCAATTAAATTTTCATTCGCTGCAACCAAAAACTTCAAAACTATTGTAAAAGAATACAGATAGCATCGCATAGTTGCTGGGGCAATGAAATGTCAAACCAATTTTTAAATTGAAAATTTTAAATGAAAAGTTATTCAACTTTCTAAAAGTTGTTGAAAAATGCAGAGCTGTTATACATACAAAAAATTGACAACAAACAAATTCGGCACAAAAATCTTCTGTCAAGGCGAATATATTTATTTTCGCCTCAAGCATGAATTTTGACATTTCATCTGATAAAATAACAGCTGTTTTTAGATTAATTCGCTCGAAGGAAGACCTAATAATTGGGCCATGGCCCTGAGGCTAAGCCCGCTTCCTGTCAGACTCATTCTAAATTATATACAACAAGTTGTTTTAATTTTTTTTGTTCATATTTTCCCCCATTTTTAAAATGAGTTAAATGGCGCGAAAAATGAATGAAATGTTTGGATTTTCTTTCAAAAATATGATCTAAACTATTCAGTCTTTCACTTTTATGGCTAAACTGTTTAATTGCTGCTCAACTTCAGAGAAACTAGAAAAATGCAACTCTGTGCTGGAGACTTATATGTCAAATAGACTTCTAAATATGCAACAGTTGGTTTTGTTTATTTTTAATTTTTGAACCAAATTCTTATATTGGTGAAAACCAGCGAATGGAATGGGTAATTTTTGGGTAATTCCCCAAGATTGAATATGAAATAGAAGGACAATACAGTTTTATCCCAAAATTGTTCTCTCGATTCGTAATTCATAGCAAAAAAAATTCCTTTTTTCAAAAATTTTGTTTGTTGATTTTAATGGGAATTTATACGAAAATACATGAAACTCTCACTAATATGAATAGAAGAAATTTTGTGTAAATGTTGACATTTTGAACATATTTTTGTATGTTTCTATTTTTAAATTCTGCTGGAGAGACACTTGTCAAACGTTTTTTCTGCCGATACAACCATTTTGAAAATATTGCCTATTTTGTTTTCAGTTTTCTGTGGAAATTTCGACTCGTGGACAAAATGCACACCTCGGATGAGAGAGAAAACCAAATTTACTTTCGAGTTTTGCCTTATTAAGGCGAAGATCATATGTTTTATGATTTATGTGTTTGATTTCTCTTTCGAGACGAGCTTAATGATCTGAAATTTGCAGTGAAAAGGAAAGCCAGATAGACACTATCACACACTTACCACTATGCGACGCGTTTCGCCGTTGGTTAACCGGCTCATCAGGCATATTTGGTGTGGATGATGGCTTACAAGGGCCGTTCTCTGGAAAGCAGTATATATTTCGAACTTATTGCAAATTAGCATATGCGAATTATACACTAAAAACTCTCCAGGTTCGACTCAAGTTCCATTGGCAGATCTTTTTCACACCAAAGTTTTTGTTTTTGTAGTGATGGATTTTTTGTCCACAACAACTACATTGCTTCCAATGCATACACTTGTTTAAGTGCTGCTTTAGGAAGACGGGTTGATGGGTCTGAACGTAGAGACGGCAACTTCTAGTAGGCTGCACACCGAGGTCCGCGGTTCAAATCCCACAGCCAGGCTCGGCTGAATTTTTGAGTTTTGCCATATTAAGGCGAAGATCATATGTTTTATGATTTATGTGTTTGATTTCTCTTTCGAGACGAACTTCATGATCTGAAATTTGCAGTGAAAAGGAAAGCCAGATAGACACTATCACACACTCACCACTATGCGACGCGTTTCGCCGTTGGTTAAGCGGCTCATCAGGCATATTTGGTGATTTCATTCATAATTTTCAGTCTTCCCAAAATTTTGTAAAATTTCATTACATTTTTCTATTTTGAATTTTAAACGTCATAATTTTTTTTTTCGATAAATGCTCTCATTTGTTAGGGATGGCATACATTTGAATGGAACAGAGAACAAAAATCTTTGTTCGCTCAGCAAATTGTGTGTGGGAATTAAGTGGATATTTCTTAATTAATGGTCGAACAAGGAATAGAGAGCGAATCACGGCAATGTGAACTTAGCTTAATATGGATTTAAATCGGATGAAATATATGTAAGGAAGCTAAATCTTAATCTGAATTGTTTTCCACTATATTTAAAGGATATATTTTTATGCTGTAGTGACCTCTCGTACCAAATGTCATTGCTTTAGAGGGTATATTATGACTTTGAGAAGACTTAGATATAAAATCGCATGTATATATCGCATATATATGAGAGCTGTTTTTTACGCAATTTTATTGTTCGATCCAAGACACAACCGAATTAGACAAAAGTAGCAAGGAAAATATGGGAACTATATGTAAATCTTAACCGATTTCGACCAAATTTGGCAAAGTATTTCTAAGTTGCATCTGATACCTCGCACAAAATCTCGCTGTAATAGAGTTCATATTACGACTCTAAGGCTGGAACTACATAAAGAGCATATTTGGCTGGCTTAAGTCATCGGCTGGCTTCTTCGTAGATGAACAAAGGAAGTTTAGGTTGACTTAGTTCGATTTTGGCCCTAGGCTCCTTTGTTCATTTCCGAAGAAGCCAGCGGATGACTTCAGCCAGCCAGATAAGCGCTTTATGTATTTCCACCCTTAGGGGCATAAATCTCAAATCGGATGAAAGTTATATGTAGGAGCTATATCTATATTCTTGTCGATTCGAAAGAAATTCTGCAGATATTCTTCTCATCATAACTAGCACCTAATTTGGAAGCTCTACCTCGTCTCTGTGATTTTGCTTCAAAAACATGTCATTGGCCCCATAGTGCATTCCATAATTAAGGCTGGAAATACATAAAGAGCATATTTGGCCGGCTTAAGTCATCGGCTGGCTTCTTCGTAGATGAACAAAGAAGTTTTAGGTTGACTTAGTTCGAGTTTGGCCCTAGGCTCCTTTGCTCATTTCCGAAGAAGCCAGTCAAAAAAGCTCTTTATGTGCTTGCACCTTAAGTTTCACATGACTTATCAGACTAAGACTTTAGTTTTCAGTTTTAGATTACGTTCTTACTTGACATGACTAAAAGACGTGAAAATAGTAAAATTTTTTATATGAAATAAATTCAAAATATTTGCCAGCTGCACGCCCATATATAAGGAAGAACTACAAAATATAAATTTGACAATAAAGGGGCATAAAATAAAAATAAATGTAATGGAAGGATTGCATGAGATTACCTTGGTAATTGTACCATGGTTAACCGTTTAACGCTTTTATTATTTTTTGAGAGTCGATACTGGCTTCTCAAATAAGCACAATGTGTTGTACGGCACACGGCGTCCATAAATTGCTTATTATATTGGTAAAAAAAGCAAAAATCAATATAATATCTACATTGCAAAATATTTAATTAAAGATCGCACAACACTCCTTTAACCAATTTCATTAATCTAGAAATAAATGGGGAGAATCCTGCAACAAATATCCAATTCGTTTTTAGATAAAATGTACTTGTCATTCAATACATCTACCCATAATAAAAAATCTAAATAATGAGTTTCAATCCGAGAATTCGCATATGCCCTATTTATACCCGAGCATGAATTCGAATTATAGCAGATCTTTTCGCAAATAATAACTTAAGTACTACTCATGGCAGAAGAATACAGGTAGATGCATCAACGCTTGGGAGCATTGATATGTCAAAAAAATTTAAATGTTTTTTGAAATATAAATAGATTTTTATATGTTTTCTTATACTAAGTCATTCGGAGGCTATTATAATTTGCGTTTTTCAACCATTTTTACAAATTTTAATAATTTTTCATTTAACATTTTCAATTCCAAAATTGGTTTGACAGTTCATTGTCTCAGCAGCTGTGTCGACTCGTCTACCTATATTCTGCTGCCATGGTACTACTATTAAAAATAACACAATTAAACAACTGATTTTGATTGGTAAAGACTAACTATTATAACGCCAAATAAAGTTATTCCAAACGATGGCTTATCCATTTTCTCGTTTCAAAATTTCCAAAGTTTATAGAATGCGGTCCTGATTCAATACTTTAAATAACTATTTATTTTGGGAGAAAGTTTCTAAAATTAAAAATGGATTGAATAAAAACTATTTTCGTGATCTCGCAAACTTTGTTTTTAACTTGCTTTCTTCGCCACATAGTTCTTTCGCAGCTTTTTTGACTGGAAAAACTGAAAAGAAAACTTGTATATATAAACAAGTCTATAACAAATGCACATATAATAATATATGTTTTATTTAATAAATATAATTTTAATAAAACGTATAGAATACAAAGACTGAATTTCAATTGTGTGTTTGTTTATTTAAATACAGACTTTTTTATTAAGCAATTTTTTGGAAGCCAGTTATTTTGGTCGGATTTAGGACATTTTAGTCAGAAAAAAATTTCTCTGTGGCAACACAGACAATATGTTGTCTCTCACTTAAATAGTCTCTCCGCAATTCCAAAAAAAAAAAAACAAGTAAGCAAAGGCTATAGTCGTGCGGGGCCGACTATGTTATACCCTACAACACTACAATATGTTAGAAGCCCCCTTATGTCCAAATCCATATTGGAAGATTTCGCTTTTGAAATTAGGATTTTGACTAGGGACATTTGCCCAATATTTATGCACTCCGTCGGGCTACAACAACTAGTCCATTTTACAATGGTCATCCAAAATGCTAGAATTCTTCCCTGCCCTTAACTCTTTTCACAGGCGTGTCGATTTGATTCAATTGTGTAAACGGAAAAACATTTATGTTTTTGGGTAATTTGAACCCCAAAATATTTTGCAATCATCATTGAAAACAATAAGCCTAGCCCTTCTGAGCTCAACCCTACCCTTGTGAAAATTTTCGTGGAGATCGGACGATATTTGCAATACTTATATAATATCCCCAACCTGTGTTGTGAGGTGAAAAATATTACAAAATATTATAAGTCAAATTGAAAAAATCGCATGCGATAAAAAATATGAAAAAAAAAAAATAAAAATATGTCACAAAATACAGCATAATCTATATTTACATCATTATTGGCGTATTTTTCTGCGATTTTTTAGATTTTATACTTTTATGTCAAGAGGGCATTCTAAATTGATAAGCCATTCTTGAGATATAGGCATTCTAACTAACATCCTCGTCCTTTGTATATACACATTGTATATATTTCGCTATATATAACCGATATATTTACTATCAGCATCTACGTAACGGTCAGAATTGACCTGTTCTTATTTTTGTGATTTCACCGGGACTAAAAATATTCGCGGTTTAATGGAAATTTTGACTTTTATTTAACACAAATGTTGTGGCCTATTTCACCGACTAAATATTACCTGATGACCATCAAAATTGGAAGGCCTCTGCCCAGCCTAAGCTCCAGCCCAATGTTAACTTTCGCTTTGATTGGTCTATAATTGCGACCTGTACAGCAACTGCAAAATCAGCAATTTTGCAATCATCTCCAAAAGAAATAGGGTTCTATTCTGACCCTAGCCCCACCTCCATTCTAAATTTCGTGAAGATCAGACCATAATTGCGACCTGTAGAGTGATTACAAATTAACATGGACAGACGGACGGACATACATAGCTAGATTGACTCAGCTCGGCGAGATAGGTAGATCCAATATTTCGAGGTGTTACATAATTTTTGGCCCAATCAAATTTATAATACCCCCCAAAACATAGTGTTGTAGGGTATAAACATCCCAAAAATTCTTACAGGTACGAAGTTTTTCTAGACATATTCTTCTTTAAGAAACCACATATTTTCAATATTGGCATTGTAATTGTATTTGGAAGTGTCTAACGCAACGTTTTGATTTACAATATTTTGCAAATTCTATGAGAAAATTTCAATTTTGAGCTTTCAATTTAATCACAATTTTTATATTGCTTTTCTTTTCCGCTAAAGGCAGGATTTCCGAGACAAATGAGAAACAATTTATTTCCTCTTCTGCTTTCCATGAAAGAACTCGTAGGCCGACTTTTTAGAAAATCGATAATTTATAAGTTAACTTCGCTTTCGGTAAATATTACAGTGAGGTACATTTGCACCTTTTGCCATGTTCTCATTAGCATTTGTACAATTTTGGTCTCTCCAGAACCAACATACATGGTAAAATGAAATCGAGTAGGGCATAACATGCAAAACAGCAGTTTCGTAACGAACTGGGTTAAATAAAACCAGTAAAGAAAGTCTTAAAGTCGGGCGGGGCCGACTTTATGATACCCTACACCACTTTGCTAATTTAGTAGACCTGCGCATAACAATTAAAAGTTTTTATGGGAGAATTCAACCATAACCGCTATGATTATAATTATAATTTAAAGTTCAAACAACTAAATATGCCGAAGCATTTGTATCTTTTAAATTCGGACTTGTATTGCCCATTTGTTGTACAATTAATTTGAAAACGGATAAAAATATATATGGGAGCTGGGAGCTATATCCAAATCGGAACCGATCTCGATCAAATTTTGCAAAGATATTTCTGAGCTGTATTTGATATATTTCCCTGAATATCGTGGGTATGCACTCGTTGGAGTGCATATTACGGCTGTGGGTAACAAATATGGCAAATCGGATGAACAGTATATATTGGAGCTATAGCTATATCTGAACCAATCTTCACCAAATTTGACATACTAGCTTCTAGACTCAATTCGGTCGTAAGTGCCAAATTTCATCCAATTTGGCCATATATTAGACGTTTGGTGTACAATAAAAGGTAAATCGGACGAAGTTATATATGGGAGCTACATCCAAATCTGAACCGATCTCGATAAAATTTAGCAAATGTATTTCTGAGATGTATTTGATATATTTCCCCAAATATTGTTGTTACAGAGTGCATATTACGGCTGCGGAGGACAAAAATAGCAACTCGGATGAACAATATATATGGGAGCTATAGCTATATCTGAACCGATTTCGATCAAATTTGGCATACTTATTTTCAGGTCCAATAGTACGTGCAAAATTCCATACTATTCGGATTGATATTACACGTTTAGTGCACAATAAAAGGCAAATCGGACGAAGATATATATTGGAGCTATATCTAAATTTTGACGGATTATCTCCAATTTCAATAGGGTTCGTCCTTGGGCCAAACAAAAGATCTTTGCAAAATTTCATCTGGATCGGGCAATAAATGCGACCTGTACTTTGTTTACAGAAATACATGGACAGACGGACGGACGGACGGACATGCATAAATCGACTCAGAATGTGATTCTATGCAGATCATCAAAAGGAACTATGGGTCTATCCCGTTTCCTTTTGCCTGTTACAAACAAATGCACAAAGACATAATACCCTGACCACCTTGTGGTGTAGGGTATAAAAATGCAACAAAGTTAAATGCCATAACTTAAAATTTTTTATAGTATTGAATATTAGCAAAAATGTCGGAAATAACATCAAAAATTAGAATAAGATTAGATTTGTTCGAATTAGTCACCTTTGGCAGGAATTATTGCCTTCAAACGGCCAATGAAACCGTCACACGCTGCCTGAATGTTGCTTTTAGGCTCATTCCCGGCGCTTGCTTGAGGTGATCGACACTCGACACGAAACAGTTGTCGGACGAGTGACTTAGAAGTTGTGAAGTTGTTTTTTCATCTCATCTTCATATATATATATATATATATATATATATATATATATATGTATATATATATATATATATATATATATATATATATATATAGGATGAGATGAAAAAACATGCCCGTCCGTCTGTCCATATATATTGTTCATCCGATTTGTTATTTTTGTCCTCCGCAGCCGTAATATACACTCTTTAACAACAATATTTGGGGAGATATAGCAAATACAGCTCAGAAATATCTTTGCCAAATTTTATCGAGATCGGTTCAGATTTGGATATAGCTCCCATATATAACTTTGTCCGATTTAGCTTTTATTGTACAGCAAACATCTAATATTTGCCCAAATGGAATTTGGCACATGCGACATAATTGAGTCTAGAAGCAAGTATGCCAAATTTTATCGAGATCGGTTCAGATATAGCTATAGCTCACATATATATTGTTCATCTGATTTGTTATTTTTGTCCTCCCAAATGGGATGGAATTTGGCACATGCGACCTAATTGGGTCTAGAAGCTAGTATTCCAAATTTGGTGAAGATCAATACAGATATAGCCCCCATATATAATGTTTATCCGATTTGTTGTATTTTTTATCCACAGCCGCAATATGCACTCCGTAACAACGATATTCAGGGAAATATAGCAAATACAGCTCAGAAATATCTTTGCCAAATTTTATCGAGATCGGTTTAGATTTGGATATAGCTCCCATATATATCTTTATCCGATTTCAAATTAATTGTGCATCAAATGGGCAATACAAGTCCGAATTTAAAAGATACAAATAAATGCTTCGGCATATTTAGTCCTTTGAACTTTAAATTATATCATAGCGTGTATGATTGAATTCTCCATTAAAAACTTTTAATTGTTATGTGGAGCTCTACTAAATTAGAAAAGTGGTGTAGGGTATCATAAAGTCGGTCCCGCCCGACTTTCTTTACTGGTTTTGATATTATTATTGTTTTTTTTGCGCCTTTCATTAGATCGTCAATAGTGTTTTACGGAATGACATTGTTTTGGAGGACATTACGTATTCTCTCTTCGCTCGTCGCCTATCCAGTGTACTCTCATGGTAGAATAAAGAATGTAAAGTCATTTCAAATTAGCATTTCCACCTGTGCATTTTCTGTAACTGAGCTTATCAAATAAAACTGTCACAACAAAACCAAGACTTGTTTATTTACATTCGTAAACCATTCAAACATTCAATAACTCTTGAGTAAAATCATGGTAGAAGAATGCAGGTAGGTGCATCAACGCTTGGGAACATTAATATATCAATAAATTTTAAATGTCTTATCGCCGACGTCATTCGGAGATTATTATAATACGCGTTTTCAACAATTTTTACAAATTTAAATAATTTTTCATTCAACATTTTCAATTCAAAAATTGGTTTGGCAGTTCATTGTTCCAGTAGCTGTGTCGATGCGTCTACCTATATTATTCTACCATGAGTAAAATATTCAATAACTTTAATCAGAAGTTCACATCCAGCCATTTCTACCAAAAATTACATCGCACCGTATTACACCGTACTTCCTGAGACATGTTATCCCGAAAATAATAAAAAACTCTTTTTTTCTTCGTTATTATACCCTCAGCCAAATAACGGTATTAGACCCTAGGTCTCTTGGGACCAAATCCGTTTCAAGACATTTGGAGTCGGTCTAGGGGTGTCCGTCCGTCTGTTTGTGTGTCGTGCGTACCAAGATAACTCTCGAAGGGAGTGTCCGGGTGCGTCCAAACTTGGTAATAGTAATATCGGTTAACAACTTCTGGTGCCTCTCCCACAAAATATTAACTTTTTTAGAGAAAATGTAACTAGTAGAAAGAGAAAGGATCATCTGATTTTATTGAAACATTGCACATAGGGCCACTCTAGCAAGTAAGGGTCAATATTTGAATAACTACGAAGCTCATAAAACAAGAGATGAGTATGCGATTCTCTTCAAATTTTACCCATCCCAATATTTTTATTCAGATGAGATCTGGTATGAATAACAGATAGAACGGACCACTCCTTCTGGTACCTCTACCACAACGAGTCAACATTTTGAATAATCCATGGTAGAATCGAGAAGAATAATGCAAGAAGAATCGTGCAAACATATGCTTACAATTTTTTCAAAATTATTCGTTTGACATCTCATTATCAAAATAAATATTTGTAATTCCATTGTAAGTCCACACATCAGAGATGTAAACCTAGTTTTTATGCAGAGAAATTTGACAAGGTAAATATCAGAAAATGCGGAGATGGGAATGCTTATTTGAAATGACTTCGCCTTCTTAATTTTACCAATTCATTACCCTTACAAAATACAAATCTTATCCATTTTAAACTTTGCTAGTTCCAGTACATCTACTTTAAAAAAATTTGATGTGAAAATAGGATGTAACACATCGCGTTGTACTGGGTAATAAGTAGCTCCGCTTGGAAAATTTTACGATGTCTGAAAGTGAAAGTCTTTACATAGAAATTCCCTCCCAACATTTAATATCATGACTTCTCCTTCTTAATTCTACCACGTGTACTCTTTCAATAAAATGTACGGCTGTATTTATTTTTATTTGTCTTGGGTGTTTTGAGTAATAATTAATAAGTCGTCCTGAAGCTGTCGGTTTTTGATACCAATAAAGAATCAGTTCGTTGCCCTATCTGATTATAAGAGCGTTTAAGTATGCTAGCTATCCTTGTTCGTGGGTAAACTGCACATGTCTATCAGATGAGTTTAAAACAAGGCTAGGCAAAGAGTATCCCTTGGGATCAGTGTTGCCAGTATTTTTCTGTCTCTCGTCCCCAAAATCAACAAGTTAAAAAGCAGTAAGTTCGGCCGGGCCGAACTTTAAATACCCTCCACCATTTGCAACGAATTTGGAAATTTTCAAAAAATAAAATCCTTAAAAAATTCTTTTAAAATTTAAAAAATACCGAATATAGCTGTTATATTGGGGTCTGGACATACATATGCATTGGACATACATTGCATGACGTGGACATACATATGCATTGTTTGTCATAAGCCATTACCATATTCAAATTCGAAACTTGACATAAACGGTTAATAATGTAGCTAAAATCATCAAAATATCGTATATAAGGAGGTGCCGTTAAATTGGAGCTGTGCGAAGACCTGGACCAGCATAGACAATTTTCTGTCACAGGCTGTAGCATCCTATACGAACTTCAAATACCACATCTCAAACAATTTCGGTGGGTATTGTACCTAAAATCGTCAAAATACCGAATATAGGGAGGCACTGATATATGGGGCCTATACGAGGACCTGGACCCGCACCGACAATTTTCTGTCACAGACTGTAGTTCCCATAACGAACTTCAAATACCAATTTTGAAAGAATTCAGGTGAATAATGTCGCTAAAATCATCAAAATACCGAATATAGGGAGGTACCGTTATATGGGGGCTATACGAAGACGTGGACCTGCACAGACAATTTTCTGTCTTAGGGTGTAGTATCCATTTGGAACTTCAAATACCAAATTTGAAACAATTCCGGTGAATAACGTCGCTAAAATCATCAAAATACCGAATATAGGGGGGTACCGTTATATGGGGGCTATATGAAAACGTGAACCTACATGGCCCATTTATGAACTTAACCTGCCTACTGGAAAAATAAACATGTGTGCAAAATTTTAGCCATCTATCTCAATTTATTCGAACGATAGCGTGACAACAGACAGACATACGGACATGGCTAAATCGACATAGAATTTTACGCTGATCAAGAATATATACACTTCCTTGGGTCTGACATCAGTATTTCGAGGAGTTACAAACGGAATGACAATGTTAATTACCCTCCATAGTATGGTGGAGGGTATAAAAAACGTTTTCCCCAAACCTTCCCAAATTTGATTCAATTTCCTCAAAAAAGTCCCCTAGGATTTAACAAAAAACGAACAGAGTAAATTTATTTGAAAAAATATTTGTACATAGAATTCAATTCATAGACTAGTTTATTTTGCATATTATACATGTAAAATAGCATAAAAATATGAAAAATCCAGGTCCAAAAAGTCGATAACTTCCGAACCGTGACCACTTGTTGGATAGGTATTTTCATAAGCTTTCCAACGATACCTATATTGTCTATATCAGGTAATTGGATCCGGGTCTAGTCGGGGTCTTGAACTCGGACTTTGGGGTCCCGGGTCCGTCCCCCAAGAAAAAAATAGTTTTCCGGGATCAGGGTAAAAATACCAACCACTAGAAAATTTTTCGAAAAAATTTAAGAGTTTTTACTAAACTAGAGTTAAGCCAACATTTCTTTGGTAGGCTCAATATTTTTGCAGCAAATGGAATTATTTGAAAATTGAGTATTTATTCTCAAAAGAGCTTCCAACAAATCATACTGTATTTATACCCTACAACACTATGTGTTGGGGGTATTATAAGTTTGATTGGGCCAAAAATTATGTAACACCACGAAATATTGATTTCCCACATAGGAAAGTATATATGGATCTTCCTAGCTCGCCGAGCTGAGTCGATCTAGCTATGTATGTCCGTCCGTCCGTCTGTCCGTCTGTCCATGTTAATTTGTAATCACTCTACAGGTCGCAATTATGGTCCGATCTTCACGAAATTTAAAATGGAGGTGGGGCTAGGGTCAGAATAGAACCCTATTTCTTTTGGTGATGATCGCATAATATTTAGGGGTTGAAATGGACCAAAAACTGAAAAAATTCCTGGTTTTGTACTTGCTCTACAGGTCGCAATTATAGACCAATCGTCGCGGAATTTTGCATGTAGCTAGTGTTTAGGGCAGGCAAGAAGCCTACCCATTTGGGTGGTCATCGGATAATATTTAGCGGGTAAAATAGACCATATCTTTTGTGTTGAAAAAAATCAAAATTTTTCATTAAACCGCGAACATTTTAAATCCCGGCGAAATCACAAAGCCATGACAAGGTTACTTCTGATCTTTACATTGATGTTAAGATCCAACAAATCGGATATATAGCAAAATATATGCGATATATATGTCTATCAAAGGAGATATGCTTGAAAAATCTCTTATATGTCGAGAACGGCTGAACTGATTTCGACAGTTCTCATTAATTCAGAATGGCCTCTTGGCAGGAAACATAAAACGTCTAAAAAAATCGCATAAAAATAGCTCTCTAAAGATGAAAATATTGATTTTGTAAAATTTTCTCATATTTTTTCAATTTTGTCATATTTTTGGCATATTTTCATTTTGAATTAAACATTTGGTAATATTTCTACAGCTAACAAAACTAAGTAGTTAGGATATCAGGATGTCATATACAGATCGCATTTATGGCCCGATCCTTACGAAATTTTGCATGGGGATAAGATGAGGGTCAGAATAGAAGCCTACTCTTTTTGGAGATGATCGCCATATATTTAGGGGTTGAAATGGACCAAAAAACTGCAAAATTGTCGGCAAGTCGTAATTATGGGGGTTATCGGACATTGCAAAAGCCAAGCAGTTTTGGATGGCCATCCAAAAATATTCAATGTGTGACTATTTCGCTAACGCTGGTTTCGTTGAAGAATGTAGTCAAATGTCTGTATCTCATATAGCTGCGTTTCAGTCAAAAACCAATAATAAATGTTAATCTTTTGCCACTTCTGAGAGATTATAGGTCGTTGGGAAATATTGGTTCCAGATCTAGGAAGACCATTTATGTGCAACATCTACCAAAAAAATTGGAAATGAGCAAATTAGTTTAAGTTGCTATTATTCGAAAATTAGAGAACGAAACCTGATGGTTTTCTTTTATTATTTGTCACAATATCTTGTGGAATTCTTTCGAGTATCTCGCCCATATTAACTGTATCGTTTATTATAGTGTTGTAGGGTATTCAACGGTCGGCCCCGCTCGACTGTAGCCTTTGCTTACTTGTTTATTTCTATGTTTTGGTTTTCACTGAGTTCATAACTGAAAAAACTCGTTCTACACATGCATTGCTGGTTGGCACCTTCTATGTAAAACAATCATGCACCTTTAGCACTTTCAATGCAAATATCAATGTAACTGTTCTACAAATGTACCTTTATTGACATCACTGCAACCGAGACTCTTTTTCCAAATCGCAATTTGTATGTGTTATAGGAAAACACAGAGTATGGAAAGAGATAACTAGATAGGAAATCCATTTCTTATATGTGTAAATTACAACAACATTGTCTGCTTAGTGGGGGACGTATTTTATTGATGCGTTACGCATGTAAATATCAAAAAAGTAAGGTAGTTTGAATTTTTATTGCAAAAAAATCCTCACAAATTCCGCAATTTTTAAAAAGATCCCCACTAAATAATTAAGTCCCGAACTTGAAATTTTCGTCCTCAATTTGAAAAAATATCCCCTTTTTGTGGAAAATTCCTCAATACTGGCAACACTGATTGGGATATCTGTGTGTTCACAAACACAATTGTGAAAAATAAATTGTTTTGAATTTTCTGTCAAATTGGTTTTGAGCGAATATTTAGTTTTGTTGTAGCAGTCGATGAGGAAGGCGCTGTCGGATATTTTTATGAATACATCGTAAGAAATAATTGTGTACATAAATGTAACATACTACACATTTTCAGAGAGCTTTATAAATTTTTCTTTTTTAATTGCATTTTTTATTGGCTTTGCAATATTTGATTCAAATCGAATGCACACTTCAGTACATTTGAATGTTTCATTTTGATTTCAGGAAAAGGTGTGGCAAAGATGACCACAAAAAATATTTTCAGTTTCATTTCAATAGTGAATAAGAAAGGTTCCGGGCCACTTATTTATAATTTTTCCTTAAAGAGGAAATCAAGACCTTAAATATTTTTCTACGTCATTCATAGTTTTTATTATTTTCCAAAATAATTTATAGTTTATTTAATTGTATAAATATCTTCAAAAAATATTCTTAGAAAAATCCAACTCTAGAAGGCTCTTCAAAAACATTCTTTAAAAACTCCACTTCTTTAAAAAATCCACTTCTCGAATGCTCTTCAACGAATATGAAAACAGATATAAAAATTAAGAAAAACTAACAAAATATTTCCCACTGTTTAGAGGGAGGCAAAGAAACACTTGAAATATTTTTGATTTCAAAAACACATACAATAACAAAATAATTTTGAATTTCTCTGCCTTGCCCTGGTTTAAAACATTTAAAGTACTGTCAATTTCCGTTTCAATTAATATTTTTGGTTTTGTCATCAATTTCTCTATTGTAGCGTCCATAAAATATCCTGATATAAAGACTCAGTATTCCAATGAAGAGGTCCTTCGGAATTTTTGTATGTATTTTAATAATGTCCCATTTTTCTGTTATTGCCCTCAAAACTAAAAATGTATAGGTAAGCTGGGAAACAGCGATACTACGTCAAATGAAAATAATATTTCGTCCTCTTCAATTTTTACATCTTTAATTCTGTCTAATAATATATTAAAATCACTGATGTTTGATTGTCAAACCTCAAGTCAAAATAAAGTTATTAAGAATATATATTTTTTTAATTTAAAAAAAAATGTGTAATTTTTGTAATTTTGATTATTAAATTAAAAACGCAGAAGAATAGTTCTTAAAATATTTAATTTAAATGTTTTGATATCATTCCCATGAATGTATAATCGTTAGCTGTAGGTCTAACACTCAACACTTCAAGCAATCGCGAGAAAATGGTGGAACATCCCTTTGAAATTGAAACCAAACCGTAATTAAACATAAAATATTCTACAATCTGCAATAATGAAAAGAATCATGAAATATACGACTACTAGCTGAACCCGGTGCGATTCGCTACCCCTTTTGCCTTTATATACATTCAATATTTTATACACAAATATTGTCTGGTTTTTAAATGAAACAAATTAAAAACGCATTTGTTGTAATGCTTAAGGTTATACTATATTTTTTTCCATCAGAAGCGTAAAGAACCAAATCGATAGGATTTCCCTCACGTAAATATCTCTATATCTATAAAAGAGGAAAATGTTTGTACGTTTGTTTGTAATTTATGGACCCGAAAACCGCTGAACAGATTTTAATGAAATTTTTCAAGTATACTACAACATCGTCTGAAAGTAACATAGCCTATATACATTTTAGAAATTCCACTTGGAACTGGAGATATGACATCAGAATCGGAGGTACTTCCCAAAAATTTAGATTTTATATGCACATATATATTGATAGATACAGATACAGTCTCCAAATTTGAAATGCATAACGGAATTTGGAACAAAAATAAATTTGCCAAATTATATTGAAATCGGTTCAGATTTGGATATAGCTCCCATATATATTTTCGGTCGATTTCATGTGTTTGATGCATTAAATGTGTGATGGAATTTTTCTAAAAAAATGGTTTCCAAATTAAATCATAATCGGTACAGATTTGTATATAGTTCCCATATACATATTCGGCCGATTTCATGTATTTGATGCATCAAACACCCTATATATCTCTAATTTCAATGAAATTTGGAATGTGTAACGGAATTTAAAACGAACATACATTTTCCGAATTATATTGAAATCTGTGCAGATTTGGATATAGCTCCCATATATATTTTCGACTGATTTCGTTTATTTGATACACCAAACACGATATGTATGTTCGATTCAAATGTAATTCGGAATGAGTGACGGGATTTGGTTAGAAAATAAATTTTGTCGAATTATATTGAAATCGGTTCAGATTGGGATATGATTTTATTAAGAATTGACCCACAACGCCTTTGGAATGGAATTAAGCTAGAAGTAAAAAACTACAAAACTATTTAACTGAGGATAAAATTATTACGGGGAAGTATGTTTCTACCTCAAATTCTCTAATTGCAACATCAATGCCAATCAACTTCAAAATATTCAAGTTTTCTGCACGCTTGGCATTTGCTATGAAATTAATAAATCCGAAGGACAAACCCTTCGTGTATGCAGACTAAATTTGGCATGTTCCTACTTTTCTCACGGTCAGTTGTTCCTGGCCTGTTCACGCGTTGGTAGACCGAGGTATTTGTTTGTTTACGCATAAAAGTATTACAATAATTACGTTTTTTAAATTTTTGAATTTGTCTTATTTTTATATTCTCCACCATAGTATGGAGGGTATTTTAAGTTTGTCATTCCGTTTGTAACACCTCGAAATATACATTTTAGACCCCACAAAGTATATATATTCTTTATCAGCATAAGACAGAAAATTGTCTGGTCCACGTCTTCGTATAGATCCCATATAACGGTACCTCCCGATATTCGGTATTATGATGATTTTAGCGACATTATTCACCGGAATTGTTTCAAATTTGGTATTTGAAGTTCGTAATGGATACTACAGCCAAAGACAAGTCCACGTCTTCGTATTGCCCCCATATAACGGTACCTGCTGATATTGGGTATTTTGATTGTTTTAACTACATTATTCACCGATTTTTTTGTTAAGTTTCGCATTTGAATATTGTAATGGCTTTTGACAAAAGTTACATATGCAGGCCCATGTCGTCGTTTAGACCCTAATGTAACATCTGTATTCGGTATTTTTAAGATTTTAACAGAATTTTTAACGGATTTTATTGTTTATGAGAATTGCAAAAATCGTTCCAAATGGTGGAGGGTATTCAAATTCTATCACACATTCCAAACTTCGTTGAAATTTGACATACATAGCATGTTCGGTGCATCAAATACATTAAATCGGCCGAAAATATATATGGGAGCTATATCTAAATCTAAACCGATTTCAATATCATTTGGCAAATTGATTTTTGATCCGCAAACATTTCAAATTTAATTGAAATTGGAGATACACAGCGTGTTTGGTGCATCAAATACATGAAATTGGTCGAAAATATATATGGGAGCTATATCCAAAAACACACAGCGTGTTTGGTGAATCAAATACAAGAAATCAGGCGAAAAATTTATATAGGAAATATATCCAAATATGTACCGATTTCAATATAATTTTAGATATTTATTTCCATATTTTATTGAAAGTGGAGTAATATAACGTGTTCGGTGCATCAAATGCATGAAATTGGCCAAAAATGTATATGGGAGATATATCCAAATCTGAACCGATTTTAACATAATTTTGCAAATTTATTTTTTTCCAAATTCCGTTACACATTCCAAATTTGGAGGCTGTATCTGTATTCAGTCAATAGATATGTGCATGGCTCAATAAGAAACCAACTTCAAAGAAATTAGAAAAAAATAACTTTGTGCTGGAGTCTTATAGTGTCAAACAGACTTTTAATCATGTAACAGTTAGATCTATTTATTTTTAATTTTGTGAACAAAATTCTTATATTGTAGAGTACCTGCGAAACAAGAATGGAATTTTGGGACTATTCCACAAGATTGAATCTAAAATTGTAGGACAATACAGTTTTATCACACAATTGTACAAAGAGTTGCCCATTAACGTCGAAAATATGAATCTATTTTGCAACCAAATCCATATATATATAAAAGTAAGTTGTGTTAGTTACTACGCTTATAACTCAAGATCCGCCGGCCTGATTTTACCGATTCATACAAATTCGGAATTGTCTTCTAGCCGAAAAGGATAAAATCTAAAAGAGTCGCGTAAAAATGTGATATATTAACATTTTAATTTTGACTTTTGAAATGTACAATAGTAATATTTTATTTTGCATGATTTTTTCCATTTTGACTTACTTTTTTGAATGTACATTTGTATGTTTTTTATATTTTTTATTTTTGAATTTGAACATTAATACCAATTTATTTACTTGACTTGATTTCTTGATAACTGAAATTGACGGCGGGTTATATTGAAGTGTAGTACCGAATTATGTGGTGGCGAAACGGAATAAATGATATCGAAATAATTTAACGCGGTCACACCACTTTGCCTTGTCTATAAATAGAACAGTGTGGCTTCCCAGTAAACAATTTTTTCCGACTGCTCTGATTTTAGATTTTTTTCCGAAATTTCTGACGTTTTTTTCAGAAATTTCTGATAGAAATTGGTCCGATTTTCTAAACGTTTTTTTTTAGAATTTCTGCACATTTTCCTGTGTTTTTAAGCGAAAAAACTCGAAAAATGTACAAACGGAGAGAGTAGATTGTCTATTGCTCTGGCATATTCTCTCCCACATGTAAACGGATGGTGGTGGTTTGACACATTCTCTCCCATAGTAGTTGTTGTTGTGATCATTCATTTCAACATCTCAACAACAACAAAGCGCAAAGCAAAAATGCTATTTGTTATTGTTATTGTGAACTGTTAGATTTTCCGTTGTAAAAATGTGCGTTTTGTTGTTGTTGTGAATCAGCCTCTTTCTCTTTCGTTCCCAAAAAAATATGATGGAAAAAAACTGTGCACTGCTTTTTATTTTTAGTTCTTGTTTAGCAGTTGTATTATAGATGTAATATTTAAACTACATTTTTACGAAACCCGAAATAAATTGTTTGTTTTTTAAATAAATATGTGTTTTTTTTTTTTCATTTTTAAGTGGTGTGACGATTTTTTCGACATTTCTTCCGAATTCTGAACGATTTCTTTCAGAAAATCGGAATTCTGAGCGTTTTTTTTTTCAGAAAATCTGAATTTTATTCCGAATTTTCTTTCGAATTCTGACCGATTTCTTTTAGAAAATCTGAATATTCCGCCGAATTTCCAGACGAATTCTGCCCGATTTCTTTCAGAAATTCGGAGTTGTCCTCCGAATCTTTTCCGAAAATCTAATTTTTTCTCCTATTTTTTCAAGAATTTTTACCGAATTCGGACCGAATTCGTCCAGAAAATCTAATATTTTTTCAGATTTTTTTCAGAAAATCTTTCCGAATTCGGTGACCACGTCCATACAACTTTCGTACCGAAATCGGAAGGAATTCGGAATCAGAATCGGACATTTTTTCAGAGATTCTGACAGAAATCGGACCGAATTCGGCAAAAATTGTTTACTGGGTTGTTTGTTCGGGATACCGTAGTATTTTTAAAAACAACAATAAAGGGATAAGCCTGACCATTTTGCAACAACAAAATACTACGGTATCCCGAACAAACAAGCCACACTGTTCTATTTATAGACAAGGCACGGTCGACGAAGGGGTTTTTGTTGTAACAGACAAAACCAACTTACATGGTTATGCTACTTCGTTCAGGTTGAACGAAAGCATAACAAGTGGAGAAAGATGAAAAATGTTTATAAGTGCGGTTGTAAGATTTAGAAGACTTTCCAAAAGAATTTTAGTTTTATATAATTCTTTGGTTCCTCTTCTATTGAGCTTACGATCTCGTCACTTGGGTAAAAAATGTTTTTTGTCATAGAAGTTATTTTTAAAATAACTTCTGGGGAGAATATCCCAGACAAAAACAAGGGAACTGATGAGGATTGGTGGCTCTTTCCGAAACCTAGGTATTCCCTGCCTTACCCCCTGGTAAACATTACCATCGTTCTCCACTGATAAACAAACGTTGTTTTTATAAAAACAACAACAAAGGGATAAGCCTGACCATTTTGCAACAACAAAATATTATGATTTAGTTTACACATCAAAACTATTTCTCTAAAAAAAAAAACAGGAGAAAATATCTGTGGACAATATTTTAAACCAGCCCTAAATTACAATCCGCGACACGAAAAACTGCTTAAGCAGGATTCACGCTGCCCACAGGGTAGCGTGTCCACATTTTATTCTTGGCCACCAAATTAGACCAATGACATTACCATTTAAAAACTACTTGAATCTACCTATGAGTAGCATTATTGAAACCCGTATAGTGGAGAAGGCTACCGTAGAAAAATATCATCATTGGATCACCACGGTATTATTGCAGCTTTTTCCATTACCCATTTTGGCCACGGGAATAAATCTGCCTGTTTCTCCTACTATCAAATACACTACCCACAAGATACCAGGATTCCATAAAATACCATATTCCAACGTAAATATCATCATGTTGCAAGATCAACATGCATCCCAGTAATTCCCATCGGACAATCGCAACTCTACTGAACATGAATATCAGACACAATCGTATATAAGTAATTTTTTTAACATCGTATTACTGAAAATGTCACTTACATTATATTATTTGAGAGGAATCTACTACAAGATTGCTAATCTTTGTAAGAGACAGCATTTTGATTTTGTTCCCATTCACATTAAATTTTAGCAGCAGCCATCAGTCACAGTATGCAGGAGGCCTTCTTCAAATGCTGATATTGGTGGTAAGCAGTGTTGCCGTTTTGGGCGTTTCCGTCCAAATTTGGGCGGAAAAAAGATAAATTTTGTGGTTTGGGCGGATTTTGGGCGGATTTTTTCCATATTGGGTACAAATTTATTTTTCATTGTTTATTTTTACGTAATTTAATTTTTTTTTATTACTAACTGAACTTTATATTTTTTTATTGAGATGAATCGTTATTTATTTTATAGATTTTTGTTACGGTTTTTAATAATATATATAATACATTAGGCTATAGTCGTGCGGGGCCGACCATGTGATACCCTACAACACTACAATATGTTGAAAGCCCCCTCATGTTCAAATCCATTTTGGAAGATTTCGCTTTTGAAATTATGTCACGGAGCTCTGCCCAGATATTACCCTTAGCATTTTGACCAGGGACATTTTCCCAAAATTTATGCACTCCGTCGTGCTGTTAGTTTTTGTGGTCCATTTTACGGCTAAATATATTCCAATGGTCATCCAAAATGCCAGAATTCTTCCCTGTGCTTGCCTATCTTCTCAGGCGTGTCGATTGGCTTCAATTGTGTGATCAGGAAAATTTTTTTCTGTTTTTGGTTCATTTAAACCCCTAAATATTTTGCGATCATCTCCAAAAGCAAGAGGCCCCTCTGTGTCTCCAAATTTAGACTCATCTTTATGATTTGCTTGTCTACGATATTTGGTATTTTTTTACACAAAAGTGGTGGTCCATTCTACCCGCTGTTCTAAGCTCTAACTTCATGCGAGATTTCGTGTCCTTAGGTTTATATTTGGGACCTTTATAACGGCTGCAAAATCAGGAACACTTTGAGTTGCTGGTCAATTTCAACCCCTAAATATATTGCGGACATCTTTGAAAACAATAGGCTAAGCCCTTCTGAGCCTAACCCTACCTTTGTGAAAAATTTCGTGAGGATCGAACGATAATTGCAATCTGTATATAAATAATAACCCTAACCTGTGTTGTAAAGTGAAAAAATATTACAAAACAAATACTTCAATATTATAAGTCAATTTGAAAAAATCGCATGCGATAAAAAATATGAAAAAATAAAAAAATGTCACAAAATACTACAAAATCTTTACGAACATCATTATTGGTATCTTTTTATGCGATTTTTTAGTATTTATACTTTAATGCCACAAGGGCATTCTAAATTGACAAAATTTGTCAAAATCGCTCCAGCCATTCTGAAGATATAAGCATTCTAGCTGACATCCCCTTCCTTTGTATATATACATTGTATATATTTCTCTATATATATCCGATATTTTTACTATCGGCATCTACGTAACTGTCAGAATTGACCTGTTCGTCTATTTGTGATTTCGCCGGCAGTAAAAATATTCGCGGATTAATGGAAAATTTGACTTTTATTTATCGCAAATGCAATGGTCTACTAAACCACTAAATATTACCCGATGACCATCAAAATTGGAAGGATTCTGCCCAGTCCAAAATCTAGCCCCATGCTAAATTTCGCTTCGATGGGTCTATAATTGTGAACTGTAGAGCAACTGCAAAATCAGGAAATTTTTCAGTTTTTGGTCCATTTCAACCCCTATATATTATGCGATCATCTCCAAAAGAAATAGGGTTCTATTCTGACCTTAACCACAGCTACATTCTAAATTTCGTGAAGATCGGGCCACAATTGCGACCTATAGAGTGATTACAAATTAACATGGACAGATGGGCAGACGGACGGACGGACATACATAGCTAGATCGACTCAGCTCCGCGAGATAGGAAGATCCATACATACTTTCCTATGTGGGAAACCAGTATTTCGTGGTGTTACATAATTTTTGGCCCAATCAAAGTTAAAGTACCACCAACACATAGTGTTGTAGGGTATAAAAACCTGAATAATAATGATGACTTTAATGTATTTAATACATTGAATTCTTGTATTATGTTACTTTTTCAAATATATATATATATATATATATATATATATATATATATATATATATATATATATATATATATATATATATATATATATATATATATACTGTAAAAAGTTGAATAATTTATATGTAGTTTGTATTCAAGTAAATTTTATTGAAAATTTTACACTATACATAAAAAAGGTAATCAGTTTTATTACATTTAATGTATTAAATACATTAAATTTTATGTTATTTTACTTCAAGTTTTATATATATATATATATATATATATATATATATATATATATATATATATATATATATATATATATATATATATATATATTATTCTGCACTCACATGTATGTATATTTATAATCATGTCAGTTTGTATATGATTGCTTAGATTTTTTATTTCTGCTTTGCCTAAGTTTATTTTGCTTTAGGAGCAGAAATTGTATCTTTTCCTGAAACCTTAATCCTCTGGGGTACAAAAAATATTTTTTTTGATCTAATGACGTGAAGAAGAAATTATGTAAGTACGTTAGGGGTCCTAATAAAAATTACTTGGCGCTTATAGGACATTGGTAGGTGGGGGAATCGATGCGCTTTCCCATACACAAACTCGTGGGAATTATGTTGGAAAAGACTTGTATATACAGTTTGTCAAATAATTCTTTGCAAAATGCAAAAAAGTTGTAATTTTGATATTTAAATTGAAAATGTATAAACAAACGATTTACGATTTATTATTTGGACAAGTGCACATTTAAACAGACCATGCCTGGAAAACGAGTTGATGATAATTTAATTCAGTTAGTTTATTACAACTATTATAAGGGAAAAAACGGCAAAAGAATTGGCGGAAGTGTTTAATATTAAATTGAGGACCATATATAATATAATTAATCGTGCAGAAAAAGAAAATCGTCTGCACCTTAACAATTCTAAGGGAAGACCACCAAAACTCAACAGACGCGATCAGTCCAAAATTTAAAAAAAATAGAAGAAAATCCGAAACAAGTCTGAGGCAGTTGGCATTGGACATAAAAAATTAGTGTCATAAGGAAATGAGCCACGAGACTGTTAGAAAAGTCTTAAAAATCCACAAGTACTCGTCTCATGTAGCCAGAAAGAAGCCATTGCTTTCTGCTGTTAACATTGAGAAACAGCTTACATTTTCTATTAATAATGTTACAAATGCTGAGGAGTACTGGAACGACGTAATTTTTTGCCATGAGACAAAAATCATGTTATATTATCATGACGGACTCAGTAAAATATGGAGAAAGCCAAACTCTGCACTTCAACAAAAAAATATAATACCAACAGTTAAGTTTGGCAAGCTCTCTGTAATGGTGTGGGGTTGTATTTCTTCAAAGGGCGTTGGGGAGCTGCGTATTTTTAACGAAACTATGACGAAAGAATATTATGTGGACATTCTGAAAAATGAATTATCCAGGAGTGCCAAAAGTTTCGGGTTTGTTGATCCTCAAAAGCCAAATAAACTTAAGTATAAATGGAATCAGGACAACGACCCCAAACACAAATCGTTACTTTGCAGGACCTGGTTGCTTTATAATTGCAGCAAAGTTATTGACGCTCCTCCCCAAAGTCCAGACTTAAATCCAATAGAAAATTTGTGAGCATTATTGAAAACAAGGTTGCAAAACGTGGTCCTACCAATAAAAACGCTTTAGTCAAAAAATTCAAGAAGAATGGCAGAAAATTCCTGAATATTACGATATAAATGGACTAATACAGTCAATGCCGCGTCGGCTAAAGGCAGTCATGGATGCTAATGGACACCATACCAAATATTAACCTTCATAGTAAAAAAACATTTAAAGTTTTTGTTGTAATTCTACTATGAGTTTTCGTTTTGCAAAGAATTTATTGACAAGGAAATATTTGCTTTTGTTTTGTTTTTGTTTTTGTATTTTATTTTTTTATTTAATGTAAAAACGTATAATTTTTTTCATTAATATTAATATTTACAATTAAATCTAATATATAGTAAAAGAAAAAAATGTAAAAAAATTAGTTTTCTTAGTAAATTTTAACTTTATATATGAAAAAAATATTTTTTTTAATTTTGCAAAGAATTATTTGACAAACTGTATTCGTATTTAATTTTTTTGCTTCTAAATGACTGACATTAGGGCATTTATGTTGCGTTAGTCATTATGTTCCATTTAGAATCAATAGATACCATGTTTGTTTTTATCTACATTGGGAGTCTATAATATTTACTTGTAGTGGATACAGATTTGTGCGGAAAAGGACCGAACCTCCCTGCCCGACTGACAGCTAGCAAAATCAAAGGCTCCCGCAGTCCTTCCTCCTCATGAACTCTACGGTGAAAAGAAAATCAGCTTTGCAAACATACACTATATCCTTCGGGACACTACAGTATTTTGGCGCCCAACGTGGGGCCGAAACGATGTAGCTCATCATTTGGCTCTATTTTTATTTTTCTTGTTAATTTAGTTAGCATGTTTAGATTTCATTTAATTTCAGATTGAATGATCTCATGAACTTGGGACCCCCCTTTACGAATAGCTGAGGATTTCTTTAAGGACATTTTGGCATTCTGGTGTATTAAGTCCGGAATAGCTAACCGACTGAATTCTACAACCATTTCGTAAAGTTGAGTAACAATCACATGCTGAGAATCCTATTTTAATTTTTGTTAGTTAAGTGAAAATTTGAAACAAGGATTTCATTATTTTAGCAGAATGGCAATATAGTGACCACTGTTAAGAAAGGATAAATGTCAGATAAAATTGTTGTTGGTTTGCTCCTTTTTATAGATTTTGACTGTATTTAACAATGTTCCATAGCCCAGAATTTTTTTCCTATACTTATTGTCTTTTTCAACATCGTACATATCTTCTTCACTGATTTCATGGCAAGAAAACATAACAGCTTAAATATATATTTATATTTTACAAAAACGTTTTTAATAATCGTTTTTAGAATATTGTATATTATGGAAAGCGTACTTATCTTTACTTTTTAATCTATTATTTCAATTTTTTTGATTTCCGCTTTATGGAAATGAAAGTTTGTTTATTCTAAAGCACATACTTTGATCAAGAATCTTAATATCTATCATATTTGCACTTTAAACTAAAATTTATATTCATATGTAGAGACAGACTGTATTATCCTGATTCTTGAAACTTGGGTATTTGATCGAATAAAATATTTTTTTATTAATATATCCATTATTAGTTGGTATAAAGTAATTTTTTGAATAAAATATTTTCAAGAATTATTCAAAATTACGGTGCAAAACTCTCCTCCACCACCCTATTTACAACTGCCTTCCACGGCAGTACCATCTGCAAAGAAATAATGACAGAAAGTGAGGATTGCCTTGTTTTAAAAGAATGTTCACATACTTTTCATCGATCTTGTATCGAAAATCACTTGTCGATTTCAACAGAATAACGTTATAACACGAGAAATGCTTCACGAAACTTATTTTATGATAACTCCTGTTCAGAACAAAACCCAAATGTAACGTATTTTGGTGAAAACTAACCAACACCTTCTGTATCTCCACGAATATTTTCGCCCATACAAAATGTAAATCCCAATAATTCCATTAATACGAATGAAATAGATAAAATAGTTGAAGCAAGCCTAATTAAAATTCTTCAAAATATGAATTTAGCTCCTAGGAGTAGCGATAATATTTGCAACAATACTTTCTTTAACTCTAATGACAACACTAATTAGCCAGCTAAATCTTCACAACAGCAAGTAACTCAAAATAATCAACCTTCTTCTAGTTTTCCTCTAATAAGTAGAGCTAACAACACCGCCCGAAATCAGGTGTTTTTAAATGGGCCGAGTCTAAATCAAAATCTAGCCAATCCAAATAATCAATCTGAATTAAATCCTCCGGGGATGAATTTACGATTTCAACAATTAAACAATGATACTCATAACATTAATCAGCAGAGAGTGATTCAAGGTAACCCACAATGTTACAATCCGAATATCAATAATCCTAGTGGTTTAAACTGCCCTGCAAATTTACCAATGAGTGCAACTAATAGCATGCAATTTGATAAAAAAAAAACATACATAATTCAGAACTGGAACCTTAAGTTCGATGGGTCCTCAAATGGCTTAGGCGTTGATGATTTTTTTTAGACTAGGATCGTTGACGAACGATTATTTTAATGGAGATAATAGCGTTATTTGTAAAAATTTGAATTGTCTTCTTACAGGAAAAGCTAGAGACTGGTACTGGCGCTACCACAAGCAAGTGAAGTTCATAGAATGGGAGTCATTTAGCGAAGCTTGGTAGACCAGTATAAAGTATTTAAATCCTCTTATGATATAAAAGAAGAGATGCGGGCATGAAAACAAAAGCCAAACAAAACATTTGAATCTTTCTTTGAAGGCGTTTCAAGCATGGCCGACAAACTGCCCAGAGCAATAACAGAAGGTGAACTTATCGAAATTTTGACCCGAAATCTTCGGCCAGATATTCGGCAGGACCTACTGTATGTCAAGAAAACATTACCATGTCGAAACATTCAGTATCAAATGCCTCGTCGTAATATATCGGAGATAGCCTTAGGTAGCAATGACACAACTCTATTAAATGATAATATTGAACAATCTATTGATGCGTTGTAAAAGGCAGAAATGATTTCCACTTGCTGGAACTGTGATGCCGTGGGTCACAACTGGCAAGATTGCCTTCAGGACCGTAGCATTTTCTGCTACGGATGTGGGGCTAAAAACACGTACAAGCCTAATTGCATGAAGTGTGGAAATCGAAAACAGACTTGTTTAAAAAACTTGAAAACGTTCGGTCCTCACATGGACAAATCAGTATAGAGCTTGCAGAACCTCTCTCGAACTCTAATCAAGTATATAATTTAGATTCAAATTCTGCCAAAAACGACTTTATTCAGAAACCAGTTACCATTTTGAAAAGACCAGCAGCAAACGAGATTTATCCAGACGATGATGTTAACAAAATCATATTCCCTAAAATGCCTTTCCATATAAGATGGCAACTATACCACAAATAAAGAGACGAAATTTTCAATAAATCAAACATTTTTTCTACACCAGTCAGAAAACCCAAATGCTCTACAAAAAGATACAGAACATACTTTAAAATAAAAAAGCTATGCTCGAAACTTCTAGTTTCTACAATAGTTGCTAATCCGAAGGAGATACGGTATAATGCAAAAGTGCCCTTTTGGAATTTTAATGAGCTTGGGTTAATTGACACTGGTGCCAACATAAGTAGTATTGACTCGGATCTAGCATTGACCGATTTTACTACGTTTTCAGATTTTAATAAAATAAAATCTTCTGTGAGAACGGCCGATGGTAGTGCACAGGCAGTTTATGGTTGGATAGAAGTTAACATATCCTTTAAAGGGCAAACAAACCCGCTTCGTTTATTTATTATACCCAATATTTCGCAAAAATTAATTTTGGGCATTGACTTTTGTCGAAGTTTTGATCTTATTCCGAATATAATGGGTTCCGATCATATAATTTCTTCCAATTATCCTATCAATGACAAATGCCAGATACCGAAATTTCTGTGTACATCATTAACTACAAAGATAGAAACAATCGATAGCCCCCAAGAAACGAATACTGACTTTTATCCTCTTACAGATGACGAACGTCGTCAGTTGAAAGCCGTAATTGAGCTTTTTCCGAACTTCGAGACGCAAGGATTAGGCTGGACCAGCCTCTTAAAACACAGCATTAATGTAGGTTCTGCTCAACCCATCAAACAACGGTTTTACCCTGTATCTTTTGCAGTGGAAAAACTGAGGTTGACAGAATGCTGCAACTGGGAGTGATAGAACCATCAAACTCATCATGGAGTTCTCCGATGAGGTTGGTGGTGAAACCCAATAAAATAAGGATTTGTATTGACGCAAAAAAATTAAATTCGGTAACGGAAAAGGACGCGTATTCTTTACCTAATATCGAAGGAATATTTGTTAGGTTACCAAAGGCCAATATAATATCCAAGTTAGATTTAAAAGATGCCTTTTGGCAAATTGGGTTGGATGAGAAGTCTAAACCGTTGACTGCATTCAAAGTCCCGGAAAGGCCCCTGTACCAATTCGTGGTCATGCCCTTCGGGCTGTGTAATGCAGCTCAAACAATGTGTCGTCTCATGGACGAAATAATTCCACCCAATCTTCGCCACAGTGTCTTTGGTCTCCGAAGATTTTCCAACTCATCTCATCACAATGAGAAAATTAGAGCTATAATGCAGTGGCCCATTCCAAAAAAAAAAATCCAGCAGGTTCGAGGGTTCCTCAGGATGGTATAGGAGATTTATTCAAAATTTTTCAACTGTAGTATCTCCTATCACAGACGTGGTGTCCACAAAGAAAAAATTTAATTGGACCGACGAAGCCCAAAAGGCCTTCGAAAAAATAAAACTCCTGTTGACTACGGCTCCTGTTCTGATTAATCCAGACTTTGAGAAAAAATTCTACCTCCACTGTGACACCAGTGATTACGGCATTGATGCAGTTCTTGTTCAACTAAATAACGAAGGTCATGAGAAGCCCATCGTCTATATGAGCAAGAAGTTGAACACTGCCCAAAGTAATTACAGCGTGACAGAGAGGGAATGCCTGACAGCCATGGAGGCAATTAAAAAATCGATGTTACCTGGAACTCCAGGAGTTTGAGGTTATAACGGACCACTCAAGCTTTCTATGGCTGATGCGGCAGCCAGACCTAACAGGTCGTCTAGCACGGTGGGTCTTCAAGCTTCAAAGCTATAGTTTCACGATAAGCCACAGGAAAGGGAAGAATAATGAAGAAATTGCAACCATTGAAGAAATTGCAACCATTGAAATGTCCGTACCAGAAATCGATTTTAATTCCCCCTCATTCCAAGATGAGGACTATAAAGACCTTTAAGAAAAAATTTCTCTAAATCCGTCCAAATTTCCGGACGTGGAAATTGTCGACAAATGCGTATATTATAGAACGCAACATTACACTGAAGGTGAAATCCGAGAGCAGGAAGCTTGGAAGTTATGGGTTCCTCAGAAATTAAGAAATAGAGCCATTTTAGTTGTTCATGGCACTCCAGTTGCCGCCCATGGAGGCATGGCAAAAACACTACAGCTCTTGAGGCGACATTTCTTCTGGCCAGGTATGGTTTCATATACTGGAAAATCATCGTTCTTGACCATCTGACAAAATTTCATTGGCTCTGCCCACTGAAGAAGTTCAATTCGGCAGCCATAAAAGACTTTCTGCAAAAACATATCTTTCACATATACGGGGTTCCAGAATACATAGTCAGTGATAACGGCAGCCAATTTCGATCTAATGACTTGAACGCCTTTTTTACGTCCTTGGGTATAAACCAGATATATACGGCTTTATACTCACCGCAGGCCAACGCTGCAGAAAGGGTTAATAGATCTCTGATATCTGGAATCAGATCATATTTTAAAGGTGACCATAGGCGATGGGATGAAAACCTATCAGCCATAAGCTGCGCGCTGCGTAACTCATATCACCAGTCAATCGACTGTTCACCCTACCATGCTGTGTTTGGTTTTGATATGGTCGCGCATGCATCCACCTATGAACTTTTGAGATCCTTACATCTTTTGAGCGAACCCTCCGTTAAACTAACGCACGATGACCAAATGCAGCTTATTCGACAAGACCTAGGGAGTCATATCAAACAAGCTTTCGAAAAGAACCAAAAACAGTACAATCTCCGTACCCGCCAACAAACGTTTTCCGTTGGACAGGAAGAATATAGATGAAATTTCGCTCAATCGAATATGCAGAAGAATTTCAATGCCAAACTGGCACCCGTTTTCTTAAAGGCTAAAGTCCGTGAAAAACTCGGAAGCCATTATTATGTCCTTGAGGTTGTTGATGGAAAATTGATTGGTACTTTCCATGCGAAGGATATACGCGCATAAATGTACGTCTTCATATTAATTCGCTATCAAAATTGAGCGAATTACTCGGTTTTGTAATGTACATTTATGGAGACTCCTACATAGTCCATTGAAAACAAACGATTACATTCAGTTGCACTGACATGCAAATTAAACATATTTACCAAGCGTTTATTGTGACCTGGGAGTTCACATGGGCTTGTTGGTGACAATCGTCTGCTAGCCTTAACTGGAACATTCACTGTAAAAAATATTGTATGTCCTCAATTCCGACATTTTACTTAAATGAGTGTTTAACCACTGACAATTTATCGGATAGCAAACATTTTGGTTTTTTATACACTTATGTTCCATTATTTTTTTTTTTCAAACAAACAATTCCTTCAAAATCCTATTCAAAAATTTTTTTATGGATAATGCATGCAAATATGATTAAACGGAATGTTTACGAACAGGTTGATGAAAGATAAGCAAATTGACAGTTAGCTGGTGAGATCAAAGTTATTAATATTTTTGTAATTATACTTTGATCTAATGTTTTTTGTGGTGACTTAAAGTGAAGAGCTAGAGCGTAAATGGTTTGTTACCGGACTAAATATATGTTTATCAAACATAAATGTTTGATAAATATATCTAATGAAAACCGCTAAAGTATTCAGAAAATGTAAGGAAATATTATGCATACATGAATTTGGTATGGATGCCTGCTGCTATTCCTCTTTATATCAATTACTTTTTAAATAGAGCTATCTTCAAGATTCGGATGGTGGATACTTGTTGTTGCAACTATGTATCAATGGTTTAAATGTGGCAACATTGTCCTTTTAATTTTCGATGTTTTGGCAAATGTCATTTTAACCAAATATTCAAGGTAACAGGTTACAAACGTCCATCTATCAACTTCCTTTCTACTCGAACATCTGAAGTGTTAATATCATACTAAGTCGATAAAGTGATCCACTTGCTACATTGCAATCCTAAATTATTTAAAGGGAACATATTTTTCAATATTGTGTTATCAAAAACACAATCCTTACACGCTTGAGAATATTTCTCTATAATCCATAAGGTGAGAATGGATATAAAAAAATATTATGATTTAGTTTACACATCAAAACTATTTCTCTAAAAAAAAAACAAGAGAAAATATCTGTGGACAATTTTTTAAACCAGCCCTAAATTACAATCCGCAACACGAAAAACTGCTTAAGCAGGATTCACGCTGCCCACAGGGTAGCGTGTCCACATTCTATTCTTGGCCACCAAATTGGATCAATGACATTACCATTTAAAAACTACTTTAATCTACCTATGAGTAGCATTATTGAAACCCGTATAGTGAGAAGGCTAACGTAGAAAAATATCATAATTGGATCACCACGGTATTATTGCCACCTTTTTCCATCACCCATTTTGGCCACGAGAATATATCTGCCTGTTTCTCCTATTATCAAATACACTACCCACAAGATACCAGGATTCCATAAAATACCATATTCCAACGTAAATATCATCATGTTGCAAGATCAACATGCATCCCAGTAATTCCCATCGGACAATCGCAACTCTACTGAACATGAATATCAGACACAATCGTATATAAGTATTTTTTTTAACATAGTATTACTGAAATTGAAATTAAATTTTAGCAGCAGCCATCAGTCACAGTATGCAGGAGGCCTTCTTCAAATGGTGATATTGGTGGTAAGTCAAAACAGCTGATATTTTTTCACATCTCTTTATTGCTTTCTCTTACACAGAATTAGTATGACCCATATGCAGGGGTGCTCAAAACCGTGTTCTAGAACATGAAGAGAAAAAGAGATAATTTAAGAGAAAATTAAAATTCTGTTTTTGTTTATATTTTACTGTTCTATTTAATTGGTTTTAAACACGAATGTTTGCCAAAATAGTTTATAAACCAAATGGATAAAAAATATTTGTATAAATAATGACTTAACACTGTTTGTTCTTGATTTAAATAAGCAAAGAGAAATTTGACTGAAAACAGATATTTCTTCTTGAGCACCCCTGCCCATATGCAATGAGAGTACACAGTAAAACAAATGGTACACTCTCAAGAGTGGTGGTTGGAAAAGACTTGTATATATTCGTATTTATTTTTTTTTTTTTTGCTTCTAAATGACTGACATTAGGACATTTTTGTTGTGTTAGTCATTATGTTCCATTTAGAATCAATAGATACCATGTTTGTTTTTATCTAAATAGGGAGTCTATAATATTTACTTGTAGTGGATACAGATTTGTGCGGAAAAGGACCGAACCTACCCGCCCGACTGACAGCTAGCAAAATCAAAGGCTCCCGCAGTCCTTCCTCCACATGAATTCTACGGTGAAAAGAAAATCAGCTTTGCAAACATACACTATATCCTTCGGGACACTACAACCTATATAGATAATTCTCTTCCAAGGGATAAAGTACACACAAGAAACTCCTTGTGTGGATTTTCAGACCATTCCATTGGAAAATGTGACTCAAATCATCAAAATCCCGAATATCGGGGAGTACAGTTATATGGGGGCTATACGATATAGTGGATCTATATAGACAATTCTCTTTCAGGGAGTAAAGTGCTAACAAAGAACTCCTCGTGTAGATTTTCAGACTATTCCATTGGAAAATGTGGCTAAAATTATCAAAATATCGAATATCGGGGGGTACCGTTATATGAGCGCTATACGATATCGTGGACCTTTATAGATAATTCTCTTCCAAGGGATAAAGTACTCACAAGGAAATCCTTGTGTGAATTTTCAGACCATTCCATTGGAAAATGTGGATAAAATCATCAAAATCCCCAAAAGAAAATCAGCTTTGCAAACATACAATATATCCTTTGGGACACTACAACCTATATAGATAATTCTCTTCCAAGGGATAAAGTACACACAAGAAACTCCTTGTGTGGATTTTCAGACCATTCCATTGGAAAATGTGGATATGGGGGCTATACGATATCGTGGACCTATATAGACAATTCTCTTTCAGGGAGTAAAGTGCTCACAGAGAACTCCTCGTGTGTGTTAACAACTTCGTTGTTAAAAATTAATGTTTTGATCAGACAATTCGGAGATATATTTGCACAGTTATTTCAATTATGTTTCATTTTAAAATAAAAAAATTTATAAGTTGACATTTTCAAAAATTTTATATAATTTTTATTACAAAAAATTTAAAAAAAATTATTAAACACAAATAATAATTTCGGACTTAACATCCTAACCATCTAAGTTGATCCTTAAAAAAATAATACCGATTACCACAGGCTGACATACGCAAATAGTTGTAGAATTTTATGCTGATCAGAAAAGCATATCCTGCGTTGGGTCCTAAAATATTATGTCTATGAATTACAAACAGAATGACAAACATCACAACCTGTTATTTTCCCTAATTTTGACTAAGAACGTACATATAATTTTAGAGAAATCAAGGGATATGAAAATGTCCATTAATTTGGAAGGACAATAAATTTGTCTAACAATATGGAAAAAATTTCTATTCCTAACATGTGAATTCGTATGCAAATTTTGTCAAATAGAATTCAATTAAAAAAGATAAGTCCTAAAATTTAAAACTTTTACAAATTCGAAAATATTTGTTCCGAATATGTAGTAAGATATATTTGTGCTCCAATATTTCTTACGGTGTATTCATAAAAATATCCGACAGCACCTTCCTCAATGACTGCTCGTACAAAACTTAATATGATCCCAAAACCATTTTGACAGAAAATTCAAAACAATTTATTTTTTACAATTGTGTTGGTGAACACACAGATATCCCAAGGGATACTCTTTGCCTAGCCTTGATATATACAAATATGTAAATTTAATTTCAATTCAACTAAAAAACATAAATAAAAAATTAAATTAAATGCAAATAAACATTTCACTGTATAAAAATTGTTAAAATGACGTCTCAATACGTCATAACTTTTATGCATAAACGTTTTACGATATAAAAGCATTTTTAACCATAAAATATGATTGTAGCATTCTGGCATGTAGTTAAGCTGAAATGAAAAATGTAAATGAAACGATTGTTTCGCTAAGTGCATCAACAATAGCAATGCGTGTAGACACACACGTCTTCATTCGTCGGTGTCTCATCGACGACTAATTTTTATTCTCATTGCGAGTTCGTGTTGGTTTGTTTATACTTTTTCGTTCGAGGCTGCTGTTTTAGACCCATTACCATAACACCATAACATCTTTTTGTATGTCCGCCAATTGGTAAACATCACAATAGGTGGACATGGGAGGTATTCTTATATGGGGACTATACCAAAATATGTAAATATATTGAAATCTTTCTGTTAGATGGTTCTCTACTGCCAAAGTAGCCGTCGAAATAGATAAAATCAGTAGGTACCATTATATGGACGCTACTTCATTTTAGTTATTTTTCTGCGACGAGTTTTTTTACTCCTTTAGAAACCAAATAAGGACCAAGTTAATTTAAAAATATGACCAAGACCCCGGAAATAGTTGAAATCACGGGATACCTTCATATGAGGGTTATACCAAAACGTGAACCCATATACATAATTTTTCGAAAAGATATAAAAATACTTGAAATCTTGGTATACCCCTACATGGGGGCTATACAAAATCGTAGACCGACATGACCCATATTTTGTAAAAATGACTATATCGGCCCGGCCGAACTTACTGCTTTTTAGCTTGTTTTCTATTGGTGCCTTCATTCTGTAGAAACATTTACACACTTTGTGTATGTGTGTGTATTGCTTTCAATAAAACATACAATAATTTGAAATTATTTATTTATAATTATACTAGCTGGCCCGGTCCGCGTTGCCGGCCCGTATAATGCCTATTTTTTAAAGCATAATAGAACACAGATCTGAATTATGTAACCGGCGCATTTTTTATTATAAGTAAAATAACTCCATAGTAATTTCTAAATAGAAATAAACATTTATGGCAAAAATTATAATAGATAATCACCCACCGTCGGTTTTAGATATTTTGAATAGGCTGATCTTATTTTTCAGCCATAGGCTTTAATTGAGTGTTAAAAACCTATATGATATAGAACATCAATAATAGTTCCATGTAGAAACTCAGCTCAATTTTTGGTATTGTAAAAAGCTTAGCAACACTTTCTATTCAAATGAGCTGTAATTTGGGATTTGTATTTACAACGTTTAGAATACCGTGCTGTGTGGTATTTAGTTTTGTCCACCTCATAATTAGGGGCAGAATTATTTTAGAATAGTCAAAGATAATTACTCTTCTACACCCATTACCGTAAGAATGATTTTTTTTTCATTTAAATTGTACATCATAGTATAATTCAATGATGATCAAAGAAATTAATATTCGTAATTTTCTTCATGTTTCTGCCGCAATTTCCGACTGAATGAGTCCCAGTTTGACATTTCGGAGTTTATGTCATATAGACGTACATCCCAAATCTACGTTCCCAACTAATATTCTCTTGGGGGTTACAAATTCAACAGAATACAAAATGTTATTTTCTGACAACACATTTTTGGGAAAGTTGACTTGAGGGTACACTAATGTAGGAACTATACTCAAATACTTCATTTTGTTCGGAAGCTAGAGTGATTTCCACAGACGGGCAGATGGATAGACGGACAGACGGACGGACTTTGATAAATCGACATAGAATTTTATGCTGATCAAGAGTATATATACTTTGTGGGGTCTAAAATGTATATTTCGAGGTGTTACAAACGGATTGACAAACTTAATATACCCTCCATACTATTGTGGAGGGTATAAAACTGCAACCAGCTTTAGACTGCTGTTATTTGTAAGCGACAGACAGAAATAGTTCGAAAAGTAAAGAAGTGACTTGATCGAAACCTGCGTCGCAGTGGACGAAAAATGGCTCGTGAGATGAACATATCGCAATATTCCATTCGGCCAATATTGAAAAATGAGCTCGGGGTAAAGCCATTGAAATTCCAAGAAGTGCAAGAACTTACACCTCAGCAGAAAGAAAACAGACTCAAAATAGATAAAGAGTTGCTTCGCTTGGTCGAAAGTGGGAACTGCCGAATTTGGTTTTCTCCGATGAAAATACATTCGTTGTCCAGCAGTTTGTAAACAAACAAAATGATCCTGTTTACTTGCCAAAGAGGTTAGCTGAAAATGTGCACCTTCGGTTGGCCACCAGAACTCAAGCTCCGGCCATGGTGATGGCGTGGGTGCCATAACAGCCGATGGCCGTGGCATCAGAATAAATGCCGAATATTATCGCGAATATATTCTGGAGGGTGTATTACAGCCTTGGTCACGCAAACATTTTGGCCGCAGACCTTGGACTTTCTAAGAGGACTCAGAACCATCGCACTTAGCACGCGCCACCCAAGATTCGTTACAAAATGAGGTTCCCCGCTTTGTTTCCAGTGCACCATGGCCACCAAAATCTTCGGATATTTGGAAAGCAAGATTGGCAATAAAAAATACCAAAGTGTCGATCAACTCAAGCAATCGCTTCGTCGGGAATGGACCAAAATACCGCAGAGCAACATTCGGGCAGCATGTGACGGTTTCATTGGCCGTTTGAAGGCCGTAATTCGTGCCTAAGGTGACCAATTCGAACAAATCCAAACTTATTCTAAAATTTTAAAAAATGTAAAAATTATGGCGTTTGACTTTTTTGCAGTTTTATTATCTCACCCGTTTTGGTATAACGGCCTCACCCATTTTATGGTTTTTTGAGAAGTTTAAAAGCATTATCCAAATGATCTTACTGGTGTTTGTAGTTTAAAGTGGAATACGTTTAAATTCAGATACTTTAATAAAAAATTGTTTTCTTTACCCAATGGTAGAGGGTATAAAAAGTTCGGCCCGGCCGAACTTAATGTTCTTTACTTGTTGAATTCTAATATGATGTGTAGTCTTTTTAGGGTAGTACAAAACGACAACGGACAAAACTGTTACTTATAGATTCTATTTATTTTATAGATTCTATGGCTTGACGGATTTTGACCATTCAAACAATTTCGGAATAGTATCTTAGGAAAAAATCGTATAAAAAATACCAATAAAAATGTATCGATATGGGTATCAAATCAAAGTGCTCAACTAGTAGAAGACAATGTACTATATAAAATTAAAATCAAGATGGCGGCCTCTACAAAATGGCGGATAACTTAGGTTTTATCAATCTCATCAACATGGGTATAAAATGAAAGGTTTCAACAAGTAGAATACAATTTACTATGCCGGTATCAAATGGCTGATAACAATGATCAATGCAATTCGACCAATATGGGTTTCAAATAAAAGGGCTTGACAAGAAGAATATAGTGCACTATACTTACTCAATATCTATATCTATAAAAGAGGAAAATGTTTGTACGTTTGTTTGTTTGTTTGTTTGTTTGTTTGTTTGTTTGTAATTTATGGACTCGAAAACTGCTGAATAGATTTTTCTGAAAATTTCCATATATACTGCAACATCGCCTGAAAGTAACATAGGCTATATACATTTTTGAATTTCCACTTGGAACTGGAGATATTGCATCAGAATCGGAGGTACCTCCCAAAAATTTAGATTTTATATGCACATATCTATTGATTGGATGAAGATACAGTCTCCAAATTTGGAATACGTAACGGAATTTGGAACAAAAATAAGTGTGCCAAATTATATTGTAATCGGCTCAGATTTGGATATAGCTCCCATATATATTTTCGACCGATTTCGTTCATTTGATGCCTCAAACACAATATAAATGTTCGATTCCAATGAAATTTGGAATGTGTGACGGAATTTAATCCGAAAATAAATTTGTCAAGTTATATTGAAATCGGTTCAGATTTGGATATGGCTCCCATATATATTTTCGGCCGATTTCAAGCATTTGATGCGCCAAACACGCTATATATCCCCAATTTCAATGAAATTTGAAACGTGTGATAGATTTTATCTAAAAAATTGATTTCCAAAATTATATTGAAATCGGTTCAGATTTGGATATAGCTCCCATATACATTTTCGGCCGATTTCATGTATTTGGTGGACCAAACACGATATGTATTTCCAATTGTAATGAAATTTAAAATAAGTAACGGAATTGGGAGCCAAAATGAATTTGTCAAATTAAATTGAAATCGGTTCAGATTTGGATATAGCTCCCATATATATTTTCGACCGATTTCATGTATTTTATGCACCATACACGATATGTATGTTCGATTCCAAAGAAATTTGGAATATGTAACGGGATTTTGATTAGAAAATAAATTAGCCAAATTATATTAAAATCGGTTCAGATTTGGATATAGCTCCCATATATATTTTCCGCCGATTTCACATATTTGGTGCACAAAACACGATACGTATTTCCGATTCCAATGAAATTCGGCATTTGGTACAAAAATAAATTTGACAAATTATATTCAAATACGCTCAGATTTGATTATAGCTCCCATATATATACTCTGCCGATTTCACATATTTGATGCACCCAAAGCGAGAGAGACAAAATCTGGCACCAGAAAAAATTGCCAAATTATATTGAAATCAGTTGAGGTTTGGATATAGCTAACATATATATTTCGGCCGATTTCATACATATTATGCACCAAACACGATATATATGACCGATTCCAATGAAATTCAGAATGTGTGGCGGAATTTGGTTATAATACTAAATGTGATAAATTAATTGGAAATTAGTGAAGATTTGGATATAGCTCCCATATATATATTCTCGGCCGATTTCACATATTTGACGCACCAATTTCAATGAAATATGAAAGGTGTGGCGGAGATTGGTGTAAAAGTAATTTTTGTAAAATTATATTTAAATCGGATCAGATTGGGATATGATTTTAATAAGAACCATTGACCCACAACGCCTTAGGCTAACACTAAAAAACAACACAACAATTTATTTGAAATACGCTTATTACGGCGAAGTATGATGCTATCTCGAATTCACTAATTGCAATGGAAATGCCACTCAACTTCAAAAGAATGCAGTTTAATGCACGCTTGGTATTTGCTATGAAATAAATAAATCCGAAAGACAAACCCTTCGTGTATGTATGTCATGTTACTGCTTTTCTAATAGTTTTGGTTATTTACGCATTAATGTAGTGAAAAATTTTTTTTTTAATTTTTAAATTTGTTTTTTTTTTAACCAACATATATTCGTAAATAAAATTTTGTATGCATATAAAATCAAAAGGGGTAGCGAAGCGCACCGGGTTCAGCTAGTTTAATTATATAAGTGGATTCTGCATTCTTCTATAACAAATTATGTCGATGATTTGTAGACAATTGGCGTGCCCAATGGTTTTATTTTAGTTTATTCTATGCATATGTTTATAATTCCTAGTACATTTATCTTAAACATTGCAATGTATGTTTAACATAAAACAGTTTAACTTAAAAAGATTTTTTTACCTGTTTTGATTGTTTTGAATTCTGAATAAATAATATTAAAAATGAAATGATTGCGTAATACGCTGTTTAATGGCTATTTTTCATGTCTAAAATTGGCATCTAGCTTTCAACTCCAGGACCTACATGGTGCTTCAGCTGGAAGATTTTTGTTAAACTTAGATCGAGTTCGGAGATGGGCAATATCGATCCACTCCTTCTGGTACCTCCCCCATAAAAGATCGAAATTTTCAAAAAATATATTTGCTACACAGATAGAAAGGATAATAAGATTTGGCTCTAACTTTTCAAATCCTAAAATTGGTGTCAGTGCTAGGTCAGGTGCGAAAATGGACATTATCGGTCCACTCCCTCAAGTACCTCCCCACAAAGGGTCAAAATTTTGAATAATTACAACTCTTATAGAATGTGATGCAAGAGTCCGATTGTCTTCAAATTACACACATTCCAATTTTCCAATTTTTATAAAACCAAGATCTGGTGTTAAGATGGAATATATCGGTCCACTCCTTCTGGCACCTCCCCCACAAACGGTCAACAATTTCAAACAAAAAATAGTTTCTGCACAGAAACGATAATCCGATTATGCTCCAACTTTGCAAATCCTAATTTTTGCATCAGTTTTCGGTCAGGCGCAAAATTGATAATATCGGTACACTCCATCAAGTACCTCCCCCACAAAGGGTCAAAATTTTGTTTTTAATTATAATGTGTTGCAAAAGTCCCATTGTGTTCAAATTACACACATTCCAATATTTGTATAAACCCAAGATCTGGTGTTAAGATGGAATATATCGGTCCACTCCTTCTGATACCTCCCCCCACTATAGCTACAAATTTTGAAGATGCATTAAGCTCATAAAATACTTATGCTCTGAATATTTCTATTAACACAGGATCTGTTATAAAGACGGTAGAGATCGGACCATTCCTTCTGGTACCTCCCCCACAAAGGCTCAACATTTTAAATACCATGAAGCTCATAAAACGCTAAATTAACATCCGATTACATTCAGACTTGGTACATCTCAATATTTCTATCAACACAAGATCTGTTATAAATATGGTAGAGATCGGACCATTTCTTCTGTAACCACCCCATATAAAGGGGGGGACGCGAAGTAAGCATCCAACTCTCTTTAAATTTTACACATCCAAACAGTTTTACTAACACAATATCTGTTGTGAAGGGTCACAATTTTCAAAACTTTTATCTTGCATAACTTGCGTAAAAAGTCGGTGATTCTTCACAATTTGCTAAATCTAAATATTTCTCTCAACCAGTAGCATGATATGAACATGACATTTATCGAAATTATTCTAATTTCGCCCATATCAATATTTATACCCTACAACACTATCTGTTGGGGATATTATAAGTTTGATTGGGCCAGAATTTATGTAACACCTCGAAATATTGGTTTCCCATATAGGAAAGTATATATGGTTCTTCCTAGCTCGCCGAGCTGAGTCGATCTAGCTATGTATGTCCGTCCGTCCGTCTGTCCATGTTAATTTGTAATCACTCTACAGGTCGCAATTATGGTCCGATCTTCACGAAATTTAAAATGGAGGTGGGGCTAGGGTCAGAATAGAACCCTATTTCTTTTGGAGATGATCGCATAATATTTAGTGGTCGAAATGGACCAAATACTGAAAAAATATCGGATTTTGCAGTAGCTATACAGGTCGCAATTATAGACCAATCGACGCGGAATTTCGCATGTAGCAAGAGTTTAGGGCGGGGAAGAAGCCAATTAGGGTGGTCATCGGATAATATTTAGCGGGTAAAATAGACCATATATTTTGTGTTGAAAAAATTCAACATTTTTCATTTAACCGCGAATATTTTAAATCCCGGCGAAATCACGAAGCCATGACAAGGTTACTTCTGACCTTTACATTGATGTTAACATCCAACAAATCGGATATATAGCAAAATATGTGCGATATATGTCTATCAAAGAAGATATGCTAGAAAGATCTCATATATGTCGAGAACAGCTGAACTGATTTCGACAGTTCTCATTAATTCAGAATGGCCTCTTGTCAGGAAAGAAAAAACGTCTAAAAAATCGCATAAAAATATCTCTCTAAATATGAAAATATTGATTTTGTAACATTTTCTCATATTTTTTCAATTTTGTCATATTTTTGGCATATTTTCATTTTGAATTAAACATTTGGTAATATTTCTAAAGCTAACCAAACTAAGTAGTTAGGATATCAGGATATCATATACAGATCGCATTTATGGCCCGATCCTTACGAAATTTTGCATGGGGATAAGATGAGGGTCAGAATAGAAGCCTACTCTTTTTGGAGATGATCGCCATATATTTAGGGGTTGAAATGGACCAAAAAACTGCAAAATTGTCAGCAGGTCGTAATTATCGCCCGATCCTAACGCACATTTGAATGGGGGTTACCGGACATTGCAAAAGCCAAGCAGTTTTGGATGGCCATCCAAAAATATTCAATGTGCGAAATAGTTTGCTTTTTACTTTTGTAGACAAAATACGAAAATGTCAATTCCAGTGACTTTTTGGAGAATTCACAAATACAGGAAAGACGCACTTCTGACTATTTCGTTAACGCTGATTTCGTTGAAGAATATAGTCAAATGTCTGTATCTCATATAGATGCGTTTCAGTCAAAAACCAATTATAAATGTTAATCTTTTGCCACTTCTGAGAGATTATAGGTCTTTGGAAAATATTGGTCCCAGATCTAGGAAGACCATTTACGTGCAACATCTACCAATAAATTGGAAATGAGCAAATTAGTTTAAGTTGCTATTATTCGAAAATTAGAGAACGAAACCTGATGGTTTTCTTTTTTCTTATTATTTGTCACAATATCTTGTGGAATTCTTTCGAGTATCTCGCCTATATAAACTGTATCGTTTATTATAGTGTTGTAGGGTATTCAACGGTCGGCCCCGCTCGACTGTAGCCTTTGCTTACTTGTTTTATTTAAATTAGATGAAGTATAAAAATGGAATACTTCGGTCGACTATATCTGGTACCTCATCCATATATTAACATTTTCTAAAAATTATCACATATGTCATGTAAAGAGAAGGAATACGTCGATATAGTCCATACCTGGCGCTTCGCAATATTTATATCATTTTAATCATAACACAAGTCAAAATATATTTAAATACTCGAACATAGGCTGGGGCTATACATCTGTCGGCAAACCCGACTGATACTTTTTAACTTGTTCATCTAATTTCGGCAAATGTTGGTAATTTCAGAAGAAACCATTCTTGCAAAAAATTGTCACTTTTTGGTATAACCATCATATGATGTAAGCTATTTTGGGGGGTCTTGGCCATTTTTTAGCCCTTATTTGGCATCTTTGTTTCTAAATCGGTAGAAAACCTCTTCCATAAAATTGCCAATTTTCGGAGTAGAGACCATCTTGGCCTTGACCACATTCATCAATTGATTTGTCTAAAAAAAATATTTTTAGATATGGAGTTATTACTTATAATATAAATTGTACCGCTTACAGTCAAATCTGTTATTTATTATGCTTTAAAAATATGAATTTAAGACTAAAGTACGGACCGGCAACGCGGACCGGGCCAAAAAAAATGTATTTGGGGTAGCTTTGTTGTACCTTCTGTTCACTTTTTATTGTAATATTTTTAGGCGATTTTCTTATATATTACCCTTTTCCGGCAAGAAACCATTCCAAATTGAAGAGAATTATGAAAATTTGTCCAGCGGTTCTTGACTTACAAGGAGAACAACTAAGATCTATTTATTTTACATATATATTGTACCTATTTTGCTACATATACGATATTTTGGCTATTAGCATTACTGTTATGGTCAAAAGTGACCTTTTAATGTATTTATGATTTGGCCGGGATCAAAAATATTCGCGGTTTAGTGGAAATTTTTGTATTTTTTGACATAAAAGTTATTGTTTTTTTACCTGCTAAATATTGCCAAAATTTGGTTAGCTTCTACCCAGCCTTGAACTCTAACTCCACGCAAATTTCCGCGTCGATTGGTTCATAGTTGTGGGCTATAGAGAAACTGCAAAATCAGATCCAATTTCATTCCATTTCAATCTATTTCAACCCCTAACTATTCTGCGACCATCAACATGGTTCTATTCTGACCCTAACCCATACGTAGTTTTTGGCCCAATCAAACTTATTTCCCCCAACACATAGTGTTTCTATATCTATCTTTTTCTATCTTATATATCTATAAAAGAGGAAAATGTTTGTGTGTTTATTTGTTTGCAATTTATAGACTCAAAAACAACTGCACAGATTTTCCTCAAAATCTCCAAGTATACTACAACATCGCTATATACATTTTTGAAATTCTACTTGGAACTGGAGATATAGCATCAGAATCGGAGGTACCTCCCAAAATTTTAGATTTTATATGCACATATCTATTGATCGATAACAGATACATCTCCAAATTTGGAATTTGGAACAAAATTAAATTTACCAAATTATATTGAAATCGGTTCAGATTTGGATATAACTTCAATATATATTTTCGGCCGATTTTCAACCAAACACGATACGTATGTGCGATTCCAATGAAATTCGGACAAAGAGCCGAAATTTGGTACCATAAAAGATTTGCCAAATTATATTGAAATTGGTTGATGTTTGAGTATAGCTCCCATATACATATATGTATATTTCATGTATGTTATGCACCAAACACGATATATGTGTCGTATTCCAATGAAATTCGGCATGAGTGACTAAATTTGGTACGAAAATTAATTATACCCTACAACACTATGTGTTGGGGATATTATAAGTTTGATTGGGCCACAAATTATGTAACACCTCGAAATATTGGTTTCCCACATAGGAAAGTATATATGGATCTTCCTAGCTCGCCGAGCTGAGTCGATCTAGCTAAGTATGTCCGTCCGTCCGTCTGTCCGTCTGTCCATGTTAATTTGTAATCACTCTACAGGTCGCAATTATGGCCCGATCTTCACGAAATATAGAATGTAGGTGGGGTTATGGTCAGAATAGAACCCTATTGCTTTTGGAGATGATCGCCAAATGTTTAGGGGTTGAAATGGACCAAATACTGAAAAAATGTCGGATTTTGCAGTAGCTATACAGGTCGCAATTATAGACCAATAGACGCGAAATTTCGCATGTAGATAGAGTTTAGGGCGGGGTGGTCATCGGATGATATTTAGCGGGTAAAATATACCATATCTTTTGTGTTGAAAAAAATCAAAATTATTCATTAAACCGTGAATATTTTAAATCCCGGCGAAATCACAAAGCCATCACAAGGTTACTTCTGACCTTTACACTGATGTTTTTATCCAACAAATCGGATTTATAGCAAAATATGTGCGATATATATGTCTATCAAAGGAGATATTCTTGAAAGATCTCTTATATGTCGAGAACGGCTGAACTGATTTCAACAGTTCTCATTAATTCAGAATGGCCTCTTGGCAGGAAAGAAAAAACGTCTAAAAAATTGCATAAAAATATCTCTCTAAAGATGAAAATATTGATTTTGTAAAATTGTCTCACATTTTTCAATTTTGTCATATTTTTGGCATATTTTCATTTTGAATTAAACATTTGGTAGTATTTCTTCAGCTAACAAAACTAAGTAGTTAGGATATCAGGATATCATATACAGATCTCATTTATGGCCCGATCCTTACGAAATTTTGCATGGGGATAAGATGAGGGTCAGAATAGAAGCCTACTCTTTTTGGAGATGATCGCCATATATTTAGGGGTTGAAATGGACCAAAAAACTGCAAAATTGTAGGCAGGTCGTAATTATCGCCCGATCCTAACGCACATTTGAATAGGGGTTACCGCACATTGCAAAAGCCAAGCAGTTTTGGATGGCCATTCAAAAATATTCAATGTGTGAAGGAGTTTGCCAACTTTTGTAGACAAAATACGAAAATGTCCATTCCAGTGCCTTTTTGGAGAATTCACAAATACAGGAAAGACGCACTTCCGACTATTTCGTTAACGCTGATTTCGTTGATATAGTCAAATGTCTGTATCTCATATAGATGCGTTTCATTCAAAAACCAATAAAAAAATGTTAATCTTTTGCCACTTCTGAGAGATTATAGGTCTTTGGAAAATATTGGTTCCAGATCTAAATTGGAAATGAGCAAATTAGTTAAAGTTGCTATTATTCGAAAATTAGAGAACGAAACCTGATGGTTTTCTTTTATTATTTGTCACAATATCTTGTGGAATTCTTTCGAGTATCTCGCCTATATAAACTGTACCGTTTATTATAGTGTTGTAGGGTATTCAACGGTCGGCCCCGCTCGACTGTAGCCTTTGCTTACTTGTTTTATATTATTTATATTCAAATCAGTTCGGATTTGTATATAGCTCCCATATATATTTTCGGCCGATTTCACATATTTGATGTACCTAAGGCGATATGTCCGATTCCAATGAAATTCGGACAGAGAGACTAAATTTGGTACTAAAAAATTTGCGAAATTATATTGAAATCAGTTGAGGTTTGGGTGTGGCTCTCATACCTATATTTTATGTGTGGCGGAATGTTACTGTAATAAACTTTGAAAAAAAAAAAAAATAATTAGAAATCAGTTAAGATTTGGATATAACTTCAATATATTTTTTCGGCCGGGCCGAACATTGAATACTCTCCACCATTTGGAACGAATTTGAAAATTTTCAAAAAATAAAATCCTTAAAACATTCTGTTAAAATTTAAAAAAAAAACCAAATATAGCCGTTATATTGGGGTCTACACGACGTGGGACTACATAGGCATTGTTTCACATAAGCCATTACAATATTCAAATTCGAAACTTGAAATAAACGGTAGCTGAAATCATCAAAATATCGTATATAGGGAGGTACCGTTATATCGGAACTGTGAGAAAACATAGACCTGCATGGACAATTTTCTGTCACAGGCTGTATCATCCATTACGAACTTCAAATACCACATCTCAAAAGATTTCGGTGGGTATTGTACTTAAAATCGTCAAAATACCCATATAGGAAAGTACTGATATATGGGGCCTATACGAAGACCTGGACCGGCATAGACAATTGTCTGTCACAGACTGTAGTTCATATAACGAACTCTAAATACGTAATTTGAAACAATTCTGGTGAATAATGACGCTAAAATCATCAAAATACCAAATTTTGGGAGGTACCGTAATATGGGGGCTATTCGAAGACGTGGACTTGCACAGACAATTTTCTGTCTTAGGGTGTAGTATCCATTACGAAATGATAATACCAAATTTTAAACAATTTCGGTTAATAATCTCGCTGAAATCATCAAAATACCGAATATCGGGAGGTACCGTTTAATGGGGTCTATATGAAAACGTGGACCTACAAGGCCCATTTACGAACTTAACCTGCCTACTGGAAAAATAAACATGTGTGCAAAATTTTACCCATCTATCTCAATTCATTCGAAATATAGCGTGATTACAACAGACAGACGGACATCGCCAAATCGACTTAGAATTTTACACTGACCAAGAATATATATATATATATATATATATATATATATATATATATATATATATATATATATATATATATATATATTAACTTTGTCATTCTGTTTGTAACTCCTCGAAATACTCATGTCAGATCCAACAAAGTATATATATGTATATATATATATATATATATATATATATATATATATATATATATATATATATATACATATATATACTTTGTTGGATCTGACATGAGTATTTCGAGGAGTTACAAACAGAATGACAAAGTTAATATACCCTCCATAGTGAAGGTTATAAAAACTACACAATAATTTAATTGAGGAAACGATTATTACGGGGAAGTATGTTGCTACCTCGAATGCCACTCAACTTCAAACGATTGCAGTTTCCTGCACGCTTGGCATTTGCTATGAAATTAATAAATCCGAAGGACAAACCCTTCGTGTATGCGTGTATTTTTTTCTTACGGGCGGATTTATTTTATCAAAAATTTTGAATAATTTTGTATGTTTTGTTTGACAATTCATTTCATTTCATTGCATTTATAAGGTACTACCTGAACCCGGTGCGCTTCGCAACCCCTTTTGATTTTAAATGCATTCAACATTTTATATACTAATATTTGTTGGTTTAAAGAAAAATAAAGCATATTCAAAAATTAAACAAAAAAACAAGTAAGCAAATGCTACAGGCGAGCGGGGCCGACCATTGAATACCCTACAACACTATAATAAGCGATACAGTTTATATAGGCGAGATACTCGAAAGAATTCCACAAGTTATTGTGACAAATAATAAAAGAAAACCATCAGGTTTCGTTCTCTAATTTTCGAATAATAGCAACTTAAACTAATTTGCTCATTTCCAATTTATTGGTAGGTGTTGCACGTAAATGGTCTTCCTAGATCTGGAACCAATATTTCCTAAAGACCCATAGTCTCTCAGAAGTGGCAAAAGATTAACATTTATTATTGGTTTTTGACTGAAACGCATCTATATGAGATATAGACATTTGACTATATTCTTCAACTAAATCAGCGTTAACGAAATAGTCAGAAGTGCGTCTTTCCTGTATTTGTGAATTCTCCAAGAAGTCACTGTAATGGACATTTTCGTATTTTGTCTACAAAAGTTGGCAAACTATTTCACACATTGAATATTTTTGGATGGCCATCCAAAACTGCTTGGCTTTTGCAATGTGTATTAACCCCCATTCAAATGTGCGCGAGGATTGGACGATAATTACGACCTGCCGACAATTTTGCAGTTTTTTGGCCCATTTCAACCCCTAAATATACGGCGATCATCTCCAAAAAGAGTAATAACATCAATGTAAAGGTTAGAAATAACCTTGTGATGGCTTTGTGATTTCGCCGGGATTTAAAATATTCACGGTTTAATGAAAAATTTTGATTTTTTTCAACACAAAAGATATGGTCTATTTTACCCGCTAAATATTATCCGATGACCACCCAAATTAGTAGGCTTCTTCCCCGCCCTAAACTCTATCTACATGCGAAATTTCGTCGATTGGACTATAATTGCGACCTGTATAGCTACTGCAAATTCCGACATTTTTTCAGTATTTGGTCCATTCCAACCCCTAAATATTTGGCGATCATCTCCAAAACAAATAGGCTTCTAACCCAGCCTTCGAGCAAAATTTCGTAAGGATCGAGCCATAATTGCGACCTGTAGCGTGATTACAATTTAACATGGACGGATGGACATACATAGCTAGATCGGCTCAGCTCGGCTAGCTAGGAAGATCCATATATACTTTCCTATATGGGAAACCAATATCTCGAGGTGTTACATAAATTCTGGTCCAATCAAACTTATAATACCCCCAACACATAGTGTTGTAGGGTATAAAAAAATAGTGCGTGAACAAACAAATAGCTCGGTCTACCAACACGTGAGCATGCCAGAAACAGCTGTCTATGAGAAAAGCAGGGACATGCCAAATTTAGTCCGCATACACGAATGGTTTGTCCTTTCGATTTATTAATTTCATAGCAATTGCCAAGCGTACAGGAAACTTCTCAAATCTTAACCGATTTCTAATTAATATGTCAAATTTATTATTGTAACCGAATTCCACCACACCATCTGAATTTCATTGGAATCGGACATATTGTGTTTGGTGTATAACATACATGAACTCGGCCGAAATATATATATATATGAATATATATATATATATATATATATATATATATAATTTCGTCTCGTGCCCGAATTTCATTTCGGGGGGTAAAGTGCTCACAAAGAACCCCATTCCGTTGAAAAATATGGCTAAAAACATCAAAATAACGAATATCGGGGGTACCGTTATATGAGGTCTATACGATATCGTGGACCTGTATAGACAATTCTCTCTCAGAGGGTGAATTACTCACAAGGAACTACTTGTGGGGATTTTAAGACAATTCCATTGAAAATGTGGCTAAAATCATCAAAATACCGAATATCTGGGGTACCGTTAGATGGGGGCTATACGATATCGATATCGACCGATATAGCCCATCTTCGAACTTGACCTGCCTGTAGACAAAAGAGAGATCTGTGCAAAATTTTAGCTTCCTATCTTAACTCGTTTAGACTGTAGCGTGATTACAACAGACGGACAGACGGACGGATGGACGGACAGGGCTAAATCGTCTTAGAATTTTACGCTGATCAAGAATATATATACTTTGTTGGGTCTAAAATGATTATTTCGATGAGTTACAAACGGAATGACGAACTTAATATACCCTCCATACTTTTTTTGGTGGAGGGTATAAAAAAATGCTGGAAGTAGCATCAAATTTTAGAATAAGTTTACATTTGTTCGAATCGAATTGGTCACCTTTGGCACGAATACGCTGCCCGAATGTTGCTCTGCGGTATTTTGGCCCATTCCCAGCGAAGCGCTTGCATGAGGTGATCGACACTTCGGTATTTTTTATTGCCAACCTTGCTTTTCAAAATACTCCAGACACAATAGTCCAATGGATTGGTATCCGGAGATTTTGGTGGCCATTGTGCGCTGGAAATTAAGCCAGGAACTTCATTTTGTACTCATTCTTGGTTGGCGCGTGCTGAGTGCGATGGTGCTGAGTCCTGTTGGAATGTCCAAGGTATTCGCCAAAATGTTTTCGTGCCCAAGGCTTTAATTCACCCTCCAGAATCATAATATGCGGTATTTATTCTCATGCCACGGTCGATTAACACGAGCGGAGAGCGACCATCGGCTGTTCTGGCGGCCCCACCATCACCATGGCCGGCGTTTGAGTTCTGGAGACCAACCGGAGGTGCACATTCTCAGCTGACCTCTTTGGCAAGTAAACACGATCATTTTGTTTGTTTACAAACTGGTGGACAACGAATGTTTTCTTATCGGGGAAAATCATATTTGGTAGTTCACCACTTTCGGCCAAGAGAATCTTCTGGAGTTAGTTAGGTAGGTTTAGCTGTGCAATTAAAAAAGTGCAGCGTATTGTGAGGGCCTGTATCGCACGCCGGACAGGCTTCACGCAGATCTTCACCAATACGAATTGAGACGACTACACCATCCTGAACGTAATTGCGCCAAAACTACCCTGGTTTGTCTAGGCAGCACGTTCTTCAGTTGCAATGGATGGGGGTGAACTTCGAGGACGGCATTCATTTTATAATTACTAATAGTATCCGCGACTGCATTGGTATGAATGCCACTCAGACCTGCCTGATAGACTTCTTAATCTAGAGGTTCTCTCTTGTAGCTCTGGACCTCCCTCTCTAGATCATGCATGTCCTTCTTGACACGCCTGGGTGGGGGAGATTTATCCACCATATGATGGTTGGGATGACTCTTACGGTAACACCCAAACAGGTACTGCAACGAAAGCATATGATTATGCTGACGTAAGGGAAGGACTTTCGCCTCCTCATGTAGATGGTACACTGGTGTCATGAGAAGGCACCCTGCCGCAGTTCTCAGGCCAGCGTTCTGGCAGGTCTGGATATGTTCCACTGCGTAGCACTAGTATTCGCAGACCACACTGGAGCCGCATAGCTGAACACAGACCGATCTATCGCGTTATAAGAGGTAAACAAGGTTTCTTTGTCCGCACTCCAAGAGCTGCCGGCTAGCGCCTTGCGGACCTTGTTCCTACTTTTCATCTTGTCGCAGATAGATGTGGCTTGCGCGGACGACTAGAACATGCTGTCGGACGTGACCCCTAGAATCTTGGGGTAGTTCGTGATCGGTATTAGATTCCTCTCGACCTGCACATTCAGCGGTGTTCACCTCTCCGCAGACCATGTGGTAAATAGTGAAGCCGTTGATTTCGTGGCGGATATTTTCATATTCCTCGCGTGGAAGTATGCGGCAAGCTCCGCGATATTGGGGTTCGGCCTTTCACATATGTCATCGACCACTGGGCCCGACAACATGATCGTACAATCATCCGCATACGTTACGATATCAATGCCGTCTGGAGGGCGAGGAATTCCGGAAAGGTAGAGGTTAAACAGTTCCGGAGATATCACCCCACCTTGAAGAACACCCCACTTACGGGCTTTGGACTTCTTGTTCCGGAATTCCTCGTACGACTGGCGTCCACACATATAGTTGATTATCCAATGTTTCAAACTTGGCCGGAGGGTAGTTCTCTGCACGTCCTCAAACAGTATGGCATGATTGACCGTATCGAATGCCTTTGATAGGTCAAGGGCTACCAACACTGTTCTGTCACACGGCCTGTTCTGGTTCAGTCCTCTACTAATATGTGTGGAAATGGCGTGTAATGCTGTTGTGGTACTATGTTGTGGACGGAATCCGTGCTGGTGGTTGGCAACTGTATAGCTTCCTCTAATGCTGAGGAGGAGTAAAGCCTCAAGAGTCTTATCTACTGGCGACAAAAGCGAAATTGGCATGTACGATTCACCTTTGCTGGCATCCAGGCTTCGGGAACTATATGACAAATTGAGAACTTTCGCCAGGTACTCAACTTCTAGCGTATCCAGTTGTTCTAGCATTACCATTGAGATTCCGTCCGGGCCCAACCCTTTGGATGACTTAGCGTTACAGATGACATTTGCAACATCACCCATCATAAACTGTGGTGGTTCCTCCTCGGCGGGAAGAGATCTGATACTTACTCTTCGCTTCGCCCTATGGCTCTCGGGGTGCTCGACAAATTGTCGATTAAAATACTCCGCGCACTTCTTCGGATCAGTCACCATTACGTCGTTAAAAGTGACTGAGGTCCTATCATCCTTTTTTCCATTGTTCGAGAGTGACATAACCGTTACCCACAGCGTACTCATATCGGTTCCAATGTTGCAACACTTCAAATGGTCTAGCCACTTTTTCCTCTTATGCTCCTGTACAAACCGGTTGACTTCCACTGTCAAATCACTGATTCTAGGATCAGTAGGGTTGGTACGACGGAGATCATCACGCTCGTTTGCTAATCCAGCTGCCTCCGCTGGGAAGTTTGGCCTTATCTCGGGTATTCGACCAGCAGGTATATAGCGCGCGGCTGCAGCTTTGATGATGTTTCGGAAAATCCTAGGACTAGGACGGAATGCCACAACTCATGGTGGGCATTAAAATCCCCAGTATCAGGCGGTTATTGTCTACCAACAGTGGGCTAATATCAGGCAAATAACGCGGTTCACGCAAATAACGCTGTTCTGGAGACTGCGGTGGAGTGCCATACTCCTGCGACGTCTCTGATGAGGACGACGAAGATGTGGACTCGCTGGGGACTACGTTACTGCCGCAATTCGCAACATAATCCCTTTCGCTCTAGTCTCGCAAACGCCTTAGCTCGGAACAGTTTTTAAAGTGCACCCATTCTCAACATCCATTACATCGCACCGAAACAGATCTGTGGTGGATGACGTTCTGACAAACCGAGCAGAACCAAGGTCCGGGGTTTTCCTCAATCCCGGCACGGGCCAATAAAATCCGGAGCAAGCATTCCGGGATATGCTGCTCCCAATGCAGAAAAATAAACAAACACAAACATGTACACACCGGGTTGGTAGCCGCTGGCCGAAACTGGGATCTTGTTGTTTCGGGCCAATCCGGTATCGTAGAACCCGCTGCCGTGGGATTACTTTCAGGCGATGTTGTAGTATGCTTGAAAATTTTCGCGAAGAACTGTGCAGTTATTTTTCGAGCACATAAATTACAAACATTTTCCTCAGTCAGTCTGTCTGTACACATAACTTTCGAAGATAGTATCCAATTTGGTGTAATTCAATTTAATATTTTTATCAAGTTTATTCGAGTTCGGAGATGAGGAATATCAGTCCACTCCTTCTGGTGCCTTCCACACAAAAGTTCAACATTTTCAAAGATTTCGTTTACCCAACGAAGGCATAACAGTGGAGATTTAAGTTTTCTTTGTTTCTTATTGCATTGGCCTTGTAATGGTTACATGAATGTAACAAATAATTTGTCAAAGGAGTAATTATTGAATAACTCTTGGATAATATTGGCACACACCAAAAACCAAGGGAACTGACGAGGATTGGGTTACCTTCCCAAACCGTGAAAACATGTCTTAACCCTGGAACGCATCACCATTTGTCTCTACTAATAAATATTGTTTTAAAAACAGCTTTCATTTATTAAGGCTGACAATTTTGCAACAACGAAATAACTACGGCATTCCTACAAATAAATGTTCACCATGTCCTGTTCCTTTGAAACTATTATCGATAGAGGTTTTTTAGGCAAGTAGGATCATTGTTTTAACGATGCTAAAACAAATTACAATAACAGTTTCACGAAATAAGTTATTTTTTCTCAATAAACACTTTTCTTCAAATTAAATATTTATGAAAAAGTAGGCAATTTCTAAAAATAAATATATTAAAACATATTTTTATGTTTATGCGAAAAAAAGATTTTAATTGTTATTTCCCGAAGAAATTATACAACATTATAAATAATTTTATATTTAAACAAGTTAAAAAAGCAGCTAGGTTCGGCCCGGCCGAACTTTAAATACCCAACCTCACTTGGAAGGAACATGAACATTTTCAAAATAAAATCCGTCGATAAATACCGCTTAAATAAAACCATTATATAACTGATATACGAAGACGTGGACCGACATAGACAATTTTCTGTCATATGTTGTTGTACCCATTACGAACTTCAAATACGAAATTTGAAACAATTCCGGCGAATTATGTTGCTTAGATAATCAAAATGACGAACATTGGGAGGTACCGTTATTGGGTGCTATACGAAATTTGTGCAAAATTTTAGGACAGACAGACGGACATCGCTAAATCGACTTAGAATTTAATGCTGATCCAAAATATATGTACTTTGTAGAGTCTAACATAAGTATACGGAGAAGTTACAAACGGAATGACAAATAAATATACCCTCCCCAGAATGTTGGAAATACTTTCTTGTGTCGCCTCATAAACATTTTAATTTCAACGAAAGCCTTGAAATAAGTATGACAATTTTGAAATATAATTCGAAAACCTCTGTCAAAAATTGCTATCGTCAATAATGTTTAGCGAATCCAACAACCTGATTGTGTCTGTAATATGAAGATTAGATGGCCCTAAACATAACCATGAAGTTTTATATGTTTATCGCATTTCAGGTACAGATGGCCCTATACAAAAATATGGAAGCTACAAGATGTATGTATAATAGAGGTCGTGTATAGAATAATAGAAATTGTTCTAATTCGACAAAGAACCATGTGTTAATGAAAATGTAGACTACAAAATCATTCAATATCGGTTGCTAACAGATGTCGCAGCAAAACTTGGTGCGCGGTCAGTTATGTGTTGCATGATACAGTCACTCGACTTCGAAAACAAATTAATTGACTGTTTAATAATTGAATACTTTTCGAAGTCATCATGTATGGGACAGCTTGTCTAATCCATTGCACCATTTACAGTTCATAAATCTCTTACAGTGGTCTATTAAAACTGTAAGGATTGGAAAAAAGCATATTGCCTTTTAATATCACACAAGCAGATGTCGAATGTGTGATATGAGACAAAGACATAAAACTATAAAGACTGGACAAAATGCATATGCAAGTAAGCAAAGGCTATAGTCGTGCGGGGCCGACTATTTTATACCATACAACACTACAATATGTTAGAAGCCCCCTTATATCTAAATCCATATTAGAAGATTTCGCTTTTGAAATTAGGACTTTGACTAGGGACATTTGCCCAATATTTATGCCTTCCGTCGGGCTGTTAGTTGTTGTAGTCTATTTTACAGCTAAATATAATCCAACGGTCACCCAAAATACTAGAATTCTTCCCTGTCCTAACTATCTTCACAGGCGTGTCGATTTGCTTCAATTGTGTGATCGGAAAACATTTCTGTTTTTGGTTAATTTGAACCCCTAAATATTTTGCAATCATCTCCAAAAGCAAGAAGCCCCTCCGTACCTCCAAATTTAGACTCATCTATATGATTTGCTTGTCTACGATATTTGACTAATTCGTCAACGAAATCAGTATAAAAAGCCAGAAGTACGCCTTTTGTGTATTTCGGATATCGCCTGTAAGTAATGCTGGTAGTTTTTCATACGAAATTGTGGTCTATTGTATCCGCTGTCCTAAACTCTAATTTTATGCGAGATTTCGTGTCCTTTCGTTTCTATTTGTGACCTTTATAATGGCTGCAAAATCAGGAACATTTTTAGTTGTTGGTCCATTTCAACCCTTAATATATTGCGGACATCTTTGAAAACAATAGGCCTAGCCCTTCTGAGCCCAACCCTACCCTTGTGAAATTTTCGTGAGGATCGGACGATACTTATATAATATCCCCAACCTGTGTTGTAAAGTTAAGAAATATTACAAATTATTATAAGTCAAATTGAAAAAATCGCATGCGATAAAAAATATGAAAAATATGTCACAAAATACTACAAAATCCATATTAACATCATAATTAATACCTTTTTATGCGATTTTTTTAAATTTTTTTATCTTAGGTCAAGAGGGCATTCTGAATTGATAAAATTTGTCAAAATCAGTCCAGCCATTCTTGAGATATAAACATTCTAACTAACATCCTCTTCCTTTGTATATACACATTGTATATATTTCGCTATATATAACCTATATATTTACTATCGGCATCTACGTAACGGTCAGAATTGACCTGTTCGTCTATTTATGATTTCGCCGGATTAAAAATATTCGCGGTTTAATGGATATTTTGACTTTTATTTAAAACAAATGTTGTGGCCTATTTCATCCACTAAATATTACCCGATTACCATCAAAATTGGAAGGCTTCTGCCCAGCCCTAAGCTCTAGCCGCCAGCTAACTTCCGCTTTCATTGATCTATAATTGCGACCTGTAGAGCAACTGCAAAATCAGAAAATTTTTCAGTTTTTGGTCCATTTCAACCCCTAAATGCGATCATCTCCAAAAGAAATAGGGTTCTATTCTGACCCTAGCCCCACCTCCATTCTAAATTTCGTGAAGATCGGGCCATAATTGCTACCTGTAGAGTGATTACAAATTAACATGGACAGACGGACGGACGGACATACATAGCTAGATCGACTCAGCTCGGCGAGATAGGAAGATCCATATATACTTTCCTAGATAGGAAACCAATATTTCGTGGTGTTAAATAATTTTTGGCCCAATCAAACTTATAATACCCCCAACACATAGTGTTGAGCATATGGCAAAGACATAAAACTATAAAGACTGGACAAAATGCATATGGCAAAGACATAAAACTATAAAGACTGGACAAAATGCATATGAGTTTTAATTTTTCGATCAGGTAATAGATGGCAGGCGACATAACAGAAATGCATTGTAAATTTTAGAAAAATATGTTATTCCGATATCGCCGAAAAATGGCTGAAATTCGCGGAAAAAATATCAGGTATGATAGACATGCTCTAAAAAATCTATTCCAGAGCATTTCCTTGTACCTTGAATCGATAAAAATCAACAACCCTTTATGTTATGTCACGATATAGTGATATAGCATTATGTTATAATTTAACAGAGCTGACACTTTTTAAGGGTTGTTGTTGATTTGTATCGTTACAATGTACAAGGAAATGCTCTGGAATAGATTTTTTGAGAGCATGTCTATCATAGCTGATATTTTTTCCGCGTATTTCCGCCATTTTTCGGCGATATAAGAATAACATATTTTTCTAAAATTTTGTAATGCATTTCTGTTATGTCGCCTGCCATCTATTATCTGGTTCAAAAATTAAAGCTCATATGCATTTTGTCCAGTCTTTATATTTTTATGTCTTTGGTCCCATCAAAGACATAAAACTAGATGATGAGACCAAAGACATAAAACTATAAAGACTGGACAAAATTAATATGGGCTTTAATTTTTGCATTAGGTAGTAGATGGCAGGCGACATAAGAGAAATGCATTGGAAATTTTAGAAAAATATGTTATTGCGATATCGCCGAAAAATGGGGATATACGCGGAAAAAAATTTCACGTATGATAGACATGCCTCCAAAAATCTATTCCAGAGCATTTCCTTGTACATTGTATCGATAAAAATCAACAACAACTCTTAAAAAATATCATCTTATTATATTATATGTCTTTGATGAGACATTTCATTGCTACTTTGATTCAATAGATGGCGTTGTTAGTAGAAAAAAAAGTATTATCTCACCCAGTGTTGCCGTTTTGGCAATTTATGACCAAATTTGGTCGGAAATATTACATTTTTTATTTGATCGGATGGACAGTCCAATTCAATTTTGAATGGTTTTTCTCGTAACATTAATTTTAAACCAACACGTTTATTAATTTTAATGTTTGCGAAAGTAGATACTTCTTTTCACGAAAAAAAACCTTGCACATTCAAAACTGCGACAGACAGAAAAGATATATGAAGATAGAGAAGATTTTTAATAATGACCAACGAAAACCAAACCAAGTCAAGGTTATCGAGTATACTCTTGTTATATTTGACATAACGCTCGATCTGCCATTTATACTAATTGACTATTTACCGGCATTGTTTATGGAATGGACGCAAATTGCTGATTATATTGGTAAGAAAGCAAGAATCAATATAATATTTACATTGCAAAATATGCAATTTTCACTGATTGTGGATGAAAGAACGGACTTGTCCATAAAAACATGCATGGCCCTTGTTGTGCTTAATTTTGATCCCAATTTCGGCATTCAAGATAAGTCCTTTGAATTACTGGAAGGAGATGCTGGGCTGTTATAATTTAATTAAAGATTTTTTTTTTTGAATCGCTCAACATTCCTTTAAGCAAATGAATTCGTCTAGCAAAAGATGGGCAGAATCTTATGGCTGGACAATTTGGCGAATTAAAAGCTCCATTCAGTAACGAATTGGATATTTATACCCTCAGCCATTTGGCTACAGAGGGTATATACAATTTGATACGGTCAAAACGTGCCTAGTCGAAATAACGGTTTTAGACCCTAGGTCTCTTTGGACCAAATCCGTTTCAGAACATTTGGAGTCGATCTAGCGATGTTCGTCCGTCCGTCTGTCTGGCTGGCTGGTGCGCACGATAGCTCTCGAAGGGAGTATCCGATTTGGTCCAAACTTGGTACATCGTAGTATTTTTGTCAAACTTAGATCGAGTTCGGAGATGGGCAATATCGGTCCACTTCTTCTATCACCTTCCCCACAAAATGTCGAAATTTTCAAAGAAAATATTTTATTCCACAGAAAGAGAAAGGATGATTCGACTTTGCTCTAACTTTGCAAATCCTAATATTTCCATCAGCGCTAGGTCAAGTGTGAAAATGGACAATATCGGTCCACTTCTTCGAGTACCTCCCCCACAAAGCGCCAACATTTTGAATAATTACAATCTCATAAAATGTGATGTAAGAGTCTGAACGTCTTCAAATTTCATACATCCCAATATTTATATTAACCCAAGGTCTGGTGTTAAGATTAAGTACCTCCCCCAAAAATGGTCAATATTTGAATATTTACAACTCTCATAAAATGTGATAAACGGGTCCGATTGTCTTCAAATTTCATACATCGCAATATTTATATTAACCCAAGGTCTGGTGTTAAGATTAAGTACTTCCCCCACAAATGGTCAAAATCTATATATATAAATGAAAGTTGTGTTAGTTACTACGCTTATAACTTAAGAACCGCTGGACTGATTTTAACGATTCACACAAATTCTGAATTGTCTCCTCTCCGAAAAGGATAATATCCAAAAAAATCGCGTAAAAATGTGATATATTAACATTTTCATTTTGACTTTTGAAATGTACAATAGTAATGTTTTATTTTGCATGATTTTTTTACATTTTGACTTACTTTTTTCTAATGTACATTTGTAGTGTTTTTTATTATATTTTTGAATTTGAATATTAATACCAATTTATTTAATTGACTTGATTTCTTGAGAACTGAAATTGATGGCGGGTTACATGGAAGTGTAGTACTAAATTATGTGGTGGCGAAACGGAATAGATGATATCGAAATAATTTAACGCGGTCACACCAAAGTTAAAAGTAATTACTTTTTCAAAATCGCTAAAAAATCACGAAAAATAGATCTCATTGCAAAAATGCTCAAATCAGGAAAAAATCGAAAAAAATTTTCAATGGAATCAAATTTTAAAATAATAGTACATTCTATTGACAAACTTTGTAAGGATCTTTAAACATTTGCTGTAAAAAATCAGCGAGCAAGTTGAAGATTTTTTCAATTTGTTTTTCTTCTTTTGTAATTTTTTTCAATTTGTATTATTATATTGAAATCAGTGAATTTTTTGTGAACAAAATAAAAGTAATTTTTCACTATATAAAATTTTTAAGCTAAAAATGAAATAAGTGCGAAATAGGATGTTAACTGACATCTACCTTTCAACTTCAGGGCCTGCATCGTGGTTCAGCTGGAATATGCGAACACATTTAAACAAACAAAAATGACCAAAAAAGCCTGTTGGGTCTCATTTAAAAGCGTGGACCTACTTCTTTCATGTGATAATAATCCGTCCAATGAGAGCTCAAAATGCAAAATTCTTTGGAAGTACAATCAGTAAACTCCCAAATTTAAAGGGTGCAAAATAGTAGAGCGAATGGGACTTTTAGTAAGAAAAGGATTTCTATCCTTCCAGAAATTCTTCCCAAACATTCAAAATACCTTAAATCGCTTTTGCAGGTCATGATATCGATCATAACTCACGGATAAGGGTACAGCCCGATTTCATATTTATATAACCATCGTATGAATTAAGCTATTTTTGTGGTCTTGGCGACTTTTTTAATATTTTGGCCCTTACTTGGCTTCTTTGTTTCTAAGGGGGTAGAGAACCTCTTCGCATAAAATTTTAAAATTTCAGAGTAGGGCCCATTTTGGTCCTGACCACATTCATCAAATGATTTGGCTAAAAATTGTATTTATGCTATCCTGGGGTAGGGAACCATCATACAGATAATTGCCACATCGGAATTTATTTAAGTAAAGTCCCCACATTGGAGTATCCCCAAGTCCACTTTCACATCTAATGTGTGGCCAGAAAAGAAAATGTTGTATTCTATTGAATTTGTAACCCCCAAGAAAATATTGGTTGGGCTACGTTTTGGTATAACCCTAATATGAATGTATCCCTGATTTCAGCTATGACCGTGGTCTTGGCCACGTTTTTCAACTGATTTCGCCTTTATTTGGCATCTTGGCTTTTCTATTTCGAGGGTCTTGACCACATTTTCCAATCGATTTTGCTGTATTTAGAGAACCATTTGTGAGTAGAGAACCATCTTATTTTTTGGTACAGTCCCCATATAGTCCCCAGGGCCACCGACCTACAGTGAGTTTTACCGATTGACGGACAACAACACGGGCATTGTTGATTCATCATTGAATTTTACTATGAACAAGGACATAGACTTCTTGGAGACTCTAAAGCGTAATTTGAGGAGCTATGGTAATAGGCGTAAAAGCGTAATTAACTTTGACTATTCAGAAATTATTTTACCCTCCTTACATAGGTATTTATTCCTATTTAGTCGGATCAATATTTATATTAAAATTTGTTCACCTTTATGAGCCAGATTTGTGAAATATTATGATATACAAAATTTGCATCAAAGACTAAAACTACGGGCCGGCAACGCGGTCCGGGCCAGCTAGTTTTGAATAATTACAACTCTCATAAAATGTGATGTAAGACTCCGATTGTCTTCAAATTTCGTACATCCCAATATTTATATTAACTCAAGGTCTGGTGTTAAGATGGACAATATCGGTGCACTCTTTCTGGTACCTCCCCCCCAAAAGGTAGAAATGTCCAAAATATATATTTTTTTGCACAGAAAAAGAAAGGATGATCTGATTTTGATCCAACTTTGCAAATTATAATATTTGCGTCAGTGCTAGGTCAGATGTGAAAATGGACAACATCGGTCCACTCCATTAAGTACCTCCCCCAAAAATAGTCTAAATATTGAATACAATGTGATGTAAGAGTCCGATTGTCTTCAAATTTCGTACATCCCAATATTTATATTAACCCAAGGTCTGGCGTTAAGATGGACAATATCGGTGCACTCCTTCTGGTACCTCCCCCACAAAGGTAGAAATGTCCAAAATATATATTTTTTTGCACAGAAAAAGAAAGGATGATCTGATTTTGATCCAACTTTGCAAATTGTAATATTTGCGTCAGTGCTAGGTCAGGTGTGAAAATGGACAATATCGGTCCACTCCATTAAGTACCTCCCCCACAAATAGTCAAAATTTTGAATAATTACAACTCTCATAAAATGTGACGTAAGAGTCCGATTGTCTTCAAATTTCATACATCCCAATATTTATATTAACCCAAGGTCTGGTGTTAAGATAGTACCTTCTTCTGGTACCTCCCCCCACAAATGCTCAGAGTTTTGAATATCCATGAAGTTCATAAAAAGCGAAATCAAAATCCGATTCCATTCCAGACATGGTACATCTCAATATTTACATCAACATATGATCTGTTATTTATTTTGCTTCCTGCTCCATAGAGGTTTCAAAATTTTGAAAAACATAACGCTCAAAGAAAGCGAAATAAACATCCAACTCTCTTAAAATTTCACACATACAAATATTTTTGCTAACACAATATCTGTTGTGAAGATGCTATATGTCTGTGAACCCTGGTACCTCACCTACAAAGGGAAAAAATTGTCAATACTTTTATCTGTCATCAATTGACTTGATTTTTTGAGAACTGAAATTGATGGCGGGTTACATGGAAGTGTAGTACCGAATTATGTGGTGGCGAAATGGAACCAAAGTTAAAAGATAATTTATTTTTCAAAATCGCTAAAAAATGAAGAAAAAGAGTTCTTATTGCAAAAACTCTCAAATCGAGAAAAAATCGAAAAAAATTTTCAATGGAATCGACTTTTAAAATAATAGTACATTCTATTGACAACCTTTGTAAGGACCTTCAAACATTTGCTGTAAAAAATCAGTTGAAGATTTTTTCAATTTGTTATTATTTTTTTGTCAATTTGTTTCAATTTGTATTATCATATTGAATTTAGTGGATTTTTTGTGAACAAAATAAAGAATAATTTTTCACTATATACAATTTTTCATCAAAAAAATGAAATAAGTGCGAAATACGATGTTAACTGACATCTACCTTTAAACTCCAGGGCCTATATCGTGGTTCAGCTGGAAGATGTGAACACATTTAAACAAACAAAAATGACCGAAAAGCCCAATGGGGCTCATTTCAAAGCGTGGACCTTCTTCTTCCATTTGACAATAACCCATCCAATGAGAGCTCAAAATTCAAAACTGTTTTGGAGTACAATCAGTAAAATACCAAACATAAAGGGTGGAAAATAGTAGAACGGATGGGACTTTTAGTAAGAAGAGGATTTCTATCCTTCCAGAAATTCTTCCCAAACATTCAAGATACCTTAAATCGTTTTTGCAGGTCATGATATCGATCATAACTCACGGATAAGGGTACAACCCGATTTCATATTTATATAACCATCGTATGATTTAAGCTATTTTTGGGGTTTTGGCCACTTTTTTCATTTTTTGGACCTTATTTGGCATCTTTGTTTCTAAGGGGGTAGAGAACCTCTTCGCATAAAATTTAAATGTTTTCAGAGTAGGGCCCATATTGGTCTTGACCACATTCATCAATTGATTTGGTTAAAAAATTGTGGTAGGGAACCATCATACACATGATGCCACATAGGAATTTATTTAAGTAAAGCCCCCAGATTGGAGTATCCCCAGTCCAATTTCTCATCTAATGTGTGGTCAGAAAAGAAAATTTTGTATTCTATTGAAATTGTAACCCCCAAGAGAATATTGGTTGGGAACGTAGATTTGGGATGCACATCTATATGAAATAAATTGTGAAAACATTAAAAAATTACAAATATAAGAAAGTAGGACGGGGCCGAACATTTGTTGAATCGTCATTGAATTATACTATGATGAAGAATATGGACTTTATGGGGTCTCCAACTTACAATTTAAATGGCAAATAAAATTAATACCCATCTTACGGTAATAGGTGTAAAATATTAATTATATTTGACTATTCTGAAATCATTCTGCCCTCATTTATGAGGTGGATAAAACTATTTTTACTTATTTAAATCACGCGAAATTTTTTTCAGTTCAAGTCCACCTTTTGGCGGACAAACAGACCGACATGGTTAGGGGGACTTATGAGGACTCTAATGCACAATCTGAGGTGCTAATGGGTTTTAAAAAGTAATTAACTTTGGCTATTCTTAAATCATTCAGCCCTCAATTATGAGGTGTACAAAATACAGTAAATTACAAATTACTGCTCATTTGACTGGCTACGATTTTTACCACGCAAAAAAATAATTTGATCCCTTACATGGGGATAAGATTGATATATACTTGTTAATAGATTTGTATAGCACATCTACACATTTGAAGCCCACGGTTCACATATTGAAGCCCACGGCTTAAATATGGGTACAGGTATTTTAAAACACTTTTAATTGACCAGTACGTGAAATCTTATGCTTTATAATTATGCTTTGACAAATATGCATAATAGACAAAACCAAAAACCTAAAAAACACTACAAATGTACATTAGAATAAAGTAAGTCAAAATGGAAAAAATCATGCAAAATAAAACATTACTATTGTACATTTCAAAAGTCAAAAAGAAAATGTTAATATTTCACATTTTTACGCGATTTTTTTTTGTATATTATCCTTTTAGGACAGGAGACAATTCCGAATTTGTATGAATCGTTAAAATTAGTCCAGCGGTTCTTAAGTTATAAGCGTAGTAACTAACACAACTTTCTTTTATATATATAGATATATATTTATCGGGACAAGAAATTCATAATGATATGGTGAATGTGTTTGGTGAAGTACTCCTTCATATGCAAAAGTAAGAAATTGGGTTGCTGAATTTAAACTTGGTCGCACAAGCATTGAAGATGAACCACGCAGTGGACGTCTAAAACAGCAACAACAACAGCAATTGTAGCCAAAATGCATGATATGGTATTAAATGATCGACGAATAAAATTGCGTGAAATTGCTAAAATCATGGGCATCTCCAATGATCAAGTCCATTTAATTTTGCATGAAGAACTACAGATGAAAAAGCTTAATGCAAGATGGTTGCCGCATTTGTTTACAGTCGATCTAAAATTCTAATGCGAATTTACATTTCTCAAGCTTGTTTGGATCGTTTTAAGTGAAATAAGATCGATTTTAAGCGTCGTTTCATAACTGTTGATGAGACATGGATCCACCACTATACTCCAGAGACAAAAGAACAATCCAAACAATGGACTGAAGCTGGAGGAAGTGCCCCAAAGAAGACAAAAACAATTCAATTGGCTGGTAAGGTTATGGCAACGGTTTTTTGGGACTTAAAATTTATTTTATTGATTGAATATCTGCAAAAGAGTAAAACAATAAATTCAGAGTACTATTGCAACCTTTTGGATCAATTAAATGTACAAATTCGAGAAAAACGTCCTGGCTTACAACACAAATACATACTTCGTTCAAGACAACGAACCAGCGTACAAGAGTTTTTTAACAATGGCTAAAATTAACGAATTAAAGTACGAGTTGCTTGACCACCCACCTTATTTTCCTGATTTAGCTCCCAGTGACTTTTACTTGTTCCCAAATCTAAAAAAATGCTTACCCCAAATGAAGATGCAATTACAGTTGTAAACCATTTTTTTGAAGATCTTGAGGAAAACTATTTTAATTAAGGGATAGCATTGGTAAAAAAGCGTTGGACTACGTGTATTGTAGTTTCAGGAGATTATATTGAAAAATAAAATTATTTTTGAAAAAATAACTATTCTCTTTATTAATAGGCTAAGAAGTTTCCGAACCGCCCTCGAATGTAAACAATTTGTTACCTTTTTCGGCTAAAAACCAAACAAAAAAACTCAGTTGAAGACCGGGACTAAAGTAAATCTTAAGTGTTTATATTTTCCAAATTGACTTGTAATGACTTGACAATAACTGATTCGGTTCCTGGAAAAGTAATTGTTTGAAATTTATGCAGCAATTAGAGATACAACATTAACGCCAAATATATAATAATGAGACCCACTGAATGCAGCATGAATGAAAAAGGCATCAGTTAAAAAACCTTGACTGAAATGCTTATTAAAAACTCCCTTTGCGTAAATTATGGGTTGCCACATGCTAGTGTGATTTGCGGGTGGAAATTCGTCAGATTATAACCTCCAGGCATAAAATGAGGGATGAAATTCGCGTATCGACAAATTGTCACGGACTAAACACATACGTCCCTTAAAAAGAAAACCATACCACTAAACAATGAAACCGATAAAGTAATCATCAGTGTTGAGATCTGCTCGATGTTCGTTTTTTATTCAACTGAGGAAAAAAAACGACGTTGTTGAACGTTCTACACCACAAACTTTCCCGCCCTTATGTCTCTAAACGGACGGACACACTGGCGTAAAAAACGCACAGGCATACATTTATTTATAAGCGACAGTCGTGTGAGAGAGAAAGGAGGAAATTCAAATTATACGTTGAAACATGTTCAAAACACAAAACCATGGCATGTGTCCAAAGGGGAGTGCAATGTTATTCACCAAACCATTTTTTAAGGTGGGTGCCTAAGTGAGCGTGTAAATTACAATTAGTTTGGTTAGCCACACTATTTTCACGCAACAGACACCCAAAATGCATTGTGGACGATTTTCTCTGTGGATATTACAATAAGCAATAATTATTTGACACCTGAATGAAGCTTAGATGAAATAAATATCCGCTTCCAAGTGGTATTTGCTTAAATCGCATTTACACATGTGATTGACGATTCCCTGAAATTATTTATATATATTTTGAGATGATGTAAAATAACACTTTTTACCAAATCAAACTTATAGCTTTCTCTTCACAGTGTTGGAAGCATACAAAAATGGTTAACTTGTACTCTTTGAGCATAACATAAAATTTGAAATAAAAAAGCTTGCTTTTAAAGATACACAAATGTTTGTGGTATCAATCAATTGATGATAATGCATTCACATATTAATTGATTAATTCGAGATCAAAGGCCTACATAACATTGTACTTGGGTGGACCCCTGGTGAATAACAGGGGGTAGAATCAAATCACCTATAACCTTCTTGGAATACTCACGTTAGACCTTATGAAGTATATATCTATCGTAAACACGTTATCTTTCGAATGGATCGAGATAGATGGCAAACATTTTGCAAACATGTAGGGAGGTGAAGTTCGTAAATGGATCATGTCGGTTCACGTTTTCGAATAGCCGCCATTTAACGGTAACTAACGGTGTATATATATATATATATATATATATATATATATATATATATATATATATATATATATATATATATATATATATATATATATCTATATATATAAATGTAAGTTGTGTTAGTTACTACGCTTATAACTTAAGAACCGCTGGACTGATTTTAACAATTCACACAAATTCGGAGTTGTCTCCTCTCCGAAAAGGATAATATCCATAAAAATCGTGTAAAAATGTGATATATTAACATTTTCATTTTGACATTTCAAATGTACAATAGTAATGTTTTATTTTGCATGATTTGCATGAATGTGCATTTGTAGTGTTTTTTATATTTTATTTTTGAATTCGAATATTAATACCAATTTATTTAATTGACTTGATTTCTGGAGAACTGAAATTGATGGCGGGTTACATGGAAGTGTAGTACAGAATTATGTGGTGGCGAAAGGGAATAGATGATATCGAAATAATTTAACGCGGTCACACCAAAAGGAAGATAATTATTAATTAAAAGATAATTACTTTTTCAAAATCGCAAAAAAATCACGAAAAAGGTATCTCATTGCAAAATTTCTCAAATCGGGAAAAAATCGAAAAAAATTTTCAGTGGAATCGAATTTTAAAATAATAGTAAGGGTCTTTAAACATTTGCTGTAATAAATCAGCGTACAAGTTGAAGATTTTTTCAATTTGTTATTCTTCTTTTGTCAATTTGTATTATCATATTAAATTCATTAGATTTTTTGTGAACAAAATAAAGAATAATTTTTCAATATATACAATTTTTTACCAAAAATGACATAAGTGCGATATAGGATGTTAACTGACATCTACCTTTCAAATACAGGGCTGACACCGTGTTTCAGATGGAAGATGCGAACAGATTTAAACAAACAAAAATGACCGAAAAAGCCTAATGGGGCTCAAAGCGTGGACCTACTTTTTCATGTGACAATAATAAATTGTGGAAACATGAACAAATTACAAATATACGAAAATAGCACGGGACCGAATAGTTGTTGAATCGTCATTGAATTATACTATGAAGTAACATATGGTGGATAAAACTATTTTTACTCATTTAAATCACGCGAAATTTTTTTTCAGTTTGACATGCTATGTTGTTCTGCTATATTTTTGATTTGGTCTCTATTTGTCATATTGCATTATAAAGGGTAGAAGAATGTTTTCAATGTAGGTCGATGTCTCGGAGTAGTGCCCATATAGAGGTACCTCCTGATTTTACCATATTTCAAAGGATTTGAAATAAATAAAAATTTGAACATATCTACAAATGTTAGAATTTTTCCATATAATAGTATAGACAAAAACTACGGGCCGGCAACGCGGACCGGGCCAGCTAGTATATATATATATATATATATATATATATATATATATATATATATATATATATACTAGCTGGCCCGGATGTGCTATACAAGTCTATTAGAAAGTATATATCAATCTTATCCCCAAATTAAATTAATTTTTAGTGTGGTAAAAATCGTAGCCAGTCAAATGAGCAGTAATTTGGAAATTACTGTATTTTGTACACCTCATATTTGAGGGCTGACTGATTTAAGAATAGCCAAAGTTAATTACTTTTTTAAACCCATTAACACCTTAGATTGTGCATTAGAGTCCTCATAAGTCCCCCTAACCATGTCGGTCTATTTGTCCGCCAAAAGGTGGACTTGAGGAGAAAATTACATGGAGAAAATTCTTAAATTTGTACAGGGTTGCCCATATTCGACGGACCCATGACCCATTCCAATCGACGAGGCTTGTCCTCAGGCAACTTTCTTTACGTCAATTGCATTTTGTACGGGAAAAAATTCAAATCAATGCGAATAATCCGTTGTAAAGTGGACCGAGCCATGCCCAACTGCTGAGAACGGCGTTTTTGGTATGTTCTTGGGGACCTCTCAACACTGGCTCGTACGGCAGCAATATTCTCGGCCGATCGCCTTGGTCGACTTTTATATGGCCTCTTCGGATTAGAAAGAGCCTTAGCAGTCGAAAATTTTTTCGTGTAAACGCTTAATGGTGTTCTTAGAAGGCGCACTTCTCACATTTTTTTTAATTTTTTAAAAGCACGTTGAGTTATCACAATTGACTTCTTCTGTTGAATGAAAATTTCAACTATTCCGAGCGCTCGCGTGGCGTGTATTGTTTTATGGTAAAAATCTGCTTGGACTGATGCTTCAAACGCGGTATGTCATTAAGCGATGTGACATCTCTGTCAAAAGTTATGGCGTTGCCAGATGGGTCAGTCGAATATGGGCAACCTTGTAGATATGTTGACATTTTTGTGTAAGATTTTCACCCCCCAAATACACATTGTTAGCCAAATCTTTGGAAATATGGTAAAATGAGGAGGTACATTTATATGGGCACTACTCCGAAACATCGACCTACATTGAAAACTTTTTTTCTACCCCTTAAAATCCAAGATGACAAATAGAGGCCAAATCAAAAATATAGCAGAACAACATAGTATGTCAAACGGAATAAAATTTCGCGTGATTTAAATAAGTAAAAATAGTTTTATCCACATCATAAATGAGGGCAGAATGATTTCAGTATAGTTAAATATAATTACTATTTTACACCTATTACCGTAAGATGGGAATTAATTTTATTTGCCATTTAAATTGTAAGTTGGAGACCCCATAAAGTCCATATTTTTCATCATAGTATAATTCAATGACGATTCAATAAATGTATTTTTTTATATTTGTAATTTGTTCATGTTTTCACAATTTATTTCATATAGATGTACATCCCAAATCTACGTTCCCAACCAATATTCTCTTGGGGGCTAAAAATTCAATAGAATACAAAATGTTCTTTTCTGACCACACATTAGATGAGAAAATGGACTGGGGATACTCCAATGTGGGGCTTTACTTAAATAAATTCCTATGTGGCAAGTATCTGTATGATGGTTCCCTACCACAATTTTTCAGCCAAATCAATTGATGAATGTGGTCAAGACCAATATGGGCCCTACTCTGAAAATTTTTAAATTTAATGCGAAGAGGTTCTCTACACCCTTAGAAACAAAGATACCAAATAAGGTCCAAAAAATGAAAAAAGTGGCCAAAACCCCAAAAATAGCTTAAATCATAAGATGGTTATATAAATATGAAATCGGGTTGTACCCTTATCCGTGAGTTATGATCGATATCATGACCTGCAACATCGATTCAAGGTATCTTGAATGTTTGGGAAGAATTTCTGGAAGGATAGAAATCCTCTTCTTACTAAAAGTCCCATTCGCTCTACTACTTTCCACCCTTTATGTTTGGTATTTTACTGATTGTACTCCCAAACAATTTTGAATTTTGAGCTCTCATTGGATTGGAAAGAAGTAGGTCCACGCTTTGAAATGAGCCCCATTAGGCTTTTTCGGTCATTTTTGTTTGTTTAAATGTGTTCGCATCTTCCAGCTGAACCACGATGTAGGCCCTGGAGTTGAAAGGTAGATGTCAGTTAACATCGTACTTCGCACTTATTTCATTTTTTTTTATGAAAAATTGTATATAGTGAAAAATTATTCTTTATTTTGTTCACAAAAAATCCACTGAATTCAATATGATAATACAAAGTGAAAAAAATTTACAAAAAAAAATAATAACAAATTGAAAAAATCTTCTACTGATTTTTACAGCAAATGTTTAAAGGTCCTTAGAAAGGTTGTCAATAGAATGTACTATTATTTTAAAATTCGAATCCATTGAAATTTTTTTCGATTTTTTCCCGATTTGAGAGTTTTTGCAATAAGATCTCTTTTTCTTGATTTTTTAGCGATTTTGAAAAATAAATTATCTTTTAACTTTGGCGTGACCGCTTTAAATTATTTCGATATCATCTATTCCATTTCGCCACCACATAATTCGATTTTTTTGGATATTATCCTTTTCGGACAGGAGACAATTCCGAATTTGTATGAATCGTTAAAATAAGTCCAGCGATTCTTAAGTTATAAGCGTAGTAACTAACACAATTTTCTTACATATATATAGATGGTAAAAATAACTCTTTATTTTGTTCACAAAAAACAATTGAATTCAATATGGTAAGTTAAATTGGAAAAAGACTTTGCATTGCTTAAAATTGGCAAACAAAAAAAAAAAAAAAAGAAGGAGAAGGAGAAGAAAAACAAGTTGAAACAAGTTAAAAAGCAGTAAGTTCGGCCGGGCCGAACTTGGAATACCCTCCACCATTTGTAACGAATTTGGAAATTTTCAAAAAATAAAGTCCTTGAAAAATGCTGTTAAAATTTTAAAAATACCGAATATAGCCGTTATATTGGGGTCTATACGACGTGGACCTACATAGGCCTTGTTTGTCATAAGCCATTACCATATTCAAATTCGAAACTTGGAATAAACGGTGAATAATGTAGCTTAAATCATCAAAATATAGTATATAGGGAGGTACCGTTATATCGGAGCTGTGCGAAGACCAGGAACAGCATAGACAATTTTCTGTCACAGGCTATAGCATCCATTACAAATACGACATCTCAAAAAATTTCGGTGGGTATTGTACCTACCGAATATAGGGAGGGTCTGATATATGGGACCTGTACCTGCATAGACAATTTTCTGCCACAGACTGTAGTTTCCATTACGAACTCTAAATACGTAATTTGAAACAATTCCTTTAAATAATGACGCTAAAATCATCAAAACACCGAAGTTTGGGAGGTACCGTTATATGGGGGCTATACGAAGACGTGGACCTGCACAGATAATTTTCGGTCATAGGCTGTAGTATCTATTTCGAAATTCAAATACCAAAGTTGAAACAATTCCGGTGAATAATGTCGCTAAAATCAGCAAAATACCGAATATCGGTAGGTACTTATATATGGGGGCTATATGAAAACGTGGACCTACATGGCCCATTTACGAACTTAACCTGCCTGCTGGAAAAACGTGTGCAAAATTCTTAGAATTTTACGCTGATCAATAATATATATATATATATACTTTGTTGGGTCTAAAATGATTATTTCGATAAGTTACAAATGGAATGACGAACTTAATATACCCTCCATACTATGTATGGTGGAGGGTATAACAAAATAAATTTTTTAACGCGTTCGCGGATTTTTACAGCATATGTTTAAAGGACCTTACGAAGTATGCCAGTTGAAATTCGATTTCAATGAAATTTTTTTCTTGATTTTTTCCCGACTTTAGAATTTTTGCAATGTGATTTTCTACCGATTTAAAAACAGTAATTATCCTTTAACTTTGGTGTGACCGCGTTAAATTATTTCGACATCCGCTTTTATATAGCTTAGCAACAACATAACTACACTTCAATGTAACCCGACTGCAATTTCCGTTTCTTCAAATTGAAAAACCGTTCGTACACGATGAAATATTGAATTTTATTTTGTTCATATCTTATCTTCTTCTGAAATGATATTATTCGTATAGATCCACTCACCCAATAAATACATAAAATCTATAAATAACAGATTTGTCCTTTGTCGCTTTGTACTACCCAAAAAGACTACATATCATATTAGAATTCAAAGAGAAAAAACACTACAACTGTACATTCGAAAATAGTAAGTCGAAATAAAAAAAACAATCCAATTAAACCAAATTAAAAACTCCATTTGAGCTGATATTACCCATTATTTGCACAATTAACCCCAAAATCGGTTGATATCCAAATCTGAACCAATCTTGATAAAATTAAGCAGAGGTATTTCTGGGTTGAATCTGATATCTGGTACCAAATATAATTTTTTCGAATGTATATTACAAATGTCATGGACTTAAACTCCAAATCGGATGAAACAGATATATCTGAACCGATTTCCACCAAATTTAATGTACTTGCTTCTAGACTGAATTCGGTCGGATATTCCAAAATTCAGTTAATTTGGGCTGATATTAGCCATTTGATGCACAATAAACCTGATATCGGATAAAGATGTATATGGGAGTTATATCCTAATCTGAACCGATCTCGATAGAAGTCCCAAATATCATTCTTACGCATGAGAGGGACTAAAATCGGATGACACATATATATGGGAGCTATAGCTATATCTGAACCGATTTTATTTACTTGCTTCTAGACTGAATTCGGTGAGATGTACCAAAATACTGGTCAGTTGGATTTATATTAGCCATTTGGTGCACAATTAACCCGAAATCGGTTGAAGATGTATGGGAGCTAAATATAAATCTGATCCGATTATCATTATCAATTTCAATAGTTTCGTCCTTGAGCTAAACAAATATTGTTTGGAAATAATAATATAGACGAATATATAGACGGAAGGACAGGCGGACTGACATGCATAAATCGACTCAGAAAGTCTATGAATATCATCAAAAGTACCTATGGGTCCATCACGTTTCCTTCTTCCTGTTACAAACAAATGCACGAAGACATAATACCCTTAACACTATGTGGTGTAGGGTATAATAATTATAATTGTACATTCGAAAAGTCAATTTTTTTGAGATATTTCCGAATTTATCTGAATCGTTAAAGTCAGTTCTTCAGTTAAAAGCGTGCTAACTAACACAACTTTCTTTTATAATTACTTTTGCAAAAGTGGATTGAACATTTCATCTAAATCTTACAACCGCACCTTTAAACAAATAAAGAAAGGCTGAAGTCAGATATTTGAGATATTTCCGAATTTATCTGAATCGTTAAAGTCAGTTCTTGAGTTAAAAGCGTGCTAACTAACACAACTTTCTTTTATAATTACTTTTGCAAAAGTGAATTGAACATTTCATCTAAATCTTACAACCGCACCTTTAAACCGACTTTGTGATACCCTACACCCCTTTGCATATTTAGTAGAGGTGCCCATAAGAGAACGGCGTTTTTGGGATGTTCTTGGGGACCTCTCAACACTGGCTCGTACGGCAGCGATATTCTCGGCCGATCGCCTTGGTCGACTTTTATATGGCCTCTTCGGATTAGAAAGAGCCTTAGCAGTCGAAAAATTTTCGTATAAACGCTTAATGATGTTCTTAGAAGGCGCACTTCTCACATTTTTTAATGTTTTAAAAGCACGTTTAGTTTTCACAATTGACTTCTTCTGTTGAATGTAAATTTTAACTATTTCAGAGGGCTCGCGTGGCGTGTATTGGTTCATGGTAGAAATCTGCTTGGGCTGACGCTTCAAACGCGGTATGTCATTAAGCGATGTGACATCTCTGTCAAAAGTTATGGCGTTGCCAGATGGGTCCGTCGAATATGGGCAACCCTGTATATGAGAATCTGCCGATTCATACCAAGTTTGATAAACTTTCTTCCAGTCTAATTCGTTTGTATGTGTCAAATTCGGGCTTATATTAACCATTTGTTCCACTTGAAATCGAGTAAAGATATATATGGGAGATATATACAAATTTGAACCGATTTCGATAAAACTTGGCAAAGGTATTTCTGAGCTGTATTTGATACACTTCTGAGTCTATATTACAGCTGTGTAGGAGAAAAATAACAAATTAGTTGAACAATATGAATGGGAGCTATAACTCCCATACTGTTTCTAGACTCAATTTGGTTGTATGTGCCAAATTCCATCCTATTGGGACTAACATTATACATTTGGTGCAAAATAAAAGGCAATTCCAGCTATTGGTAGCTATATCTTAATTTTGACCGATTATCTCCTAATTCAATAGGGTGCGTTCTTGAGCCAAATAAACGAAATGCGACCTGTACTTTTTTACAAAAATACATGGGTAGACGGACGGACTTATATAAATCGACTCAGGATGTGATTTTATGCAGGATGTTGCAAACAAATGCACAAATACATAATACCCTGACCACAGTGTTTTGTAGTGTATAACAAGTAAAAAGCTGTAAGTTCGGCCGGGCCGAACTTTGAATACCCTTCACCATTTGGAACGAATTAGAAAATATTCAAAAAAATAAAATCCATTGAAAATTCTTTAAAATACCTAATATCGGAAGGTGCCGATATATGGGGGGATATACGCTATTGTGGACCTATATAGACAAATCTATGTCTGGGGTTAAAGTACTCACAAGGAACTCCTTGTGTGGATTTTCAGATAATTCCATTGGGAAATGTGGCTAAAATCATCAAAATCCCGAATATCGGGGGTACCGTTATATGGGGGATATACGATATTGTGGACCTATATAGACAAATACCTTTCAGGATTAAAGTGCTTACAAAGAAATCCTTGTGTGGACTTTCAGAGAATACCATTGGAATATGTAGCTAAAATCATCAAAATACCGAATAACGGGGGTACCGTTATATGGGGGCTATACGATATCGTTAACATATATAGAGAACTCTAAGTGCTCACAAAGAACCCCTTGTGTGGAATTTCAGACAATTCCGTTGAAAAATGTGGCTGAAATCATCAAAATACCGAATATAGGGGAGTACCGTTATATGGGGGATATACGATATCGTGGACCTATACAGACAACACTCTTTCAGGGAGTAAAGTACTAAAAAAGAACTCCTTGTGTGGATTATCAGACAATTCCGTTGAAGAATGTGGGTAAAATCATCAAAATACCGAATATAGGGGAGTACCGTTATATGGGGGATATACGATATTGTGGACCTATATATACAACTAGCTGAACCCGGTGCGCTTCGCTACCCCTTTTGATTTTATATGCATACAAAATTTTATTTACGAATATATGTTGGTTAAAAAAAAAACAAATTTAAAAATTAAAAAAAAAATTTTTCACTACATTAATGCGTAAATAACCAAAACTATTAGAAAAGCAGTAACATGACATACATACACGAAGGGTTTGTCTTTCGGATTTATTTATTTCATAGCAAATACCAAGCGTGCATTAAACTGCATTCTTTTGAAGTTGAGTGGCATTTCCATTGCAATTAGTGAATTCGAGATAGCATCATACTTCGCCGTAATAAGCGTATTTCAAATAAATTGTTGTGTTGTTTTTTAGTGTTAGCCTAAGGCGTTGTGGGTCAATGGTTCTTATTAAAATCATATCCCAATCTGATCCGATTTAAATATAATTTTACAAAAATTACTTTTACACCAATCTCCGCCACACCTTTCATATTTCATTGAAATTGGTGCGTCAAATATGTGAAATCGGCCGAGAATATATATATGGGAGCTATATCCAAATCTTCACTAATTTCCAATTAATTTATCACATTTAGTATTATAACCAAATTCCGCCACACATTCTGAATTTCATTGGAATCGGTCATATATATCGTGTTTGGTGCATAATATGTATGAAATCGGCCGAAATATATATGTTAGCTATATCCAAACCTCAACTGATTTCAATATAATTTGGCAATTTTTTCTGGTGCCAGATTTTGTCTCTCTCGCTTTGGGTGCATCAAATATGTGAAATCGGCAGAGTATATATATGGGAGCTATAATCAAATCTGAGCGTATTTGAATATAATTTGTCAAATTTATTTTTGTACCAAATGCCGAATTTCATTGGAATCGGAAATACGTATCGTGTTTTGTGCACCAAATATGTGAAATCGGCGGAAAATATATATGGGAGCTATATCCAAATCTGAACCGATTTTAATATAATTTGGCTAATTTATTTTCTAATCAAAATCCCGTTACATATTCCAAATTTCTTTGGAATCGAACATACATATCGTGTATGGTGCATAAAATACATGAAATCGGTCGAAAATATATATGGGAGCTATATCCAAATCTGAACCGATTTCAATTTAATTTGACAAATTCATTTTGGCTCCCAATTCCGTTACTTATTTTAAATTTCATTACAATTGGAAATACATATCGTGTTTGGTCCACCAAATACATGAAATCGGCCGAAAATGTATATGGGAGCTATATCCAAATCTGAACCGATTTCAATATAATTTTGGAAATCAATTTTTTAGATAAAATCTATCACACGTTTCAAATTTCATTGAAATTGGGGATATATAGCGTGTTTGGCGCATCAAATGCTTGAAATCGGCCGAAAATATATATGGGAGCCATATCCAAATCTGAACCGATTTCAATATAACTTGACAAATTTATTTTCGGATTAAATTCCGTCACACATTCCAAATTTCATTGGAATCGAACATTTATATTGTGTTTGAGGCATCAAATGAACGAAATCGGTCGAAAATATATATGGGAGCTATATCCAAATCTGAGCCGATTACAATATAATTTGGCACACTTATTTTTGTTCCAAATTCCGTTACGTATTCCAAATTTGGAGACTGTATCTTCATCCAATCAATAGATATGTGCATATAAAATCTAAATTTTTGGGAGGTACCTCCGATTCTGATGCAATATCTCCAGTTCCAAGTGGAAATTCAAAAATGTATATAGCCTATGTTACTTTCAGGCGATGTTGCAGTATATATGGAAATTTTCAGAAAAATCTATTCAGCAGTTTTCGAGTCCATAAATTACAAACAAACAAACAAACAAACAAACAAACAAACAAACGTACAAACATTTTCCTCTTTTATAGATATAGATTCCGTTTCAGGGGTAAAGTGCTCACAAAGAACTCCGTGTGTGGATTTTCAGACAATACGATTGGAAAATGTGGCTAAAATCATCAAAATACCGAATATCGCGGGGTACCGTTATATGGGGGCTATACGTTATCGTTAACCAATATAGAGAATTCTCTGCCGGGGGCAAAGTGCTCACAAAGAACCCCTTGTGTACAAAGACCATTCCGTTGAAAAATATGGCTAAAAACATCAAAATACCGAATATCGGGGGTACCGTTATATAAGGGCTATACAATATCGTGGACCTATATAGATAATTCTCTGTCGAGGTATAAAGTACCCACAAGGAACTCCTTGTGTGGATTTTCAGACAATTCCGATAAAAAATGTGGGTAAAACCATAAAAATACCGAATATCAGGGGGGGGGGGGGGGGTTACCGTTATATGGCGGATATACGATATCGTGGACCTGTATAGACAATTCTCTCTCAGGGGGTGAAATAATCACAAGGAACTCCTTGTGTGGATTTTCAGACAATTCCATTGAAAAATGTGGCTGAAATCATCAAAATACCGAATATCAGAGGGTACCGTTATATGGGGGATATACGATATCGTGGACCTATACAGACAACTCTCTTTCGGGGAGTAAAGTACTAAAAAAGAACTCCTTGTGTGGATTATCAGACAATTCCGTTGAAAAATGTGGGTAAAATCATCAAAATAGCGAATATAGGGGAGTACCGTTATATGGCGGATATACGATATCGTGGACCTGTATAGACAATTCTCTCTCAGGGGGTGAAATACTCACAAGGAACTCCTTGTGTGGATTTTCAGACAATTCCATTGAAAAATGGGGCTAACATCATCAAAATACCGAATTTTGGGGGTACCGTTATATGGGGGATATACGATATCGTGGACCGATATACCCCATCTTCGAACTTGATCTGCCTGCAGACAAAAGAGAGATCTGTGCAAAATTTTAGCTTCCTATCTTAATTCGTTTAGACTCCCTTGGAAGAGAATTTCTATCTATACGATATCGTGAACCTAGATATCGTTTAGCCCCCATATAACGGTACCCCCGATATTCGGTATTTCGATGTTTTTAGTCACATTTTAATGGAATTGTCTGAAATTCCACACAAGGAGTTCTTTGTGAGCACAGTACCCCCTGAAAGAGAATTGTCTATATAGAATTTCATTGCAATCGGATATACATAGCGTGTTTAGTGCATCAAATATGTATGAGTTATATCCAAATATGAACCGATTTCAATATAATTTGATAAATATATCTTTTGCTCAAAATCCCGTCATTCATGCCAAATTTCATTGGAATCGCAATATGGGCATCAGATTGGGCATCAAATATGTGAAATCGGCCGAAAAGATATTATATCCAAATCTGAACCGATTTCAATATAATTTGGAAAAATTATTATTGTTGTAAAGTCCGTTACGCAATCCAAATTTGGAGACTGTATCTATAATCGATCAATAATATGTGCATATAAAATCTAAATTTTTGGGAGGTACCTCCGATTCTGAAGCTATATCTAAAGTTCCAAGTGGAATTTCAAAAATATATATAGCCTATGTTACATCAGGAAAATCTGTTCAGCGGTTTTCGAGTCCATAAATTACAAACAAACATACAAACATATTCCTCTTTTATAGATGTAAAAGAAGATAATAAGTTAGAAAATGTAATTAAATACGAAGATATAACGAATACTTGTAAATAGGAAATAAATCGTATACATGACTTTTGTTGCAATTTTATTGACAAAGGATTTATAACCTCGAAAATGCACAAATCGGCAGGTTATATGGGTGGAATTAGTATTAAAGAACTCTTTATGCGAAGAGGTTTTCTACCTCCTTAGAAACCAAGATGCCAAATAAGGGCAAAAAAACGAAAAAAAAATCATTCAAGAACCCAAAATAGCTTAAAACATATGATGGTTATACCAATATGTGATCATTTTTTGCAAGGATGGTTTCTTCTCAAATTACAAACATTTGCCGAAAATGGTATAAAAAATATGGTTAAAATGTGAAATATACTTCAAATCTGGTTGTACTCTTATCCGGGGGTTATGGCCCATATCATGACCTGCATTTAAGGTTTCTTGAGAGTTTAGGAATAATTTCTGGAAGGATAGAAATCCTTTTCTTACTAAATTTCCAATTCGCTCTACTATTTTGCATTCTTTGTATTACTGATTGCAGCCCCAATGAATTTAGCATTTTGAGTTCGCGTTGGATGGATTATTATTGTCTTTGATATGTGTCGATCATTTTTGTTTGTTTAAATGTGTTCGCATCTTCCAGCTGAATCACGATATAGGTCCTGGAGTTGAAAGCTAGATGCCAATTTTAGACATGAAAAAAATTGCCACTGACCATCGCTTGGCGCACTCATTATACCCTACACCACAAGGTTATGTCTTTGTGCATTTGTTTGTAACAGGCAAAAAGAAACGAGATAGACCCATAGTTCCTTTTGATGATCTGCACAGAATCACATTCTGAGCCGATTTATGCATGTCCGTCCGTCTGTCCATGTATTTTGGTGAATAAAGTACAGTTCGCATTTATTACCCGATCCAGATGAAATTTTGCACAAATCATTTGTTTGTCCCAAGGACGAACCCTATTGAAATTGGAGATAATCGGTAAAAAATAGATACAGCTCCCATATATATCTTCGTCCGATTTGCGTTTTATTGTGCACCAAACGTGTAATATCAGCCCGAATGGTATGGAATTTTGCACATACAACCAAATTAGGCCTGAAAATAAGTATGCCAAATTTAATCGAAATCGGTTCAGATATAGCTATAGCTCAAATATATATTGTTCATCCGATTTGTTATTTTAGTCCTCCGCAGCCCTAGTATGCACTCTATAACAACAATATTTGGGAAAATATATTAAATACAGCTCAGAAATACCTTTGCTAAATTTTATCGAGACCGTCTCGGATTTGGATATATCTCCCAATTATAACTTCGACCGATTTACCTTTGTTTATTTATTTTATTTTTTTTTTTTTTGTGCACCAAACGTCTAATATTTGCCCACGTGAGATGAAATTTGGCACTTACGACCGAATTGTCAATAGTATGTCAAATTTGGTGAAGATCGGTTCAGAAATAGCTATAGCTCCCATATATATGTTCATCCGATTTGTTATATTTGTTACCCACAGCCGTAATATGCACTCCGTAACAACGCACTCCCATATATATCAAATGGGCAATACAAGTCCGAATTCAAAAGATACAAATGCTTCGGCATATTTAGTCTTTTGAACTTTAAGTTATAATTAAAAAAAAACTTTTAATTGTTATGTGGAGCTCAACTAAATTTGAAAAGTTGTGTAGGGTATCATAAAGTCGGCCCCGCCCGACTTCAAGGCTTTCTTTACTGGTTTTAATTTTAATATTATTCATTCAGAATTCAAAACAATAAAAAATGAACACTTCAATATAGTATGTCAAATTTAAAAAAATGACGTCAAAAAGTGTTATTTATATTTTTGCCAAGATACCATTCCAAAATTGTATGAATTGTCAAAAACCGTCAAGGCGTTCTTGCGTTATAAGCGTATTAATTAACATAACTTTGTTTTACATGGTGAAAATAATTCTTTATTTTGTTCACAAAAAAGGTTGAATTCAATATGATAAGCCAAATTGAAATAAATCGTACATTATATAAAATTGACAAAAAAAAAAAAGAAAAACAAATTGAAAAAAAACCTCAACTTGTTCGCTAATATTTTACAGCAAATGTTTAAAGGTCTTCACGTCTTTGTTACTACGATGTACTATTATTTTGAAATTCAATTTCATTGAACAAAATTTTCCCGATTTTAGAATTTTTGCAATGAGAAAGTTCTCTTTGTTTTTGATTTTTTAGCGATTTTAAAATAGAAATTATCCTTTAACTTTGGTGTGACCGCGTTAAATTATTTCGACATCATCAGGCATCAATTCGGTACTACACTTCAATGTAACCCGACTGCAATTTCAGTTCTCAAGAAATCGAGTGATTTATAATAAGTTAATCAAATTGAAAAAAGTTCGTATTCATAGTTCCACTTATCCATATTAAAATTAAAAAATAAAATGTACTGTTGTCCTAAAACGAAAAAATGGAATGTTTCATGTTTATCACAACTGAAATTCTTTCCTGAACGCTAAAAACATGTTGTTATAGGTTTTAAGTTTTTTCTATGTCATTGGTTTTCATCGTGGAACCCTTCACATACATATGTTTATCTAAGACACAACGCATTCCAACAAAATCTATCTAAAATGTCCTTTGGGTCGTCAACATTTAAAGCAGCTAAGCCATTTCTTTATTTTTTAAGCTAAACAATTATGAACGTACATATATTTTAACTTGTCACCATAGATGAATGAACGCTTTTGTATTGTGTCATTAAAAGATTAGTATAAATATTTTGACAGTCTTACGACAATCAACATTAAATGTCAATTTGTGTGAAGCTTTATTGTTTCCATAACAACGAATTAGACATATAGGAGGGCAGAACATAATGATGCCAGTTGAACCATCATTAATATCTCCCTTTTTGTATCATAATAACAACCCATTTGACGACGGAAATGAAAATTACGTTCTTATTTTCTGTTTTGTCGATTACGACAATATTTAGAAAAGTAAAAAATGAATAAATACAAAAGTGAAACAATTTGTCAGATCAAACAACTTCAAACGAAAACGTACCATCTGTCAAAATTCTCGACACAGATATTTCGTTCACTTGTCCGCTCACAAATCCCAATGAATCCTTTATGTAATTGTAAATTATTTTTAAAGTTTCCATTCCTGGAGACATGCTGTTTGGCGTTCACTTATCTTGACATTCATCGCATGTAATTATGGTATTTTATTTGCGATTGAGGGAAGCTAATGGAGGCCGCTACACTCGAGACACTGGACTGCCATATACAAATTTGTACATGTTTGGGATGTGACACCCTGAAAACGAAACAACTTGTCGACAATTTGAAAGGGGTGCAACGCCTTCGAAACGTAACCAACCCAACCGCTTAATTGAGCTATTACACCCCCAATTAGTTTTAAATAAACATTTTTTAAATTGAAAAACCAGAAAGCATTACATGGCCTGAAATAGCAAACAAATTTATTGCAATGATGGCACGGTGAGTTTAAATGTGAAAAGTGACACACAGAAGAACGGTGATACCTAAGCGAGGAAAGGGTGGAAGGGAATATCGACATGTTCATACCACAGATTGAACAGTTGCTAATGCTTGATGATTTGAATGTCGAAAGATTGAACTGTAGGATCTCCGCGTTTGCTTATTGAAATATGTATTAAGAGAAATAGAGTGCATATTAGGATTATAGGATTAGATTGACATATTTTTCAGAAATTATTTTCTATATCACGATTACCTATTAAAAACTAAAATAACAATTACCAAAGATAAAGAAGTATAAAAAACAAGTAAAAAACATTAAGTTCGGCCGGGCCGAACTTTTTATGCCCTTCACCATTGGATAAAGAAAATAATTGTTGTATTAAATTATCTGAATTTAAACCCGATCCATTTTAAACAACAAATATCAGTGGGACCATTTGGATAATGCTGTTAAACTTTTCAAAAAATCATAAAGTGGGTGAAGCCGTTATATGGGGACCATACCAAAAAGGGATAACAAAACTGCAACAAAGTCAAACGCCATAATTTTCACATTTTTTTTTTACATTTTATTAAATGAAAGCAAAAATGTCGAAAATAGCATCAAATTTTCGTATTAGTTTATATTTGTTCGAATTGGTCACCTTTGACACGAATTATGGCCTTGAAACGGCCAATGAAACCGTCACACGCTGCCCGATTGCTCTGTGGTACTTTAGCCCATTCCTGACGAAGCGCTTGCTTGAGGTGATCGACACTTTGGTATTTTTTAGTGCCAACCCTGCTTTCCAAAATACTCCAGACACAATAGTCCAACGAATTGGTATCCGGAGATTTTGGTGGCCATTGTGCCCTGGAAATGAAGCGAGGGACCTCATTTTGTAACCATTCTTGTTTGGCGCGTGCTGAGTCCGGTTGGAATGTCCAAAGTTTGCGATCAAAATGTTTGCGTGGCCCAGGCTTTAATACACCCTCCAGAATCATTTGCGATAATATTCGGCATTTATTCTGATGCCACGGTCGATTAATACGAGCGGAGAGCGACCATCGGCTGTTATGACGGCTCACACTATCACCATGGCCGGCGCTTGAGTTCTGGCGGCCAACCGAAGGTGCACATTTTCAACTGACCTCTTCGGCAAGTATACACGATCATTTTCTTTGTTTACAAACTGCGGGACAACGAATGTTTTCCCATCGGAGAATCCAAAATTCGGCAGTTCCGAATGGAAAATTGCGATATGTTCAGCTACCAGTATCACGGTAACGAGCGATAGCACGAGACACAAAAGATTTATTCGCATTTAAATGCTGGAGTGCTCTAACGATAGCCACTTGTGGTTTTCCAGCAAAATATAAAGAAATCACAATATCACGCTTGAATTCCATCACGAATGATTTTTTTCTGAAAAAGTCTCACTAAAGTGCTTTTGTACGCTTGTAAAAATATAATAAGCTGTCACTGGAATAATTTTAACTGATGTCGGACGAGTGACTTAGAAATGACAGCGGTCTGAAGTTGGTTGCAGTTTTTTCACCTCACTCTGTATATAGTCAATTTTATGTACCGGTGGGTACCGTTATATGGTGCCTATACCAAAACGTGAACTTATATATACAATGTTTCGCCACAGGAGCTAGAATCCATTATGACAAATTCGTGGAAAAACATCGAATATCGGTTTTATGGTGGATATACCATAACGTGGACCGATATATCTCATTTTCAATACCAAGCTCCCTAGATACAATACAAATTGTTCTGCCAAATTTTGAAGCTCTACGTCAAATAATATTGGCTGACAGACGGATATCGTTAAATCGACATAGAAATATATGCTGATCATGAATATATTTATATATTATAACAACATAGTTACCAAAGTTAAGTGTCTTTAGCAGGTAATGTAATTATACTTTACAACACTATGTGTTGGGGTATTATAAATTCCATTGAAACACCTCGAAATATTGATCCCCGACGTAGAAAACATATGGATCTTCCTATCTCGCCGAGCTGAGTCGATCTAGTTATGTATGTCCGTCTGTCTGTCCTTGTTAAATTGTAATCATTCTACAGGTCACAATTATGGCCCGATCATCCTCGATTGAGAATGGAGGTGGGGTTAGGGTCAGAACAGAAGCCTATTGTTTTTGGAGATGATCGTAAAATATTTAGGGATTGAAATGGACCCAAAACTGAAAAATTTCGCGATGTTGCAGCTGTTCTACAAGTCGCATTTATAGACCAATCGATTATAGGCGGAATGTAGCATGGGCCTGGAGTTTAGAGGTGGGAAGAAGTTTAACATTTTGTTTGGTCATCGGACAATACTTAGCGGGGAAAATAGACCATTACTTTTATGTAAGAAAATACAAAAATTTCCACCAAACCGTAAATATATTTAATCCCGGAGAAATCACAAATACATTAAAAGGTCACTTTTGATATCGGCTACATAACAAAATAGGTACAATATATATGTACAAAAAAATGATGTTAGTCATTCCGCTTATAAGTCAAGAACCGCTGGAGTGATTCTGACAATTCTCACCAATTCGGAATGTCCTCTTGCCAGAAAAAATCGCGCAAAAATATGCCAATAAAAAGTGAATACTTTTTGACAATTTTTTATCGCATGCGATTTTTTCATATTTGACTTACAATTTTGTGGGTACAAAAAGTGGTAGTCCACCATTTGTATGTGAAATTGTTTTGAATGCCAATCAGAACGACAGACAGGGGCAAAATATAAGGCAAATGCCCTGGTTGAAAATTAAAGGTAACATTTGTGCATATTTTTAAATAAGAAAACGACCAAAATGAAGCGAATGGGGCTTAAAATATATTTTAGTGTTGTTGGGTATCACATGGTCGGCTCCGCATGACTATAGCCTTTGCTTACTTGTTATACCCTCCACCACACGTAGTATGGAGGGTATATTAAGTTCGACATTCCGTTTATACCTCATCGAAATAATAATTTTAGACATTACAAAGGATATATATTCTTCATCAACGTAAAATTCTAAGTTGATTAAGCCCTATCCGTACAGTCCAAACAAATAAATATAGGAAGCTTTTTTGCACAGATCAGTCTTTTGTCTGCAGGCAGGTCAAGTTCGAAGATGGGATATATCGGTCCACAATATCGTATAGCCCCCATATAACGGTACCGCCCGAAATTCGTTATTTTGATGGTTGTAGCTAAATATTTGCCTGAAAATCCACAAAAGGAGTTCCTTCTGAGTACTTTACCCCTTGGAAGAGAAATGTCTATATAGGTCCACGATATCGTACCGCCCACATGTAACGGTAACCCACGATATTTGATATTTTGGCGATTTTAAGGACATTATTCACGGGATTTTTATTAAATTTCGTATTTAGAATTCATAATGGGTACTACAGTGTATAATTTGCGTGTGCAGGCCCACGTCTTCGCGTAGCCTCAATATAACGGTACCCCCCGATTTTCGATATTTTGACGATTTTCGGGAAATTATTCACCTGATTTTTTTATGTTTCGTACTTGAATATTTTAATGGCTTATGATAAAAGTTGCCTATGCAGGTCCACATCTTTCTGTAGACCCCAATATAGTGGCTATATTCGGTATTTTTTAAGATTCTAATAGAATTGTTAACGGATTTTATTGTATTGAAAATTGCCAAATTCGTTCCAAATGGTAGAGGGTATTCAAAGTTCGGCCCAGCATTTTTTACCTGTTTATATCCTACACCACAAGGTGGTCAGGGTATTATGTCTTTGTGCATTTGTTTGTAACAGGCAAAAGGAAACGAGATAGACCCATAGTTCCTTTTGATGATCTGCATAGAATCACATTCTGAGTCGATTTATGCATGTCCGTCCGTCCGTCTGTCCATGTATTTTTGTAAACAAAGTACAGTTCGCATTTATTGCCCGATCCAGATGAAATTTTGCACAAATCATTTGTTTGGCCTAAGGACGAACCCTATTGAAATTGGAGATAATCGGTCAAAATTTAGATATAGCTCCCATATATATCTTCGTCCGATTTGCCTTTTATTGTGCACCAAACGTGTTGTATCATTCCTAATAGTATGGAATTTTGCAGGTACGATCAGATTGGATCTGAAAAAAAGTATGCCAAATTTGATCGAATTCGGTTTAGATATAGCTATAGCTCCCATATATATTATTCATCCGATTTGTTATTTTTGTCCTCCGCAGCCGTAATATGCACTCTGTAACAACAATATTTGGGGAAATATATCAAATACAGCTCAGAAATACATTTGCTAAATTTTATCGAGATCGGTTCAGATTTGGATATAGCTCCCATATATAACTTCGTCCGATTTACCTCTTATTGTGCACCAAACGTCTAACATTTGTCCAAATTGGATGAAATTTGGCACCTACAACCGAATTAAGTCTAGAAGCTAGTATGTCAAATTTGGTGGAGATCGGTTCAGGTATAGCTATAGCTCCCATATATATTGTTCATCCGTTTTGTTATTTTTGTCCTCCGCAGCCGTAATATGCACTCTGTAACAACAATATTTGGGGAAATATATCAAATACAGCTCAGAAATACATTCACTAAATTTTATCGAGATCGGTTCAGATTTGGATATAGCTCCCATATATAACTTCGTCCGATTTACCTTTTATTGTGCACCAAACGTCTAACATTTGTCCAAATTGGATGAAATTTGGCACTTACAACCGAATTGAGTCTAGAAGCTAGTATGTCAAATTTGGTGAAGATCGGTTCAGATATAGCTACAGCTCCCACATATATTGTTCATCCGATTTGTTATTTTTGTCCTCCGCAGCCGTAATATGCACTCTGTAACAACAATATTTGGGGAAATATATCAAATACAGCTCAGAAATACATTTGCTAAATTTATATATAACTTCGTCCAATTTACCTTTGATTGGGCACCTAACGTCTAATATTTGTCCAAATTGGATGAAATTTGGCACTTACAACCGAATTGAGTCTAGAAGCTAGTATGTCAAATTTGGTGAAGATCGGTTCAGATATAGCTACAGCTCCCATATATATTGTTCATCCGATTTGTTATTTTTGTCCTCCGCAGCCGTAATATGCACTCTGTAACAACAATATTTGGGGAAATATATCAAATACAGCTCAGAAATACATTCACTAAATTTTATCGAGATCGGTTCAGATTTGGATATAGCTCCCATATATAACTTCGTCCGATTTACCTTTTATTGTGCACCAAACGTCTAACATTTGTCCAAATTGGATGAAATTTGGCACTTACAACCGAATTGAGTCTAGAAGCTAGTATGTCAAATTTGGTGAAGATCGGTTCAGATATAGCTATAGCTCCCATATATAGTGTTCATCCGATTTGTCATATTTGTTACCCACAGACGTAATATGCGCTCCGTAACAACCATATTCAGGGAAATATATCAAATACAGCTCAGAAATATATTTGCTAAATTTTATCGAGATCGGTTCCGATTTGGATGTAGCTCCCATATATATATCTTTATCCGATTTCAAATTAATTGAGCACCAAATGGGCAATATAAGTTGTTATGCTACTAAATTAGCAAAGTGGTGTAGGGTATCATAAAGTCGGCCCCGCCCGACTTTAAGACTTTCTTTACTGGTTTTCTATTGATTTAGAACCGCAATGGTATACAATTTTGATTTAAAATATTTAGTTTTCCGATTTTTTTTTTTCATAATGCTGCTCTGTTTTTGTGATTTTCATGGTAGCATATCTTTGATGTGAGCAGCGCACAGTGGCAGATCTAGCGGGAAAATAACAAACAAAAATTGTTTTAAATGCAAAGAAAGAATAAAAAAGCTGAACTCGACTGTATTCTACACTAAACTCCTATTTTTATTACAAATTATAAAAAGGACGTTGCATAAATTTAGTCTGAAACACCTCACTTTAAATAACTCATGAGGCTCAAAATTATTAAATGTAATAAATACCATTAAGATACATCAAAATTAATGACATGTTTTCGCGCTACCTTCGTTTTAACTCACCAGCAAAGACAAAAATTCATATATTTTTTTAATACATATTTTTTTTGGTACCAGATTTTGTCTCTCTATCCGAATCGGACATACATATCGCGTTGGGTGTATCAAATATATAAAATCGGCCGAAATATATATGGAAGGTATGTCCAAATCTGAAACAATTTGACAAATTTATTTTTGTACCAAATTTAGTCACTCATGCCGAATTTAATTGGAATCGGACATACGTATCGTGTTTGGTGCATCAAATATGTGAAATCGGCCGAAAATATATATGGGAGCTATATCCAAAACTGAACCGATTCATGGGAGGTACCTCCAATTATGTCTCTAGTTCCAATGGAATTTTATGTAGCCTATGTTACTTTCAGGTTTAGCGGTTTTTCGAGTCCATAAATTACAAACAAACATACAAACATTTTCCTCTTTTATAGGTGTAGATGGTAAAAATGATAATAGATGTTCACCTATCGTCGGTTTTAAATATTTTGAAAAGCCTGGTCCTATTTTTCAACCATAGACTTTAATTTGATAGTTAAAAACCTGATATAGATACAGAACATCACATCTTATGTGTTGACTATACTCAAATAAATGACTATGTAGAAAATAGTAGCATAAATATTAATTTTTAGCTAAATCGATTGGTGGATTTGGTCAAGAACAGGTACCTTTATTTGGGAGCTACTCGGAAATATTAAGGTATCTTGAAAGTTTAGGAAGAAATTCTGGAAGACTATAAATCCTTTTCTTACTACATTTGCAATTCGTTCTACATAATTTCTACATTTTCATAAGAGACCATTGCGAAATGATGTGAATTGTCAACAATCCGTCAAGCCGTTCTTGAGTTATAACCGTTGTAACTAACATAATTTTCATTTATATATAGACTAGCTGGCCTGGTCCGCGTTGCCGGCCCGTAGTTTTTGTCTATTATGCATATTTGTCAAAGCATAATTATAAAGCATAAGAGTTCACGTACTGGTCAATTAAAGTGTTTTAAAATACCTGTACCCATATTTAAGCCGTGGGCTTCAATATGTAGACCGTGGGCTTCAAATGCGTGGATGTGCTATACAAGTCTATTAGAAAGTATATATCAATCTTATCCCCATGTAAGGGATCAAATTAATTTTTAGTGTGGTAAAAATCGTAGCCAGTCAAATGAGCAGTAATTTGAAATTTACTGTATTTTGTACACCTCATAATTGAGGGCTGAATGATTTAAGAATAGCCAAAATTAATTATTTGTTTAAACCCATTAACACCCTAAATTGTGCATTAGAGTCCTCATAAGTCCCCCTAACCATGTCGGTCTATTTGTCCGCCAAAATGTGGACTTGAGGGGGTACTATTACATGGAGAAAATTCTTAAATTTGTAGATATGTTGAAATTTTTGTGTAAGATTTTCACCCTCCAATTACACAATTTTAGCCAAATCATTTGAAATATGCTAAAATTAGGAGGTACATTTATATAGGCACTACTCCGAAACATCGACCTACATTGAAAACTTTCTTCTACCCCTTATAATCCAAGATGACAAATAGAGGCCAAATCAAAAATATAGCACAACAACATAGCATGTCAGACTGAAAAAATTTCGCGTGATTTAAATAAGTAAAAATAGTTTTATCCACCTCATAATTGAGGGCAGAATGATTTCAGTATAGTTAAATATAATTACTATTTTACACCTATTACCGTAAGATGGAAATTAATTTTATTTGCCATTTAAATTGTAAGTTGGAGACCCCATAAAGTCCATATTTTTCATCATAGTATAATTCAATGACGATTCAACAAATGTTCGGTCCCGTCCTACTTTCTTTTATTTGTAATTTATTAATGATGTGAAAGTGGACTGGGGAAACTTCAATGTGGGGGCTTTACTTAAATAAATTCCTATGTGCAAGTATCTGTATGATGGTTCCCTACCCCAGGGTAGCATAAATACAATTTTTTAGCCAAATCAATTGATGAATGTGGTCAAGACCATTAGGGGCCCTACTATGAAAATTTTTAAATTTTATGCGAAAATGTTCTCTACCCCCTTAGAAACAAAGTTGCAAATAAGGGCCAAAAAATGAAAAAGTGGCCAAGACCCCAAAAATAGCTTAAATCATACGATGGTTATATAAATATGAAATCGGGTTGTACCCTTATCTGTGAGTTATGATCGATATCATGACCTGCAAAAACGATTTAAAGTATCTTGAATGTTTGGGAAGAATTTCTGGAAGGATAGAAATCCTCTTCTTACTAAAAGTCCCATTCGCTCTACTACTTTCCACCCTTTATGTTTGGTATTTTACTGATTGTACTCCCAAACAATTTTGAATTTTGAGCTCTCATTGGATTGGAAAGAAGTAGGTCCACGCTTTGAAATGAGCCCCATTAGGCTTTTTCGGTCATTTTTGTTTGTTTAAATGTGTTCGCATCTTCCAGCTGAACCACGATATAGGCCCTGGAGTTGAAAGGTAGATGTCAGTTAACATCGTATTTCGCACTTATTTCATTTTTTGGTGAAAAATTGTATATAGTGAAAAATTATTCTTATAATTATTCTTTATTTTTTATTATCCACTGAATTCAATATGATAATACAAGTTGAAAAAAATTGAAGAAAAATAATAACAAATTAAAAAAAATATTCAAATGATTTTTTACAGCAAATGTTTAAAGGTCCTTACAAAGTTTGTCAATAGAATATACTATTATCGGTCATTTTAAAATTCGATTCCATTGAGATTTTTTTTTTTTGGATTTTTTCCCGATTTGAGAGTTTTTGCAATAAGATCTCTATTTCTTGATTTTTTAGCGACTTTGAAAAAGTAATTATCTTTTAACTTTGGTGTGACCGCGTTAAATTATTTCGATATCATCTATTCCATTTCGCCACCACATAATTCGATTTTTTTGGATATTATCCTTTTCGGACAGGAGACAATTCCGAATTTGTATGAATCGTTAAAATAAGTCCAGCGATTCTTAAGTTATAAGCGTAGTAACTAACACAATTTTCTTACATATATATAGATGGTAAAAATAACTCTTTATTTTGTTCACAAAAAACAATTGAATTCAATATGGTAAGTTAAATTGGAAAAAGACTTTGCATTGCATAAAATTGGCAAACAAAAAAAAAAAAAAAAAAAAAAAAAGAAGGAGAAGAAAAACAAGTTGAAACAAGTTAAAAAGCAGTAAGTTCGGCCGGGCCGAACTTGGAATACCCTCCACCATTTGTAACGAATTTGGAAATTTTCAAAAAATAAAGTCCTTAAAAAATGCTGTTAAAATTTTAAAAATACCGAATATAGCCGTTATATTGGGGTCTATACGACGTGGACCTACATAGGCCTTGTTTGTCATAAGCCATTACCATATTCAAATTCGAAACTTGGAATAAACGGTGAATAATGTAGCTTAAATCATCAAAAGACCAGGAACAGCATAGACAATTTTCTGTCACAGGCTATAGCATCCATTACGAACGTCAAATACGACATCTCAAAAAATTTCGGTGGGTATTGTACCTACCGAATATAGGGAGGGTCTGATATATGGGACCTGTACCTGCATAGACAATTTTCTGCCACAGACTGTAGTTTCCATTACGAACTCTAAATACGTAATTTGAAACAATTCCATTAAATAATGACGCTAAAATCATCAAAACACCGAAGTTTGGGAGGTACCGTTATATGGGGGCTATACGAAGACGTGGACCTGCACAGATAATTTTCGGTCATAGGCTGTAGTATCTATTTCGAAATTCAAATACCAAAGTTGAAACAATTCCGGTGAATAATGTCGCTAAAATCAGCAAAATACCGAATATCGGTAGGTACTTATATATGGGGGCTATATGAAAAGTGGACCTACATGGCCCATTTACGAACTTAACCTGCCTGCTGGAAAAACGTGTGCAAAATTCTTAGAATTTTACGCTGATCAATAATATATATATATATATATATATATATATATATATATATATATATATGTATATATATATATATATATATATATATATATATATATCTATATATATAAATGTAAGTTGTGTTAGTTACTACGCTTATAACTCAAGAACCGCTGATCTGATTTTAACGATTCATACAAATTCTGAATTGTCTCTTTTCCGAAAAGGATAATATTCAAAAAAATCGCGTAAAAATGTGATATATTAACATTTTCATTTTGACTTCTGAAATGTACAATCGTAATGTTTTATTTTGTATGTTTTTTTTCTATTTTGACTTACTTTTTTCGAATGTACATTTGTAGTGTTTTTTATAATATTTTTTTTTCTTTTTGATTCGAATATTAATACCAATTTATTTTGACTCGATTTCTTGAGAACTGAAATAGAAGCCGGGTTACATTGAAGTGTAGTACCAAATTATGTGGTGGCGGAACGAAATAGATGTTATCGAAATAATTTAACGCGGTCACACCAAATTTAAGTCAAAATTTCTAAAAATCTTGAAAAAAGAGAACTCATTGCAAAAATTCTCAAATCGGGGAAAAAATTACATAAGGTATAACTAAAGAACGGCTTGACAATTCATACAATTTTGGAATGGTATCCAATAAAAATATTAATAAAAAATTTCTTTTTGGTGTGATTTTTTTCAATTTAACATACTATATTGAAGTGAACATTTTTTATTGCCTTGAAATCTGAATGAATAATATTAAAAATAAAATGAGTGACCTACGTGGACCTACATCTTTCATATGGCAATAATCCGCCCAATGAGAACTAAAAATGCAATTCATTGGAACTGCAGTCAGTGAAATACCGAATATAAAGGGTGCAAAATGGTAGGGCGAATTGGACATTTAGGAAAAAAGAAAGAAATTCTTCCTAAACTTTCAAGATGTCTTAAATCGCTTTTGCAGGTCATGATATATGACCCCCGGATAAGGGTACAACCCTATTTCAAGTATTGTTTACATTTTAACCACTTTTTTCTCACACTCATTTTAATTTGATAAGATACCATCCACGCATAATATGATCATGTTTTGGTATAACCATCATATAATTTAAGCCGTGTTCGGGGTCTTCGACATTTTTTTCATTTTTAGGCCTTTATTTGGCATCTTTGTTTCTAAGGGTGTAAAAAACCTCTTCTCATAATATTTTCAATTTTCGGAGTAGAGTCCATCTTGGTCTTCATCAATTGATTTGGCTAAAAAATTGTATTTAGGCAACTCTGGGGTAGAGAATCGTCCCTCAGATAATTGTCCACATAGGCATTTATTCGAGTATAGTTCTCACATTAGTGTACCCACAAATCCGCTTTCCTAACCAATGTTTGGTCAGAAAAGAAAATTTGATATACTATTGAATTTGAAACTCCCAAGAGAATATTGGTTGGGAACGTAGATGTGGGATTAACATCTACATGCCATAAACTCAAAAATATCAAATTGTGGCAGAAACATGAAAAAATCACGAATATTAATTTTTTTGTTCGTTATTGAATTATACTATGATGAAAAATATGGACTTTATGTGTTCTCCAACTCACAATTTAAATGACAAAAATAAATTAAATAGCAATTATCTTTGACTATTTTGAAATCATTCCGCCCTCAATTATGAGGTGGACAAAACTAAATACCACGCAGCACGGTATTCTTAACATTGGAAATTATTATAGAAGTTCTATATCATACAGGTTTTTAACACTCAATTATAGCCTTAGGCTGAAAAATAAGATCAGGCTATTCAAAATATGTAAAACCGACGGTAGATTATTATCTATTATAATTTTTCCCATGAATGTTTATTTCTATTTAGAAATTACTATGGAGTTATTTTACTTATAATAAAAATTGTTAAAGACTAAAAGTAGGGGCCGGCAACGCGGACCGGGCCAGCTAGTATATATATATATATACTTTGTTGGGCCTAAAATGATTATTTCGATAAGTTAAAAATGGAATGATGAACTTAATATACCCTCCATACTATGTATGGTAAAGGGTATAAAAAAGTAAATTTTTTAACGCGTTCGCGGATTTTTACAGCATATGTTTAAAGGACCTTACGAAGTATGCCAGTTGAAATTCGATTTCAATGAAATTTTTTTCTTGATTTTTTCCCGACTTTAGAATTTTTGCAATGTGATTTTCTACCGATTTAAAAACAGTAATTATCCTTTAACTTTGGTGTGACCGCGTTAAATTATTTCGACATCCGCTTTTATATAGCTTAGCAACAACATAACTACACTTCAATGTAACCCGACTGCAATTTCCGTTTCTTCAAATTGAAAAACCGTTCGTACACGATGAAATATTGAATTTTATTTTGTTCATATCTTATATTCTTCTGAAATGATATTATTCGTATAGATCCACTCACCCAATAAATACATAAAATCTATAAATAACAGATTTGTCCTTTGTCGCTTTGTACTACCCAAAAAGACTACATATCATATTAGAATTCAAAGAGAAAAAACACGACAACTGTACATTCGAAAATAGTAAGTCGAAATAAAAAAAACAATCCAATTAAACCAAATTAAAAACTCCATTTGAGCTGATATTACCCATTATTTGCACAATTAACCCCAAAATCGGTTGATATCCAAATCTGAACCAATCTTGATAAAATTAAGCAGAGGTATTTCTGGGTTGAATCTGATATCTGGTACCAAATATAATTTTTTCGAATGTATATTACAAATGTCATGGACTTAAACTCCAAATCGGATGAAACAGATATATCTGAACCGATTTCCACCAAATTTAATGTACTTGCTTCTAGACTGAATTCGGTCGGATATTCCAAAATTCAGTTAATTTGGGCTGATATTAGCCATTTGATGCACAATAAACCTGATATCGGATAAAGATGTATATGGGAGTTATATCCTAATCTGAACCGATCTCGATAGAAGTCCCAAATATCATTCTTACGCATGAGAGGGACTAAAATCGGATGACACATATATATGGGAGCTATAGCTATATCTGAACCGATTTTATTTACTTGCTTCTAGACTGAATTCGGTGAGATGTACCAAAATACTGGTCAGTTGGATTTATATTAGCCATTTGGTGCACAATTAACCCGAAATCGGTTGAAGATGTATGGGAGCTAAATATAAATCTGATCCGATTATCATTATTAATTTCAATAGTTTCGTCCTTGAGCTAAACAAATATTGTTTGGAAATAATAATATAGACGAATATATAGACGGAAGGACAGGCGGACTGACATGCATAAATCGACTCAGAAAGTCTATGAATATCATCAAAAGTACCTATGGGTCCATCACGTTTCCTTCTTCCTGTTACAAACAAATGCACGAAGACATAATACCCTTAACACTATGTGGTGTAGGGTATAATAATTATAATTGTACATTCGAAAAGTCAATTTTTTTGAGATATTTCCGAATTTATCTGAATCGTTAAAGTCAGTTCTTCAGTTAAAAGCGTGCTAACTAACACAACTTTCTTTTATAATTACTTTTGCAAAAGTGGATTGAACATTTCATCTAAATCTTACAACCGCACCTTTAAACAAATAAAGAAAGGCTGAAGTCAGATATTTGAGATATTTCCGAATTTATCTGAATCGTTAAAGTCAGTTCTTGAGTTAAAAGCGTGCTAACTAACACAACTTTCTTTTATAATTACTTTTGCAAAAGTGAATTGAACATTTCATCTAAATCTTACAACCGCACCTTTAAACCGACTTTATGATACCCTACACCCCTTTGCATATTTAGTAGAGGTGCCCATAAGAGAACGGCGTTTTTGGGATGTTCTTGGGGACCTCTCAACACTGGCTCGTACGGCAGCGATATTCTCGGCCGATCGCCTTGGTCGACTTTTATATGGCCTCTTCGGATTAGAAAGAGCCTTAGCAGTCGAAAAATTTTCGTATAAACGCTTAATGATGTTCTTAGAAGGCGCACTTCTCACATTTTTTAATGTTTTAAAAGCACGTTTAGATTTCACAATTGACTTCTTCTGATGAATGTAAATTTTAACTATTTCAGAGGGCTCGCGTGGCGTGTATTGGTTCATGGTAGAAATCTGCTTGGGTCCGTCGAATATGGGCAACCCTGTATATGAGAATCTGCCGATTCATACCAAGTTTGATAAACTTTCTTCCAGGCTGAATTCGTTTGTATGTGTCAAATTCGGGCTTATATTAACCATTTGTTCCACTTGAAATCGAGTAAAGATATATATGGGAGATATATACAAATTTGAACCGATTTCGATAAAACTTGGCAAAGGTATTTCTGAGCTGTATTTGATACACTTCCCCAATTATCGCTGTTACGGAGTCTATATTACAGCTGTGTAGGAGAAAAATAACAAATTAGTTGAACAATATGAATGGGAGCTAAAGCTCCCATACTGTTTCTAGACTCAATTTGGTTGTATGTGCCAAATTCCATCCTATTGGGACTAACATTATACATTTGGTGCAAAATAAAAGGCAAATCGGGCGAAGATATGTATGGTAGCTATATCTTAATTTTGATCGATTATCTCCTAATTCAATAGGGTTCGTTCTTGAGCCAAATAAACGAAATGCGACCTGTACTTTTTTACAAAAATACATGGGTAGACGGACGGACTTATATAAATCGACTCAGGATGTGATTTTATGCAGAATGTTGCAAACAAATGCACAAATACATAATACCCTGACCACAGTGTGGTGTAGTGTATAACAAGTAAAAAAAGCAGTAAGTTCGGCCGTTCCATTGAAAATTCTTTAAAATACCTAATATCGGAAGGTGCCGATATATGGGGGGATATACGCTATTGTGGACCTATATAAACAAATCTATGTCTGGGGGCAAAGTACTCACAAGGAACTTCTTGTGTGGATTTTCAGATAATTCCATTGGGAAATGTGGCTAAAATCATCAAAATCCCGAATATCGGGGGTACCGTTATATGGGGGATATACGACATTGTGGACCTATATAGACAAATACCTTTCAGGGTTAAAGTGCTCACAAAGAAATCCTTGTGTGGACTTTCAGAGAATACCATTGGAATATATAGCTAAAATCATCAAAATACCGAATAAGGGGGGTACCGTTATATGGGGGCTATACGATATCGTTAACCTATATAGAGAACTCTATGTCAGGGGGTAAAGTGCTCACAAAGAACCCCTTGTGTGGAATTTCAGACAATTCCGTTGAAAAATGTGGCTGAAATCATCAAAATACCGAATATCAGAGGGTACCGTTATATGGGGGATATACGATATCGTGGACCTATACAGACAACTCTCTTTCAGGGAGTAAAGTACTAAAAAAGAACCCCTTGTGTGGAATTTCAGACAATTCCGTTGAAAAATGTGTCTGAAATCATCAAATTACCGAATATCAGAGGGTACCGTTATATGGGGGATATACGATATCGTGGACTTATACAGACAACACTCTTTCAGGGAGTAAAGTACTAAAAAAGAACTCCTTGTTTGGATTAACAGACAATTCCGTTGAAAAATGTGGGTAAAATCATCAAAATACCGAATATCAGAGGGTACCGTTATATGGGGGATATACGATATTGTGGACCTATATATACAATTCCGTTTCAGGGGTAAAGTGCTCACAAAGAACTCCGTGTGTGGATTTTCAGACAATACGATTGGAAAATGTGGCTAAAATCATCAAAATACCGAATATCGCGGGGTACCGTTATATGGGGGATATACGATATTGTGGACCTATATAGACAAATACCTTTCAGGGTTAAAGTGCTCACAAAGAAATCCTTGTGTGGACTTTCAGAGAATACCATTGGAATATATAGCTAAAATCATCAAAATACCGAATATCAGAGGGTACCGTTATATGGGGGATATACGATATCGTGGACCTATACAGACAACTCTCTTTCAGGGAGTAAAGTACTAAAAAAGAACTCCTTGTGTGGATTATCAGACAATTCCGTTGAAAAATGTGGGTAAAATCATCAAAATACCGAATATCAGAGGGTACCGTTATATGGGGGATATACGATATCGTGGACCTATACAGACAACTCTCTTTCAGGGAGTAAAGTACTAAAAAAGAACTCCTTGTGTGGATTATCAGACAATTCCGTTGAAGAATGTGGGTAAAATCATCAAAATACCGAATATAGGGGAGTACCGTTATATGGGGGATATACGATATTGTGGACCTATATATACAATTCCGTTTCAGGGGTAAAGTGCTCACAAAGAACTCCGTGTGTGGATTTTCAGACAATACGATTGGAAAATGTGGCTAAAATCATCAAAATACCGAATATCGCGGGTACCGTTATATGGGGGATATACGATATTGTGGACCTATATAGACAAATACCTTTCAGGGTTAAAGTGCTCACAAAGAAATCCTTGTGTGGACTTTCAGAGAATACCATTGGAATATATAGCTAAAATCATCAAAATACCGAATAACGGGGGTACCGTTATATGGGGGCTATACGATATCGTTAACCTATATAGAGAACTCTATGTCAGGGGGTAAAGTGCTCACAAAGAACCCCTTGTGTGGAATTTCAGACAATTCCGTTGAAAAATGTGGCTGAAATCATCAAAATACCGAATATCAGAGGGTACCGTTATATGGGGGATATACGATATCGTGGACCTATACAGACAACTCTCTTTCAGGGAGTAAAGTACTAAAAAAGAACTCCTTGTGTGGATTATGAGACAATTCCGTTGAAGAATGTGGGTAAAATCATCAAAATACCGAATATAGGGGAGTACCGTTATATGGGGGATATACGATATTGTGGACCTATATATACAATTCCGTTTCAGGGGTAAAGTGCTCACAAAGAACTCCGTGTGTGGATTTTCAGACAATACGATTGGATAATGTGGCTAAAATCATCAAAATACCGAATATCGCGGGGTACCGTTATATGGGGGCTATACGTTATCGTTAACCAATATAGAGAATTCTCTGCCGGGGGCAAAGTGCTCACAAAGAACCCCTTGTGTACAAAGACCATTCCGTTGAAAAATATGGCTAAAAACATCAAAATACCGAATATCGGGGGTACCGTTATATAAGGGCTATACAATATCGTGGACCTATACAGATAATTCTCTGTCGAGGTATAAAGTACCCACAAGGAACTCCTTGTGTGGATTTTCAGACAATTCCGATAAAAAATGTGGGTAAAACCATAAAAATACCGAATATCAGGGGGGGGGGTTTCCGTTATATGGCGGATATACGATATCGTGGACCTGTATAGACAATTCTCTCTCAGGGGGTGAAATACTCACAAGGAACTCCTTGTGTGGATTTTCAGACAATTCCATTGAAAAATGTGGCTGAAATCATCAAAATACCGAATACCCTCTGATATTATATATATGGGGGATATACGATATCGTGGACCTATACAGACAACTCTCTTTCAGGGAATAAAGTACTAAAAAAGAACTCCTTGTGTGGATTATCAGACAATTCCGTTGAAAAATGTGGGTAAAATCATCAAAATAGCGAATATAGGGGAGTACCGTTATATGGCGGATATACGATATCGTGGACCTGTATAGACAATTCTCTCTCAGGGGGTGAAATACTCACAAGGAACTCCTTGTGTGGATTTTCAGACAATTCCATTGAAAAATGGGGCTAACATCATCAAAATACCGAATTTTGGGGGTACCGTTATATGGGGGCTATACGATATCGTGGACCGATATATCCCATCTTCGAACTTGACCTGCCTGCAGACAAAAGGGAGATCTGTGCATAATTTTAGCTTCCTATCTTAATTTGTTTAGACTGTAGCGTGATTACAACAGACGGACAGACGGACGGACAGGGCTAAATCGTCTTAGAATTTTACGCTGATCAAGAATATATATACTTTGTTGGGTCTAAAATGATTATTTCGATGAGTTACAAACGGAATGGCGAACTTAATATACCCTCCATACTTTGGGTATAAAAATACATTAGGAATGTGTATTTTACAGTACACATTCATTTATATAGATACTATACCCGGTTCGCATTGCCGGCCCGTACGTTTAGTCTTTAATTCATATTTTTATACCCTCCACCATACTATGGAGGGTATATTCATTTTGTCATTCCGTTTGTAACTCCTCGAAATACTCATGTCAGACCCAACAAAGTATATATATTCTTGATCAGCGTAATTACCGTTAGATGGGAATTAATATTTTTGTCATTTAAACTGCGCGTTGGTAGTATAATCAAATGAGAATTAAACAAATGTTCGGTCCCGTGCTACTTTCTAATATTCGTATTTTTATACCCTCCAACATACATAGTATGGAGGGTATATTTAGTTGGTCATTCCGTTTGTAACTCATTGAGATAATCATTTTAGACCCAACAAAGTATATATATTCTTGATCAGCGTAAAATTCTAAGACGATTAAAATTCTAAAAAGCCCTTTCAGTCCGTCTGTTGTAATCACGCTACAGTCAAAACGAATTGAAATATAAAGCTAAAATTTTGCGCAGATCTCTCTTTTGTCTGCAGGTAGGTCAAGTTCGAAGATTGGTTATATCGGTCCACGATATCGTATAGCCCCCATATAACGGTACCCCGATAATGGGTATTTTGATGTTTTTAGCCATATTTTTCAACGGAATTGTCTAAATATCCACACAAGGAGATTCTTGTGGATACTTTATCCCTTGGAAGAGAATTTCTATGTATACGATATCGTGAACCTAGATATCGTTTAGCCCCCATATAACGGTACCCCCGATATTCGGTATTTCGATGATTTTAGTCACATTTTTCAATGGAATTGTCTGAAATTCCACACAAGGAATTCTTTGTGAGCACTGTACCCCCTGAAAGAGAATTGTCTATATAGGCCCACGATATCGTATATCCCTCATATAACGGTACCCCCCGATATACGATATTTTGATGATTTTACCCACATTTTTCAACGGAATTGTCTAAAAATCCACACAAGGAGATACTTGTGGATACTTTATCCCTTGGAAGAGAATTATCTACTTAGGTCCACGATATTGTATAGCCCCCATATAACGGTACTCCCCCCCATATTCGGTATTTTGATGATTTTAGCCACATTTTCAACGGAATTCTACACAAGGAGTTCTTTGCGAGTACTTTACCCCCTGAAAGAGAATTGCCTATATACGTCCACGATATCGTATAGTTCCCTACCTCCTGATATTCGGTATTTTGATGATTTTAGCTACATTTTTTCAAAGGAATTGTATGAAATTCTACACAGGGTGCTCTTTGTGAATACTTTACCCCTAGACTGAGCTTTGTCTATATAGGTCCACAATATTGGGTATCTTCCCATATATCGGCGCCTTCCGGTATTAGGTATTTTAAAGATTTTAACAGAAATTTTAATGGATTTTATTTTTTTGAAAAATTTATAATTCATTCCAAATGGTGGAGGGTATTCAAAGTTTGGCCCGGCCAAACTTACTACTTTTTTTCTTGTTTTTCATGTTTCTGCCACAATTTCCTACTGAATGAGTCCCAGTTTGGCATTTCGGAGTTTATTTCATATAGACGTACATCCCAAATCTACGTTCACAACCAATATTCCCTTGGGGGTTACAAATTCAATTCAATACAAAATTTTCTTTTCTGACCACACATTGGTTGGGAAAGTGGACTTGCCGGTACATTAATGTGGGGACTATACTATGTGGACAATTATCTGTTACAGGGCTCTGTACCCCAGGGTAGTCTAAATACAATTTTTTAGCCAAATCAATTGGTAATTGAAAAATTTTATGAGTTGAGGTTTTCTATCCCATTAGGAGCAAAGATGCCAAGTAAGTTCAAAAAAGGAAAAGGTGGCCAAGACCCCGAGAATTGCTTAAATCATATGATGGTTATACCAACATGTGATCATTTTTTGCGGGGAAGAAACAAATTACCAACATTTGCCTAAATTGGCGTGAGAAATATGGTTAAAATGTAAAATATACTTGAAATCGGGTTTTACCTTTATCCGGGGTTATGACCCATATCATGACCTGTATATAAGGTAACTTGAAAGTTTAGGTAAAATTTCTGGAAGGATAGAAATCATTTTCTTACTAAATCTCCAATTCGCTCTACTATTTTGAACCCTTAATATTCGGTATTTCACTGATTGCTATCCCATTGAATTTTGCATTTTGTGTTCTCATTGGACGGATTATTGTCATATGTAAGGTCTGCGTTTTGATATGAGCCCCGTAACGCTTTGTTGGTCATTTTCGTTTGTTTAAATGTATTCGCATCTTCCAGCTGAAGCACAATGTAGTTCCTGGAGTTAAAAGCCAGATGCCAATTTTAGAATGAAAAATTGTCATTTAACATCGTATTGCGCACTCATTTTAATTTTAATATTATTCATTTAGAATTAAAAACAATAAATAATGAACACTTTAATATTGCAAATCAAATTAAAAATATTTGACGCCAAAAAATGTTTTTCAATAAGAATAGAAATTTATTGAATTGGAAAATAATATATTTGGAGGAATTTGATCGATTTAAAAAAATGTCCATTAATTTCATTTGGTTGCTTTATCATTTGTACATTGCGTTTTTTGGGTAATTCGGTCGTACAAAACATATTCTTATAGTGAGTAAGCGAAGTATTTTGGTATAATATTTTAATTTAAATGAAGCTAAATATAATTCGGTTTGCCAACAGACATGTACCCTCCACATGTGTCCATTCTCTTAAGTTCTCCTTCGATTTCCAATAAAGACTCGCTATTGGTATATTATTTCGGTAATTTAAAGGCTTCGTTCATCAACTTAAATGAAAAGCTACTGGAAAAATTTAAATATAGGTTTTAGTAACAGTTTCTTTAAATTATTTTGAAGGTCTTATCACATTTTCTAGCTTAGTCTCTCAATTGTTAGTATTATAAAGGAACCATTTTTTAATAAAATTGAACTTTGAATGTAGATGTCTAGAAGACGCTCCAAGTTATGTATTTTTGTGTACGTTAGGAGTATATTATTTTGTTATCAGTGTGCAACCCCATATAAGCAAATATTATTTGTGTACCCATAAAGTTTGCATTCTTGATTCCATTCCATTGGCTTCATCCCAATGGCTTCACCCATGGAGAATCGAAGTAGCAGCAGTGAAGTAGCGAATATCAAGAGGAGCCGATATAGAGGGATGTAACAAATGGTGGATGTACCCTATGTCACATCTTAGACAATAGAATGTCCACATACGATATTCCTGAGATGAAGCGTTTTTCCTAAAATGGGCAAAAATAAAAAAGCTTACGACTTATACTCAGATCTGCAGAAACTGAATACCTACTTATATTAGCACCGGGCAAGGCGTAAAGCCTGGCAATTTGATTAATTTATTGCTGATCTCTGTGAGTAGAAGATATTATTATTGAAGATTAGATCATACGTTGGTCCCGCTTCGTTTGACATACTTCCATTATCTCCTTAGGGGAATTTGCGAATTTGCAATTCTATTTTATTCTCAGAGCTACTATAAAAAACGTAAATTATTTCACAAATAAAAGAACGAAAGTTTGAAATTTTCAAATAATTAAATTATATCGAGCAAATCAAGATTTGCTGATGAACGCTTTAAGAATATTCTCATGAAAATTATCAATATTTTGAAGTTTACGAAGTTAATGTTATCGCATTGGACTTTTAAATTGTCTTTTAAAAATTTATTAATTTAATTTAATATTATAATAATGTTTTGTAATAATTATACATTTTATGGATGTATAATTAATGTGTGCGCTTAACTGACCCGGTCCGCGTTGTTGGTCGGTAGTTGTTGTGTTCAACATTTTTTAATAAAATTCTCTTTATTAGAAAATATTTTAGGTATTTTGGAAGTTTCGTCCAGCAATATAGAAAAAAACAAGTTTCGTTCAGCCAATTTTATATAGATATAAACACTCACTGACAATAAAGGATCACGTTCCTGGCTAGTTTACGTTTTTGAAGGTTTTGATCAATTTTTGTAACCACATGACTTTAATTTGATAGTTAAAAATTTAATGGGTATAGCACATCTACAAAAAAATAATAAGAGCGGTTTAAAATAGCTTAAGTATAACAGTATAGCTGAATTATTAGTATTGTAAAGGTAAAGGAAACATATTCGTATAATGTTTTTTTATTGGATAGGCGCCGGCCGGTTTTAGGTGCTTTGAATGTCTTATTCGAGCTGAAGTGACTACAAAGTCTTATTTAGATATAATGAGTTAGTACATTCTTAAAAAATCTCAAATAGGTCCAGGTCCTGGAACTAAAAGGGATCTTTTATTTTAATCGAAGTCACATTAAATTGAATGTAATTTCGTTTAACCATATAAATATGATTTCGGAAATTAGAACTATATTTTCCTTATTTTCTTATAACTACATATTCTGGGCATTATTGCTGCTTCATACATTTTTTGCTGCGTTAAAACGCCTGAAAGCAGCCTCAGCAGTCATCAATTTGACCATAGATAAGTGTCTCTAATCCAATTTCTAATTGACATCGAAGTCTGAAAGCATATCGAAGTATTCTGAAAGTATCTCCAAACTCGCCACACCTTTAAGACAAGTCAAATTACTGAGTATTTGAATTGCAAGGATTAATAAAATTTACTGATGCTTAGAAAAGGTGCAAAAATATATTGTCAGATGGTGGTCACGAGCTGAATAATAGTGTTCATGAATTGAATTGCAGTTATTACAAATCAGACTTTCCGACCAAATATTTTTCCCGCTCGTATTATTTTGAAATATGTATAAAGGGACTTAACATAAACATGAACCTAACTTGTATACAACCTACAAATATGCCATGAAACAAAATCGGGCATAAAAAAGGAGTGAAATATTTGAGGTTATTGCTTACCCTCATATCGGTCCTACATCAAAAAGGCAATTCTGTCTAAATTTGCAATTTATATGGATGCTATAATGATTTTGATCTGGAGTAATGATAATCTATACTTTCTAAATGGATTATTTTATTTTTTGCAATGATTTTATCCGATTTACTGAAATCTTGAGCTACTATCACTTTATTATACAATTACAATAAACCACCGGAATCGGGAATAAAAGAATTAATTCGAACTTGACACCATAGTACTGCGGTATGTTCAACTGCAGGAAATGCCAACCTGAAAACACGTAAACTTTTTATAACATAAAATTTCTATAACTTTGAGGGAACTCTATATAAGCACCTAACTCATTTAAAAAAAAAAAAAAAAAAAACAAGTAAGCAAAGGCTATGGTCGTGCGGGCCCGACCATGTGATACTCTACAACACTACAATATGTTGGAAGTCCCCTTATATCCAAATCCATTGTGGAAGATTTTGTTTTTGAAATAATGTCAAAGAGCCTCGCCCAGAGGTTACCCCCATGCAAAATTTCGTGTGGATCGGACAATAATTGCTATATGTATATAATACCCTCAAAACTTAGTGTTGGGAATTGTGAAAATCGGCCCAGCGGTTCTTGATTTATAAGCAGAATAAATAAGATAAATTCTTTTACATATATATTGTACCTGTTTTGTTATATATGCAATGTCTTGGCTATTAGCATCACTCTAACGATCAGAAGTTATCTTTCAATGTATTTGTGATTTGGCTGGGATTGGAAATGTTCGCGATTTAGTGGATATTTTCCAATTTTCTTACATAAAAGTTAGGCTCTATTTTACCCGCTAATTATTGTCCGATGGCCGCCCAAATTGGAAGGTTTCTGCCCACTCCGAAACTCTAACTCCATGTAAATTTTCGCGTCGAGTGGTTCATAATTGTGGCCTATAGAGCAACTGCAAAATCAGGATTTTTTCTGTTTTTGGTCCATTTCAACCCCTAAATATCGTGCGATCATCTCTAAAAACAATAGGGTTCTATTCTGACCATAACCCCACCTCCATTTTCAATTTCGTGAGGATCGGTTCATAATTGCGACCTGTAGCTTGATTACAAATTAACATGGACAGACGGACGGACGGACATATATAGCTAGATCGACTCATCTCGGCGAGATAGGAAGATCCATATATACTTTCCTATGTGGGAAACCAATATTTCGAGGTGTTACTTAACTTTTGGCCCAATCAAACTTATAATACCCTCAACACACATAGGGTATAATTAAAAACAATTCAAAATTCAACTTCATTAGCAAAACATATTCGAAACGCTGTCTAAATACAATGAAATGTCGAAAAACTATAAGATAGACTAAGTAATTTTTATTTTTAAAATTTTCCTATGAAATGAAAAGTAAATTGTAATAGAAGCTAGAGACTAGAAAAGTTACGGTGAGTGCCCTTGCCCATCAGGAGTAGTATCATTTAATTAAATTGTCTCTTAAGAACAACAATATATTTAATTTCTCCGTCTTAAAAATGTTACTATATTTACATATAGTATTGCATAAAAGTTCAGAGTTATAATATATTAATATGATTGTAACACCATCATCCAAATATGTATACATACACTGGCTGGCCCAGACCGCGTTGCCGGTCAATATAGGTTCACGTAGCGGGCGAGTTTCAGTGTTTCAAAAAACCTGATCCTATTTTCAGCCAGAGGTTTTAATTTGAGAGTTGGAAACCCAAATAATATAGCACATTTATTAAAAAGTATACATCATAACACATCATATACACATATATAATAGTCCCATGTAAGATGGTTCTCTACCAAAGTAGCCTAAACACACATTTTAAGCCAAATCGATTCGAAAATATATCCAAACCCCTCGAAATAGGTAAAACCAGGAGGAACCTTTATATGAGCGCTACTCCAAAACATTGACAAAACATTGAAAACTAGAATGTGACCAAGATCCCCAAAGCTTGGTCCTATACTTATAATTATATGTTCTTTCTAAAATCTCAAATAACCAACATATAAGGAATTAACAAGTAGAAAAGCAGTAAGTTCGGCCGGGCCGAACTTTGAATACCCTCCCCCATTTGAATACCCTCCCCCTTTGAATACCCTCCCCAATTCTGTTAAAATCTTTAAAATATCTAATATTGGAAGGTGCGATATATGGGGTGATCTACGATATTGTGACCTATATAGATAATTACCTTTCTGGGGTTAAAGTGCTCACGAAGATCTCCTTGTGTGGATTTTCAGACAATACCATAGGAAAAACCAGTAAGGAAAGCTCAAAAGTCAGGCGGGGCCGACTATATGATACCCTACACAACTATGCATATTTAGTAGAGCTCTCGTAAAAAGGTTAATACAGGGCATTTCAGAGCTCTATGAGATATTTGGTACAAAATCAAAATCTATCTAATTCTATCGTGCATTTTACGAACTATAGCTATCTCTGAACCGGGTTTCTCCAAATTTGACGTATTAGCTTCTAGACTGAATTCGGTCTTATGTACGAAAATTCAGGTGATTTAGGCTGATATTGACCATTTAGTACACATTTATCCCGAAATCGGATGAAGATATATATGGGAGCTATATCCAAATCTGAACCGATTTCGATAAAATTTAAAACAGCTATTCCTGTGCTCCATCTAATACCTGGTACCAAATATCACGGTTGTGGAGTGAATATTACGAATGTATGGGACTAAAACACTAAATCGGATGAAACATATATATGGTTGCTATATCTATATCTGAACCGATTTTCACTAAATTTGATATACTTGCTTCTAGGCTGAATTTGGTCCGATGTACTAAAATTCAGTCCATTTGGACTTATATTGGCCATTTGGTGCACAATTAACCCGAAATCGGATGAATATATATATATGGGAGCTATATCCAAATCTGAACCGATTTCGATAAAATTACAAACAGCTATTTCTGGGCTGTATCTTATATCTGGTACCAAATATCATTCTTGTGGAGTGCATATTACGAATGTGAAAGGCTTAAACACCAAATCGGATAAAACATATATATGGGAGCTATAGCTATATCTGAACCGATTTTCTCCAAATTTGTTGTGTTTGCTTTAAGGCTAATCTCGGTCACATTTGCCAAAATTCGGGCCATTTGGGCTGATATTGGCCATTTGGTGGTGAATTAACCCGAAATCGAATGAAGATATATATGGGAGCTATATCCAAATCTGAACCGATTTCGATAAAATTTAAAACAGCTATTTCTGTGCTCCATCTAATACCTGGTACCAGTATCACAGCTATAGCTATATCTGAACCGATTTTCTCCAAATTTGATATACTTGCTTCTAGGCCGAATTCGGTTGGGTGTGCCAAAATTCAGGTAATTTGGACTGATAGTGGACATTTGGTGCACATTTAACCCGAAATCGGATGAAGATATATATGGGAGCTATATCTAAATTTGATCCGATTCTCACCAATTTCAATAGGGTTCGTCCTTGGGCCAAAAAAATATTGTTTGGAAAATTTCATCTCAATCGGATAATAAATGCGACCTGCATTTTGTTCACAAGAATACATGGACAGACGGACGGACAGACGGACTGACATGCATAAATCGACTCAGAAAGTGATTCTATGAAGGTTCTCAAAAGTAACTATGGGTCTATCTCGTTTCCTTCTCCATGTTACAAACAAATGCACAAAGACATAATACCCTTACCACTATGTGGTGTAGGGTATAAATACCGAATATCGGGGGTACCGTTATATGGGGGATATACGATATCGTTAACGTTTATATGTCAGGGGGTAAACTGCTCACAAAGAACCTCATGTGTAAAATTTCAGACAATTCCGTTGAAAAATGTAACTAAAATCATCAAAATACCGAATATCGGGGGTACCGTTATGTAGGGGGTTAACGATATCGTAGACCTATATAGATAATTCTCTTCTCTTCACAATGAACTCCTCGTGTGGAATTTCAGTCAATTCCATTGAAAAATGTGGCTGAAATAATCAATATACCGAATATCGGGGGTACCGTTATATGGGGACTATACGATATCGTGGACCTATATAGATAATTCTCTTCCAAGGGATAATTTATCCAAAAGGAACTCCTTGTGTGGATTATCAGACAATTCCGTTGAAAAATGTGGGTAAAATCATCAAAATACCGAATATCGGGGGGGTACCGTTATATGGGGACTATACGATATCGTGGACCTATATAGATAATTCTCTTCCAAGGGATAATTTATCCAAAAGGAACTCCTTGTATGGATTATCAGACAATTCCGTTGAAAAATGTGGGTAAAATCATCAAAATACCGAATATCGGGGGGGGGGGGGGTACCGTTATATGGGGACTATACGATATCGTGGACCTATACAGATAATTCTCTTCCAAGGGATAAAGTACCCACAAGGAACTTTTTGTGTGGATTTTCAGACCATTCCATTAGGAAATGTGGCTAAAATCAACAAAATACAGAATATCGGGGGTACCGTTATATGGGGGCTATACGATATCGTGGACCGATATAGTCCATCTTCGAACTTGACCTGCCTACAGACGAAAGAGGGATCTGTGCAAAATTTTAGCTTCATATCTTAATTCGTTTAGACTGTAGCGTAATTACAACAGACGGACAGACGCTGATCAAGAATATATATACTTTGTTGGGTCTAAAATGATTATTTCGATGAGTTACAAACGGAATGACGAACTTAATATACCCTCCATACAATGTATGGTGGAGGGTATAAAAAGGGCTATATCATAATGCAGACCAACCTGAAATATATTTTGTACAAATGATTCTTTATGTAACCCATAGGACTGTATCAAATTTAAAACTCTATCTTAAATTTTGCGGAGTATAGAGGAAAATATTTGAGGCCCTTTGTGTTGTTTAAGCTATGTAAAAAGGACCCTAAAAAAGGTTGACCCAGAAACCCCCCTTTTGGTATTTTTATCTACCAACCGAAAAATTTCCCAACCTCATGATTGTCGAGGGCGCAGTGTAATTACTGACGATAGCACATATTCCCCGTATGACGTTACCTATAAGTTAAGGTTACGGGTTTGTTTAAGGGTTCGGAAGAATTTTCAGATGATATGAATCTTTTTCTTACTAAATTTTCAACTAGCACCACTATAAATAAGGTGTCAGCGGTTTATAAAAGTTAGGGACCCCATGTTGGCATGGCATGGCATGTTTTTGTTACAATTTCTACCGAATGAACTGTAATTTGACATTTGATGTCTTGAATATTGTGAAATCAATAACGGCAATAACTGTTTAAAAGCACGTTGAGCTTTAAATGTTTTGATGCTTTGAGAAGTATTTTTTTATCAAAGTTTAACATTTTGTTATGGCAACCATATAACGGCATGTACATAAAATATGCAAAATATCTCGGGTTTTTTCAATAAGAATTTCCAATTCCAAAACGCATTCTGAAACAATTCTACACAAAATTCCGTATCCAGATAGAACAGTTAATACAGTTCTGCAATTTTTCTAGAGACTTTTCTCAATTTTTTTGTTTTCTAGAAAACGTTTTTAGTGTAATTACAAATAAATAATAAGTTATCCTCAACTGAAGTTTTACTATGCTTTTTAAAAAAATTTACATATAGATCTAAAAAAGTGAGTAAGGGCAGCTCCTCTGACCCACACAGATACCTAGGCTTGGAGGGAGAGTCAAGATTATGTTGTATACTGACTGTGGAGCAGATATCTTCATTATTTTGGCAAATAGGATTTTAGGTAAATCGAAAAATGGACGCAAAATTGGGCGTGGTCACTTTTTCTTCGCATAAAAAGCTAACTCGTGGTAGGACGAACCTTAATAAAATATCAAAATCGTTCCAGCCGTTCTCAACTGATTCAATTACCAACGAACAACAATTGGTTATTATATATATAGATTTGAAGTATGCTTGGTCAATTCCTCAGGCCCCAAGTAAATCCCTAGGGTTGGAGGGAACGTCAACAGTATCTCGTGTAATAATTTTCAAATCGATATCTTCATTATCTGGCTAATATAAAGATTTTAGATAAATCAAAATAGTGAGCGGTAAAGTAGGCGTGGTCAATATTTTTTTCTTTAAAAACCTAACTCGGGGTATGACGAACGTTTGTACAAAAAATAATGCAAATCGGTCCAGCCGTTCTCAACTGATTCCATTACCAACGAATAACAATTGATTTATATATATATACTAGCTGACCCGGACCGCGTTGCTGGCTTAGTGTATGATTCATATTTTGAGAACCTAATATAAGATGTAAAGTTAAATTTTTCTCTTTGAAAAACCTAAACTTTGATATAAATGTTGACTTACAACCATGATACGGAAACATTGATATGTCAACACTTTTAAAGTTTTTTTTTTTTCAAATTTGGTATTTGATGATCGTTATAACAGCCTATGACAGAAAAGTGTCTGTGTAGGTCCTCGTCTTCTTATACCCGCCCTATAACGATACCTCCCGATATTCGGTATTTTGATGATTTTAGCGACATTATTCACCGGAATTGTTTCAAATTTGGTATTCGAAGTTCGTAATGGATACTACAGCCTACGACAGAAAATTGTTTATTCAGGTCCACGTCTTCGTATAGCCACCATTTAGCGGTACCTCCCGATATATATTTTGATGATTTTAGCTACATTATTCACCGGAATTGTTTAAAATTTGGTATATGATGTTCGTAATAGATACTACAGCCTATGACTGAAAATTGTCTGTGCAGGACCTTGTTTTGGTATAGCCCCCATATAATGGTACCTCCCTGTCTTCGGTATTTTGATGGTGTTAGCGACATTATTCACCGGAATTGTTTCAAATTTGGACGTAGGGTAGGACGAACATTTAAAAAAATATCCGAATCGGTCCAGCCGTTCTGAACTGATTCAATTACAAACGAACAACAATTGATTTGTATATATATAGATTAAATAGTAGGCCTGGTCAGTTCCTCGGCCCCCAAATAAATACTTAGTGTTGTAAGGAAAGTCAACAGTATCTCGTGTAATAATTTTCAAACCGATATTTTCATTATTTTACAAAGATAAGGATTTTAGATAAATCAAGTGGAAGTAGGCGTGGTTAATATTTTTTTCTTTAAAAACCTAACTCGGGGTATGACGAACATTTGTACACAATATTATTCAAATCGGTCCAGCCGTTCTCAGCTGATTCCATTACCGACGAACAACAATAGAAAAGAAAAAACCTTCAACTTGTTCGCTGATTTTTTACCGCAAATGTTTGAAGGTCCTTACGAAGTTGTCAACATAATGTTGTATTATTTTGAAATTCGATTCCATTGATTTGTTTTTCATTTTTTCCCGATTTTATAATTTTTGCATTGAGATTGCCTTTTTCGTGATTTTTTAGCGTTTTAAAAAGTAATTAAAGTATTAATTTTTTGTTTCATTGCCTATTATCTTCTAAAATGATATTATTCGTATAATTCCACTTTCCCAATAAATACATAAAACAGTTTTTTTCGTTGTCGCTTTATACTCCCCAAAAACACTACACACCATAGGTATTAGAATAAAAATTAGAATAAAAAAAAACACTACAAATGTACATTCGAAAATTGCAAGTCAAAATGGAAAAAAAATCATGCAATATAAAACATTACTATTGTACATTTCAAAAGTCAAAATGAAAATTTTAAAATTTCACATTTTTACGCAAATTTTTTTTTTTGGATATTATCCTTTTCTGTCAAGAGACAAGTCTGAATCGTTAAAATTAGATAAGCGGTTCTTGGAGCATAAGCGTAGTAAATAACACAACTTTCTTTTATACATATTGATATATTTAGATTAAAAGGTAGGCGTGGTTAGTTCCTCAGCCTCCAAATAAATACTTAGGGTTGGATGGGAAGTCAACAGTATCACGTGTAATAATTTTCAAACCGATATCTTCATTATTTTGGCAAAATAAGGATTTTAGATAAATAAAAATAGTGGGCGTAAAAGTGGGCGTGATCAATATTTATACCCTACACCACATAGTGGTAAGGGTATTATGTCTTTGTGCATTTGTTTGTAACATGGAGAAGGAAACGAGATAGACCCATAGTTACTTTTGAGAACCTTCATAGAATCACTTTCTGAGTCGATTTATGCATGTCCGTCCGTCTGTCCGTCCGTCCGTCCGTCTGTCCATGTATTCTTGTGAACAAAATGCAGGTCGCATTTATTATCCGATTGAGATGAAATTTTCCAAACAATATTTTTTTGGCCCAAGGACGAACCCTATTGAAATTGGTGAGAATTGGATCAAATTTAGATATAGCTCCCATATATATCTTCATCCGATTTCGGGTTAAATGAGCACCAAATGTCCACTATCAGTCCAAATTACCTGAATTTTGGCACACCCAACCGGGTTCGGCCTAGAAGCAAGTATATCAAATTTGGAGAAAATCGGTTCAGATATAGCTATAGCTCCCATATATATCTTTCATCCGATTTGATCTTTAAGTCCCTCACATTCCTACTATGCACTCCACAACCGTGATATTTGGTACCAGGTATTAGATGGAGCACAGAAATAGCTGTTTTAAATTTTATCGAAATCGGTTCAGATTTGCATATAGCTCCCATATATATCTTCATCTGATTTCGGGTTAATTGACCACCAAATGGCCAATATCAGCCCAAATGGCCCGAATTTTGGCACATGTGACCGAGATTAGCCTTAAAGTAAATACAACAAATTTGGAGAAAATCGGTTCAGATTTGGATATAGCTCCCATATATATCTTCATCCGATTTCGGGTTAATTGTGCTCCAAATGGCCGATATAAGCCCAAATGGACTGAATTTTAGTACATCAGACCAAATTCAGCCTAGAAGGAAGTATATCAAATTTAGTGAAAATCGGTTCAGATATAGATATAGCAAGCATATATATGTTTCATCCGATTTAGTGTTTTAGTCCCTTACATTCGTAATGTTCACTCCACAACCGTGATATTTGGTACCAGATATAAGGTACAGCCCAGAAATAGCTGTTTGTAATTTTATCGAAATCGGATCAGATTTGGATATAGCTCCCATATATATCTTCATCCGATTTCGGGTTAATTGTGCACCAAATGGCCGATATAAGTACAAATGGACTGAATTTTAGTACATCGGACCAAATTCAGCCTAGAAGCAAGTATATCAAATTTAGTGAAAATCGGTTCAGATATAGATATAGCAACCATATATATGTTTCATCCGATTTAGTGTTTTAGTCCCTTACATTCGTAATGTTCACTCCACAACCGTGATATTTGGTACCAGGTATTAGATGGAGCACAGGAATAGCTGTTTTAAATTTTATCGAAATCGGTTCAGATTTGGATATAGCTCCCATATATATCTTCATCCGATTTCGGGTTATTGACCACCAAATGGCCGTAATAGCATCAATTTTGGCAAATCCGACCGAAACCAGCTTAGAAGCAAGTACACCAATTTTAGTAAAAATCGGTTCAGATATAGCTATAGCTCCCATATATATGTTTCATCCGATTTCGTCTTTAAATCCCTCAGATTCGTAATATGCACTCCACAGAAATGATATTTGGTACCAGTTATCAGATTAAGCCCAAAAATAGTTGATTTTAATTTTATTAAAATCTGTTCCGATTTGGATATGCCTCCCATATATATCTTCATCCGATTTCATGTTAATTGTGCATCAAATGGCCAATATCAGCCCAAATGGCATGAATTTTGGCAAATCCGACCGAAACCAGCCTATAAGCAAGTGCACACATTTTAGTAAAAATCGGTTCAGATATAGCTCTAGCTCCACATATATGTTTCATCCGATTTGCTCTTTAAGTCCCTTACATTCGTAATTTACTCTTCACAGGAATGATATTTGGTACCAGATATCAGATAAAGCCCAAAAATAGTCGATTTTGATTTTATAAAAATCTGTTCAGATTTGGATATAGTATAGCATAGCATACTCTTCACAGGAATGATATTTGGTACCAGATATCAGATAAAGCCCAAAAGTAGTCGCTTTTAATTTTCTCAAAATCTGTTCAGATTTGGATATAGCACCCATATGTATCTTCATTCGATTTCGAGTTAATTGTGCAACAAATCGCCAATATAAACCGAAATGGCATGAATTTTGGCATATCTGGCCAAATTCAGCCTAGAAGCAAGGACACCAATTTTAGTAAAAGTCGTTTTAGATATAGCTATAGCTCCCAAATATATCTTCATCCGATTTCGGATTAAATGTGCAGCAAATGGCTAATATTGGTACATCAAATTTAGTGAAAATCGGTCGGATACAGCTATAGCTCCTATATATACCTTTCATCCGATTTGTACTTTAAGTCCCTCAAATTCGAAAAATGTACGATACAAGAATAATATTTGGTATCAGATGCAGCCAAGAAATATCTTCTTTTTCAGTTTTACAAATATCGGTTCAGATTTGGATATACCTCCTATATATATCTTCATCCAATTTCGTGTTGATTGCGCACCAAATGTCCAATATCAGCCCAAATGTCTTGGGTTTTGGCAAATCTGACCGAATTCAGCCAGAATCAAATACATCAAACTTGGTGAAAATCGGTTCAGATATAGCTATAGTTCGTAAAATGCACGATAGAATTAGATAGATTTTGATTTTGTACCAAATATCTCATAGAGCTCTGAAATGCTCTGTATAAACCTTTTTACGAGAGCTCTACTAAATATGCATAGTGGTGTAGGGTATCATATAGTCGGCCCCGCCCGACTTTTGAGCTTTCCTTACTGGTTTTTTCTTTAAATACCTAACTCGGGGTATCACGAACGTTTGTACAAAAAATTATGCAAATCGATCCAGCCGTTCTCAACTGATTCCGTTACCAACAAACAACAATTGATTTTTATATATATAGATAGATATAGATATTTATTAACAGATTTGAAATCTAAGCCTTATTCTTTAAACAGAAAAATAATAATATAAGATAAAGGGAATAGGTTTGCCCTAAGGAAAATAAATCATAAAACTAAGTCAATTTGAAAGAAAAACACATTCCGCTTGAATTTCAATCAAATTGATTTAGACTGAATGATTTAGGGAGTATCCGTTTTTCGCAAATGGACGCACACATGTAACTAATATTTCGTTATATATTATGGAAAGGATTAATGTCGACGATACTGAATGCTTGACATGTACACAAACACACAAGAATACTCAAACACCAAATGGTTTGGAATACACAAAATCGATTTTAAATATGTAGGTATGTATTTGAAATTCTATTAGGGGTGGATTACGTCCTCTGGCGCATTTAAACAGTTGGCGGAAAATGCTTGTTTAATAACTGTGCCTTCAAAAATTGCCGACATTTCTAAGATCTTTATTAAAATATTGATGCAATTTTATGAAATAGAATAAAACACCCTACAACATTTTCGTTTGCAGCTTTGTTTGCTGTTTCTAAACAAATGGGATTAGGCGGAATGAAATGAGCCGCATTCTTGGTGCCAATTTATGAGGTCAATTCAAAGAATTAATTGTTTCAATTCTTTACAAAGAAAATCAAAGAGAAAATGTTCTCCCCATTGTCATTGTGAGGGAAGGTATTCCCATGACGAATAGCCTTATCCTACCATGTTAAACATGTTCACTCACATTCATTCATTCAAGTGCATAATCCGCATTATTATTCCATCCACAAATATTTCACATACACATTCGCTTAGGGATGACGATATTATTATTATTATTCAATTGATAACAGGCACTTTATGGCTAGTTCACATTTAGACATTTAGTTTTGTGTCATTCTGAGTACGTCATCCCTATACTCGACACAAAAAGAACATCGCAAATTCAAAAACAAAACGTACATCCAAAACAAACATTGTGATGACAAGGACCAAACAATTAGAAGGGCAACAACTGTTGAGTACCACAAAAGAATGCAAGACAAGCAGGCAGTGAACCTGTCAATCCAAAATTGGCTGACATTGAGAATGCAATTGTGTGGTTGTGTTTATTTAAGTATTTAACAAGGATATCTCTATTTAGCGCCATCTGTTAATTTGATCATCATTTATTTATTTATTTCCCAAGGATGAGGAGAACATATAGCACATACATATGTACTCCAACAATGTGTACATGTGCGTTATTACATAAACCGGGCACAGAACTACACTTGATTATTCACAAATGTCATCAAAAGTGATGTGCGGACAATAGGAGATTGAATAACAATGAGCCTTAAATTACGTATATGTGGATTCATATACAGTTACTTATTTATGCGTAAATAAAATAAGCAATAAAAAATAATAAGATATTTTCAAACCAAGAACAAATGCTTAGGAATATGTATAAGGGTTTACTATTAGTCTTAAGCCTTTTGGCATACTAATCCATTAAAAATCATTTGGAGAAAATATTTTATGAGTTTTTGCAAAGTTTTGGCAATGAAGCAATGCCAAATATCGGTAGGCTTTATTACAAACTCAAAGTATCACATTTGAAACGGCTCTTTTGTACAATTTGGCGTAAATCGTCTAATTACCGATTATCGGCAGATAACTTATATATAAAATCTTCGACTCATATGGACATTTTTTGGCCGAGGGGACGGTGCTTTTGTAGGTAAATCATCTAAATAATTAATATTGGGACGTACTGTTATTTAGGGATATACCACAATTTTTATACCCTACACCACATAGTGGTAAGGGTATTATGTCTTTGTGCATTTGTTTGTAACATGGAGAAGGAAACGAGATAGACCCATAGTTACTTTTGAGAACCTTCATAGAATCACTTTCTGAGTCGATTTATGCATGTCCGTCCGTCTGTCCGTCCGTCCGTCCGTCCGTCCGTCCGTCCGTCCGTCTGTCCATGTATTCTTGTGAACAAAATGCAGGTCGCATTTATTATCCGATTGAGATGAAATTTTCCAAACAATATTTTTTTGGCCCAAGGACGAACCGTATTGAAATTGGTGAGAATCGGATCAAATTTAGATATAGCTCCCATATATATCTTCATCCGATTTCGGGTTAAATGAGCACCAAATGTCCACTATCAGTCCAAATTACCTGAATTTTGGCACACCCAACCGGGTTCGGCCTAGAAGCAAGTATGTCAAATTTGGAGAAAATCGGTTCAGATATAGCTATAGCTCCCATATATATCTTTCATCCGATTTGATCTTTAAGTCCCTCACATTCCTACTATGCACTCCACAACCGTGATATTTGGTACCAGGTATTAGATGGAGCACAGAAATAGCTGTTTTAAATTTTATCGAAATCGGTTCAGATTTGGATATAGCTCCCATATATATCTTCATCCGATTTCGGGTTAATTGTGCTCCAAATGGCCGATATAAGCCCAAATGGACTGAATTTTAGTACATCGGACCAAATTCAGCCTAGAAGGAAGTATATCAAATTTAGTGAAAATCGGTTCAGATATAGATATAGCAAGCATATATATGTTTCATCCGATTTAGTGTTTTAGTCCCTTACATTCGTAATGTTCACTCCACAACCGTGATATTTGGTACCAGATATAAGGTACAGCCCAGAAATAGCTGTTTCTAATTTTATCGAAATCGGATCAGATTTGGATATAGCTCCCATATATATCTTCATCCGATTTCGGGTTAATTGTGCACCAAATGGCCGATATAAGTACAAATGGACTGAATTTTAGTACATCGGACCAAATTCAGCCTAGAAGCAAGTATATCAAATTTAGTGAAAATCGGTTCAGATATAGATATAGCAACCATATATATGTTTCATCCGATTTAGTGTTTTAGTCCCTTACATTCGTAATGTTCACTCCACAACCGTGATATTTGGTACCAGGTATTAGATGGAGCACAGGAATAGCTGTTTTAAATTTTATCGAAATCGGTTCAGATTTGGATATAGCTCCCATATATATCTTCATCCGATTTCGGGTTATTGACCACCAAATGGCCGTAATAGCATCAATTTTGGCAAATCCGACCGAAACCAGCTTAGAAGCAAGTACACCAATTTTAGTAAAAATCGGTTCAGATATAGCTATAGCTCCCATATATATGTTTCATCCGATTTCGTCTTTAAATCCCTCACATTCGTAATATGCACTCCACAGAAATGATATTTGGTACCAGTTATCAGATTAAGCCCAAAAATAGTTGATTTTAATTTTATTAAAATCTGTTCCGATTTGGATATGCCTCCCATATATATCTTCATCCGATTTCGTGTTAATTGTGCATCAAATGGCCAATATCAGCCCAAATGGCATGAATTTTGGCAAATCCGACCGAAACCAGCCTATAAGCAAGTGCACACATTTTAGTAAAAATCGGTTCAGATATAGCTCTAGCTCCACATATATGTTTCATCCGATTTGCTCTTTAAGTCCCTTACATTCGTAATTTACTCTTCACAGGAATGATATTTGGTACCAGATATCAGATAAAGCCCAAAAATAGTCGATTTTGATTTTATAAAAATCTGTTCAGATTTGGATATAGTATAGCATAGCATACTCTTCACAGGAATGATATTTGGTACCAGATATCAGATGAAGCCCAAAAGTAGTCGCTTTTAATTTTCTCAAAATCTGTTCAGATTTGGATATAGCACCCATATGTATCTTCATTCGATTTCGAGTTAATTGTGCAACAAATCGCCAATATAAACCGAAATGGCATGAATTTTGGCATATCTGGCCAAATTCAGCCTAGAAGCAAGGACACCAATTTTAGTAAAAGTCGTTTTTGATATAGCTATAGCTCCCAAATATATCTTCATCCGATTTCGGATTAAATGTGCAGCAAATGGCTAATATTGGTACATCAAATTTAGTGAAAATCGGTCGGATACAGCTATAGCTCCTATATATACCTTTCATCCGATTTGTACTTTAAGTCCCTCAAATTCGAAAAATGTACGATACAAGAATAATATTTGGTATCAGATGCAGCCAAGAAATATCTTCTTTTTCAGTTTTACAAATATCGGTTCAGATTTGGATATACCTCCTATATATATCTTCATCCAATTTCGTGTTGATTGCGCACCAAATGTCCAATATCAGCCCAAATGTCCTGGGTTTTGGCAAATCTGACCGAATTCAGCCAGAATCAAATACATCAAACTTGGTGAAAATCGGTTCAGATATAGCTATAGTTCGTAAAATGCACGATAGAATTAGATAGATTTTGATTTTGTACCAAATATCTCATAGAGCTCTGAAATGCTCTGTATAAACCTTTTTACGAGAGCTCTACTAAATATGCATAGTGGTGTAGGGTATCATATAGTCGGCCCCGCCCGACTTTTGAGCTTTCCTTACTGGTTATACCCTACAACACTATGTGTTTATAAGTTTGATTGGGCCAAAAATTATGTAACACCTCGAAGCATTGGAGGATAAGTATATATGAATCTTCCTATCTCGCCGAGCTGAGTCGATCTAGCTATGTATGTCCGTCTGACCATGTTAATTTGTATTCACGATACAAGTCGCAATTATGGCCCGATCCCTACTAAATTGAAAATGGAGGTGGGGGTTTGGTCAGAACAGAAGCCTATTGCTTTTTGAGATGATCGCATAATACAGGGAGAGATAAAAAACTGCAACCAACTTCGGACAGCTGTTAAAATGTTTCCAGTGACAGCTCATTATTTGTTTAGAAGCATTTTGGGCGTGATAGTGTGATTTCTTTATATTTGGCTGGAAAGCCACAAGTGGCTATCATTACAGCACCCCAGCATTTAAATGCGTATAGATCTTTTGTGTCTCGTAACATCGCTCGTTACCGTGATACTGGTAGCGTAGCCCGAATTGACTTGATCGAGACCCGCGTCGCAGTGGCCGAGAAATGGCTTGTGAGCTGAACATATCGCAATATTCCTTTCGGCAAATATTGAAAAATGAGCTCGGGGTAAAGCCATTGAAATTCCTAAAAGTGCAAGGACTTACACTGCAACAGAAAGAAAATAGACTCAAAAGTGCTAAAGAGTTTATTCGCTTGGCCGAAAGTGTTGAACTGCCGAATTCGGTTTTCTCCCATGCGAAATCAATCGTTGCTGAAAATGCGCACCTTCGGTTGGCCACCAGAACTCAAGCGCCGGCCATGGTGATGGTGTGGGCCGCCATAACAGCCGATGGAAGCTCTCCGCTCGTATTAATCGACCGTGGCATCAGAATAAATGCCGAATATTACAGCGAAAATAGTCTGGAGAGTGTAATAAAGTCTTGGGCTCGCAAACATTTTTACCGCAGACCTTGGACATTCCAACAGGACTCAGCACCATTGCACTGAGCACGCGCCACCCAAGAATGGTTACAAAATGATGTTCCTCGTTTCACAATGTTTACCAAAATCTGCGGATACCAATTCGTTGGACTATTGTGGCTGGAGTAGTTTGGAAAGCAAGGTTGACACTAAAAAATACCAAAGTGTCGACCATCTCAAGCAAGCGCTTCGCCGGGAATGGGCCAAAATACAGCAGAGCAACATTTGGGCAGCGTGTGAAGTTGTCATTGGCCGTTTTGAAGGCCATAATTTGTGCCAATGGTGACCAATTCGAACAAATCTAAACTTATTCTAAAATTTGATGCCATTTCCGACATTTTTTGCTTTCATTCAATAAAAATAAAAAAATGTAAAAATTATGGTGTTTGACTTTGTTGCAGTTTTTTTTATCTCACTATGTATTTAGGTGTTGAAATGGACCATTTTTCCTGATTTTGCTGTTGCTCTACTGGTCGCAATTATAGACCAATCGACGCCGAAGTTAGCATAGGACTGGAGCTTAGGGCTGGATGGTCATCAGGTAATATTAAGTGGGTTGAATAGACAATAATATTTGTGTTAAATAAAAGTCAAATTTTCCATTAAACCGCGAATAACCGCGATTTTGTAGTATTTTGTGATATTTTTTATTTTTTCATATTTTTTATCGCTTGCGATTTTTTCAATTTGACTTATAATATTGAAGTGTATATTTTGTAATATTTTTCACCTTACAACACAGGTAGGGGTTATAATATAATACACTGATTGCAAATATCGTCCGATCCTCACGAAAAATTTCATAAGGGTAGGGTTATGCTCAGAAGGGCTAGGACTATTGTTTTTAAAGATATGTGCAATATGTTTAGGCGTTGAAAGGTCACAAATAGAAACCAAAGGATACAAAATTTCGCATGAAATTAGAGTTAATTTCAAAAGTGAAATCTTCCAAAATGGATTTGGACATAAGGGGTCTTCCACCATATTGCAGTATTGTAGGGTATCACGACTATAGCCTTTGCTTACGTGTTTAGGATATTTTTGTCCCCTGGAAACAGGAACCCCAAGAGTACCTTAAATCGGGTTGTACCGTTTTGTGGGGGATACGCCAAAACGTAAACCCATATGTCTCATATTCAATATCAATATAACTCATTCCATTCAGAAGCTAGATTGATTTCCTTCTTAACATGGTTTTTGTCTTCAAACGGTCAGCATCCATTTGAATCGGTTACAGTGAAATTCCAAAAAAATATATATGTAGGAAATTTCTTTTCTGAAATGTACTCTTTAACTTTTTCTTCGGTCACTAAGCTGTGCATAATTATAGTATAACATAGAAAAGCGCGATTGCTTCAATACATTTTCCTACATTTTATTATATTTTTTACATTGCAATGACCAAACCTTCCGCGCAAAATATTTTTTAAAAATCTTTCGGTGAATCGTGCTAATACCATTCATTTCATCGAAATCTGTGCATATGCAACAGTTTGTAAGTTACAATATGTGGTAAAAGTTTATTATTTGTTTAGGAATTCTAGGTACTAAAATTCGGATATAACTATGGTAGAAGAATACATGTAGTCGCTTCGATAAAGCTACTGGGGCAATGAACTGTCAAACCGATTATGGAATTGAAAATGTTGAATGAAAAATTATTGAAATTTGTAAAAATTGTCGAGAAATGCATATTATAACAATCTCCGATTTGCATTGTTTTAAAGGAACTACGCCAATAACAAAAAAGCATTTCATAACACTTTCCTATACACCAATCTTTAATATCGAAAGAAACATTTGAGCCCGGTAGCAAGTTTTTGCACAAATTTTTAAAAATATCTATACTATTTAGCAGAAGCTGATTAATGCGTGTGTAATGACGGTATATTTTATGTCAATATACAATATGTAAGAGTTAACAGAAATAAGGATTACTACAGTCAAACATGTTAATAACGAACGCTGTATATGCGAAAAACTCATTTGTTATATATTTATACCCTACACCACATAGTTGTTAGGGTATTATGTCTTTGTGCATTTGTTTGTAACATTCAGAAGGAAATGAAATAGGCCCAGGATCTTCATAAAGGATCTTCGATTTATGCATGTCATTCCGTCTGTCCGTCCGTCCATCCGTTTTTGTGAACAAAATGCAGGACACATTTATTATCCGATTGAAAATTTGCAAACAATATTTGTTTGACCCAAAAACGAACTCTATTGAATTTGGTGATAATCGGATCAGATTTATATATAGCTCCCATATAACTTCAACCGAATTCAGGTTGATTGTGCACCACATGGCAAATATAAGTCCAAATGACCTGTATTTCGGCACGAATTCAGTCTATAGCTCATACATATGATTCATCTGATTTGGTGTTTAAGTCCCCACATTCGTAATATGCATTCAATAACAATGATATTTGGTATCAGATACAGCCCATATATTCTCTGACAAATTTTCTCAAGATCGGTTCAGATTTGGATATAGGTCCCATATATATCTTCAAACGATTTCAGGTTAATTGTGCACCAAATAGCCAATATCAGTCCAAGAGTCCTGAATTTCGGTACCTCCAATCGAATTCAGTCTAGAAGCAAGTATATCGAATTCGGAAAAGAACGGTTCAGATAGCTATAGCTTCCATATATATGTTTCTTCCGATTTGGTGTTTAAGTCCATCACATATAATAATGGCTAAAATCAGCCCAAATGGGCTGATATACGTTTTCATTTTGTGCAACTCGGCTCCGATATATATTTTTTAAATATAATCCTTCTCCAAGTTATATCATGCACTCTATAGCAAACTATAACTGCTCTGAAGCCAAATGTTGACAGGTGAAATAAATTATTTTGTTACGGGAGCTCTACTAAATTATTTTGTTACGGGAGCTCTACTACATAGTGGTCGGCACTGTCCGACTTTTGACTCTTTCTTACTGGTTCTTACTATATACGAAAACTCCATTATGACAAACTAAATAAAATCTGCGAAGAGGTTTTTTAATGTATTATATACATCTCCAGAAAATATTAAAAACTTTTCAATTTTCTGCAAGGAGAAACCTGAACTTCTAAAGAATTATTGTAAATACGCCTAATTTAGTAAAAGTTTAGAAAACTAAATTATTGGGTTAACATCCTTTACATAACGTATATGTAATGGAATTGTCAATTGAATTCACTATATCCGGTAAACTGTAAAAGTAATATTAGGTCATAAAATATGCTGCGGTTTTTCGTAGTTACAAACGAAAACTCTATTTTTAAATAGAAAGTATTCACTGTTTTCATTTGCTTGGATATCATTAAAATCATATAAATTTCACTTTATTTCTCTTCTAAGTTTCAATTTTTTCAATTTTTTTTTGTGCAATGGAACAGCGACATATTCATAGGCTATGGAAATAACTTTTATTTGGAAGCGCAGAAAGTAGGAAATATTATTTCTTTCCCTAGTCAATCGCACACACACGCGAAGAATTTTTGCCAAGGGATCTAATATGTGTTTTTTTGTAGTGATTTTCTATTTTAGTTTTCGAAAAATTTCCGAGTAATCTGCACATGATCTGACGACAACTTTCGTTCTGTTTGTCATATTAAAGAACAGATGTCAGCAGAGAGCTAATTTTCTATACACAAACTCTTTTCGTTGCTGTTGTAATTTTTTAATGTTTAGGTCTTCCTAAAGTCGTAAGATGCGCTCTAAAGCAATGATAGAAGTCGCATATCGATTAAGATATAACTCTGAAGTCATAATACGCAATTCATATAAAATTGCCAATATAAACGTTTATTTGTTACGGGTCACTCTACTAAATGTTCATAGTGGTATTTCATAAAGTCGGAACCGCTAGACATTTGTCTTTTCACAGATTAACTAATAAATGTAAGATCAACCATTCTAATCTTGTTAATACCACTTGATTTTGTCCTATAGAAACCATTCCGATTTCTTGTTCTGAATTTCAAATCAATATTCGACAATTTTCCGAGTTTCTGAAAAGTATTCCCAGGTTTTCCTATATAGATTTTTTCCAATATAATCCAAAAAGAATCCTTCCGAATCTCGAAATTTTTATTTTGCAACGAACGAACTTGTATCTGCAAGGTTCAAAGAAAACCTATAGTTTTGCAATTTATCAACAATTCGAGCGTTAATAACAATCTACTTTTGTGGGAGATTATCATCAAGTGCAGCCAGATTTGAACGTGCTTTCTGCAATCGCCACTCATTTGTTGGTCTATTTATCTATTTCGGAAAAATAGAGGAAAACAACTCGAAAAGTCGAATGGGCTAGGTAACTAATTTCTAACAAGTAATATGTAGACAGAAACAAGTGAAAATCTCATTGACTTCAGTCAAACACTCAACGAAAGCTGACATCCTTCCCGTTAAAGTAAATTGTTTGTAGGTTTTTTTAGCGTTGAATAAGTCTTTTCCGCACTGATATTGTGTGCTGGTATTACCAGTATTTATGTAACTATTTTCTAAAGCGGCGCAAATTTTTTAAAATTTGTTAGATTGGTCGGAATCCAGTAAACCATTTCCATTTCTCTTTAAAAACGTGCTGCAGTGTATCGGATTGATGTAGTCTTTTGAACCCATTCTTCTAAGAGGCACACTAAGGATGACACATAAATAAAGTGTTGAATAAACATATGTATGTCCAATAAAGTTTTTTTATCGAATAGTTTGAATCGGTAGTATTTTCTAAATTTTCAAAAGCGCCCTATTTATTTGCTTGGAATGAAATAATCACTTTTTCCAATATTTTATGTCATATCATATTTTATGCACACAATCCTTACTTATATACCACAAAAAATTCTTTCTGTCATTCGTCGTTCAGTTATAGCAATCATATAATTCCACTACCTGACACTCATCATTTTCATTTTTCTGCCTCTTCCGAACGAATGAGTCCTAATATTTAGATTTGTGTAATCTTTTCCGTCAATAATTGTATAAATTGACACACCACGACCATTTCAGCGGGCGCCCAGCTAGCATTTGGAAGATTGTTTTTGAAAAAATCACTTTGGTGAGTCTTCTTCGAGTCTTTTGGTGACCAAAAAATGATTAACTGAATTGTATGATCGAAAAGCGATTCGAAAATGACTCTCTCTAATGAGTGAAAAGAGATCAATTTAATATACAACAACAAAATGTAGGGTAATCGCAATTCAATCATTGAGATGTGCAAAATGTGACTATTTTTCCGTTATTTATTATCGTACTGCGATCATCTACAGATTGAAATATGATTAGTCTCAAAAAGATCTTCCAGCTGTTTGAAAAGTGATCTAAATTATATATTTTTTGATCATATTGAAAAGGGAAAAAATATGAAAAAGTGTACGTTTATCTCTTTGTTTATTAAAAATTTTATAAAGAAAATGTCAGCAAGTTAATATACAAAAATAGAAAAGACTAAAATAAAAACGATGGCAAAAGATGCAGAAAATTGAATTTTGCAAAAAATAAGTAAAACTGAATATGAGAAAAATTAAGAAAATGTCCAGAAACGTGAATTGGTGAAGAAAAATGAGACAGAACTTGATTTGTAAGTATAAAAAATTGGATATTTGATTGATTAATTCACCACTTGATAAACTATTAATACTTATATAATTTTTGATAATCTATTTCCATAAAGAGTTTATTGCAAAAACCAAAAGGTTTTTTCAGATAAATTAGCCTGCCAATACAGCTGGAAGGGGACAGTGTAAATCTGAGTGCAGAAAAGTGTTATTTAGTTACCATAATCAAAAGTAAGTTTGTCTTTTTAACACGTATATAAAGAAGTACACAGAGAAAAAAATTAACCTTATACAAGGTTAGCTTAACCATAAATAAACATGATTTGGAGTCTACGTTATGTAAGGTTAATTTAAACATTTTCTTGCTGACTGGTATTTAAAAATAATCATCGTTAATTTAGCTATTCCATGATTGACTTTTTTAACCACGAAAATTGTTGATATTGAAAAAAAATTGTTGTTTTAACAATGCACTGTTAAATTTTTGTAACCATGAGAATTGTTAATAATAACATTTCATAGTCAGTTTGTCTAAACAGTTCATATGATAATTTTTAATAATAAATTAACCTTTGTTTGAATAAAACAAGAAAAATGTAATTTTTACAAGTTTATTTATTATTTATTTATTAATACCGCATATTTCTAAAATATGTATTTCCATTACAAATTGTATGTATATTTAAGGGAGGGCTGGTAAAGAAAGATATATGTTTAATATAAATTTTATTTTTTAACGCCTTACCGAGTGATTTTAAATTATATTCCTCAGCCATTGTGAAAAAAAACTACAAAACGCCAAACACCGACTGCAAAAACAGAAGAAGAAACTAGTAGTTAATAAAAGAAAATAGTATTGTCACAACCAGTGTTGCCGTTTGAAATTTTTATTTCAGCCCAAATTTTTTCTAAAAACCGCCCAAAATCGATCATATCCGCCCAAACTGTAAAAAGTTGAATAATTTATATGTAGTTTGTATTCAAGTAAGAAAATGACAATTTTACACTATACATAAAAAAGGTACTCAAGTTTTATTATATTCAATGTATTAAATTCTTTAGAGAAAATAAAAATGTTATGTTATTTTACTTCAAGTTTTTTTATATACATATTTGAAAAAGTAACATAATACAAGAATTCAATGTATTAAATACATTTAAGTCATTATTATTATTCAGGTTTTTATACCCTACAACACTATGTGTTGGGGGTATTATAAGTTTGATTGGGCCAAAAATTATGTAACACCACGAAATATTGGTTTCCCACAAAGTATATATGGATCTTCCTATCTCACCGAGCTGAGTCGATCTAGCTATGTATGTCCATGTAAATTTGTAATCACTCTACAGGTCGCAATTATGGCCCGATCTTCACGAAATTTAGAATGTAGCTGTGGTTAAGGTCAGAATAGAACCCTATGTCTTTTGGAGATGATCGCATAATATTTAGGGGTTGAAATGGACCAAAAACTGAAATTTCCTGATTTTGCAGTTGCTCTACAGGTCACAATTACAGACCAGTCGAAGCGAAGTTTAGCATGGGGCTAGAGCTTTGGACTGGGCAGAAGCCTTCCAATTTTGATGGTCATCGGGTAATATTTAGTGGTTTAGTAGACCATAGCATTTGCGATAAATAAAAGTAAATTTTTCCATTAATCCGCGAATATTTTTACTCGCCGGCAGTAATCACAAATCACAAATAGACGAACAGGTCAATTCTGACCGTTACGTAGATGCCGATAGTAAAAATATCGGATATATATAGAGAAATATATACAATGTATATATACAAAGGAAGGGGATGTCAGCTAGAATGCTTATATCTTCACAATGGCTGGAGCGATTTTGACGAATTTTGTCAATTGCCCTTGTGGCATTAAAGTATAAATACTACAAAATCGCATAAAAATATACCAATAATGATGTTCATATAGATTTTGTAGTATTTTGAGACATTTTCTTTATTTTTTTCATATTTTTTTTTTCGCATGCGATTTTTTCAAGTTGACTTATAATACAACACAGGTTAGGGTTATTATTTATATACAGATTGCAATTATCGTTCGATCCTCACGAAATTTTTCACAAGGGTTAGGCTCAGAAGGGCAAGGCCTATTGTTTTCAAAGATATATGAACCAAAAACAGAAAAAAAATTCCTGATCACACAATTGAAGCCAATCGACACGCCTGAGAAAAAAGGTAAGCACAGGGAAGAATTCTGGCATTTTGGATGACCATTGGAATATATTTAGCCGTAAAATGGAACACAAAAACTAACAGCACGACGGAGTGCATAAATATTGGGAAAATGTCCCTTGTCAAAATGCTAAGGGTAATATCTGGGCAGTGCTCCGTCACATAATTTCAAAAGCGAAATCTTCCAAAATGGATTTGGACATGAGGGGGCTTCTAACATATTGTAGTGTTGTAGGGTATCACATGGTCGGCCCCTCACGACTTTAGCCTAATGTATTATTTATATTATTAAAAAACTTAACAAAAATCTATAAAATAAATAACGATTCATCTCAATAAAAAATATAAAATTCAGTTAGTAATAAAAAAAATTAAATTGCGTAAAAATAAACAATGAAAAATAAATTTGTACCCAATATGGAAAAAATCCGCCCAAAATCCGCCCAAACCACAAAATTTATCTTTTTTCCGCCCAAATTTGGACGGAAACGCCCAAAACGGCAACACTGGTCACAACTTACCAAAAATGTACGCACGAGCACCCAAAAAAAAGACACCAGAGAAAAAAACAACTGAGAAGAAAAAACAAAAAGATATACATAAATATGAACACTGTCGCTTCAACAACAACAACAACGTACATTTGGTGACAAATGCATACGCTAATGTACGTCGTAGCAGCCACAAGCAAAGACAAAAAGAACACATATGTATGAATAAACACTCACACATTATTTCTCTCCTCATTTTTGCTTGTCGCTGCATATACGTTGTTGTTGCTTGTTTTTTTCATGTATTACCGTTATTTTTGTTTCTTTATTGTAATTTATAGTTTATTTGATAGACAAATCTGATACAATTTGAATATAGCAATAACACATTACTATGTTGAAAAAGTATCAGGGTTTTCTATTAAAACAAATACAAATTACAATCAAATATATTTGTTAATTTCACCAGCTTTTACTTACCTTTATACCAAGCACTATTCTCACGAGCACGTGCACTACACCCTTGCACTATTCGACACCAACTAAAGAAGTGATTGTCTATTTGATCTTTCTTACACATATTCAGACCACAGAAAGAGATTCGAGAAAGAGGAGGAGGGGGAATATGACAGTCACATTCGGTGCAACTTCGTATATTGTAATATTGAACTTCGTCAAACACAAAGCAGTTCAAATTTGTTGACCACAACAGAGCCGAAGGCTCTTTAAATTTTTATGTATCTCTCACATTTTTCCGTCTCTCTCAAAAAACAACAACATTATACAACGTTAATTAAACTATTTATTTTATGTTTGTAATTATTTTGTGTTTGTAATCTCAAACATTTACCATGAAAAAATTAACCATGCACATGGTTAAAAAAGTCATTGTATTTTCGGCTCTGTGTAGTAAAATGGAAAGACTTGTACATTTTTTATTTCAGATATGTGTCATCTCAAATACTCAAGAAACGACTAGGATATGAACACAATTCCACAAAAACATTTTGTTCAAGCTAGAGACCGCGTTACAAATAGAAAACGGCCCGATTGCAGTTCCTGATTTTTTATTTTTTGATTTTTCATTTTTTTATTTAATTTTTTACTATATTTTTACAATCGCATTTATTGATATTACTGTACAAATTATAATCATAAAAGCTGAATTATTATTATTTTAAATAAATATTTATATAAACGTATTCTTTTTTACGGTACATCCGAATATTAAGAAATCACGTACGTGATTCGTAGAAACGTAAACACTCATATAAAACTCATAAATGACTCGAATTTAAGACAAAGGGGATTCATAAAAGACTCCTAAATTAATATACATATGAGTGATATATGACACTTAAAAGACTAATAAATTACTCACTTAAGACTCATAAATGATCAAAAAATGACTTAAAAAGAAGAAGACTCGAAAAAGATTCACAAATTAAGCGTTTTAGCGCAATAAATGAATAGAAAACGACTCGAAAAAGACTCGTAGAACGATCAGAAAATGGTCGAAAAAGACTCTTAACTAATCTAGAGGAAAACTCGTATGTGATTTATTTAGAAGAATCGCGGGAGGTCACGTTTTTCTACCGACAACTGAGTCTTTTATGATCAGAAAATGCGCTCATATTCCAGCTTTTTAATCGCGCAACCGGATCAAAAAAGACTCGAATATGATTAAAAATTTCCAAAAATGCTGACTGGGGCTCAACGGACAAAAAAAATAGTTTTTCAAGTAAATTATTTAAAAATGCATCAGACAAATTCGGTGTATTGGATCTTTTTTAAGCACAACCTCAGTATAACGGTACCTGTCGATTTTAAGTATTTTGGGGCTTTGAGAAGAATTTGCCAGTCAAATTATTATTTAAGCATGTTCTCAGAGTATATAAACCACCGTATAATATTGTCCTCGTATAGGGTAAATCTTGAGATCCAGCACATCACTGATCCCAATTCCGATTTCTGACAAAAATCCTTAATGCATATTTTTTAAAACATAATAATTCACAGATCATGGGCATATTAGTAGATCTAGGATGTACCGCTATATGGTGATAATACCAAAATATATACTTTTGTTGAAATTTTTTTAAGTAACCTAAATACAAATTTTTAGCCAAATCGATTGGAAATGTGTTCACTACCATCGAAATAGTAGAATCAGGACGAACCTATATATTAGAAATCAAGATGCCAAATATTGGGCAAATCAATTTAAAAATGTGGCCAAGACCCTGGAAATAGATAAAATCAGGGTAATTACTCACTATTACGCATAGTTCCCCAAGGAACTATGGTTTCAGAAGAATTTGGAGAGGATATAAATTCTTTTCTTATTAAATTTCCAATTCGTACTACTATTTTGTTTAGTCCGCATATTGTAGTGCCATCATAAAATAATTTTTATATAAAAGTATCTGAATTCAACCGTATTCCACTTTAAACTACAAATACCAGTAAGACCGTTTGGATAATGCTTTTATATTTTTCAAAAAATCAAAAAATGGATGAGGCCGTTACTTGGGGGTCATATCAAAATGGGAACCTCTATAGACAATTTTATACTTCAAGGATTCTAAATACCAAAAACCAAAGTAAAAAAAATACCTAATATCGGCAGGCACCCGTATATGGGGGCTATACAAAATCGTGGACCTATACATACAATGTTGCGCTACCGGAGTTTGATTGGGCCAAAAATTATGTAACACCACGAAATATTGGTTTCCCACAAAGTATATATGGATCTTCCTATCTCACCGAGCTGAGTCGATCTAGCTATGTATGTCCATGTAAATTTGTAATCACTCTACAGGTCGCAATTATGGCCCGATCTTCACGAAATTTAGAATGTAGCTGTGGTTAAGGTCAGAATAGAACCCTATGTCTTTTGGAGATGATCGCATAATATTTAGGGGTTGAAATGGACCAAAAACTGAAATTTCCTGATTTTGCAGTTGCTCTACAGGTCACAATTATAGACCAGTCGAAGCGAAGTTTAGCATGGGGCTAGAGCTTTGGACTGGGCAGAAGCCTTCCAATTTTGATGGTCATCGGGTAATATTTAGTGGTTTAGTAGACCATAGCATTTGCGATAAATAAAAGTAAATTTTTCCATTAATCCGCGAATATTTTTACTCGCCGGCAGTAATCACAAATCACAAATAGACGAACAGGTCAATTCTGACCGTTACGTAGATGCCGATAGTAAAAATATCGGATATATATAGAGAAATATATACAATGTATATATACAAAGGAAGGGGATGTCAGCTAGAATGCTTATATCTTCACAATGGCTGGAGCGATTTTGACGAATTTTGTCAATTGCCCTTGTGGCATTAAAGTATAAATACTACAAAATCGCATAAAAATATACCAATAATGATGTTCATATAGATTTTGTAGTATTTTGAGACATTTTCTTTATTTTTTTCATATTTTTTTTTTTCGCATGCGATTTTTTCAAGTTGACTTATAATACAACACAGGTTAGGGTTATTATTTATATACAGATTGCAATTATCGTTCGATCCTCACGAAATTTTTCACAAGGGTTAGGCTCAGAAGGGCAAGGCCTATTGTTTTCAAAGATATATGAACCAAAAACAGAAAAAAAATTCCTGATCACACAATTGAAGCCAATCGACACGCCTGAGAAAAAAGGTAAGCACAGGGAAGAATTCTGGCATTTTGGATGACCATTGGAATATATTTAGCCGTAAAATGGAACACAAAAACTAACAGCACGACGGAGTGCATAAATATTGGGAAAATGTCCCTTGTCAAAATGCTAAGGGTAATATCTGGGCAGTGCTCCGTCACATAATTTCAAAAGCGAAATCTTCCAAAATGGATTTGGACATGAGGGGGCTTCTAACATATTGTAGTGTTGTAGGGTATCACATGGTCGGCCCCTCACGACTTTAGCCTAATGTATTATTTATATTATTAAAAAACTTAACAAAAATCTATAAAATAAATAACGATTCATCTCAATAAAAAATATAAAATTCAGTTAGTAATAAAAAAAATTAAATTGCGTAAAAATAAACAATGAAAAATAAATTTGTACCCAATATGGAAAAAATCCGCCCAAAATCCGCCCAAACCACAAAATTTATCTTTTTTCCGCCCAAATTTGGACGGAAACGCCCAAAACGGCAACACTGGTCACAACTTACCAAAAATGTACGCACGAGCACCCAAAAAAAAGACACCAGAGAAAAAAACAACTGAGAAGAAAAAACAAAAAGATATACATAAATATGAACACTGTCGCTTCAACAACAACAACAACGTACATTTGGTGACAAATGCATACGCTAATGTACGTCGTAGCAGCCACAAGCAAAGACAAAAAGAACACATATGTATGAATAAACACTCACACATTATTTCTCTCCTCATTTTTGCTTGTCGCTGCATATACGTTGTTGTTGCTTGTTTTTTTCATGTATTACCGTTATTTTTGTTTCTTTATTGTAATTTATAGTTTATTTGATAGACAAATCTGATACAATTTGAATATAGCAATAACACATTACTATGTTGAAAAAGTATCAGGGTTTTCTATTAAAACAAATACAAATTACAATCAAATATATTTGTTAATTTCACCAGCTTTTACTTACCTTTATACCAAGCACTATTCTCACGAGCACGTGCACTACACCCTTGCACTATTCGACACCAACTAAAGAAGTGATTGTCTATTTGATCTTTCTTACACATATTCAGACCACAGAAAGAGATTCGAGAAAGAGGAGGAGGGGGAATATGACAGTCACATTCGGTGCAACTTCGTATATTGTAATATTGAACTTCGTCAAACACAAAGCAGTTCAAATTTGTTGACCACAACAGAGCCGAAGGCTCTTTAAATTTTTATGTATCTCTCACATTTTTCCGTCTCTCTCAAAAAACAACAACATTATACAACGTTAATTAAACTATTTATTTTATGTTTGTAATTATTTTGTGTTTGTAATCTCAAACATTTACCATGAAAAAATTAACCATGCACATGGTTAAAAAAGTCATTGTATTTTCGGCTCTGTGTAGTAAAATGGAAAGACTTGTACATTTTTTATTTCAGATATGTGTCATCTCAAATACTCAAGAAACGACTAGGATATGAACACAATTCCACAAAAACATTTTGTTCAAGCTAGAGACCGCGTTACAAATAGAAAACGGCCCGATTGCAGTTCCTGATTTTTTATTTTTTGATTTTTCATTTTTTTATTTAATTTTTTACTATATTTTTTACAATCGCATTTATTGATATTACTGTACAAATTATAATCATAAAAGCTGAATTATTATTATTTTAAATAAATATTTATATAAACGTATTCTTTTTTACGGTACATCCGAATATTAAGAAATCACGTACGTGATTCGTAGAAACGTAAACACTCATATAAAACTCATAAATGACTCGAATTTAAGACAAAGGGGATTCATAAAAGACTCCTAAATTAATATACATATGAGTGATATATGACACTTAAAAGACTAATAAATTACTCACTTAAGACTCATAAATGATCAAAAAATGACTTAAAAAGAAGAAGACTCGAAAAAGATTCACAAATTAAGCGTTTTAGCGCAATAAATGAATAGAAAACGACTCGAAAAAGACTCGTAGAACGATCAGAAAATGGTCGAAAAAGACTCTTAACTAATCTAGAGGAAAACTCGTATGTGATTTATTTAGAAGAATCGCGGGAGGTCACGTTTTTCTACCGACAACTGAGTCTTTTATGATCAGAAAATGCGCTCATATTCCAGCTTTTTAATCGCGCAACCGGATCAAAAAAGACTCGAATATGATTAAAAATTTCCAAAAATGCTGACTGGGGCTCAACGGACAAAAAAAATAGTTTTTCAAGTAAATTATTTAAAAATGCATCAGACAAATTCGGTGTATTGGATCTTTTTTAAGCACAACCTCAGTATAACGGTACCTGTCGATTTTAAGTATTTTGGGGCTTTGAGAAGAATTTGCCAGTCAAATTATTATTTAAGCATGTTCTCAGAGTATATAAACCACCGTATAATATTGTCCTCGTATAGGGTAAATCTTGAGATCCAGCACATCACTGATCCCAATTCCGATTTCTGACAAAAATCCTTAATGCATATTTTTTAAAACATAATAATTCACAGATCATGGGCATATTAGTAGATCTAGGATGTACCGCTATATGGTGATAATACCAAAATATATACTTTTGTTGAAATTTTTTTTAAGTAACCTAAATACAAATTTTTAGCCAAATCGATTGGAAATGTGTTCACTACCATCGAAATAGTAGAATCAGGACGAACCTATATATTAGAAATCAAGATGCCAAATATTGGGCAAATCAATTTAAAAATGTGGCCAAGACCCTGGAAATAGATAAAATCAGGGTAATTACTCACTATTACGCATAGTTCCCCAAGGAACTATGGTTTCAGAAGAATTTGGAGAGGATATAAATTCTTTTCTTATTAAATTTCCAATTCGTACTACTATTTTGTTTAGTCCGCATATTGTAGTGCCATCATAAAATAATTTTTATATAAAAGTATCTGAATTCAACCGTATTCCACTTTAAACTACAAATACCAGTAAGACCGTTTGGATAATGCTTTTATATTTTTCAAAAAATCAAAAAATGGATGAGGCCGTTACTTCGGGGTCATATCAAAATGGGAACCTCTATAGACAATTTTATACTTCAAGGATTCTAAATACCAAAAACCAAAGTAAAAAAAATACCTAATATCGGCAGGCACCCGTATATGGGGGCTATACAAAATCGTGGACCTATACATACAATGTTGCGCTACCGGAGATAGATCCCATTATGGCCTACAAATACCAATATTTAGACAAATCTGTGGAAAATTGTGGCAAAAGTCATCTCTAATGCCCTAGTTGGTGTTGTCCTCAATGCGACGCAGATGCTTAAGCAGCACATTCGTTGGACTTTCTGTAATATTTTAGTATTACATTTTTTTCCATGACTGTCCACCAGACTACTGATGCGTATGTTAGCACAGGTCTAATGACGCTTTTGAATAGCCAGTGTGTCATATTTGGATTGCACGTTGTCCAACATCTATGAGCTTTGTTTGCTCTTTCTTGAATGTGGTCTCTCAAATTAAGTTTCCTATCTAGAATCACACCCAGATATTTAACCTTATTGAAAATATTGATTGTCTTGTTCAGGAAGACCGGTTTATAGAATTGCCCCAGTTTTCTTTTCCTAGTAAAAAGACATATTTCAGTTTTTTCTGGGTTAACGTTAAGATCTCTTGGTCTGGCCCAGTTGTATGCAAGTTTCAGAGCCGATTCGGCCCTTCTGCACAGCAAGTTAGGATTCTTTCCCCTCAGATGATTAAAATGTCGTATGCATAGCGGACTGGTTCAAATCTTTCATTAGTTAAAGTCCTTTGAAGACTTTTTATGGTGGTAACCCAAAGGAGGGGTGATAAAAGTTGCCGTTCCTTGACCAACTTTGTCCCTTATGTTAACGTCATATAGCCCACAACTTATTTATATAGTCCTTAGCATATGGTTTATCCAGTCCCTTAGGGCCCGTTCGACCTGAAAATTGTATAAGAATTGGCGTATCTGTGCTGACGTTGTTAAAATCGCATTCGATATCAATACATACTGCTAGTGTATACATCTAAATTCAAATTAGTAAAATTTGCCGAAATTAGTTTGAAAAATATGGTTGTTTGTCACGCTAATGAGTGCCGGACAGTGGCAGAGCAAATGTTCGATCGTCCCAAATCCTTCCTCGTCTCGACAGGTTCTACAGTAATATATATAATCGCTGTTCCATTTCGAGGTCATTGCCCTCACCTTGCAGTGACCCGTGATGATGTCCACCACAAGTTTTAAATCAGGTTTTGACAAGGACAGTAGCGACTTTGTTCTCTTCGCAGAGAGTATGGGCCAACCATTTTTGTTGAATTCTCTCATAGTAGTGTCTATGAATTGCCTGGAAGAAGTGGCACAGGGGTGATTTGACCAAGTTCTGAACTTCAATGATAGCTGATTCGGACCCTAGCCTAGCTAATTCGTCTATGGTATCGTTGCCTGGAATATTCTAATGACCAGGAACCCAACAGAACAGAGCAGGACAACCCAGTGTTTTCCGAGGATCTCCTGCAATCCAAAACAACCCTAGACTTAATGGGGGGAGTTTAAAGCTTTCAGTGCCGTTTGGCTATCGACGTATATAGTCTCCGGACAGCTAACCTCGTTGTTCCTCAACAGGTCTACTTTCTAAACAACTGCGGAAAGGTGGTGATGAGGTCGACTCCTAACTTCATCACAAAGCAGTGTGACTAACGAAAGGAAATCGCCGCGAAATGATGTTTCTCGTTCCGTGGCTGGAAGGGAACTCAATTCATTTACAACATATTCTTAACACTAAAGCTTACATCTCATACATTTACACAAGCACTTTATTTACTAATGCACGCTGTGCGTTAACGCACACATTACGTTGCGGGAGAAAACGAAATGTACCTAATTTGTGATCGACCCTTTCTTATATTCTATTTATGGCCGTGACATTTATTACATTATTTATTACCGACCTAGCATATTTCACTAATTTACATTCTTCGGAAAAGACAAATAAAAATGAGATAAGAATTTCAAGAAGAACATTCAACACACAAACTATTTTTACAACATGTACAGTTTCTACAAAACCAAACATACTCCCGGCCTTAAAAAATCCTAATCTTTTAACAAACTTCCATCGATCGATTCTAATCTTTTAAGAATTATATAAAATAAACATAATTTTCTTAATATTAAGAATTGAATAAAACTGTGCTAAAGTTATATCTTATTTTATAATTAATTTCTAACGTAATAATAATCCCCGAAGTATGCTACTTGAAATTAGGTAATTGCACTTATAACATCCACCAACCACTTAAAGTCTGGATCTCTCCGCCAGCGATGACCAAATACCTGGGATATTTTTAAATCCTTGCCATAATTCAATGACACATCTTCTGCATGGATAAGTCGTTTCCTTATGCTCATGTTGTTATGTTCTCCACGACTTCTGAACCATCCCGGGCGTTCCAGACGGAAATTATAAATTTTGTCTTTATGTCCATCGCTAATACAATGCTTGGCCGGGGTTTCACTTTCTTCTTTTTCGGGAGGAGCAAATACAGGATTCTTGCGTTCCTGAATATTCCTTGTTGGCAGCCCTTCTTCAATTTTAATTTTTCTCGTTATTTTTCCTTCGACTCGCGGAACATTAAGGCTAACGTTTTCATTTTTTCTTTCGATAGCTTCTAAGTCCTCAACTACCTTTTGATGAGTCCCTAAACTACCTTTAACATTATCAACATGCTTCTTCATGTTCACCTTTTTAGGTGCTATTCTTGAAATGTTCCCACTTCTCACTATGCGGTAACAAATTCTAAGAAAATGGTAATGACTTGTGTAGTCATCCTGTTTTCCAACTACATCCAAATACCGCACGATGTTTTCTATTCTTGAGAAATTACCTCTTCTAATCTCCTTCCAAAAATCAAATAAAGCATCGATAAGTTTAACCGTTATCCCAATGTCTGGCGGCTGTGAATGGAACAGTAAGGCATTTTCCCCCACTGTTCCGATGAACTTAAGCTCTTCACCTCAGCTAAATAATCGATATCTAAACGTGGTATTTCTATGGGCACAAAAACACCTATGCCGTTTAGAACTCTCTCCATATCTTTAGTCGCATAGCACACTCCCAAGGCGTCTATGCAATCCGAGTAAGTAAATTTTTTCATACGACGGAGTTCCCTCTCGTTATCTAAATATTCCTTTCTTGCTTCTGTAAAGGAACTACCTAATTCGGTACATTTTTCCCTAGCTTCCTCAATTACACCACGCAGAGCAATTTTTTCTATTTCTAAATAAAGTTATACAATATACTCGCCTAACATCCTTTGATGTTGAATGAAGTCTACAAAATTCATATTGACGAAATATATGTGCACTCAAAAAATAAAGGAATAAACTAATCACTTTTTACTACACGTCTATTGCGTTAGTATATGGAGAGATAGACCGACAGAATCTTTCACTACTACCTACCATGTCTTCCTTTACACAACTAAAAGATCTAACACTATCTTTGCTTTAACAGTGCACCTTTTACGTCGCTACAACAGATAAGCTTAACACACTTCACTACTACGAAAATGCGCGCCTATCACGTTATTTATTTCGCATAAACTAATATTTTCACTGAAAATATAGCCTATCGAATAACTTCACTAACTACACGCGATACCATCACGTCGGGGTCACCAAATGATGAGGTCGACTCCTAACCTCATCACAAAGCGGTGTAGCTAACGAAAGAAAAAGAAAAACGCCGCGAAATGATGTTTCTCGTTCCGTGGCTGGAAGGGAACTCAATTCATTTACAACATATTCTTAACACTAAAGCTTACAAATCATACATTTACACATGCATTTTATTTACTAATGCACGCTGTGCGTTAACGCACGCATTACGTTGCGGGAGAAAACGAAACGAGACTCTCCCCCTGGTACCGCTGAGCTGTCCGCGATTGCTTATTTAATTTGCAGCTGCCCAATATATACAGGGTGAGATAAAAAAAAACTGCAACAAAGTCAAACGCCATAATTTTGGATTTTTTTTTTAACTTTATTAAATGAAAGCAAACAAGTAAAAAAACATTAAGTTCGGCCGGGCCAAACTTTTAATACCCTCCACCCTAGGGTAAAAGAACATTAGAAGAAATGTGGCAAAAAACATTAAAATGCCGAATATCGGGAGGTAACGTGGACCTATACATGCAATGTTTTGCCACACGCTCAGGGACTCGTTGTGACCTACAAATACCAATTTTCAGACAAATCCGTGAAAAAATGTGGCATAAATAATCAAAATACCGAATATCGGTAGGTACCGTTATATGGGGGCTATACCAAAACGTGGACCTATACATGCAATGTTTTGCCACACACAAATAATGTGGGCTCTATCGTGATTTCAACAGACAGACAGACAGACGGACAGACAGACAGACGGACATCGCTAAATCGTAATAAATCTGATTATGAATATATATACTTTATGGGGTCTACGACGAATATTTAGAGGTGTTACAAACGGAATGACAAAGTTAATAACCCTCCTACCCATGGTGGAGGGTATAAAAATGCCGGAAATAGCATTAAATTTTAGAATAAGTTTAGATTTGTTCGAATTGATCACCTTTGGCACAGGCGAAGTGCTAGCTTGAAGTGATCGACACTTTGATTAATACGAGCGGAGAGCGACCATCGGTTATCATGGCGGCCCACACCATCACCATGGACGGCGCTTGAGTTGTGGTGGCCAACCGAAGGTGCACATTTCAGCTGACCTCTTTGGCAAGTAAACACGATCAATTTGTTCGTTTACAAACTCCCCAAACCCCAAATTCAGCAGTTCCAAATGGAATATTGCGATATGTTCAGCTCACGAGATATTTTGCGGCCATTGCGACGCGGGTCTCGATCAAGTCGCTTCGGGCTACGCTATCAGTTTCACGGTAACGAGCAATGGTACGAGACACAAAAGATTTATTCACATTTAAATGCTGAAGTGCTCTAACGATAGCCACTTGTGGTTTTCCAGTCAAATATAAAGAACTCACCGATTTCACACATTTGACGCACTAAGCGCGACATGTATGTCCGATTCCAATAAAATTCATGTATTTGATGTATTAAACACGCTGTGTACGCCATGTTTGAATAAAATTTGGAATGAGTTACGAAATTTGGTACAAAAATAAATTTTTAATATTATACTAAAATCGGTTCAGATTTGAATGTAACTCCCATATATATTATCGGCCGATTTGACATATTTGACGCACTAAGCGCGATACGTATGTCCGATTCCAATAAAAATCGGACTGAGAAACGAAATTTGGTACAAAATATATTCGACAAATTATATTGAAATTGGTTGAGGTTTGGGTATAGCTTCCATATACGTATTTCGCCCGATTTCATGCATTTTATGGACCAACACGATATGTATGTCCGGTTCCATAAAATTCAAAATGTGTGGCAGAATTTGGTACTGAAAGAAATTTTGCAAATTATATTGAAATCGGTTAAGATTTGGATATAGCTCCCATACATATTTTCGGCCGATTTCACATATTTGATACTCCAAACACGATATGTATGTCTAATTCCAAACACGATATGTATGTCTAAAATTATATTGAAATCTATCAAATTGAGAATGTGTGGTGGAATTTGGTATAAAATTAATTGTCCAAGTTATATTGAAATCAGTTGAGGTTTGGGTATAACTTCAATATATATTTTCGGCCCATTTCGTATATTTGATGCACCAAATTTTGTCAAATTATATTGAAATCGGCTCAGATTGTGATATGATTTTGTCACACAACTCCTTTGCAGTGGAATTAGACTAACAGTAAAAAACTACACACCAATTTAATTGAGGATTCGATTATTACGGGGAGGTATGCTGCTACATCGAATTCTCTAATAGTAACAGAAATGGCACTCAACTTCAAAAGATTGCAGTTTCCTGCATGTGTGGGTTTTGCTATGAAATTAATAAATCCGAAGCAAAAACTCTGTGAATTTGGCATGTTCCTGCTTATCTCTTGGTCGGCTGTGCCCGGCATGTTCGCGCGATGGTAGGACCAGCGATTTGTTTGTTTACGCATTTAAGTATTACAATAAATGTGTTTTTTCAAATTCTTAAATTTTTTTGTTTTTTTTTTTTAAACCATAACAGTATATAAAATTTTGAATGCATATAAAATCAGAATGGGTAGCGAAGCGCACTGTTCAGCTAGTCTATATACATATATATAAAAGAAAGTTGTGTTAGTTACTACGCTTGCAACTCAAAAAACGCTGATCTGATTCAGACAATTTCGGAATTGTGTTTTGGAAAAGAAAGATAGAATCCAAAAAAAAAAAAAAAAAAATCTGGTAAAAATGTGAAATTTTTAAATTTTCATATTGTCTTTTGAAATTTCCAATTGTAATGTTTTCTTTTGCATGAGTTTTTGTTCCATTTTGACTTACTATTTTCAAATGCACTTTTGTAGTGTTTTTTCTTTTTATACCCTACAACACTATGTGTTGGGGGTATTATAAGTTTGATTGGGCCAAAAATTATGTTACACCCCGAAATATTGGTTTCCCACAAAGGAAAGTACATATCTCCCCGAGCTGAGCCGATGTAGCTATGTATGTCCGTCTGTCCATGTTAATTTGTAATCACTCTACAGGTCGCAATTATGGCCCGATCTTCACGAAATTTAGAATGGAGGTGGGGTAGGGCCAGAATAGAACCCTATTGCTTTTGGAGATAATCGCATAATATTTAGGGGTTAAAATGGACCAAAAACTGAAAAATTTCATGACTTTGATAGTAAATATATCTGATATATATAGCGATATATATACAATGTATATATAGAAAGGAAGGGGATGTTAGCTAGAATGTTTATATCTCAGAAATGGCTAGAACGATTTCGACAAATTTTGTCAATTCATAATGCCCTCTTAACATAAAAGTATAAAATCTAAAAAATCGCATAAAAAGTTGTTTATAATGAAGTTAATACAGATTTTGTAGTATTTTGTGACATATTTTTATTTTTTCATACTTTTTATCGCATGCGATTTTTTTCAATTTGACTTATAGCATTGAATTGTACATTTTGTAATATTTTTTCATTTTTGCAGCCGTTATAAAGTTAACAAATTGAATCCAAAGGAAATCTCGCATGATGTTAGAGTTTAGGACAACGGGTAGAATTGACCACTACTTTTGTGTGTAAAAATACCAACATTACTTACAGGCAATATCCGAAATACACAAAAGGTGAACTTCTGGCTTTTTATACCCTACACCACAGGGTATTATGTCTTTGTGCATTTGTTTGTAACAGGCAAAAGGAAACAAGATAGACCCATAGTTCCTTTTGATGATCTGCATAGAATCACTTTCTGAGTTGATTTATGCATGTCAGTCCGTCTGTCCGTCCGTCCGTCCCTCTGTGCATGTATTCTTGTGAACAAAATGCAGGTCGCATTTATTATCCGATTGAGATGAAATTTTCCAAACAACATTTGTTTGGTCCAAGAACGAACCCTATTGAAATTGGAGATAATTGGTAAAAATTTAGATATCCCATATATATCTTCGTCCGATTTGCCTTTTATTGTGCACCAAACGTGTAATATCAGCCCGAATAGTATGGAATTTTGCACATACAACCAAATTAGGCCTGAAAATAAGTATGCCAAAATTTGATCGAAATCGGGTCAGATATAGCTATAGCTCCCATATATATTGTTCATCCGATTTGTTATTTTTGTCCTCCGCAGCCGTAATATGCACCCTGTAACAACAATATTTGGGGAAATATATCAAATGCAGCTCAGAAATACCTTTGCCAAATTTTATCGAGATCGGTTCAGATTTGGATATAGCTCCCATATATAACTTCGTCCGATTTACTTTTTATTGTACAGCAAACATCTAATATTTGCCCAAATGGGATGGAATTTGGCACATGCGACCTAATCGAGTCTAGAAGCTAGAATGCCAAATTTGGTGAAGATCGGTTCAGATATAGCTATAGCTCCCATATATATTGTTCATCCGATTTGTTATTGTTGTCCTCCCAAATGGGATGGAATTTGGCACATGCGACCTAATTGGGTCTAGAAGCTAGTATTCCAAATTTGGTGAAGATCAATACAGATATAGCTCCCATATATAATGTTCATCCGATTTGTTGTATTTTTTATCCACAGCCGTAATATGCACTCCGTAACAACGATATTCAGGGAAATATATCAAATACAACTCAGAAATACCTTTGCTAAATTTAATCGAGATCGGTTCAGATTTGGAAGTAGCTCCCATATATATCTTCGTCCGGTTTACTTTTTATTGTGCACCAAACGTCTAATATTTGCCCAAATGGGATGGAATTTGGCACATACGACCGAATTGAGTCTAGAAGGTAGCACGCCAAATTTTGGTGAAGATCGGTTCAGATATAGCTATAGCTCCCATATATATTGTTCATCCGATTTGTTGTATTTGTTATCCACAGCCGTAATATGCACTCCGATATTCAGGGAAATATATCAAATACAGCTCAGAAATATCTTTACCAAATTTTATCGAGATCGGTTCAGATTTGGATATAGCTCCCATATATATCTTTATCCGATTTTAAATTAATTGTGCATCAAATGGGCAATACAAGTTCGAATTTAAAAAATACAAATAAATGCTTCGGCATATTTAGTCCTTTGAACTTTAAATTATATCATAGCGTGTATGATTGAATTCTCCCAAAAAAAGTTTTAATTGTTATGTGGAGCTCTACTAAATTTGAAAAGTGGTGTAGAGTATTTGCAATGTGGTGTAGAGGCCCCGCCCGACTTTAGGACTTTCTTTACTGGTTTATGCTGATTTCGTTGATGAATAAAGCCAAATATCGTAGACAAGCAAAACATAGAGATGAGTTTAAAGTTGGTGATACAGAGGAGCCTCTTGCTTTTGGAGTTGATTGCAAAATATTTAGGGGTTCAAATAAACCAAAAACAGAAAAAAAATTCTGTTCACACAATTGAAGACAGTTAAGAACAGGGAAGAATTCTAGCATTTTTTATAACCATTGGTATATGTAGCTGTAAAATGAACCACAACAACTAACATCACGATGGAGTGTGTAAATATTGGGCAAATGCCCCTGGTCAAAACGCTAAGGACAATATCTGGGCAGTGCTCCAGGACATAATTTCAAAAGCGACATATTCCAAAATGGATTTGGACATAAGGGGGCTTCTAACATATTGTAGTGTTGTAGGGTATCACATGGTCGGCCCCCACGACTATAGCCTTTGCTTACTTGTTAATTCTAATATGATGTGTAGTCTGTAGCATTTATTTAAGTATAGTCCCCACATTACTGTAGCCGCAATCCCACCTTTCGCACTAATGTGTGGTTAGAAAAGAAATTTTGTATTCTTACATACGTCAGATCCGTGATTTATTATGCCTTAAAAATATGCATTAAAGACAAAAAGAACGCCTGCAACGCTGACCGGGCCAGCTAGTTATAAAATATATCACTAAAATGTTTTTTATTCGCACTTTTATTGGCGTATTTTTACGCTATTTTTTTGGGGTTTATATTTTTCAGCATTTAACGAAAACGCACAAAATTATTATTTGAAGATATATTAAACATGTAAAAAAGTATCGGTCGGTTTTGTCGACAGATGTATACTGTTAGCCAATTTTCGATCATTTAAAAATATTTTGACTTCTGTTATGAACCTTGAGTTAATATAAATATTGGGACGTGTGAATTTTGAAGACAATCGGACTCTTACATCACATTTTATAAGAGTTATAATTATTTAAAATGTTGACCCTTTGTGGGGGTACCAGAAGGAGTGGACCGATATATTCCATCTTAACACAATACCTTGGGTTAATATAAATATTGGGATCTGTGAAATTTGAAGACAATCGGACTCTTACATCAGATTTTATGAGAACTGTAATTATTCAAAATTTTGTGGGGGAGGTATAAAATAACGATGTACCAAGTTTGGACCAAATCGGATACTCCCTTCGAGAGTTATCGTGCGCACCAGCCAGACAGACAGACGGACAGACGGATGGACATCGCTACAAATATTTCTTTTCTGACCAAAACATACGTGTACAACATTGAAATGTAATATTTGTGAAATACAGTTTTGTGTGTTTCCTCCTTTTGATGGATTCAACGCAGATAAAACTACTAAAAAAGTAGACTAATGCCCGAATTCGTCTCCAGTGCGTAGGCTTAGATTGTAACTTTTTTATCGATTCGACGATCATAACTTGTCAAATAATTTTTCAAAAACATATTTTATTTTTTTTTGCCAACTTATTACAAATGCGTTGAAGTAATATATTTATCAAAATTAAATGATTATAACCGTTAAGAAAAAATGCTATGAACACACAATTTTGATTCGAAAATTCAGCTTTAAATTTGTCAATCCACGATATAGTAACGTTAGACTCTAGAAAGTATTTTCTTGATCAGCGTAAAATGGTAAGTCGTCTTAGCGAAGTTTTCGATTGAAATTTAGTTCCCGAATTGAATATAGTTGATTTATATTAACCTCCAAGTAAATAAAATGTAGCTTTTTGAAAAAAATTGGTAGAAAGATACAGTAAGATTCATAAAAAAATGTAAATTGATCTTTTTAGCAGAATGGTTTAAAGATCGATATTAAATGTGTGCAATGGGTATTGTCTTCTTCTGGTAGGGGTAATTGTAAACACATAAGAAGTTATCATAATACATTTTGCCCAATCTGTATAGTTTCTAGTCTAGTCTCTTCAATTGCTCCCCAATATATACAGCATTTACAGGTTAAATGAAACATTTTCCAAATATTTTTCCTATATACATTAAACTTTTTCAAATTAAAGGAAACCTATTCAAATTTAAATTAAATATTTCCTTAATTAAATGAAGCCTTTATTATATATGAAAAGAAACATAAAATGGATATACATATATGTTGGGGGTGTTATAAGTTATATTGGGCCAAAAAGTTTATAACACCTCGATATATATTGAACCTGGATATAAGATGTTACATATGGATCTTCCTATATCGCTGAGATGAGTCGATCCAGATATGTGTGCAAATCTGTCCGTGTTAATTTGTAATCACGCTACGGGTCGCATTTAAGGCAATCCTGACGAAATTTAGGATATAGGGGTAGAATATAAGCCTATTGAAGATATTGCTATTTTTGCAGTAGCTCTACAAGCCACAATTAAAGACCAATCGACGCGTGGAGGTAGATATTAGAGCTGGGCAGAAGACTACCAATTTGACTGGTCATCAGATTATATATAGAGGGTGAAATGGACAATAACTTTTGTGTACGAAAATTTCCATTAAACCGCGAATAATTTTAATCCCGGCAAAATCACAGATACACATTAAGGTCACTTCTAAACATAACATTGATGATACTCAAAATATCGGACATATAGCAAGATATGGGGGTAACATAAAAGAAAGGGATGCTAGTTAGAACGTTTCTTTAATTAAAAATAAAAGTTTCATTTCATTTAGAGAAGGCTTCATATTATTTAGAAAAGGCTGAAGAGCAAAATTAATATGAAATGTTGGAGTATATACAAATCATAACTTAGTAAACATGATCATAACTATCAATTTTTATTTCCATGACTAAATTATGAATTAATCAAAAGTTTAAGTAAATTAAATATACAATGTCCCTCATTTGCATATTTTAAATTTCATCCATGCAGTGTGACCTGACGTTCATTGGTAATAATTCCTGTTCAACAATTTATTGGTACAAATTGCTGTACATTCAATAATTGCTTATCCAAGATTAATTTGAGCCGTACGAAACATGATTAATCTACAATGAAATTTATTGCGTTCTATCGGATCGATTATGTATCGATTTTTACTAAACCAAAAACTTTAGATGAGGAGAGGAAAATAACAATAATAAAAACTTAACCACCAGTAATCATATTATAATCTTTGAAATTTGCATGCGTCAAAGCATGGGCTACGCTATGTGCTGACCCTTCAGATCTTAATCATCTTGATTATTCACATCACGTCTAACAACGGCTTTTGAGTACTTTAACTACAATGTCTGACGACAGTCAAAAGAGCTGTTCGTTGTGTGGGGTGGCCATGCCGGGAATGTGAAACATACCGCCTATATACATCACTAAATGTAGAATATAGTTAAAGGAAATAATACATTTTTGATGAGGTAGATTTATCCAAATTTAGGCCATTTCATACCTATAATTTCTGGAAAATAATTGTTTATTGCTGACATTTATTACATTTATTACTTTTTATTAAAAGTTTTAAATTAATTAGCATTTTATTGAAATATACCTATAATTAAGGGGAATGTAGGAATGTAGGGAATGTGTCGTAACATGGGACCTGTCTTTAAATTTATTTTGGTTACATCGGTCTTTGATCCATGATCTATGAACTGGTTATATCGAAAGCCAAACTCCAGGTCTAACTGATGGAAATTAGGTGCAACAATATTTTGGATCAATTATTTATTTATAAGGTCCACAATCTAACAGTTTTTATACCCTACACCACATAGTGGTAAGGGTATTATGTCTTTGTGCATTTGTTTGTAACATGGAGAAGGAAACGAGATAGACCCATAGTTACTTTTAAGAACCTTCATAGAATCACTTTCTGAGTCGATTTATGCATGTCAGTCCGTCTGTCCGTCCGTCCGTCCGTCCGTCTGTCCATGTATTCTTGTGAACAAAATGCAGGTCGCATTTATTATCCGATTGAGATGAAATTTTCCAAACAATATTTTTTTGGCCCATGGACGAACCCTATTGAAATTGGTGAGAATCGGATCAAATTTAGATATAGCTCCCATATATATCTTCATCCGATTTTGGGTTAAATGTGCACCAAATATCCACTATCAGTCCAAATTACCTGAATTTTGGCACACCCAACCGAGTTCGGCCTAGAAGCAAGTATATCAAATTTGGAGAAAATCGGTTCAGATATAGCTATAGCTCCCATATATATCTTTCATCCGATTTGATCTTTAAGTCCCTCACATTCCTACTATGCACTCCACAACCGTGATATTTGGTACCAGGTATTAGATGGAGCACAGAAATAGCTGTTTTAAATTTTATCGAAATCGGTTCAGATTTGGATATAGCTCCCATATATATCTTCATCCGATTTCGGGTTAATTGACCACCAAATGACCAATATCAGCCCAAATGGCCCGAATTTTGGCACATGTGACCGAGATTAGCCTTAAAGCAAATACAACAAATTTGGAGAAAATCGGTTCAGAAACAGCTATAGCTCCCATGTATATCTTCATCCGATTTCGGGTTAAATGTGCACCAAATGTCCACTATCAGTCCAAATTACCTGAATTTTGGCACACCCAACCGAGTTCGGCCTAGAAGAAAGTATATCAAATTTGGAGAAAATCGGTTCAGATATAGCTCTAGCTCCCATATACATCTTTCATCCGATTTGGTGTTTTAGTCCCTTACATTCGTAATGTGCACTCCACAAGAATGATATTTGGTACCAGATATAAGATACAGCTCAGAAATAGCTGTTTGTTATTTTATCGAAATCGGTTCAGATTTGGATATAGCTCCCATATATATCTTCATCCGATTTCGGGTTAATTGTGCACCAAATGGCCGATATAAGTCCAAATGGACTGAATTTTAGTACATCGGACCAAATTCAGCCTAGAAGCAAGTATATCAAATTTAGTGAAAATCGGTTCAGATATAGATATAGCAACCATATATATGTTTCGTCCGATTTAGAGTTTTAGTCCCATACATTCGTAATATTCACTCCACAACCGTGATATTTGGTACCAGGTATTAGATGGAGCACAGGAATAGCTGTTTTAAATTGTAACGAAATCGGTTCAGATTTGGATATAGCTCTCATATATATCTTCATCCTATTTCGGGTCAAATGTGCACTAAATGGTCAATATCAGCCCAAATCACCAGTCTAGAAGCTAATACGTAAAATTTGGAGAAACCCGGTTCAGAGATAGCTATAGTTCGTAAAATGCACGATAGAATTAGATAGATTTTGATTTTGTACCAAATATCTCATAGAGCTCTGAAATGCCCTGTATAAACCTTTTTACGAGAGCTCTACTAAATATGCATAGTGGTGTGGGGTATCATATAGTCGGCCCCGCCCGAATTTTGAGCTTTCCTTACTGGTTTAACCAGTGCTTGTTTCGTGAATAGCAATAATTAGCTAATGTCTGTTTTAGCTCCAATATGTTATGTACTTCAATAATTTCTCAATCCCTACAAGTATCAAACTTAACCTGGATGTTTTTGCATCTTTTGGAGACGTTGAGGAAATGCTAATTGAAAACAAGTAAGCTAAAGAATAGCCGAGCGGGGCGACTACAAGTCTATCATGTGTTGGAAGCCACCTTAGGTCTAAATCCAGTTTGGTATGTTTTTGAAGTAGTGCAATACAGTCCTGAACAAATTTTACCACTTTCTGTCGTGATGATAGAAATTCAAAATCATTTCACAACAAAAGTACAGTCCATTTTAATCGCTAAATAGAATCCACTCGTCATCCAAAATACTAGATTTCTGCACCATCCTAAACTATAACGTCATGCAAAATTCCCTTTCGATTGGTTTTTAATTGTGACATGTAAAAAACAATAAGCATTTGAACCCAAAACCAATAGACAGTTTTGACCCTAGCCCTACCATCAATACAAAGTGTTGTGGAGTGAAAAAAAAAAAAAAACAAAATGTGCAATTCAAAATTGTTAGTCAAATTGAAAAAAAAAAAAAAAAAATAAAAACCAGTAAGGAAAGCTCAAAAGTCGGGCGGGGCCGACTATATGATACCCCACACCACTATGCATATTTAGTAGAGCTCTCGTAAAAAGGTTTATACAGGGCATTTCAGAGCTCTATGAGATATTTGGTACAAAATCAAAATCTATCTAATTCTATCGTGCATTTTACGAACTATAGCTATCTCTGAACCGGGTTTCTCCAAATTTTACGTATTCTTCTTCTTCTTCTAGACTGGTGATTTGGGCTGATATTGACCATTTTGTGCACATTTAACCCGAAATCGGATGAAGATATATATGAGAGCTATATCCAAATCTGAACCGATTTCGATAAAATTTAAAACAGCTATTCCTGTGCTCCATCTAATACCTGGTACCAAATATCACGGTTGTGGAGTGAATATTACGAATGTATGGGACTAAAATTCTAAATCGGATGAAACATATATATGGTTGCTATATTTATATCTGAACCGATTTTCACTAAATTTGAGAAAACTGCTTCTAGGCTGAATTTGGTCCGATGTACTAAAATTCAGTCCATTTGGACTTATATCGGCCATTTGGTGCACAATTAACCCGAAATCGGATGAAGATATATATGGGAGCTATATCCAAATCTGAACCGATTTCTATAAAATTACAAACATCTATTTCTGGGCTGCATCTTATATCTGGTACCAAATATCATTCTTGTGGAGTGCATATTACGAATGTGAGAGGCTTAAACACCAAATAGGATGAAAGATATATATGGGAGCTATAGCTATATCTGAACCGATTTTCTCCAAATTTGATATACTTGCTTCTAGGCCGAACTCGGTTGGGTGTGCCTAAATTCAGGTAATTTGGACTGATAGTGGATATTTGGTGCACATTTAACCCGAAATCGGATGAAGATATATATGGGAGCTATATCTAAATTTGATCCGATTCTCGCCAATTTCAATAGGGTTCGTCCTTGGGCCAAAAAAATATTGTTTGGAAAATTTCATCTCAATCGGATAATAAATGCGACCTGCATTTTGTTCACAAGAATACATGGACAGACGGACGGACGGACAGACGGACGGACAGACGGACGGACGGACGGACTGACAGACGGACGGACATGCATAAATCGACTCAGAAAGTGATTTTATGAAGGTTCTCAAAAGTAACTATGGGTCTATCTCGTTTCCTTCTCCATGTTACAAACAAATGCACAAAGACATAATACCCTTACCACTATGTGGTGTAGGGTATAAATATAAAAACATGACAAAAAATATCACAAAATATTCACGTTTTTATTGACATTTTAATGCAATTTTCTTAACAGCAGTATAACAGGTGTATGCATTGGAAACAATGCTGTTGGTGTGGAATAAAAACCCATCACTACAAAAATCAGCTTTGTTTTGAAAAAGATTTGCTAGTAGAATTTAAGTCGAACTTGGAGGGTTTCTAATGTTTAATCTCATATGCCTTATCGCAATAATTTCGAAAGAAATACTACATTCCAAAGAACGAACCATGTAAGCCATCATCCACACCAAATATGCCTAACCAACAGCGAAACGCGTCGCATAGTGGTGAGTGTGTGATAGTGTATATCTGGATTTCCTTTTCAATGCAAATTTCAGATCACTAAACTCGTCTCAAAAGAGAAACAAGTCAAAACTCAAAAAATAACATAGCTTTCTTTTATATGGACATATAACTGAGTGCTCATTCTATTCTGCATTCTATGTTTTCAGATTTGTTTGCAAAATGTCTTCTGTATTTGCTAGTATAATGTGAGACTAAGTCTTTTTATGGGGTAATAGAACTGTTAGGAACATATTTGGTTATTATGCCAACACGTAATTGATCACATTTTTGGGTATGCGTCATACTTTTATTATTTGGATTTTCGGTCCTGGTTTTCACAATATTTCTCGTCAAGTTCATAAAAACCAAGTTTAGCTACATAAACAGTGCACTTTGTTATAATAATGCAATAATACCTCAATCTGGTCACCCTAAATCACAAAATGCATTGTTTTATAATGATTGGAATTTTGAAAATTTACTGCAACTTTTCAATCAATCTTGCAGTTTTGCAAGGCCCTATCATAAATTTTGTTAAATGATTTTCTTAAAATACGTGTAAGAGTCTATCAAAGGACGTCGGTGTCATGTCCCACAGTACTACTTTAATGTTATCGAACCAAAAACTCCGTCTTCAAAGAAACAAAATATTCTTTATAAACTTAAATAAAAATATATGGTTTCTAAAACTCTAATTTTATTAAGGACCATTCCATTGCCTGTTAGTATCGCTGGTTGATTGTAGTGTGATCGCAATGCTTGGCCAATGTCCGATAAAAACTTTTCGTTTCCACAAATCGATTCAAAAGTGATGCAGCAATTGTGATTACTTATCAACATTTTTCGAGGCAACCAATCATGTCGTTATGATTCATACGGTTTGTCTGGCTTGCGGTACGCATGGACTGGTTGTAGAAGCAGTATGTAAATTTGTATGTATGTTGGTATCTGGCAGACACTGTGATATGCTGCGACGCGATGCAGTCACCAAATGAATTATTACCGCATTTGGTGCAACAACAAATTGACCGTCTGCACGGTTTGGTCTCTTGGCGTGTTGATGTTATTTTTTAGTCCTCGGAGAATATTTGCAAGCAGTTGGAATGAGTCGCAACTTGCGAGATCAAACACGAATGCCCTGGAGCTGAATACAAAACATGGAAGAGGGCAATAGAAAGAAAGAACGATTTACACTATCGTTCCAAATGCGGCGACAGAAAGGCAGTCGTATCGTCGAAATGCGACACTCGGACAGACGTGTAAATATGAAAGGGAAGTTTTTGCTGCGATTGGTGTAGGTCCTAGTAGAAGTGATGGATGCAGGGATTCTAGGTTGGTTGATCTGTGGGCAATGTACATACATACACATAAAAATGCTCGGAATTTCAGTGTTTTGTGTCGTCGCACTCATTGTCTTCGTTGGCTACTCCATGTTACGGCACGAGCTGTACACAGTGCACTTGTGATTAGGAGCAACTCTGCCGTCTACATCGTCAGTACACATTTGAACTAGTGGTTGGAGGAAAATCAAAACTCTATGCCTCGGAGCGTGAATGCTGCTATGAAAGATGTGCACATAAAGAGGAAACAATGCTTTTTAGCATATCGAAGCTGCTGACTGACCAAGTTGATATCGCAAAATGGGCACTAGCAACACCGACCGCCGCTGGCGGTCAGCAGCCAGGAGTGAGTGCAAGAGCGCAGCCATGTTGGTGCCACCTTTCCATTGTTTACATCAGCATCAGATCAGTGCAATAACATCGCATAACTACAGCAAATCACTCCGTAGCACATCGTATCATGGCAAAGAACCGGACAACGTAGTTTGGTATCTTGGGTACTGCCTTCCCACTCCACAGCGATTTGTTATGTGAAGTCGCAGAGTTCATTTAGAAGTCGACACTGAGTGGTGGCGCATCATTAAGGTAACAAAAATCGGCGACGAGTCAACGATCAACTATCAACAATGTGTCCACAGCGTTATTTGAACAAAAAGTGCAACAACAGCAACGACCAAGTCTTTGTGTTGGTCGTCCACGTACATAATACACATTTTCGTAAAAAATGTAGTCGAAACAACAAAATCCTATAATTAAACAATTATTGCAACTCCCACTTTTTGCTCACGGGCATCGGATTGAACCTTACGCTCGCTCAGTGCGCTACTCCTCCTTTTTGAGATCAAACTCACAAACACAGCCACTAATGCGAAGAGAACTCACACAGTAACACACTCGCTATTAAGGAGCACTCTCATCTGCAACAATTCATAAAAAAACTATTCAAGAAGTCAAATTCACAACTAGTTTCAGTTCGTCTTTGGTATCTCTGAAGAGACCCTTTTTCTTTATGCCCATTTACTCCGCATCATAAACCATATTGTAGTTCTGTACAACAGTTTGTGCACCTCCTCCGTCTGGCTAACTTACGGCATATTGCATGGATAACATTATCGTAGGGGGAGTTAACACTGCTGGCTGGTGTACGCTTTGTCTTTGCTGTTCAGGTCATTTCGCATGCAGATCTTTGCTTTGTCATAGTGCGACACCACGAATTCGGACATCACAATACCAAACATCATCTAATAAATGCTGTTATAAAAACGAAATCTTAACGCAGTGATCATCATCGATCTTGTTGGAAGGTTGTGTTGAAAATATTTGCCCTACATACATACGTACATGCGCATGTATGTATGTGCACAAATGCATGTGATCTCTCGAATATCCATCCCACAACTGAGGAGTTCCTTATAATTATAAATCCATACGAAAGTTGAATTGAGGCTGATGTGTGTTGTTCGTGCCCCTGTTCGTGCATGTTTTTATTTTTCATATCAACTGACGGTAGACGACTCCCTTAATGCAAACAGCAATTATGCAGAAATTCCGAGGAATTCCCGTGAACGCGTTAAAACAATAAACAGTGCTTCGGAACCACGTGTCTTAACTATAAAGCTATGTAGGTACAGTGTCGTCGAATGTGTTCCTCCAAACTTTAAAGTACGCTCTTCCGATTTTGATCTTAAGTTTGTGGTTTATTGTGTTAATTTCCATGGAAATTGTAGTTTTGATAACAGCTGATAATTAATTTACAGCCTGTTCCACGATCTCGAAAGAAAATTTGTGCGAACGAAGGCTACTCACTCACTTTCGTATAAGAATGCGTTCCACTAACTTTCGTTCTTTCTTTCGCATAGCCTTACGTGGTTCAGTGTTGCTAAATATTTTTTTGGAAAAATTAATCGCGAAATAAGGCAAAAAAAGCGCCAAATGTCTAATTTAAACGCGAAAAAGCAGCAGTGGCTCTGTCTCAACTGACATTTCAGTTGTAAACAAACAAATTGTAAATAAACAAACAAAATAAAAACTCTATTGATTGTGTTCAAACTATTTGTGCTCTTAGAAAATAAAAAAAGAATATTTCCGTAGCCCTATTTTTTATGGATGATGTGGAGGAGGTTCAAAATGTGCCACGGAGGCATTTAAGAGATGCTTCGAATTTATTTGAAGTACCTAACAACCAGTAAGTATGATTGTATTTTTACATTTTTGAAATAATAAAAAATAATAATAATAATTTTTTCAAGGTTTGTGGCCAATTTTCGTGTGTCGAAGGAAGTTTTCGGGCTCTTTTGGATATGATGGAAGAGAAGTGGGTGCCCGGTTGCAGAACTATCCAAATCCGCCCCGATTTAAAACTTCTTCTGCTGCTTCCAAAAATTGGCACTCCTCTGGTGAACACAGGATTCTCCTCCATATACTAGTGCCCGCAGCTGTGTAGTTGATGATTTTTTCGTGCTGGAATTGAGAAAATAAAAAAATATATATTTGTTGTTCACATATTAAATTGCATTTATTATTTTTACTTACATTTTTGTTTCCATTTTCAATCAAGCAATGTTAATGTTAAAACAATTTTCCTTAATTGTTATTATTCGATAGCAAACACACAAGTGACTGATTTTGACATTTGTGTTCGCATGCGTACGGAAGAAAAAAGATAGTGGAACGCAAAATTACACTGAAATGCTTACGTTTTCGTTCGCTTTGATTTTCGTGCAAATTTTCGTTCTGATGGATTTTAGTGGAACGGAAATCAGCTGTTTGTCGTGTAAAAGTTGTGCGAACGTGTTCTTTCGATATCGTGGAACTGGCTGTTAAAAACGTATAGATATATAGTCTTTGTGAGAGGTATAAATCATTATATGTTAACGGGATTTTTTCTGAGTAGTGTCAACAGCAACAAGTTCTAAAAACAAAAATAAATAAAAAAATGATATTTGAACATCAAATGTATGAACATTTCTAAAAGCAAAACCAGTAAAGAAAGTCCTAAAGTCGGGCGGGGCCGACTGTATGATAACCTACACCACTTTGCTAATTTAGTAGAGCTCCACATAACAATTAAATTTTTTTTATGGGAGAATTTAATCATACACGCTATGATTATAATTATAATTTAAAGTTCAAAGGAAAAATATGTCGAAGCATTTGTCTCTTTTAAATTCGGACTTGTATTGCCCATTTGGTGCAAAATTAATTTGAAATCAGATAAATATATATATATATATATATATATATATATATATATATATATATATATATTTATATTTATTTATATTTTTGCCCATTTGGTGCAAAATTAATTTGAAATCAGATAAATATATATATATATATATATATATATATATATATATATATATATATATATATATATATATTTATATATATATATATATATATATATATATATATATATATATATATATATATATATTTATCTGATTTCAAATTAATTTTGCACCAAATGGGCAATACAAGTCCGAATTTAAAAGAGACAAATGCTTCGACATATTTAGTCCTTTGAACTTTAAATTATAATTATAATCATAGCGTGTATGATTAAATTCTCCCATAAAAAAATTTAATTGTTATGTGGAGCTCTACTAAATTAGCAAAGTGGTGTAGGTTATCATACAGTCGGCCCCGCCCGACTTTAGGACTTTCTTTACTGGTTTTGCTTTTAGAAATGTTCATACATTTGATGTTCAAATATCATTTTTTTATTTATTTTTTTTTTTAGAACTTGTTGCTGTTGACACTACTCAGAAAAAATCCCGTTAACATATAATGATTTATACCTCTCACAAAGACTATATATCTATACGTTTTTAAATTAATTATCAGCTGTTATCAAAACTACAATTTCCATGGAAATTAACACAATAAACCACAAACTTAAGATCAAAATCGGAAGAGCGTACTTTAAAGTTTGGAGGAACACATATATATATATATATATATATATATATATATATATATATATATATATATATATATATATATTTATATATATATATATATATATATATATATATATATATATATATATATATATATATATATATATATATATATATATATATATATATATATATATATATATATATATATATATATATATATATATATATAGGACCTATATCCATTTCTGAGCTGTATTTGATTTGATACATTTCCCTGAATATCGTTGTTAAGGAGTGCATATTACGGCTGTGGTGGACAAAAATAACAAATCGGATAAACAATATATATGGGAGCTATAGCTATATCTGAACCGATCTTCACCAAATTTGGCATACTAGCTTCTAAACTCAATTAGGTCGCATGTGTCGAATTCCATCCCATTTGGGCAAATATTAGACGTTTGGTGCACAATAAAAGTAAATCGGACGAAGTTATATCTGAACCGATCTCGATAAAGGTTGGCAAAGATATTTCTGAGCTGTATTTGATATTTTCCCTGAATATCGTTGTTACGGAGTGCATATTACGGCTGTGGGTAACAAATACAACAAATAAGATGAACAATATATATGGGAGCTATAGCTATATCTGAACCGATCTTCACAAAATTTCGAATACTAGCTTCTAGACTCAATTAGGTCACCAATACCAAGGTGAAGGGATAGGGCTGGAATCCTCAAAATTGAAAAGTACTAAATAGTAATGAATTTGGTATTTTGTTAGGGGATAGAGCTGTAATCCCGAAAATTGATATTAAGGCCTCTGTTGGTATCAGGGATTAAGATACGGAGGCGGGTTTGAAAATCCTTACTATAATTGTACGAGAAGTGCTAAATAGTACTGCATTTGGTATTTGGTGAACGAATATAGATGAAAAATTTGATATTTAGTTCACTGTTGGTATGTGAGTTTGAGATATGGGGATTGTTTTGAGAATACGTTCTATAATTGTTCGAAAAGTACTAATTCCTACTAAATTTTGGTATTGGGTGAAGCGATACAGTTGGAATCCTGAAATTTGATACAGATGTTACTGTTGGTGTCTGTAGTTGAGGGAAGGTATGTAGGGTGGAAAGAAGGGTGTGGTTTTGGACATGGGCAGTATAACTGTACGAAATGCATGGTAATAAATATGGGATTGGGTCTTAGGATAGAGCTGGAATTCTGAAATATGATACAACTGTTTGTATATTATTTTGAGAGAAGGAGGTAGATTTGGAAATGCGTGCTATGATTATTCAAAAATTACTAAATTCACAGTTGAGTGAATAGAAACAGTTTGAATCCTGAAATTTTTATACCCTACACCACATAGTGGTAAGGGTATTATGTCTTTGTGCATTTGTTTGTAACATGGAGAAGGAAACGAGATAGACCCATAGTTACTTTTGAGAACCTTCATAGAATCACTTTCTGAGTCGATTTATGCATGTCCGTCCGTATGTCCGTCCGTCCGTCCGTCCGTCTGTCCATGTATTCTTGTGAACAAAATGCAGGTCGCATTTATTATCCGATTGAAATGAAATTTTCCAAACAATATTTTTTTGGCCCAAGGACGAACCCTATTGAAATTGGTGAGAATCGGATCAAATTTAGATATAGCTCCCATATATATCTTCATCCGATTTCGGGTTAAATGAGCACCAAATGTCCACTATCAGTCCAAATTACCTGAATTTTGGCACACCCAACCGGGTTCGGCCTAGAAGCAAGTATATCAAATTTGGAGAAAATCGGTTCAGATATAGCTATAGCTCCCATATATATCTTTCATCCGATTTGATCTTTAAGTCCCTCACATTCCTACTATGCACTCCACAACCGTGATATTTGGTACCAGGTATTAGATGGAGCACAGAAATAGCTGTTTTGAATTTTATCGAAATCGGTTCAGATTTGCATATAGCTCCCATATATATCTTCATCCGATTTCGGGTTAATTGACCACCAAATGGCCAATATCAGCCCAAATGGCCCGAATTTTGGCACATGTGACCGAGATTAGCCTTAAAGTAAATACAACAAATTTGGAGAAAATCGGTTCAGATTTGGATATAGCTCCCATATATATCTTCATCCGATTTCGGGTTAATTGTGCTCCAAATGGCCGATATAAGCCCAAATGGACTGAATTTTAGTACATCGGACCAAATTCAGCCTAGAAGGAAGTATATCAAATTTAGTGAAAATCGGTTCAGATATAGATATAGCAAGCATATATATGTTTCATCCGATTTAGTGTTTTAGTCCCTTACATTCGTAATGTTCACTCCACAACCGTGATATTTGGTACCAGATATAAGGTACAGCCCAGAAATAGCTGTTTGTAATTTTATCGAAATCGGATCAGATTTGGATATAGCTCCCATATATATCTTCATCCGATTTCGGGTTAATTGTGCACCAAATGGCCGATATAAGTACAAATGGACTGAATTTTAGTACATCGGACCAAATTCAGCCTAGAAGCAAGTATATCAAATTTAGTGAAAATCGGTTCAGATATAGATATAGCAACCATATATATGTTTCATCCGATTTAGTGTTTTAGTCCCTTACATTCGTAATGTTCACTCCACAACCGTGATATTTGGTACCAGGTATTAGATGGAGCACAGGAATAGCTGTTTTAAATTTTATCGAAATCGGTTCAGATTTGGATATAGCTCCCATATATATCTTCATCCGATTTCGGGTTATTGACCACCAAATGGACGTAATAGCATCAATTTTGGCAAATCCGACCGAAACCAGCTTAGAAGCAAGTACACCAATTTTAGTAAAAATCGGTTCAGATATAGCTATAGCTCCCATATATATGTTTCATCCGATTTCGTCTTTAAATCCCTCACATTCGTAATATGCACTCCACAGAAATGATATTTGGTACCAGTTATCAGATTAAGCCCAAAAATAGTTGATTTTAATTTTATTAAAATCTGTTCCGATTTGGATATGCCTCCCATATATATCTTCATCCGATTTCGTGTTAATTGTGCATCAAATGGCCAATATCAGCCCAAATGGCATGAATTTTGGCAAATCCGACCGAAACCAGCCTATAAGCAAGTGCACACATTTTAGTAAAAATCGGTTCAGATATAGCTCTAGCTCCACATATATGTTTCATCCGATTTGCTCTTTAAGTCCCTTACATTCGTAATTTACTCTTCACAGGAATGATATTTGGTACCAGATATCAGATAAAGCCCAAAAATAGTCGATTTTGATTTTATAAAAATCTGTTCAGATTTGGATATAGTATAGCATAGCATACTCTTCACAGGAATGATATTTGGTACCAGATATCAGATAAAGCCCAAAAGTAGTCGCTTTTAATTTTCTCAAAATCTGTTCAGATTTGGATATAGCACCCATATGTATCTTCATTCGATTTCGAGTTAATTGTGCAACAAATCGCCAATATAAACCGAAATGGCATGCATTTTGGCATATCTGGCCAAATTCAGCCTAGAAGCAAGGACACCAATTTTAGTAAAAGTCGTTTTAGATATAGCTATAGCTCCCAAATATATCTTCATCCGATTTCGGATTAAATGTGCAGCAAATGGCTAATATTGGTACATCAAATTTAGTGAAAATCGGTCGGATACAGCTATAGCTCCTATATATACCTTTCATCCGATTTGTACTTTAAGTCCCTCAAATTCGAAAAATGTACGATTCAAGAATAATATTTGGTATCAGATGCAGCCAAGAAATATCTTCTTTTTCAGTTTTACAAATATCGGTTCAGATTTGGATATACCTCCTATATATATCTTCATCCAATTTCGTGTTGATTGCGCACCAAATGTCCAATATCAGCCCAAATGTCCTGGGTTTTGGCAAATCTGACCGAATTCAGCCAGAATCAAATACATCAAACTTGGTGAAAATCGGTTCAGATATAGCTATAGTTCGTAAAATGCACGATAGAATTAGATAGATTTTGATTTTGTACCAAATATCTCATAGATCTCTGAAATGCTCTGTATAAACCTTTTTACGAGAGCTCTACTAAATATGCATAGTGGTGTAGGGTATCATATAGTCGGCCCCGCCCGACTTTTGAGCTTTCCTTACTGGTTATTATTATATTAAGGCCACCATGAGTACATTGAGTACTAAAATGAACTGGTGGAACAAATCTATAATTTTTTTTTACTTTGCGTAGAGGAATTATAGGGCACCTGTTAGTACCTAATTAACCGCTCAATCGAGGGCGAAATTTACGTAGCATTGTGTCTCTTTGGCAATGCAAATTTTTGATCATGAAGATCATTTAAAAAGATAAGCAAATAATTGAAAATGAGTTTTTTGTTATATCGCCGAATCCTGTATTACATTATTCAGCGAAATATTTCATAAAATAAAAATATGCACTAATTCTCCTTTATTGCATACTGTTTCCTAGTTTAATTGTTTAATATTTAATTTTAAAAGCATTACGTTCTTCAAATTAAATTGAATTATCTAAATAATATGTATTGGAAATCTATGGCATTTCCGTTAAAAAAAAAGCCTATATTTTGCTAAGAATTATTGAAGCACCAGTCAATCTATCAAATTGCCGGCTTGAATCAAATAGCCTACTTTTAAGATTTCCTATTTCTTTAAGAGACTTGCAATGCATGATAAATAAATGAAATTTTGAAAGAAAATCCGTATCACACCTTCTCTAACCAAGAAATATGCTTGATTGGTATATTTTTGTAGTTAGAAGGTTTTGTTCACCAAATCTATAGAAATTTCTGAATTGAAATAAACAAAAACTGCAAAATTTCAGCAACATGGATGTAACTTAATCTATAAAAATTGTATGTATAAACGTTTTCCTATCAAATGGGAGGTAACTTGGAATTCGTAACGTTAAGATATCATGCTGCACGGTGTTTAGTTCTGACCACCTCATGATTGAGCCAAAAGATGGTTCAGGTTCTTAATGATATAAAAACACTATTTGTTATGGCCCTCAAATAGTGGTACCTCTTGGTATATTCGGCACTTCACAAACCTCAATCCCAAAAATCCAACTAAATTGGCTGCAATTTAAAATTATGGTTCTTATTGAATGAAATTTTGCCACACGAACGTTTTAATTTATATACAGATACCTTTGTCGTGGTAGAATTGAAGTCGAAACTGCCATATATGCACTACTTTGGTTTGTTACACTTTTTCAATATGAAAGTTAAATTGAAACAAGTAAGCAAAGGCTATAGGCGTGCGGGGCTGACCATGTGATACCCTACAACACCATACTATATTAGAAAACCTCCTTAAAGTACGTTTACGCTGTAAAGGATTTAGAAAACCCAGTAGGTTTAAATTGTCAATTCCATTTCATATACCTCAAATAAATCTTCATAAAGAATGTTAACCCGGAAAAAGGCTCTAACGTAAACATGCCATTAGGTCCAATCACATTTTAGTGGATTATTTGAAAAAATGCTATACTGTCCTGCACATATTTTGGCTTTGGTTTTTAACCGGGTTTTTTTCCTTATATTTACACTTAATATCGTGCTGATAGATATCTAAAACAATTTCACACAAGAGTTGTGGTCCATTTTTCCCGCTAACTATAATTCACGGATCGTCCAATATGCTACATGTCTACGCTGTGCTAACCCCTAACTTAATGCAAAAATTCCGTGTCGACTGGTTTTCTTTCTTGAGAATCGGATGAATATAATAATCCAAAAACATGTGTTATAAGGTGAAAAATATTACCAAACGTAAAATACAATATTGTAAGTCAAATGTAAAAAAATCGCATGCGATAAAAAATATGACAAAAATGTAAAAAAATATTGGCATATTTTCACGCGATTTTCTTATGTTTTATCCTTTTTGGCAAGAAGACATTCCGGATTTTTGAGAATTTTCAGAATCCGTACAGCTGTTTTTGAGTTATAAGCGGTTTAACTAAAATCCCCTTCATTATATATTATATAAGCTATATATGCGATTTCTTGGATGTGAGCATCAATGTAGTAATTTTCTTATTTATTACCTACAAGTTATGGTCTATTTTACCCGCTAAATATTGTCCGAAGACCAAACAAAATGAAAGGCTTCTGGCCACCCCTAAACACTAGCCCCATGCTAAATTCCGCGTCGATTGGTTCATAATTGCGACATGTGCGGCAACCGCAAAATCAGGAAATTTTTCTGTTTTTGGTCTATTTCAAACCCTAAATAGTATGCGATCGTATTCAAAAACAATAGGGTTCTATTCTGACCATAACCCCACCTCCATGCTAAATCGGACCATCGGACTAAGATCGTATCATAATTGCTACCTGTAGAGTGTTTACACATTAACATGGACAAACTGACGGACGGAAATACATGGCTAGATCGACTCAGCTTGGCGAGATAAGAATGTTCACATACTGGTCGATTAATTTTTAGTTAAATGAAGTATATATATATATATATATATATATATATATATATATATATATATATATATATATATATATATATATATATATACTAGCTGAACCCGGTGCGCTTCGCTACCCCTTTTGATTTTATATGCATTCAAAATTTTATTTACGAATATATGTTGGATAAAGAAAAACAAATTTAAAAATTAAAAAAAAAATATTGCACTAATTTAATGCGTTAATAAACAAAATCATTACAAAAGCAGTATCATGACATGTATACACGAAGGGTTTGTCCTTTGGATTTTTTTATTTCATAGCAAATACCAAGCGTGCAGGAAACTGCATTTTTTTTAAGTAGAGTGGCATTTCTATTGCAATTAGTGAATTCGAGATAGCAACATACTTCGCCGTAATAAGCGTATTTCAAATAAATTGTTGTGTTGTTTTTTAGTGTTAGCCTAAGGCGTTGTGGGTCAATGGTTCTTATTAAAATCATATCCCAATCGGATCCGATTTAAATATAATTAAAAAAAAAAATACTTTTACACCAAACTCCGCCACACCTTTCATATTTCATTGAAATTGGTGCGCCATATATGTGAAATCGGCCGAGAATATATATGGGAGCTATATCCAAATCTTAACTAATTTCCAATTAATTTATCACATTTATTATTATAACCAAATTCGGTCACACATTCTGAATTTCATTGGAATCGGTCATATATATCGTGTTTGGTGCATAATATGTATGAAATCGGCCGAAATATATATGTTAGCTATATCCAAACCTCAACTGATTTCAATATAATTTGGCAATTTTTGCTGGTGCCAGATTTTGTCTCTCTCGCTTTGGGTGCATCAAATATGTGAAATCGGCTGAGTATATGTATGGGAGCTGTAATCACATCTGAGCGTATTTTAATATAATTTGTCAAATTTATTTTTGTACCAAATTTAGCCACTCATGCCGAATTTCGTTGGAATCGGAAATACGTATCGTGTATGGTGCATAAAATACATGAAATTGGTCGAAAATATATATGAGAGCTATATCCACATCTGAACCGATTTTAATTTAATTTGACAAATTCATTTTGCTCCCAATTCCGTTACTTATTTTAAATTTCATTACAATTGGAAATACATGTCGTGTTTGGTCCACCAAATACATGAAATCGGCCGAAAATATATATGGGAGCTATATCCAAATCTGAACCGATTTCAATATAATTTGGGAAATCAATTTTTTAGATGAAATCTATCACACGTTTCAAATTTCATTGAAATTGGGGATACATAGCGTGTTTGTTGCATCAAATGCTTGAAATCGGCCGAAAATATATATGGGAGCTATATCCAAATCTGAACCGATTTCAATATAATTTGACAAATTTATTTTCGGATTAAATCCCGTCACACATTCCAAATTTCATTGGAATCGAACATTCATATTGTGTTTGAGGCATCAAATGAACGAAATCGGTCGAAAATATATATGGGAGCTATATCCAAATCTGAACCGATTACAATATAATTTGGCAAACTTATTTTTGTTCCAAACTCAGTTACGTATTCCAAATTTGGAGACTGTATCTTCAACCAATCAATATATATGTGTATATAAAATCTAAACTTTTGGGAGGTACCTCCGATTCTGATGCTATATCTCCAGTTCCAAGTGGAAATTCAAAAATGTATATAGCCTATGTTACTTTCAGGCGATGTTGCAGTATATATGGAAATTCTCAGGAAAATCTATTTAGCGGTTTTCGAGTCCATAAATTACAAACAAACAAACAAATATAGATATAGATATATATATTATAGATATATATATATATATATATATATATATATATATATATATATATATATATATATACTAGCTGGCCCGGTCCGCGTTGCCGGCCCGTACTTTTAGTCGTTAAAGCATAATAAATCACAGATCTGACTTATGTAGGCGGCACAATTTTGACTCCACGACTCCATGACCAAATATAAATTAATGTTCATGGAAAAAATTATAATTACCGTCGGTTTTAGATATTTTGAATAGCCTGATCTTATTTTTCAGCTATAGGCTTTAATTTGAGTGTTAAATACCTATATGATAAAGAACATATACATTAGCCCCATGTGAAAATTCACCTCAATTTTTGCTATGGTAAAAAGCATCCAAATGAGCTATAATTTGAAATTTGTATTTCCAACGTACTGCGTGGTATTCAGTTTTATCCACCTCATACTTGAAGGCAGAATGTTGTCAGAATAGCCAAAAAATTACTCTTTTGCTCCGATTACCGTAAGATGGGCATTAATTGTTTGTCATTTAAATTGTGCGGTGGAGATCCAATAAAGTTACTTTATAATTTCGTTTTTTTCATGTTTCTGCCACAATTTCCGACTGAATGAGTCCCAGATTGACATTTCGGAGTTTATTTCATATAGACGTACATCCCAAATCTACGTTCCCAACCAATATTCTCTTGGGGGTTACAAATTCAATAGAATACCAAATTTTCCTTTCTGACCACACATTGGTTGGGAAAGTGGACTTGGGGGTATACTAATGTGAGAACTATACATAAATAAATTCCTATGGGGATAATTATCTGTAAGATGATTTTCTACCCCAGAGTTTTTTACCCCATGTAGCCTCAAGACTAAGATGCGCACTTTTCAGAAAAATAAAACTTTATAAGAAGAGGTTTCCTTCCCCCCTAGAAACAAAGATGTCAAATAAGGGCCAAAAAAATGAAAAGAGTGGCCAAGACCCCGAAAATACCTTAAATCATATGATGGTGATACCAAAACGTGATAATTTTTGCAAAGATGGTTTCTTCTTAAATTATCAACATAAGCTAAAATTAGTACGAAAAATATGGTTAAAATGTAGAATATACTTAAAATCGGGTTGCTCCGTTATCAGGGGTTATGATTCATATCATGACCTGCCAAATCAATTAAAGGTATCTTGAATGTTTAGGTAGAATTTCTATTTTGCGTTCTTTGTAGTAGGTATTTGACTGATTGCAGTCCCAATGTATTTTGCATTTTGTGTTATCATTTGACAATTTATTGTCATATGAAAGAAGCAGGTCCACTTTTTGAAATTAACCCCATAACGCTTCTTCGGTCATTTTTGTTTGTTTAAATGTGTTCGCATCTTCCAGTTGAAGCACGATGTAGGTCCTGGAGTAGAAAGCATTTAACATCGAATTGCGCCCTCATTTCATTTTTAATATTATTCATTCAGAATTTAAACCAATAAAAAATGTACACTTCGATATAGATAAAAGAAAAAGAATCTTCAACTGGTTCGCTGATTTTTTGCGGCAAATTTGTAAAGGTCCTTACGAAGTTTGTCGGTAGAATGTACTATTATTTTGAAATTCGATTCCATTGAAAAATTGTCGATTTTTCCCGATTTTAGAATTTTCATATAAAGCGACAACGGATAAAATTGTTATTTATAGATTTTATGTATTTATTGGGTATAAATATTAGAATTCACAAAAAAAAAAAAAAAAAAAAAACACTACAAATGTACATTCGAAAATAGTAAGTCAAAATGGAAAAAAATATGCAATATAAAACATTACTATTGTACATTTTAAAAGTCAAAATGAAAATGTTCAAATTTCACATTTTTACGCGATTTTTTTGGATTTTATTCTTTTCTGCCAAGAGGCAATTCCGAATTTGTCTAAATCGTTTAAATCAGACCGGCGGTCTTTATGTTATAGGAGTAGTAACTAACACAACTTTCTTTTACATATAGAGAGATAGATTTAAAAGTAGGCGCGTTCCTCAGCCCCTCAATAAGTACTTAGGGTTGGATGGAAAGCCAACAGCATCTCGTGTAATTATTCTCAAACCTATATCTTCACTATTTTGGCAAATATAAAGATTTTAGATAAATCGTAATAGTGGGCGTTAAAGGAGGCGTGGTCAATATTTTTTTCTTTAAAAACCTAACTCGGTGTATGACGAACGTTTGTACAAAAAACCAGTAAGGAAAGCTCAAAAGTCGGGCGGGGCCGACTATATGATACCCCACACCACTATGCATATTTAGTAGAGCTCTCGTAAAAAGGTTTATACAGGGCATTTCAGAGCTCTATGAGATATTTGGTACAAAATCAAAATCTATCTAATTCTATCGTGCATTTTACGAACTATAGCTATCTCTGAACCGGGTTTCTCCAAATTTTACGTATTCTTCTTCTTCTTCTAGACTGGTGATTTGGGCTGATATTGACCATTTTGTGCACATTTAACCCGAAATCGGATGAAGATATATATGAGAGCTATATCCAAATCTGAACCGATTTCGATAAAATTTAAAACGGCTATTCCTGTGCTCCATCTAATACCTGGTACCAAATATCACGGTTGTGGAGTGAATATTACGAATGTATGGGACTAAAATTCTAAATCGGATGAAACATATATATGGTTGCTATATTTATATCTGAACCGATTTTCACTAAATTTGAGAAAACTGCTTCTAGGCTGAATTTGGTCCGATGTACTAAAATTCAGTCCATTTGGACTTATATCGGCCATTTGGTGCACAATTAACCCGAAATCGGATGAAGATATATATGGGAGCTATATCCAAATCTGAACCGATTTCGATAAAATTACAAACATCTATTTCTGGGCTGCATCTTATATCTGGTACCAAATATCATTCTTGTGGAGTGCATATTACGAATGTGAGAGGCTTAAACACCAAATCGGATGAAAGATATATATGGGAGCTATAGCTATATCTGAACCGATTTTCTCCAAATTTGATATACTTGCTTCTAGGCCGAACTCGGTTGGGTGTGCCAAAATTCAGGTAATTTGGACTGATAGTGGACATTTGGTGCACATTTAACCCGAAATCGGATGAAGATATATATGGGAGCTATAGCTGTTTCTGAACCGATTTTCTCCAAATTTGTTGTATTTGCTTTAAGGCTAATCTCGGTCACATGTGCCAAAATTCGGGCCATTTGGGCTGATATTGGTCATTTGGTGGTCAATTAACCCGAAATCGGATGAAGATATATATGGGAGCTATATCCAAATCTGAACCGATTTCAATAAAATTTAAAACAGCTATTTCTGTGCATCATCTAATACCTGGTACCAAATATCACGGTTGTGGAGTGCATAGTAGGAATGTGAGGAACTTAAAGATCAAATCGGATGAAAGATATATATGGGAGCTATAGCTATATCTGAACCGATTTTCTCCAAATTTGATATACTTGCTTCTAGGCCGAACTCGGTTGGGTGTGCCTAAATTCAGGTAATTTGGACTGATAGTGGATATTTGGTGCACATTTAACCCGAAATCGGATGAAGATATATATGGGAGCTATATCTAAATTTGATCCGATTCTCACCAATTTCAATAGGGTTCGTCCTTGGGCCAAAAAAATATTGTTTGGAAAATTTCATCTGAATCGGATAATAAATGCGACCTGCATTTTGTTCACAAGAATACATGGACAGACGGACGGACGGACGGACGGACAGACGGACGGACATGCATAAATCGACTCAGAAAGTGATTTTATGAAGGTTCTCAAAAGTAACTATGGGTCTATCTCGTTTCCTTCTCCATGTTACAAACAAATGCACAAAGACATAATACCCTTACCACTATGTGGTGTAGGGTATAATTATGCAAATCGGTCCAGCCGTTTTCAACTGATTCCGTTACCAACAAACAACAATTGATTTTTATATATGACGAACGTTTGTACAAAAAATTATGCAAATCGGTCCAGCCGTTTTCAACTGATTCCGTTACCAACAAACAACAATTGATTTTTATACACTACACCACATAGTGGTAAGGGTATTATGTCTTTGTGCATTTGTTTGTAACATGGAGAAGGAAACGAGATAGACCCATAGTTACTTTTGAGAACCTTCATAAAATCACTTTCTGAGTCGATTTATGCATGTCCGTCCGTCCGTCTGTCCGTCCGTCCGTCCGTCCGTCCGTCTGTCCGTCCGTCCGTCCGTCCGTCTGTCCATGTATTCTTGTGAACAAAATGCAGGTCGCATTTATTATCCGATTCAGTTGAAATTTTCCAAACAATATTTTTTTGGCCCAAGGACGAACCCTATTGAAATTGGTGAGAATCGGATCAAATTTAGATATAGCTCCCATATATATCTTCATCCGATTTCGGGTTAAATGTGCACCAAATATCCACTATCAGTCCAAATTACCTGAATTTAGGCACACCCAACCGAGTTCGGCCTAGAAGCAAGTATATCAAATTTGGAGAAAATCGGTTCAGATATAGCTATAGCTCCCATATATATCTTTCATCCGATTTGATCTTTAAGTTCCTCACATTCCTACTATGCACTCCACAACCGTGATATTTGGTACCAGGTATTAGATGGAGCACAGAAATAGCTGTTTTAAATTTTATTGAAATCGGTTCAGATTTGGATATAGCTCCCATATATATCTTCATCCGATTTCGGGTTAATTGACCACCAAATGATCAATATCAGCCCAAATGGCCCGAATTTTGGCACATGTGACCGAGATTAGCCTTAAAGTCAATACAACAAATTTGGAGAAAATCGGTTCAGAAACAGCTATAGCTCCCATATATATCTTCATCCGATTTCGGGTTAAATGTGCACCAAATGTCCACTATCAGTCCAAATTACCTGAATTTTGGAACACCCAACCGAGTTCGGCCTAGAAGCAAGTATATCAAATTTGGAGAAAATCGGTTCAGATATAGCTATAGCTCTTTCATCCGATTTGGTGTTTAAGCCTCTTACATTCGTAATATGCACTCCACAAGAATGATATTTGGTACCAGATATAAGATGCAGCCCAGAAATAGATGTTTGTAATTTTATCGAAATCGGTTCAGATTTGGATATAGCTCCCATATATATCTTCATCCGATTTCGGGTTAATTATGCACCAAATGGCCGATATAAGTCCAAATGGACTGAATTTTAGTACATCGGACCAAATTCAGCCTAGAAGCAGTTTTATCAAATTTAGTGAAAATCGGTTCAGATATAAATATAGCAACCATATATATGTTTCATCCGATTTAGAATTTTAGTCCCATACATTCGTAATATTCACTCCACAACCGTGATATTTGGTACCAGGTATTAGATGGAGCACAGGAATAGCTGTTTTAAATTTTATCGAAATCGGTTCAGATTTGGATATAGCTCTCATATATATCTTCATCTGATTCGGGTTAAATGTGCACAAAATGGTCAATATCAGCCGAAATCACCAGTCTAGAAGAAGAAGAAGAATACGTAAAATTTGGAGAAACCCGGTTCAGAGATAGCTATAGTTCGTAAAATGCACGATAGAATTAGATAGATTTTGATTTTGTACCAAATATCTCATAGAGCTCTGAAATGCCCTGTATAAACCTTTTTACGAGAGCTCTACTAAATATGCATAGTGGTGTGGGGTATCATATAGTCGGCCCCGCCCGACTTTTGAGCTTTCCTTACTGGTTATATATATAGAAGAAGATATATATATATATATACAAACAACAATTTATTTATATATATATATATATATATATATATATATATATATATATATATATATATATATATATATATCTATTTATATAAAAATCTATTTTTGTTTGTTGGTAACGGAATCAGTTGGAAACGGCTGGACCGATATGCATAATTTTTTGTACAAACGTTCGTTATACCCCGAGTTAGGTTTTTAAAGAAAAAAATATTGACCACGCCTCCTTTTACGCCCACTATTACGATTTATCTAAAATCTTTATATTTGCCAAATAGTGAAGATATCGGTTTGAGAATTATTACACGAGATGCTGTTGGCTTTCCATCCACCCCTAAGTCCTTCTTTAGGGGATGAGGAACGCGCCTACTTTTAAATCTATCTCTCTATATGTAAAAGAAAGTTGTGTTAGTTACTACTCTTATAACATAAAGACCGCCGGTCTGATTTTAATGATTTAGACAAATTCGGAATTGCCTCTTGGCAGAAAAGAATAAAATCCAAAAAAATCGCGTAAAAATGTAAAATTTGAACATTTTCATTTTGACTTTTAAAATGTACAATAGTAATGTTTTATATTGCATATTTTTTCCATTTTGACTTACTATTTTCGAATGCACATTTGTAGTGTTCTTTTTGGAATTCCAATATGATGTGTAGGTTTTTTTTTGGTAGTATAAAGCCACAACGGATAAAATTGTTACTTATAGATTTTATGTATTTATTCGTAATACCCAATAAATACATAAAATCTATAAATAACAATTTTATCCGTTGTCGCTTTATATGAAAATTCTAAAATCGGGAAAAATCTACAATTTTTCAATGGAATCGAATTTCAAAATAATAGTACATTCTACTGACAAACTTCGCAATCACCCTTAAAAATTTGCCGCAAAAAAATCAGCGAACCAGTTGAAGATTCTTTTTCTTTTTTCTATATTGAAGTGTACATTTTTTTATTGGTTTGAATTCGGAATGAATAATATTAAAAACTAGCTGGCCCTGTCCGCGTTGCCGGCCCGTAATTTAGTCTTTAATGCTTATTATATCCCCCACCTTGGAAAGGAGGGTATATTAACTTTTTCATTCCGTTTGTAACATCCCTAAATGTTCGTCATAGACTCCGTCTGTATGTCTGTTTATTTAAATTACGATACAGCCCACATTATTTGACGTAGAGCTTCAAAATTTAACAGAACAATTTGTACTGTGTATAGGATGGTTGGTATTGAAAATGGTCCACGTTTTGGTATAGTCCCCATATAACGGTACCTCTCGAAATTCGTTATTTTGACGATTTTTGTCACATTTCTCCTCGGATTTGTCCGCGTTGCCGGCCCGTAGTTTTAGTCTTTAATGCAAATTTAGCATAGCATAATATTTCACAAATCTAGCTCATAAAGGTGAACAAATTTTAATATAAATATTGATTCGACTAATCAAAATAATTTCTGAATAGTCAAAGTTAATTACGCTTTTACACCCATTACCATAGCACCTCAAATTGCGCATTAGAGTCCCCAAAAAGTCTATGTTCTTGTTCATAGTAAAATTCAATGACGATTAAACAATACCCGCGTTGTTGTCCGCCAATCGGTAAACATCACTATAGATCGGCGGGCCTGGGGACTATATGGGGACTGTACCAAAATATTTACGTATGTTGACATTTTTCTGTAAGACGGTTCTCTACTCACAAAGTAGCCTAAATACAGCAAATAATGGCCAAATCAGTTGAAAAACGTGGCCAAGACCACGGTCACAGCTGAAATCAGGGATACATTTATATAAGGGTTATAACAAAACGTGGCCCAACCAATATTCTCTTGGGGGTTACAAATTCAATAAAAAACAAAATTTTCTTTTCTGACCACCAATTAGATGTGAAAGTGGACTTGGAGATACTCCAATGTAGGGACTTCACTTAAATAAATTCCTGTGTGGCAATTATCTGTATGATGGTTCCCTACCCCAGGGTAGCATAAATACAATTTTTAGCCAAATCAATTAATGAATATGGTCAAAACCAAAATGGGCCCTACTCTGAAAATTTCAAACTTTATGCGAAGAGGTTTTCTACCTCCTTAGAAACAAATATGCCAAATAATGTCCAAAATATTAAAAAAGTGACCAAGACACCAAAAAAACTTAAATCATACGATGGTTATATAAATATGAAATCGGGTTGTACCCTTATCCGTGAGTTATGATCGATATCATGACCTGCAAAAGCGATTAAAGGTATCTCGAATGTTTGGGAAGAATTTCTGGAAGGATAGAAATTCTTTTCTTACTAAGAGTCCCATTCGCTCTACTATTTTCCACCCTTTATATTTGGTATTTTTCTGATTGTACATTGGACGGATTATTGAGACAGGAAAGAAGTAGTTCCACGCTTTGAAATGAGCCCCATTAGGGTTTTTCGGTAATTTTCGTTTGTTCAAATGTGTTCGCATCTTCCAGCTGAACCACGATGTCGGCCCTGGAGTTGAAAGGTAGATGTCAGTTAACATCGTATTTCCCACTTATTTAATTTTTTGGTGAAAATTTGTATATAGTGAAAAATTATTCTTTATTTTGTTCACAAAAAATTTACTGAATTCAATTAGATAATACAAATTGAAAAAAAAAATTGACAAAAGAAGAATAACACATTGAAAAAATCTTCAACTTGTTCGCTGATTTTTTACAGAAAATGTTTAAAGATCCTTATATAGTTTGTCAATAGAATGTACTTCTATTTTAAAATTCGATTCCATTAAATTATTTCGACATCATCTATTCCGTTTCGCCACCACATAATTCGGTACTACACTTCCATGTAACTCGACATCAATTTCATTTCTCAAGAAATCAAGTCAATTAAATAAATTGGTATTAATATTTGAATTCAAAAAAAAAATAAAAAAGTAAAAAAAACACTACAAATGTACATTAGAAAAAAGTAAGTCAAAATGGAAAAACATTATGCAAAATAAAACATTACTATTGTACATTTCAAAAGTCAAAATGAAAATGTTAATATAACACATTATTACGCGATTTTTTTGGATATTATCCTTTTCGGAGAGGAGACAATTCCGAATTTGTATGAATCGTTAAAATTAGTCCAGCGGTTCTTAAGTTATAAGCGTAGTAACTAACACAACTTTCTTTTATATATATAGATTTAGATTATTAAGTTGAAAATGCAGAAGAATAGTTCTTAAAATATTTAATTTTAACGCTTTCAAATCATTCCCCTGAATGTATAGTTGTTAGCTGTTGGTCCTAATCTCTCAACACTTCAAGCAATCGCTAGAATATCGTGGAAAAGGCCACATCCCTTTCAAATCGAAACCAATCAGCATACATACATAAAGTATTCTACATTTTGAAATCTAATGTGGTGGCGCTGTCCCTTAACCCCAAAAAAATCCGAACCATCGCATTTGGCATTTAGTGAAGTACAACGGCGAGTTTTTCTATAATTATGCAAAAAATATTCACATTGCCCTGCAGTCAAATTTTGTATCAAAAGAGGGTATACCTATTTATATCAAGAAATGGTATTAATTCACAAAACGTCATATCGAGTTTGACACTAGTATTACTATAGAGTCAAATCAGCTGGGACTTGATGTTACCTGTAATAATTGTACCATGTCGTTGCACGATGATTGGTAGTCCAAATAAATAAGCGTCACGCGATAAAAAATATGACACAAAATAAAAATATCACGAGCAAGTTAAAAAGTATCAGTCGGTTGCGCCGACAGATGCATACCCTTAGTCAATGTTCGATTTTTATACCTTCAGTCATATAGCTACATCATTTGATACGGCCAAAACGTGCCTCATCGAAATAACGGCTTCAGACCCTAGGTCTCTTTGAACCAAATCCGTTTCAGGACATTTGGAGCCAATATTACGATGTCCGTCCGTCTGTCTGTCTGGATGGTGCGCACGATAACTTTCGAAGAGAGTATCCAATTTGGTCCAAACATCGGTATATCCATGGTACAATGAAGAGAAGGTAGGTCAACTTTGAAAAAATTTCAAATATAGAGGTCTACCTGTTTGGCTTGTAATGTCAGAATTGCTATCAAAACAATAAAAAAGCAAACAACTTGTTGAATTGATTTTGAATAAATAATTTAAAACCGCGAAAACTGAATGAATGGTCAAAATTTCTTTTCAATATCATGTTCTATATATCTCTTATGGTTTATTTCGCGACAAAAACTGTAGATTTTGTCGATGCATTCGTTGCAATAAGCATTTTGAAAACACCCGAATTTGAATATTTTCTGAACAATTTTTTATTATTGAAAAGAAGACACACACATAAGCAAATGAAGTTGACATATTAAGCCAGAAAAACAAAAAAATTTAAATCATATGGTAGTTCTGCCCTACCTTGAATTCATTGTACCATGGGTATATCGTAATATTATTATCAAACTTAGATCGAGTTCGGAGATGAACAATATCGGTCCACTCTTTCTGGTACCTCCCCCACAAAATGTCATAATTTTTAAAGAAAATAATTTACTGCACAGATAGAGAAAGGATAATCCGATTTTGCTCCTCCACAAATAATTATAACTCATATAAAATGTGGTGTAAGTAACCCATTGTGTAAATTATACACATCACACTATCTTTTTTAAAACACGGTCTGGTGTGAAGGTGGAATATATCGGTCCACTTCTTCTGGTACATACCCCTCAAGTCTCAGAGTCAAAAATGTGAATCTCCATGAAGTTCATAAAACACGAAATTAACATTCGATTATATTCAGACTTGGCACATCTCAATATTTCCATCAACATAAGATCTGTTATAAAGATGGACGAAATCGGACCATTTGTTTATTTCATTACTTCGGAACACACTCCATAGAGGGTCAAAAGTTTGAATAATCCTAGCAGGAGTCAAAATACATTTAAATAATCGAACATTGGCTGAGGGTATACATCTATCGGCAAAACCGAATTTAATATTCATCTGAGGTTTCTGGTTGAGAGAAATATTTAGATATAGCAAGTTGGAAAACAACAACTTCACAGCAGGTATTGTGTTAGCAAAAATGTTAGTATGTGTGCAATTTGAAAAGAGATTAAGGCTTAATTCGCATCTAGCTTTCAACACATTTATACAAACAAAAATGACCGAAGAAGCGTTATGGGGTTAATTTCAAAAAGTGGACCTGCTTCTTTCATATGACAATAAATTGTCAAATGAGAACACAAAATGCAAAATACATTGGGACTGCAATCAGTCAAATACCGACTATAAAGAACGCAAAATAGAAATTCTACCTGAACATTCAAGATACCTTTAATCGCTTTGCCAGGTCATGATATGGATCATAACCCCTGATAACGGAACAACCCGATTTCAAGTATATTCTACATTTTAACCATATTTTTCGTACTAATTTTAGCTTATGTTTATAATTTAAGAAGAAACCATCTTTGCAAAAAATATCACGTTTTGGTATCACCATCATATGATTTAAGGTATTTTCGGGGTCTTGGTCACTTTTTTCATTTTTTGGCCCTTATTTGCCATCTTTGTTTCTAAGGGGGCAGAAAACCTCTTCTTATAAATTTTTATTTTTCAGAAAAGTGCACATCTTAGCCTTGAGGCTACCAAATATAAAGGGTGGAAAATAGTAGAACGAATGGGACTCTTAGTAAGAAAAGGATTTCTATCCTTCCAGAAAATCTTCCCAAACATTCAAAATACCTTAAATCGCTTTTGCAGGTCATGATATCGATCATAACTCACGGATAAGGGTACAACCCGATTTCATATTTATATAACCATCGTATGATTTAAGCTATTTTTGGTGTCTTGGTCACTTTTTAAATATTTTGGCCATTATTTGGCATCTTTGTTTCTAAGGAGGTAGAGAACCTTTTCGCATAAAGACTGAAATTTTCAGAGTAGGGCCCATTTTGGTCTTGACCACATTCATTAATTGATTTGGTTAATAATTGTATTTATGCTACTCTGGGGTAGGGAACCACCATACAGATAATTGCCACATAGGAATTTATTTAAGTAAAGTCCCCATATTGGAGTATCCCCAAGTCCACTTTCACATCTAATTGGTGGTCAGAAAAGAAAATTTTGTTTTCTATTGAATTTGTAACCCCCAAGAGAATATTGGTTGAGCCACGTTTTGGTATAACCCTTATATAAATGTATCCCTGATTTTTCAACTATTTTGGCTATTATTTGCTGTATTTAGGCTACTTTGTGAGTAGAGAACCATCTTACAGAAAAATGTCAACATACGTAAATATTTTGGTACAGTCCCCATCTATAGTGATGTTTACCGATTGATGGACAACAACGCGGGTATTGTTTAATCGTCATTGAATTTTTCTATGAACAAGAACATAGACTTTTTGGAGACTCCAATGCGCAATTTAAGGTGCTATGGTAATGGGTGTAAAAGCGTAATTAACTTTGACTATTCAGAAATTATTTTGCCCTCTTTCCATAGTTATTTATTTCTATTTAGTCGAATCAATATTTATATTAAAATTTGTTCACCTTTATGAGTTAGATTTGTGAAATATTATGCTATGCAAAATTTGCATTAAAGACTAAAACTACGGGCCGGCAACGCGGACCGGGCCAGCTAGTATATATATATAAATCAATTGTTGTTTGTTGGTAACGGAATCAGTTGAAAACGGCTGGACCGTTTTGCATAATTTTTTGTACAAACGTTCGTCATACCCCGAGTTAGGTTTTTAAAGCAAAAAATATTGACCACGCCTCCTTTTACGCCCACTATTATGATTTATCTAAAATCTTTATATTTGCCAAAATAGTGAAGATATCGGTTTGAGAATTATTACACGAGATGCTGTTGGCTTTCCATCTAACCCTAAGTACTTATTTAGGGGCTGAGGAACGCGCCTACTTTTAAATCTATCTCTCTATATGTAAAAGAAAGTTGTATTAGTTACTACTCTTATAACATAAAGACCGCCGGTCTGATTTTAACGATTTAGACAAATTCGGAATTGCCTCTTGACAGAAAGAATAAAATCCAAAAAAAAAAAAAAATGGCGTAAAAATGTGAAATTTGAACATTTTCATTTTGACTTTTAAAATGTACAATAGTAATGTTTTATATTGCATATTTTTTCCATTTTGACTTACTATTTTCGAATGTACATTTGTAGTGTTTTTTTTTTTTGAATTGTAATATGATGTGTAGGTTTTTTTTGGGTAATATAAAGCCACAACGGATAAAACTGTTATTTATAGATTTTATTCGTTGTCGCTTTATATGAAAATTCTAAAATCGGGAAAAATCGACAATTTTTCAATGGAATCGAATTTCAAAATAATAGTACATTCTACCGACAAACTTCGCAATCACCCTTAAAAATTTGCGCAAAAAAATCAGCGAACCAGTTGAAGATTCTTTTTCTTTTTTCTATATTGAAGTGTACAGGACCTACATCGTGCTTCAGCTGGAAGATGCGAACACATTTAAACAAACAAAAATGACCGAAGAAGCGTTATGGGGTTAATTTCAAAAAGTGGACCTGCTTCTTTCATATGACAATAAATTGTCAAATGAGAACACAAAATGCAAAATACATTGGGACTGCAATCAGTCAAATACCGACTATAAAGAACGCAAAATAGAAATTCGACCTAAACATTCAAGATACCTTTAATCGCTTTTTCAGGTCATGATATGGAACAACCCTGATAACGGAACAACCCGATTTCAAGTATATTCTACATTTTAACCATATTTTTCGTACTAATTTTAGCTTATGTTGATAATTTAAGAAGAAACCATCTTTGCAAAAAATTATCACATTTTGGTATCACCATCATATGATTTAAGGTATTTTCGGGGTCTTGGCCATTTTTTGGCCCTTATTTGACATCTTTGTTTCTAAGGGGGAAGACCTCTTCTTATAAATTTTTATTTTTCGGAAAAGTGCGCATCTTAGTCTTGATGCTAGAGTCTTGATAAAGAGTAATTTTTTGGCTATTTTGACAAAATTCTGCCTTCAAGTATGAGGTGGACAAAACTGAATACCACGCAGTACGGGATTTTAAACGTTGGAAATACAAATTTTAAATTATAGCTCATTTGATGCTTTTACTTATAATCAAAATTGGAGTAATCATAGTGGCGTCATTACTTATAATCAAAATTGTGCCGCCTACATAAGTCAGATCTGTGATTTATTATGCTTTAAAGACTAAAAGTACGGGCCGGCAACGCGGACCGGGCCAGCTATATATCAAATAAAGTTGTGTTATTTGCTACGCTTATAACCCAAGAACCGCTGATCTGATTTTAACGATTCACACAAAATCGGAATTGTCTCTTGGAAGAAATAGATAAAATCCAAAAAAATCGCGTAAAAATGTGAAATTTGAAAGTTTTCATTTTGACTTTTGACTTACTATTTTGGAATGGACATTTGTAGTTTTTTTTTTGAATTAAATTCTAATATGATGTGTAGTCTTTTTGGAGTGGCGGACCTAGATGATGTCAAAATATTTTAACGTGGTCAAACCAAAGTTAAAAGATAATTACATTTTTCAAAATTGCTAAAAAATCAAAAAAAGAGCCTATTGCATTGCAAAAACTCTGAAATCGGGAAAAAATATGCTTATAACTCAAGAACGTTTTGACGGATTTTTCACAATTCATACAACTTCGGAATGGACACTTGGAAAAAAAATGCGTAAAATATGCCAATAAAAATATAAAAGAAAAAATCCTTTTGGCGTGAAATTTTTTCAATTTAAAAACTATATAGAAGTGTAATTTTTTATTGTTTTGAGTTCTGAATGAATAATATCAAAAATGAAATAGTACGCAATACGATGTTAAATAGCGATCTTTCATGTCTGAAATTGGCATTTAGCTTTCAACTCCAGGATCTACATCGTGCTTCAGCTCGAAGATGCGAAGACATTTGAACAAAAAAAAAAAAAAAAAAAAAAAACGGCGAAACGTTATGGGGCTCATTCACATGACAATAATCCGTCCAATGAGAACTCAATATGCAAAATTCATTGGGACTGAAGTCAGTGAAATACCGAATATAAAGGGCGCAAAAAGAAGAGGGAAAAGGATATCTATCGCTTTTGCAGTTCATGATATTGATCATAACCCCCGGATAAGGATACAATCCGATTTCAAGTATATCATACATTTTAACCATATTTTCATACTAATTTAGGCAAATGTTGGTAATTTGGGAAGAAACTGTCCTTGCAAAAAATGATCACGTTTTGTATAACCATCATATGATTTAAGGAACCGGACATTTGTTTAATCGTCTTTGAATTATACCATGATAAAAGATATTGACATTACGGGGTCTCCAACGCGCAATTTCAATGACAAATACTACTTATTACTTAAAAAACAAGTAAAAAAATTTAGTTCGGCCGGGAAGAAGTATTATTATCATCCACCTTAGGGTAAAGTAAACATTTTTATATAAAAGTATCTGAATTCAAGCGTGTTTCACTTTAAACTTCATATACCTGAAATACGGTTTGGATAATGCAGTTAACTTACCAAAAAACCATAAAGTGAATGAGGCCGTTATATGAGGCCATACCAAAACGGGAACCTCTGTTGACAATTTTATACTTCATGGATTGTCATCTATCAAACCTTCTAAGATACCAAATTTGAAGCAATTATGTGCGTAAATGTGACTAGGATTATCAACATACCCAATATCGGTAGGTATCGTTATATGTGTTAGACAAATCCGAGGAGAAATGTGGCAAAAATCATTAAAATACCGAATTTCGAGAGATACCGTTATATGGGGACTATACCAAAACGTGGACCGATAGATCATTTTCAATACCAACCATCCTATACACAATACAAATTGTTCTGCTAAATTTTGATGCTCTACGTCAAGTAATGTAAGCTGTATCGTAATTTAAACAAACAGACATACTGACGGACAAACTGTCTTAGAAATTTGTGCTGATTATGAATATACATATGTATATTTTATGGGGTCTATGACGAACATTTATGGATGTTACAAATGGAATGAAAAAGTTTATATACCCTCCTTTCAAAGGTAAAAATGTGATATATTAACATTTTCATTTTGGATTTTGAAATGTACAAAAGTGGTGTTTTATTTTGCATGATTTTTTCCATTTTGACTTACTTTTTTCTAATGTACATTTGTAGTGTTTTTTATATTTTATTTTTAAATTCGAATATTATTACCAATTTACGATACAATTTTACGCCAAAGTTAAAAGATCAATCCTTTTTCAAAATCGCTAAAAAATCACGATAAAAAAAATCTCATTGCAAAAATTCTCAAATCGGGAAAAAATCGAAAAATTTTTTCAATGGATTCGAATTTTAAAATAATAGTACATTCTATTGATAAACTTTGTAAGGACCTTTAAATATTTGAGGTAAAAAATCAGCGAACAAGTTGAAGATTTTTTCAATTTGTTATTCTTCTTTTGTCAATTTTTTTCAATTATCATATTGAATTCATTGGAGTTTTTGTGAACAAAATAAAGGATAATTTTTCACTATATATAATTCTCAAATCGGGAAAAAAGCTAAAAAAATTCAATGGAATCGAATTTTAAAATTCTATTGACTATTGTAAGGAACGTTAAACATTTTCCGTAAAAAATAAGAGAAAAAAATTTAAGATTTTTTTAATTTGTTATTATTTTTTTGTCAATTTTTTTCAATTTGTATTATCATTTTGAATTCAGTGGATTTTTTGTAAACAAAATAAAGAATAATTTTTCACTATATACAATTTTTCACCAAAAAAAAAAATGAAATAAGTGCGAAATACGATGTTAACTGACATCTACCTTTCAACTCTAGGGCCTACATCGTGGTTCAGCTGGAAGATGCGAACACATTTAAACAAACAAAAATTACCGAAAAAGCCTAATGGGGCTCATTTCAAAGGGAGGACCTACTTCTTTCATGTGACAATAGCCCGTCCAATGAGAGCTCAAAATGCAAAATTCTTTGGGAGTACAATCAGTAAAATACCAAACATAAAGGGTTGAAAATAGTAATGCGAATGGGACTTTTAGTAAGAAGAGGATTTCATTCAAGATACCGATCTTATATATATATATATATATATATATATATATATATATATATATATATATATATATATATATATATATATATATATATATATATATATATATATATATATATATTAGCTGGCCCGGTCCGCGTTGTCGCGGAATGACAAAAATGAATACCCATCTTACCGTAATGGGTGTAAAAGAGTAATTATCTTTGACTATTCTGAAATCACCACAATTGAGGGCAGTCTCTATTATAAGGTGGACAAAACTAAATACCACATAGGACGGTATTCTAAATGTTGGAAATACAAATCCCAAATTAAAGCTCATTTGAATGGAAAATGTTGCTAAGCTCCTTACAATACCAAAATTGAGCCGATTTTTCACATGTAGATGTTCTTTATCATTTAGGGTTTTAACACTCAAATTAAAGCTAATGGCTAAAAATTAAAATCGGGCTGTATTAATTTTTGCCACAAATATTTATTTCTATTTAGAAATTACTATGGAGTCATTACTTAAAATAAAAATTATTATAAAAAAATAAGTCAGATCTGTGATTTATTGTGCTTCAAAAACATGCATTAAAGACTAAAAGTACGGGCCGGCAACGCGGACCGGACCAGCTAGTTATTTATAACAAAAACTATGCCTGTTATGTGAGCCAGATCTGTGAATTATTATTCTTTAAAAAATAAGCATAAAATACTAAAACCACGGACCGGCAACGCGGACCGGGCCAACTAGTTTTTTTTTATAAATTTAACTATTAGGGTTTATGTGTTCTGGAATTCTGTACATTGCTGGATATTTTGAATCCATGATATCTATTTCCTACCTCTGACACACCTTTCTTCTGTGTTTGTTTGTAGTATTTGCTGGAGAATAGTGTATTTAGGGCTTCGCATAATGTGCCCTAGATATGCTGTTTTCCGTTTCATGCATCAAGTCGTTTGACATTTTCCGTTTTTAACCTCCACACTTCAACTGAATTAATCAATACAGGTCATATATACGCTTTTATGATTGGAGATTTTGTTGAATTATTTATATAATGGCTTCTTAGGACTCTCTATATTTATTTTTTTGTTCTTCTTTTGAGTTTTGTTCTTACTTTTTACCATAAATTTGGTTTTAAAGGTATTTATTATTAGCCCATATAACTCACAACATGATGTTTGTGTGTCAATAAGATTTAGTGGACATGATTTGCAGTAGAATATTAACGCAGTGTCATCAGCATATCTGATATTATTTAGGTAATAGTTGTTTGCAAATATACCTTATTGGATCTATAATTGCTTTGTGAAAAATTTGTCGTGAGTAAATGTTGAAGAGTTGATGAGATCAAATGGATCCTTTTCGAGCTGCTTTAGATATTGCTATATAGTCCTTTAAATCTCTATTTATGCCATCTTGGGCAGTCTGATGCCAGATTGAACTTCTAAAAAAGCTTATTTCTTTCTCATCTCTTTTTTGTTAGAATTTCTATGAATAAATCATGCTGTACACTGTAGAATGCTTTTTTATAGTCTTTGTGGATATTTTGACATTTTTCAACTAATATATGTAATCCTCTTTCCTTTCCTTTTTTTATCTTTAAAGCTAGCTTAGGTTCATTGTTGTTATTGAAAAGGACAAAGGGATTTGTATTACCTATACTGCCCAGATGATTTCTTCAATTTCTTGTGTAGGTTAAAATGAGTTATCCAATTTTTGGTCTTAATGATCATGATCATTATGATCAAATAAAACGTCACCTTGATAAACGTGATTGAAAATATTTATTTATATCTATAAAGGAGGAAAATGTTTGTTTTGTTTGTTTGGAATCGAATGCACCTCCAGAAGATGTAGTTTTTGAATGCACATATCTTTTGATCGGTTATAAATACAGTCTACAGATTTAGAATGTGTAACGGAATTCCCATATGTATTTTCGGCCGATCTCATATATTTGATGCACTGAACACTGTATGTTTGCCCGATTGCAAATTGAAATCTGGAAAGAGTGACGGAATTCGGTACTAAAATAAATTTTCCAAATTATATTGAAATCTGTTCAGATTTGGATATAGCTTCCATACATATTTTCGACCGATGTCGTTATTTGATGCACCAAACATGATGTGTATGTTCGATTACAATTAAATCCGAAATGACTAACGAATTTGGTACAAAAATAAATTTGGCAAATTATATTAAAATCGGTTCAGATTTGGATTAGTAAATATAAATTTTCAGCCTACTTTATGTATTTTGTAGACCAAACACAAATTATATTGCAATTGGTTGACGTTTAGATATAGGTCACATATACATTTTCGGTCGATTTTATATTCTTGATGCACCAAACACGCTAAATATCTCTAATTTCAATGAATTCTGGAAACAAATTTGTAGAATTATATTGAAATCGGTTCAAATTTGGATATAGTTCTGTGGAGTATTCATGTGAGGGTGTACCTCATGTGAAATGTGTACCGATTTGTTTGTTTACAGTTCAGAAAGAAAATCAAAAAAAATTGTATATCCTAAATCAATACAATGAATACGTTTTTAAATTCTTCTTTTTGTATATAAAATTTTGAATGCATATAAAATCAAAAGGGGTAGCGAAGTGCACCGTGTTCAGCTAATATTTTATAAAGTACAAAATGTTAAAGTAATAATCCCACAAAGTCTATTTGAATTCTAATGATGTCGCCAATTCTGTCTGGAGGAGATTTCGAAGCATGGAGTCTTCTTTGTGGTAAATTGAAGGGTGTATTTGCTTTCTTCATTTCGAATTCTTGACAAATTTGAATGAGTTGTTCGCCACTCTGATTTCTGTCGCCCAAGACATATCGTCCTGTAAATCTAGTTTTCCATGTTTAACGAATAAAAATAAACAAAATATAAAGGACAAGTAAAAACATTAGATGCGTCCCTGCCGAAATTACCATTAGGTGAAAAAGCATTTTTAAATGAAAGAGTCTGGATTCAAACATGTTCCAGTTTAAACTGCAAATACAAGTGAGATCGTTGGAGAATGCAGTCAAGTTTTCATAATACCATAAAGTGTTTGAAACTATTACATGGGGCCAATGCAAAACGGGAACCAATATATTGGGAGTCTTAAATACCAAAATTGAAAGAATTCGGTGGAATGATGTGCCTAAATGATCAAAATACTGAATATAGGTTATATGAAAACCGTGAACCAATATGTTTCTAACCGGTCGTAGAAAACTTTTTGAACTACAAATGCCGAATTGTAAAAAATCAGATAAGAAATGTTGCCTAAATTGTAAAAATAGGGAATATATGGAGATACCGTCAATTGGGGGCTATAGGAAAACATGGACCCATAAAAATAATGTTTTGTCACAGGAGGAAATACCCATTATAAACTCTAAATACCAAAATAATGAAAAAATCGCGTGTGAGTGCTATTGTAAAATAAAATACTGTTTTCTTATTCTTAAGAAATATTCTTTAACAATCCTCATTCGATTTTACAGTGCAAATTTGATCTCAAAAATAACGTACACGAGTGGTAAAAAATATACAAGCTGAAATCATGTGCACTTTGGCTTCACAAAATTCATCACGCTAAAATTCGGAAATTTGACCTACGGCGGATCTGTTCTTTGGGGTTTTTAATATGCGCACCAAGACTTTTCATCACCAAACGGAATTTTCCATCCCACATACTTTGCCCAGCGATTTGTGTCACAATATAAGACTTTTTCTAGTATTGAATAGTGTTTTCATATGATTTTATCATATAATAGATGGACAAAATAATAAAAGAGAGACATTTAAGAGAATTTTTAAATTATTTTCCTATGTTACATTTTTTACGTATTAAAAAAATTTCAAACAAAAAATTTTTTGTGGCATTGGAAGACAACATCGAAACCTTTGTCATCGGGCGAAATGTTGGTGAAGTACTCTAAAATGGGATTACGCAGATGGACAATTTGAGGCTCAGTCGTGGTCAACATTTGAAAGAAATAATCTTCAAACATTAAATTACATCCTATAAATTCAAATAATGATTTCTTCCATTTTTTGGATAATATGCATTTGATTGAAAAACTTTTCTATAGCATTTAAATAATCGCCCCTAATTTATATAAGACTTGGTTCAAAAATTTGCACATGAAAATATGTTGGTCTACTCCTTTTGGAACGTCTTTCACACAGGATCAAACAATTCTTTTTAACAATTTTATGATTTAAAAATATCAGATTGCAACCACTTCACCTGTAAAATGTGGCCAGAAAAACAATGCCTTAAATTTCATTACCGCTTTATGGGACTTTTTTTCAAACCGTAAACCGATATGGAGACGTTTTCTTGTAACGAATTTTTGTCTAATTAGGACTTAAAATTGGATGGTTGTATTGAAAATAGAATATATAGGTACACGTTTTCGTATAGCCCCCATATAACAGTACTTCCCAATATTCGGTATTTTCATGATTTTTGCCAATTTTCCACGGATTCGTCTAAAATTGGTATTTGTAGTTCTTAATGGGTTTTCGCTAGAGTGGCAGAACATTGAAAATCTAGGTCCATGTTTTCCATATTTGGTATTCGGTATTTTGATAATCCTTGTCACATTTACCTACGCCATTTTTTTAAAATTGGCATTTGAGACTTGCAATAGATAACAATCCTTGTAGTATAAAGTTGTCTAAATGGGTACCCTTTTTAGTATGGCCCCCATATAACGGACTCACTCACTTTACGACTGTGTTTTTTTTTGTTTTAAAAAAATTGACTGCATTATCCAAACGGTCTTACTGGTATTTGCAGTTTAAAGTGAAACACTGTTGAATTAAGATACTGAAAACTGATGTTTTCTTTACCCAATGGTGGAGGGTATTAAAAGTTTTTTACTTGGTTTCACAATACGACATGTTTTTATACCACATTTTTGAAGTTGAGTGGCATTCTGTTGCAATTAAAAAATTCGAGGTAGCAACATACTTCCCCGTAATAATCGTTTCCTCAATTAAATTGTTGTGCAGTTGTTTACTGTTAGCCTAATACCATTGCAAAGGTGATGTGGGTCAATGCTTCTCAATAAAATCATATCCCAATCTGAACCGATTTCAATATAATTTCACAAAATTTACTTTTACACCAAATTCCGTTACACCTTCCATATTTCGTTGAAATTGGAGGTACATACAGTGTTTGGTGCATCAAGTAAGTGAAATCGGCCGAGAATATATATTTGGGAGCTACATCTTAACCGTAACATCTTAACCGATTTCTAATTAATTAGTCAAATTTATTATTGTAACTAATTTCCGCCGCAGATTCTGAATTTCATTTCATAACATATAGGCCGAAATGTATGTATTGGAGTTAAATCCAAATCTGAACCGATTTCAATATAACTTCGCAAATTTATTTTTGTTCCAAATTCCGTTACGCATTCCAAATTTGGATACTGTATCTGTAATCGATCAATAAATTTGTGCATATAAAACCTAATTTTTTGGTGGGACCTCCGAGTGAAATTTCAAAAATGATAGGCTATATACATTACTTTTTTCAGGAAAATCTGTGCAGCGTTTTTCGACTCCATAAATTACAAACAAACATACAAACATTTTCGTCTTTTATAGATATAGAAAAAGTGGTTAAATTGATTGTCCTCTAAATGATTTAAGGCTGTACTAAAACCTGATTGGATACATTCTATTTTTAATTTCTTTGAATTTTAGGAATACATGGAAAAAATATGTCCATGAACGGGTCGAATGAACAAATTTTCAATACATTTTTTAGTGCGCTATAATATTAATTAATTAAAAAAATTGCATTTTAACGGCGGTGTCTTATTAAATGTTTCATACGCAATTTTAGACTTTTTGATTTAAAAAAATCTTAATGTTTTCACCATGCTACTCATATTTTTGAGATATCTACATAAAAAGATCAATTTTAAGGATTTTCGAGATCTCGAGATAATTTTGTGATTTTGAAATTAAGGATTCATAAACTCAAACTCATATTAAAAGTAATTGAATTCGATATGCAAGCTTTGAACTGCGTTTTACCCAAAACAGGTAAATGGTGCATGGAACAACTACAACACACGACGTCAACGGTGAAGAGATTTGTCCCACTACACATTCACATTTGCATGTAAGGCGCAAAGGTGCATTAAACAACTACACTTCCCTTAGAGTATTGCCCATGTTTGTTATCGTGATGCAGATCCTCACCGTTTGAATAGTGGCCATAATTCAAAGATTCAATATTAGATGAAATATTTATTCAAGGCAATACCTTAAATTATTAAAAACGAATTAGTGAACATGAATAGACAAGTTGTACCCGCCCCACATACACACGTGCTTTTTAAACACACAAAAACCGAAAAAGAGTAGTCGATCCCCCATCCCCTTCATGCATATCACCCTTTCAGACCTAACATAATATTAATTTTAATTTCTAAAGGTTTTCGAAGCTCATTAAAAACAAATTTAAGACAATTAAAAAATTCTCTTCATTGCAATAGACAAACATATAGTAAGGAAGGTAGATCATTGAGTGTCAATGTCTTGATGGATGAATGATGGAATATAAAAATAGTAGTTTTCAGGAAAAGGCCGCCGTTAGAATGATTAAAAATCGAATGAAATACCTTCAGGCACAATCAAGCAACCGTTCAGCAATATGATCCGAATGAGTTTCAAATAATGAAGGTGGTGGTAGTCGATCGTTAATTGCTCACCCGTATTAATTACACGCACATAATTTGTTATACCTATATACCAAATAACAATAAACTGCTGGATGTTCCGTACTATTTGATGGTCTTTTAAACGGATTATTAATGGAGTTTATAATACCAATTCATAAGTATTACGGCGTGAGGATAGCGAAAGAGACGTGTTTTCAACCACCAAAATGCCATGGATTCCCACTCCAGTGTGTTTTTTAGTTTGACTTACATTTATTTTTTCGAGCGCATGCAAAGTGTAAAGGGTGCATGTAAATATCAAGAATGTCTTATCTGATATGGAAAGGAAAACGAGGGTAATAAATACATATGTATGTCATAGTACTTGAACGATCGTGTGTACAATTGCGGACGACAAATTGCCCTTGATGAACGATTAAGAAGTGCAAATCGATTTGTTGTGGTCGTCTTATTATGACTGGTTAAACACGTGACTGTTATGCAAATATTGTCTTGAAATCTAGCCAATCTCATTTGTTTTGGTGGTATTTTTGGACTTTCCTAATTATCTTCCTATTCAGAATAAATAACTGTGAGAAAGTATTTCTTATAATAAAAAGGGGGTACCGTTTTTAATCCTTGGCGTGTTCTGCAACACCATATATAATTTATAGTTTAGATAAAATAGACGTTCCCATGAAATGTATATTCTAGTTATTGTTTCGACTTAAATCCGATATCACTTAGTAAATATTTTTCGAGATATCCATCAGTGTGTATTTGCAAGGGCAGTTTCTGTCTACTTTTACACTAACATCATAATACAATTACTAAGAGGTAAAATCCCAAACCTGCTGATTTGATTCTAAAGTAATGTTAATGTCAAATTCGGTATGACATTTTTTGTTTAAATTTGCGTAATGCATTACGGATATACATTTTTATACCCTACACCACATAGTGGTAAGGGTAATATGCCTTTATGCATTTCTTTGTAACAGGGAGAAGGAAGCGATATAGACCCATAGTAACTTTTGAGTATCTTCATAGAATCAATTTCTGAGTCGATTTATGCCTTTCCGTACGTCTATGCATTCTTGTGAACCAAATGCAAGTCGCATTTATTATCCGATTGAGATGAAATTTTGCAGACACCATTTGTTTGGCCCAAGGACGAACCCTATTGAAATTGGTGATAATCGGATCAGATTCAGATATACAGGGTGAGATGAAAAAACTGAAACCAACTTCAGACTGCAGTCATTTTTAAGCCACTCGTCCGACAGATGTTAAACTTATTCCAATTATAATATAATTATATTGTTTACAAGCGTACAAAAGCATTTTGGTTTTCCAGAAAAAAAGTTATTCGTGATGGAATTCAAGCATGATAGTGTGATTTCTTTATATTTGGCGCAAAAACCACAAGTGGCTATCGTTAGAGCACTTCAGCATTTAAATGTGAATAAATCTTTTGTGTCTCGTACCATCGCTCTTTATCGTGATACTAGTAGCGTAGCCCGACGTCAAGGAAGTGGACGGAAGAAAACAGCAACATCAGCAGAAATGGTTCGGGGTAAAGCCATTGAAATTCCACAAAATTGCAAGAACTTACACCGCAACAGAAAGAAAACAAACTCAAAAGAGCTAAAGAGTTGCTTCGCTTGGCCGAAAGTGCTGAACTGCCGAATTTGTTTTTCTCCGATGAGAAAACATTCGTTGTCCAGTAGTTTGTGAACGAACAAAATTATCGTTTTTGCCAAGGAGGTCAGCTGAAAATGTGCACCTTCGGTTGGCCACCTGAACTCAAGCGCCGGCCATGGTGATGGTTTGGGCCGCCATAACAGCCGATGGTCGCTTACCGCTCGTATTAATCGACCGTAGTATCAGAATAAATGCCAAATATTATCGCGAAAATATTCTGAAAAGATGTTGAAATAGTTTTGGCCAGAGAAATTGGATGTGGAACCATTGTGGAGGGGTTTAACCAATATGTTTTCCGATAAACTTCAAAATGAACGATGTTGAAAATTTTTTAGTGCAAAAAGTAATCATTTTCGATTATACTTTTCGAAAAAGGAAAAAGGTGCAGCTGAAGAGTTGGTACGATGTATGAACTTTTGTTTGGAAATTTTGTCCAAAAAAAAATAATTAATCAATTTCGCATTTTGAACACTGACTTTTTGAATACTCACTTTTAAAAAAATATTTTACAAATTTTATCCAACAATTATTATAACAATTAACTCTTAGGATGAACAAATTTTCGCACTTTGTGACGTAAGTTGACTTTTACATCAATTTTGCCTTATTGTTATTTTTATGAAAAACGTGAATAAAAACAAGTTTGACATGTTTTCACATTCATAAAATATATTTTGCCAATGAAATTGTTTGATAAACCTGTGATTAAACATGCTTGTATTTCCCAGCAGTCCGCTGGCTATTACAATTGAATACCCATCCAAATGTATGCTATTTTGTCAATAGGAAAAAAATTTAATAACAGTGGTTAATAGCATACAACTAGCATCCGAATTAGATGAGTCGTATTGCTATTACATTGTGAAACCAAATCCATATTAGAATTAAAGAACAAAACTAAATATAATAAAATGTGTCCATCGCACCTGCATCTGAATCGGATGCCGATAGATTTCGATCCCATCCAACCTTCGGTTACAATGTCGGTAGATTTCTGGCCCATCCAACATTCGCTTACATTGTCGGTAGATTTCGGACTCGTCTGACGGCCTAGACCATCGCTGTGTAAATGTAAGTAGAAATTGTATACAGGCTTTGGGTGAGTCACACCTACATTGTCAGTGGTCTCAGTTGGAAGATGTATGTGCAAAAAAATCCGCTGCGTTGACCGAGATTAGTAGAGAGAGATAGTGATGTTTGCATGTGAATGTTTGCATGTGTGGAGGTATGTATGTATGTATGCATGTTTGTAAAAATCATAAATGGTACAAACAAATCGAGGTATAGTAGTGTAGTTGCGTTGGCATGTGTGTTCTTTTTAATTATATGACAATCTAAATCAGGGCAAGGCAGTGAGCCTCAAAATTTTTTTGTGATTGTATGTGTATTGAAATAACAAAATATTACAAGTGTGTTTTTGCCTCTCTTTACACAGTGAGAAATAATTTGTTATTTTTTAAATTTGATTTGATCAGACAATTCGGAGATATATTTGCACAATTATTTCGATAATGATTCATTTTAAAATTAAACAAGTAAAAAGCTGTACTTTGAATACCATCCACAGTTTGGAAAAAATTTGGAAATTTTCAAACAAATAAAATTAAAAATTCTGTTATAAGAATCTGTTAAAAATTCTGTTAAAATTTTAAAAATACCGAATGTAGCCGTTATATTAGGGTCTATACGACGACGTGGACCTGCATAGGCAATTTTGTCATAAGCAATTACAATATTCAACTGCGAAACTTGAAAAAAATCGGTTAATAATGTATCTAAAATCATCAAAATACCGAATACCGAAAGTTACCGTTATATGGGGTATACCAAAACTTGGACCTACATATTCCATTTTCAATACCAAAAGTCCTGTAGACATAATATACATTTGAGTAAAATTTTATTAACCTACTTCTTTCGTTCGAAAGCTAGAGATATTTCCACAGACGGATGGACATTAAATATGTAGTATTCCAATGTGTGTTCCAATTTTTCTTACGGTGTATTCATAAAACATCTTCCTCATCGACTGCTCGAACAAAACTAAATATTCTCCCAAAACCAATTTGACTGAAAATTCAAAACAATTAATTTTTTACAATTGTGTTGGAGAACACACAGATATCCCAAGGGATACTCTTTGCCTAGCCTTGATCTAAATCAGGGCAAGGCAGAGAGCCTCAAAAAAATTTTGTGATTGTATGTGTTTTGAAATAGCAAAATATTGCAAGTGCTTTTTTGCCTCTCTTTACAGAGTGAGAAATAATTTGTTATCTTTAAATTTTCAATTTAAAATTTTCTGTTTTCAAAACAACTTTGTTGCTAAAAATTAATATTTTGATTAGACAATTCGGAGATATATTTGCACAATTATTTCAATTATGATTAATTTTAATATAAAACCAGTAAAGAAAGTCCTAAAGTCGCGATTTCCACAGACGGACGGACATCGCTAAATCGAAATAGAATTTTATGCTGATCATGATTATATATACTTTGTGGGTTTAAAATGTATATTTCGAGGTGTTACAAACGGAACGACAAACTTAACATACCCTCCATATTACGGTTAAGAGTATAAAAAAATAATATAAATATCCTTCAAAAATATATAAGTTAACATAATTTTGATGTTATTTGTGTTTAATAACCATCAAAGTTGACCCTTTAAAAAGTAATACCGATTACCACAGGTTGACATACAGAAATATGCAAATAGTCGTAGAATTTTACTCTGATCAAAAACTCATATCCTGTGTTGGGCCCTGATCTAAATCAAGGCTAGGCAAAGAGTATCCCTTGGGATATCTGTGTGTTCACCAACACAATTGTAAAAAATAAATTGTTTTGAATTTTCTGTCAAAATGGTTTTGGGAGAATATTTAGTTTTGTTCGAGCAGTCGTTGAGGAAGGTGCTGTCGGATATTTTTATGAATACACCGTAAGAAATATTGGAGCACAAATATATCTTACTACATATTCGGAACAAATATTTCCGAATTTGTAAAAATTATAAATTTTAAGATTTTTCTTTTTTTAATTGAATTTTATTTGACGAAATTTACATACGAATTCAGGAATAGGAATTTATTTCATATTGTTAGACAAATTTATTGTCCTTCCAAATTAATGGACATTTTCATATCCCTTGATTTCTCTGAAATTATATGTACGTTCTTAGTCAATATTAGGGAAAATAACAGGATGTGATGTTTGTCATTCTGTTTGTAATTCATAGACATAATATTTTAGGACCCAACGCAGGATATGCGTTTCTGATCAGCATATAACTCTACAACTATTTGCGTATGTCAGCCTGTGGTAATCGGTATTAATTTTTAAAGGATCAACTTAGATGGTTAGGATGTTAAGTCCGAAATTATTATTTGTGTTTAATATTTTTTTAAATAAATGAAACATAATTGAAATAACTGTGCAAATATATCTCCGAATTGCCTGATCAAAATAATAATTTTTAACAACGAAGTTGTTTTTAAAACGGAAAAATTATAAATTGAAAATATAAAGATAACCAATTATTTCTCACTCTGTAAAGAGAGGCAAAAAAACACTTGCAATATTTTGTTATTTCAAAACACATACAATCACAAAAAAATTTTGAGGCTCTCTGTCTTGCCCTGATTTAGATCTTAAAATTTATAATTTTTTCCTAAATTGTAAAAATTACAACTTTTAAAATTTATATTCTATTTGACAAAATAATTGAATTCTATTTGACAAAATTTGCATTCGAATTCACATGTTAGGAATAGAAATTTATTTAATATTGTTAGATAAATGTATTGTCCTTCCAAATTAGTGGACATTTTCATATCCCTTGATTTCTCTGAAATGATATGTACGTTCTTAGTCAAGAACAGGATCTGATGTTTGTCATTCTGTTTGTAATTCATAGAAATAATATTTTAGGACCGAACGCAGGATATGATTTTTTGATCAGCATAAAATTCTACGACTATTTACGTATGTCAGTCTGTGGTAATCGGTATTACTTTAGATGGTTAGCATGTAGGTCCAAGTTTTGGTATACCCCATATAACGGTAACTTAACGGTAACGGTATTCGGTATTTTGATGATTTTAGATACATTATTAACCGATTTTTTTTAAGTTTCGCATTTGAATATTGTAATGGTTTATGACAAAAGTTACCTATGCAGGTCCACGTCGTCGTTTTGACTCTAATATAACGGCAACATTCGGTATTTTTAAGATTTTAACAGAATTTTTAACGGATTTTTTTTTCGAAAATTGTCAAATTCGTTCCAGCTCTTTTACTTGTTTTATATTAAAATTAATCATAATTGAAATAATTGTGCAAATATATCTCCGAATTGTCTAATCAAAATATTAATTTTTAGCAACAAAGTTGTTTTGAAAACAGAAAATTTTAAATTGAAAATTTAAAGATAACAAATTATTTCTCACTCTGTAAAGAGAGGCAAAAAACACTTGCAATATTTTGTTATTTCCAAACACAAACAATCACAAAAAATTTTTGAGGCTCTCTGCCTTGCCCTGACCTAAATATATAAAAGAAAGTTGTGTTAGTTCCTAAGCTTATAACTCAAGAACCGCTGGTCTGATTTTAACGATTCAGACAAATACGGAACATTTTACTATTCTCGAATGTACATTTGTAGTGTTTTTTTAATTCTAATATTATGTGCAGTCTATTTGGAGAGTATAAAGCGACAATGGACAAAACTGTTATTTATATATTATATATATTTATTGGATAAGTGGAACTATATGAATAATATCATTTCAGAAGATAAGCTATGAACAAAAAATATCAATATTTTACCAGGTACGAACGTTTTTAAAAAAGTTAAAGGATAATTACTATTTTTAAATCGCTAAAACATCACGAAAAAAGAAACTATCTCATTGCGAACATTTTTTCAATGGAATCGAATTTCAAAATAATAGTACATTCTATTAACAAACTTCGTGAGGATATTAAACATTTGCTGTAAAAAATCAGCGAACGAGTTAAAGTTTTTTTCTCTTTTCAATTTGTTCTTCTTTTTTTTTTGTAAATTTTATATAATGTACAATTTTTTTCAATTTGGCTTATCATATTGAATTTAATCGTTTTTTGTGAACAAAATAAAGAATTATTTTCACCATATAAAATAAAGTTATGTTAGTTACTACGCTTATAACTCAAGAACGCCCTGACGGATTTTGACAATTCATACAATTTCAGAATGGTATCTTGGCAAAAAATATCGCTTGAAAATATGTCAATAAAAATGTGAATGAAAAAATATTTTTGTTGTGATTTTTTTTTCAATTGGACATAATATATCGAAGTGTACATATTTGATTGTTTTGAATTCTGAATGAATAATATTAAAAAATAAAGGAGTGGGCAATACGATGCTAAATGGCGATCTTTCATGTCTAAAAGTGGCATCTAGCTTTCAACTCCAGGACCTACATCATGCTTCAGGTGGAAGATGCGAACACATTTAAACAAACAAAAATGACCGACAAAGTGTTATGGGTCTCATTTCAAAACGTGTACCTACTTATTTCATATGACAAAAATCCGTTCAATGAGAATTCAAACTGCAAAATTCATTGGGACTGTCGGCTAATGTTTGTAATTTGAGAAGAAACAATCCTTGCAAAAAATTATCACGTTTTGTACCACATTTTTTCACACATTTAATTGGCATCTTTGTTTCTATGGGAGTAAAAAACCTCTTTGCAGAGAATTTTCAATTGTTGGGGTAGGGTTCACCTTGGTCTTGACCACACTCATCAATTAATTTGATTAAAAACTGTATTCAGGCTACTCTGGGGTAGAGAATCATCTTACAGATAATTGTCCACATAGGCATTTATTTGAGTATATTCCCCACATTTGTATACCCCCAAGTCCTCTTACCCAACCAATGTGTGGTCAGAAAAGAAAATGTTGCATTTGTAACCCCCAAAAGAATATTGGTTGGGAAGATAGATGTGGAATGTGCGTTTATATGAAATAAACTCCGAAATCTCAAACTGGGACTCATTCAGTTGGTAATTGTAGCAGTAACATGAAACAAATTAAGAATATGAGAAAGTAGCACGAGACCGAACATTTGTTTAATTGTCATTGAATTATACTATGATGAAAAATATGGACTGTATGGGGTCTCCAACACACAATATAAATGAACAAAAAAAAAAAAAAATCCCATCTTACGGTAATGGGTGTAAAAGAGTAATTATCTTTGACTATTCCGAAACTATTCTGCCCTCAATTATGAGGTGGACAAAATTAAATACCACGCAGCACGGTATTCTAAACGTTGGAATTCCAAATTAAAGCTCATTTGAATGGAAAATGTTCCTAAGCTCTTTACAACATCAAAAATTAATCTGAGTTTCCACATGAACGGTTTTAACACTCAAAATAAAGCCTATAGCCATATATAATAATAATAATAATTGTAATAACAATAATAATAATAATAATAATAATAATAATAATAATAATAATAATAATAATAATAATAATAATAATAATAATAATAATAATAATAATAATAATAATAATAATAATAATAATAATAATAATAATAATAATAATAGTAATAATAATAATAATAATTATAATATTTATAATAATAATAATAATAATAATAATAATAATAATAATAATAATAATAATAATAATAGTAATAATAATAATAATAATAATAATAATAATAATAATAATAATTTTTTTTTCGAAAATTGTCAAATTCGTTCCAGCTCTTTTACTTGTTTTATATTAAAATTAATCATAATTGAAATAATTGTGCAAATATATCTCCGAATTGTCTAATCAAAATATTAATTTTTAGCAACAAAGTTGTTTTGAAAACAGAAAATTTTAAATTGAAAATTTAAAGATAACAAATTATTTCTCACTCTGTAAAGAGAGGCAAAAAACACTTGCAATATTTTGTTATTTCCAAACACAAACAATCACAAAAAATTTTTGAGGCTCTCTGCCTTGCCCTGACCTAAATATATAAAAGAAAGTTGTGTTAGTTCCTAAGCTTATAACTCAAGAACCGCTGGTCTGATTTTAACGATTCAGACAAATACGGAACATTTTACTATTCTCGAATGTACATTTGTAGTGTTTTTTTAATTCTAATATTATGTGCAGTCTATTTGGAGAGTATAAAGCGACAATGGACAAAACTGTTATTTATATATTATATATATTTATTGGATAAGTGGAACTATATGAATAATATCATTTCAGAAGATAAGCTATGAACAAAAAATATCAATATTTTACCACGTACGAACGTTTTTAAAAAAGTTAAAGGATAATTACTATTTTTAAATCGCTAAAACATCACGAAAAAAGAAACTATCTCATTGCGAACATTTTTTCAATGGAATCGAATTTCAAAATAATAGTACATTCTATTAACAAACTTCGTGAGGATATTAAACATTTGCTGTAAAAAATCAGCGAACGAGTTAAAGTTTTTTTCTCTTTTCAATTTGTTCTTCTTTTTTTTTTGTAAATTTTATATAATGTACAATTTTTTTCAATTTGGCTTATCATATTGAATTTAATCGTTTTTTGTGAACAAAATAAAGAATTATTTTCACCATATAAAATAAAGTTATGTTAGTTACTACGCTTATAACTCAAGAACGCCCTGACGGATTTTGACAATTCATACAATTTCAGAATGGTATCTTGGCAAAAAATATCGCTTGAAAATATGTCAATAAAAATGTGAATGAAAAAATATTTTTGTTGTGATTTTTTTTTCAATTGGACATAATATATCGAAGTGTACATATTTGATTGTTTTGAATTCTGAATGAATAATATTAAAAAACAAAGGAGTGGGCAATACAATGCTAAATGGCGATCTTTCATGTCTAAAAGTGGCATCTAGCTTTCAACTCCAGGACCTACATCATGCTTCAGGTGGAAGATGCGAACACATTTAAACAAACAAAAATGACCGACAAAGTGTTATGGGTCTCATTTCAAAACGTGTACCTACTTATTTCATATGACAAAAATCCGTTCAATGAGAATTCAAACTGCAAAATTCATTGGGACTGTCGGCTAATGTTTGTAATTTGAGAAGAAACAATCCTTGCAAAAAATTATCACGTTTTGTACCACATTTTTTCACACATTTAATTGGCATCTTTGTTTCTATGGGAGTAAAAAACCTCTTTGCAGAGAATTTTCAATTGTTGGGGTAGGGTTCACCTTGGTCTTGACCACACTCATCAATTAATTTGATTAAAAACTGTATTCAGGCTACTCTGGGGTAGAGAATCATCTTACAGATAATTGTCCACATAGGCATTTATTTGAGTATATTCCCCACATTTGTATACCCCCAAGTCCTCTTCCCCAACCAATGTGTGGTCAGAAAAGAAAATGTTGCATTTGTAACCCCCAAAAGAATATTGGTTGGGAAGATAGATGTGGAATGTGCGTTTATATGAAATAAACTCCGAAATCTCAAACTGGGACTCATTCAGTTGGTAATTGTAGCAGTAACATGAAACAAATTAAGAATATGAGAAAGTAGCACGAGACCGAACATTTGTTTAATTGTCATTGAATTATACTATGATGAAAAATATGGACTGTATGGGGTCTCCAACACACAATATAAATGAACAAAAAAAAAAATCCCATCTTACGGTAATGGGTGTAAAAGAGTAATTATCTTTGACTATTCCGAAACTATTCTGCCCTCAATTATGAGGTGGACAAAATTAAATACCACGCAGCACGGTATTCTAAACGTTGGAATTCCAAATTAAAGCTCATTTGAATGGAAAATGTTCCCAAGCTCTTTACAACATCAAAAATTAATCTGAGTTTCCACATGAACGGTTTTAACACTCAAAATAAAGTCTATAGCCATATATAATAATAATAATAATTGTAATAACAATAATAATAATAATAATAATAATAATAATAATAATAATAATAATAATAATAATAATAATAATAATAATAATAATAATAATTATAATATTTATAATAATAATAATAATAATAATAATAATAATAATAATAATAATAATAATAATAATAATAATAATAATAATAATAATAATAATAATAATAATAATAATAATAATAATAATAATAATAATAATAATAATAATAATAATAATAATAATAATAATAATAATAATAATAATAATAATAATAATCTATATATATAAAAGAAAGTTGTGTTAGTTACTACGCTTATAACTTAAGAACCGCTGGACTAATTTTAACGATTCATACAAATTCGGAATTGTCTCCTCTCCGAAAAGGATAATATCCAAAAAAAATCGCGTAAAAATGTGTTATATTAACATTTTCATTTTGACTTTTGAAATGTACAATAGTAATGCTTTATTTTGCATAATTTTTTTCCATTTTGACTTACTTTTTTCTAATGTACATTTGTAGTGTTTTTTTATTTTTATTTTTTTTTTTTTTTTGAATTCAAATATTAATACCAATTTATTTAATTGACTTGATTTCTTGAGAAATGAAATTGATGGCGAGTTACATGGAAGTGTAGTACCGAATTATGTGGTGGCGAAACGGAATAGATGATGTCGAAATAATTTAATGGAATCGAATTTTAAAATAGAAGTACATTCTATTGACAAACTATATAAGGATCTTTAAACATTTTCTGTAAAAAATCAGCGAACAAGTTGAAGATTTTTTCAATGTGTTATTCTTCTTTTGTCACTTTTTTTTTTCAATTTGTATTATCTAATTGAATTCAGTAAATTTTTTGTGAACAAAATAAAGAATAATTTTTCACTATATACAAATTTTCACCAAAAAATTAAATAAGTGGGAAATACGATGTTAACTGACATCTACCTTTCAACTCCAGGGCCGACATCGTGGTTCAGCTGGAAGATGCGAACACATTTGAACAAACGAAAATTACCGAAAAACCCTAATGGGGCTCATTTCAAAGCGTGGAACTACTTCTTTCCAGTCACAATAATCCGTCCAATGTACAATCAGAAAAATACCAAATATAAAGGGTGGAAAATAGTAGAGCGAATGGGACTCTTAGTAAGAAAAGAATTTCTATCCTTGCAGAAATTCTTCCCAAACATTCGAGATACCTTTAATCGCTTTTGCAGGTCATGATATCGATCATAACTCACGGATAAGGGTACAACCCGATTTCATATTTATATAACCATCGTATGATTTAAGTTTTTTTGGTGTCTTGGTCACTTTTTTAATATTTTGGACATTATTTGGCATATTTGTTTCTAAGGAGGTAGAAAACCTCTTCGCATAAAGTTTGAAATTTTCAGAGTAGGGCCCATTTTGGTCTTGACCATATTCATTAATTGATTTGGCTAAAAATTGTATTTATGCTACCCTGGGGTAGGGAACCATCATACAGATAATTGCCACACAGTAATTTATATAAATAAAGTCCCCACAATGGAGTATCTCCAAGTCCACTTTCACATCTAATTGGTGGTCAGAAAAGAAAATTTTGTTTTCTATTGAATTTGTAACCCCCAAGAGAATATTGGTTGGGCCACGTTTTGGTATAACCCTTATATAAATGTATCCCTGATTTCAGCTGTGACCGTGGTCTTGGCCACGTTTTTCAACTGATTTGGCCATTATTTGCTGTATTTAGGCTACTTTGTGAGTAGAGAACCGTCTTACAGAAAAATGTCAACATACGTAAATATTTTGGTACAGTCCCCATATAGTCCCCAGGCCCGCCGATCTATAGTGATGTTTACCGATTGGCGGACAACAACGCGGGTATTGTTTAATCGTCATTGAATTTTACTATGAACAAGAACATAGACTTTTTGGGGACTCTAATGCGCAATTTGAGGTGCTATGGTAATGGGTGTAAAAGCGTAATTAACTTTGACTATTCAGAAATTATTTTGCCCTCCTTCCATAGTTATTTATTTCTATTTAGTCGAATCAATATTTATATTAAAATTTGTTCACCTTTATGAGCTAGATTTGTGAAATATTATGCTATGCTAAATTTGCATTAAAGACTAAAACTACGGGCCGGCAACGCGGACAAATCCGATGAGAAATGTGACAAAAATCGTCAAAATAACGAATTTCGAGAGGTACCGTTATATGGGTACTATACCAAAACGTGGACCATTTTCAATACCAACCATCCTATACACAGTACAAATTGTTCTGCTAAATTTTGAAGCTCTACGTCAAATAATATGGGCTGTATCGTAATTTAAATAAACAGACATACAGACGGAGTCTATGACGAACATTTAGGGATGTTAAAAGTTAATATACCCTTCTTTCCAAGGTGGGGGATATAATAAGCATTAAAGACTAAAATTACGGGCCGGCAACGCGGACCGGGCCAGCTAGTAATAATAATAATAATAATAATAATAATAATAATAATAATAAAAAAAAAAAATAATAATAATAATAATAATAATAATAATAATAATAATAATAATAATAATAATATTAATAGTAATAATAAAAATAATAATAATAATAATAATAATAATAATAATAATAATAATAATAATAATAATAATAATAATAATAATAATAATAATAATAATAATAATAATAATAATAATAATAATAATAATAATAATAGTAATAATAAAAATAATAATAAAAATAGTCGAATTATCGGAAAAACAAATTAAAATATAAAAAAAAAAAACAAATTCGTCTGTTTTTTTTAAATTCTGACCTCAAGCCAAACGAAAAACCAGAAGAAAATATATTGATCAAAGGTCAATAATAACTATACAAAAAAAAATTAAATAAAATCTCTTAAAAAATCTGTTATAATCTAATAATGTGTGTCTATACGAGGACGTGGACCTGCATAGGCAACTTTTGTCATAAGATTTTACAATATTCAAATGCGAGACTTCAAAAAAAAAATTCTGTTTATAATGTAGCTAAATTCATCAAAATACTAAATATGGGGAGGTACCGCGGGAGTTATAAACCGTGGACCTAAACAGACATTTTTCTGCCATAGGCTGTAGTATCCGTTACGAACTTCAAACACCAAAATTTAAAAAAAATCTTGTGAATAATGTCGCTAAGATCGACAAATTACCGAATATCGGGATGTACCGCTATATGGGGGCTATACGAAGATGTGGACCTGCATTGACAATTTAATATCATATGCTGTAGTATCCATTACGAACTTCAAATACTAAATTTGAACAAAAAATGCTGGTGAATAATGTCGCTAAGATCATCAAATTACCGAATATCGCGAGGTACCGTTATATTTGGGGCTATACAAAGACGTGGACCTGCACAGACAATTCCTTTCTTAGGTTGTTGTATCCATTGCGAACTTCAAATACCAAATTTTAATTCTGGTGAATAATGTCGCTAAAATCATCAACATGCCGAATATCGGGAGGTACCGCTATATGGGGGCTATACGAAGACATGGACCAACATGGCCCATTTTCTATCTTAGGCTGTAATATCTATTACGAACTTCAAATACCAAATTTGAAAGAATTCCGGTAAAATGTCGGTAAAATCAACAAAGAACCGAATATAGGGAGGTACCGTTATATGGGGGGTATACCAAAACATGGAGCTACATGGCCCATTTTCAATACCAAATGTCCTGCATACATAACATACAGTTAAGTAAAATTTTATCAGTCTACTTCTAGAAGGAAGCTAGAGTGATTTCCACAGACGGACGGACACCGCTAAATCGACATAGAATTTTATGCTGATCAAGAATACTTTGTGGGGTCTAAAATGTATATTTCGAGGCGTTACAAACGGAATAACAAACTTAATATACCCTCCTTACTATGGTGGAGGGTATAAAAATTAATAAATAAACATAATCACTCGTTGCATTCCATCATTTTTATATTCATAAAACATAATTCTATTCAGTAAACATAAAACAAATACATTGTTTTCTATATTATCAAACCTTTTTAATTGCAGTGTCCTGTTTTTAAAGCAAAATGCTGCTACAACACTGATATTTACAATTGTTTGACCTTACAAAACAAATTAAATTTAAATCAAAATTAAATTTGACCAAAAATGAAGGAAATATTTGATCCTAAGTGTTTTTCGTGTTTGCCGTCAAATAATATGTGATGATCAGATTGTGACTAAGAAGAATTTACCTTTTTCGTCAAACATTTGCCCAATGTGACCTTACCTTTACATTCATGTTTTTCCCCAAGGACAAAAACCGAAAATTTTCCTGATTTTGCAGTTTCTCTGCAGGTTGCAATTATAGACCAATTTAGCATGGTGTTGCAATTTAGGGATGGGTTTAAAGGCTTTGCCGGTAAAATAGATAATAACTTTTATGTAAAAAATACAAATATTTCCACTAAGACGCGAATATTTTTAATCCCGACGAAATCACAAATATATTAAAATATATTAAAAGTGCATTAATGACGGTTACAGTGGTGCTGATAGCCAATATATTGGATATATCGTGAAATAGGTACAATCTATGTGTAAAAGAAATTGATGTTAGTTACAACGCTTATAAGTCAAGACCCGCTAAACAGTTATACAATTCTCACCAATTCAGAATGTACTTTTGACAAAAAAGGATAAAATCTTAGAACATAAAGAAAAATGTGTCAATAAAACAAGTGAATATTTGTATATCCTCCACCATACTATGGAGGGTATATTAACCTTGTCATTCCATTTGTAACTACACGAAATACTCATGTCAGACGAAACGAAGTATATATGTATATTCTTGATAAGCATAAAATTCAAATTCGATTAGCGATGGCCGTCTGTTGTAATCACGCTATCTTTCGAACGAATTGAGATAGAATTCTGTATACAACAAATTCCCCTGGTCAAAACCAAAGGTAACATTAACATTATTTAAAAATGAAATCTACCAAAATAGATTTGGACATATCTTCCAGCATTTTATAGTGTTCTGGGGTATTAAATGCTATAGCCTTTGCTTACTTGCTTTTCTCAAGTATTTGGGGGTATGTTCTGATATTAGTAACTGAATTCCTTAAAGTTCGATAGAATACAATTTAATTCGTAGTATTCTTATCTTGTTTCAATTTAATTTAAGTTAAATACCAATTTTACAGTAAGGAAAAACATTTAACACATTGACTATTGGTATGTAGTTAAATCCAAACGCTTATATTTTAAAAACAAATGTGGAATTTTAAAGTTGAAATTCCATTTCTGAAGATTATATCAGTTTACAACAAAAACAATTATGCAATCGTAATTAAATTGCTTGATTATGAGGTGCCCTTACTCTGGGATCACATATAAAAGTTGGGTTTGTGTGGAAACTCGATGAAAATCCTTGCTAACTAATGCACTCGCTTCGTTGACCTTACTAAACTGTGGCAATCGAAATGGAATAAATTGACAAAATAGTAGACAAATTGCTCTTACCAATGATTTTGTGCTCTCTATGCGCAAAAGCAATAATATATTTCTCAAGAGATAATCCTTGTAAGAGATAATCCTTCAGTTTTAAGAGTACTTTTCAGCTTTTATTTTGCTGATGGCCACAGTCTGCACAGGAATATTAACAATTCCCAGAAGCGCAACTTCCGTATCCCTCTTTGCTACTGGCCAAAGAGAAACAAACTCGACACACAATGTATATATATATATATATATATATATATATATATATATATATATATATATATATATATATATATATATATATATATATATATATATATATATATATATATATATATATATATATATATATATATATATATATATATATATATATATATATATATATATATATATGCATGTGCATATTTGTCTATATACGTATTGTTTAGGTATACATATGCACAGACATCGAATTGAACCATTCAAAAAGTACATCTATAACCATATTTCGTTGCTGTATTCGACCATCCCAAGCTTACACTCTTCTAGAGTAGGTGGAGTGTACAGTTAAACACGGATGGCCACATGCTCTGGGTGTGTGCGTGTGAGTATCCATGGCAATGAGCCACGTACTTTTTCACACACACAGACAAACATTTTTTGTTTTGCATGTAAATGCGGCGACAAGGCAACTCCATGCTCCCGTAGGGTGGCTAGTTGATGAAGGTAGTGGAAAGGGGGAGGAGGATATTTTAACCTAAGGCAATTTGCTGCACGACTCGGTACTTTATGTAAGGCATTTTGTATATTTGGGGTCATGGGGAGGGATGCTGCAGATTGTAAATCTGTACAAATGTGTGCTCAATTGTGGGGTTTTTGCTGAAGCATACACAACCACCTATCCGCCATCTACGGAGCCATTTGCTGTTTTTGTGATGCATACACAAACATGTAGACCCAATCGCTGTCTGTCTACGTGTGCGTGCACAGTTGTGTCGAGATCCAAATTGTGTATTCACTCCTGCCAAGGCAAATATTGCCAGCAAGCATCGATTCTCCTCGGGTCACAACGATAGGTATGCGGAAGATTAAATAACCGACGCACTGAGGCGTTGTTGTCCCTTCACATCTATACGTTGCTCCAACAGACTCAGCGGTATTTTACTCTGCACTGCGTACCCAACCACCCAATCAGCTAGGCAACCAGTCGTCTCTACATACTCACATGTATACTCATATAAAAGAGGAGCTTTAGATACTTGTCCATTGGAGAAGACATATCGCTTGTAAACTGAGAAGAACGGGGTCCATAGCTACATACATGTATGTACGTATCTTAGGTGTCCCGCAGCATGTACGTACGCATGCAAAAACGAAACAATACCATCAGCAGCTGAGAAGGGTACACCCCCAGGTTGTACATAGCCAAAGGCTGGGACCTCGTTGCATTCGCACCGAAACTCTTAACGTGTAAGTTTGCTGAATTTCTTGAATTCAACCGCAAGAAATACGGAAGTTTTCCCAAAAACACATTCATCAAAATAATATGTTGAAAAAATAAGGTGACTCAATTTCCGCGGTCGTCGCCCTTAAAAAATACGGAACGGAAATAAACTTTCGTTATATCGTATTGCCGGACCGGATTTTGTATACACCGTTGAAGAAACAGGATAACTGAGACAAACTGTCTACCGACAGAGTTAAAAAAATACCACTAATCTAATATATTTTGTGATATTATTACCTGCGGCAAAAATTTGTTCACTACATTTTTTGTTCACTGACCTTAGGTTTTGACGGCATTCACTCTGGATTTCGCAAGTAATTTCCGAAGGAAGGTAAGGTTTCAACGAAAAAGGACAAACATTTGTGCATTTATGTTTTCGTTATTGATGAAATGATTCCTATTGCAGGAATTTGACATGTCATTCCTAGCCACACTTGATGCCAACGCATGGCAGGTATGTCGTTTTATTAAAAAAAACATTTCTACCTATTTGTTAAAACCCATACAAGCAATAAAAACATGGTGGATTAAATAAATATCATATAACTTTTAATGTCAATAAAGGGAAATCTCTAGTGCTACCCTTTCGGAACAATACGAAAAATTTGCGCAATTTTTAAATAGAAAATGAAACAAAAATAACTTCGTTACAATTGACTAGCTTAAATATAGTCAATATGTGAAAGTTCTCTTTTGAAAAAATGCTGCAAGAATTATAAGAATGCCCCTTAAGAGATAATTTTACCACGTATTCCTATGACGGTGCCTCTAATTCACATTTTTCAACGGAAGTGTTTCAAATTTGGTTATTGATGTTCGACTACAGTTGACTATATAACGGTACCTCCCGATATTCGGCATTCTTATGATTTTAACCACTTTTTCTAACGTATTTGTATAAAATTCTATATTTATATTTTGTAATGATATCTACGTGTTGTGACGGAGCATTGTCTATATAGGTCCACACTTTTCTTTATCCCCCGAGGGAATTTTGATTTTTGTAGGTTCAAGGTTCGATATATTCTCATGTAACATTGCCGCCCATTAAAACATTTAAAGTTTTTAACAAATTTTTCAACCGATTACTTACAGCCCGTTCGAATGTCATATCCGAATACTTTTGTTTTCATAAGTTTTCTTCATCTATTGGGATGGGTATTCAGTATTCGGCCCGGACGAACTTAACATATTTCCACTTGTTCGACAATATGAAAGCAAAATGTTGTTATGACTTTCACTAAAGTCGAGGAAACAAGCTCACCTGTTCATTGGTGTTTGGTTCTGGCTAAACTTTCCGTATAGATTATACACGTGAGCGACATCTAAATGTAGATTTATCAGGTTTTTAGATGATAATAATCATCTTCTAAAGACTTTGCAGAATAGGTTACAAGGTACAAGTTGAATACAATCTTATGTAAATGCTTAAAAGTTTTGTTCTATCTTTATTTGGTAATACGCATTTCCATTCTGTCCTCCATTAATTTGTAAGTGTATCCATTCATTTCTGAAAGATATCATATTTTACCTTCACCTTCAAAGTGAGGATATATTAACTTTGTTATTCCGTTTGTAACATCTCTAAACATTCGTCGCAGACCCACTAAGGTATATACATTCCTGATCAGCATAAAATTCTAACGATGTCTGTCTGTCTGTTGAAATCACGATATAGCCCACATTATTTAACGTAGAACTTCAACATTTGGCACAATAGTTTGTATTGTGTCTAGGATAGTTGATATTGAAAAGGATGCCGATATTCTCTATTTTGATTATTTATTCAAAATTTTTTCACAAATTTGTCTAAAAAATGGTATTTGTAGGTCCAGTTTTCGTATAGCCCCCATATAACGGTACCTCCCGATATTCGGTATTTTTATGATTTTGCCACAAAAAATTGGTATTTGTCATAATGGATTTTAGATGCGGTGGCACAATATTTATTATATAGGTCCACGTTTTCCTAAAGCGAAAATATAACGGTATCCACCTATATTCGGTATTGTGATAATCCTAGTCACATTTACTCAAGAAATCAAATTTGGGATTTAAGAAGATTTGGTAAATGGCATTCCTAAAGGTATTGTTTTTTTTTTTTTTAAAATTTAGCAGCATTATCCAAACGTTTTGACTGGTACTTGTCGTTTAAAGTGAAATACGTTTGAATTCAGATACTTTTATATAAAAACTAGCTGAACCCGGAGCGCGTCTTACTTTTATAGTTTATAGATGTTGTCTTTGGCATTTATTAATTGTCATAGCAAATACCAACCGTACAGGAAACTGCAATCTTTTGAAGTTAAATGGCGTTTTTGTAGCTATTGGAAGGATTTAGGTACCAATACATATCAACTCACATACTTCCGGTAATAATCCAATTAAGCGTCAATTAAGTTGTTGCATAGTTTTTTATTGTTAGCCTAGTCAGCCGAATTCCGTCACCCATTCCAAACTTAATTGAAATTTGAAATACATAGCGTTTTTGGAGCATCAAATACACAAATGCAGGCGATACATTTACATATGAACTACATCCAAATCTGTACCGATTTCAATGAAATTTTACAATTTTATTTCCAGATTTCATTGAAATTGGAGAAATATATTATGTTCAGTGCACTAAATGCATACAAAATATATATGGGAGTTATACCCAAATTTTAACCGATTTCAATATGGTGTGGTAATTGTTTCGAATTCGGTTACACATTCCAAATTTTATTGAAATTAGAGTTACATACCGTGTTTGGTGCGTCAAATACATTGAGTCGGCCGAATATGTATATGGGAGTTATATCCAAATCAGAACTGATTTCAATATAATTTGTCAAATTTATATTTGTTCCAAATTCCGTTACACATTCCAAATATGGAGACTGTATGTGTAATCAACCAATGTATTTAAAATCTAAATTTTTTGGAGGTACCTCCGATTCTGATGTTATATCTCAAATTCCAAGTAGAATTTCAGTCGATGATGTAGTATGTATGGACATTTTCAGGAAAATCTGTTCAGTGGTTTTCGAGTCCATTAATTACAAACAAACAAGTAAACAAATTCCGTGCGGGCCGACCATGTGATACCCTACAACACTACAATATTTTGAAAACCCTCTTATGTCCAAATCTATTTTGGAAGATTCCCTGCCCAAATGTTACTCTTGGCTTTTTGACCGGGTTCATTTGCCCAATATTAACACACCCCATCGTGTTTTTAGGTATTCAAAACAATTTCACACGAAAGTTGTGGTCCATTTACCGCTCAATAAAATTCAAAGGTCGTCTAAAACGCTACACTTCTGCGCTGTCCCAAAACCTAACCTTATACAAAATTCCGTGTCGATTGGTTTTGCAATCAGCAAAGTTGTGATTTTTGGTTCATTTGAACCTCTACATATACAATATAAACAATAGGCTTCAATTCTGACCCTAACTCTATCCCCATGAAAAATTTCTTGAGAATCGGACGATAATTGCGACTTGAATATAATACTCCCAAAACATAGTGTTGAGAGGTGAATAAGTTTTATCAAACGTAATCAATATTATAAGTCAAATATGAAAAAATCTGAAAAAGGATTAAAAATATTCACTGTTTAGTCGAAATTTTCGTATCTTCTTATATATCTGTAATTTATGGACTCAAAATCCGCTGAACAGATTTTCCTGAAAATTTCCAGGTATACTACAACATCGCCTTAAAGTAATGTAGGCCATATTTTGAAATTCCACTTGGAACTGGAGGTATAGCATCAGAATCGGAGGTACCTCTCAAAATTTTAGATTCTATATGCACATATCTATTGATCGATAACAGATACAGTCTACAAATTTGGAATACGCAACGGAATTCGGAACAAAAATAAATTTACCAAATTATATTGAAATCGGTTCAGATTTGGATATAGCTCCCATATATATTTTCGGCCGATTTTATGTTTTTGAAACATTAAACACGCTGTGTGCGCCGCATTTCAATGAAATTTGAAATGTGGGTGGAATTTATCTAAAAAATATGTTTGCCAAATGTTATTGAAATCGGTTGAGATTTGGATATAGCTCCATATACATTTTCGGCTGATTTCATGTATTTGATGCACCAAACACAATACGTATGTCCGATTCCAATGAAGTTCGGCATGAGGTACAAAAATAAATTTGTCAAATTATATTGAAATCGGTTCAGTGAAATCGGTTGAGGAAACAATTATTACGGGGAAGTATGTTGCTACCTCGAATTTCCTAATTGCAACAGAAATGCCACTCAACTTCAAAAAATTGCAGTTTCCTGCACGCTTGGCATTTGCTATGAAATTAATAAATCCGCGTTGCCGGCCCGTACTTTTAGTCTTTAATGCATATTTTTTAAGCATAATAGAACACAGATCTGAGTCTAAATAGAAATAAACATTGATGTCAAAAATTATTATAGATAATCAGCTACCGATAGATATTTTGAATAACCTGGTTTTATTTTTCAGCCACAGGCTATAATTGAGTGTTAAAAACCTATATGATAAAGAACTTCTATGTGAAACTCAGCTCAATTTTTGATATTGTAAAGAGCTTATCAACATTTTCCATTCAAATTAACTGTAATTTAGAATTTGTATTTCCACCTTATGATCGATTTCAAAATAGTCAAAGATAATTACTCGTTTACACCCATTACCGTAAGATAGGAATTAATTTTTTGTCATTTAAATTGTGCGTTGGAGACCCCATAAAGCCCATATTTTTTATCATAGTATAATTCAATGACGATCAATGAAATTAATATTCGTGACTTTTTCATATTTCTGCCACAATTGACATTTCGGAGTTTATGTCATATAGACGTACATCCCACATATAAGTTCCCAACCAATATTCTCTTGGGAGTTTCAAATTCAATAGAATACCAAATTTTCTTTTCTGACCATACATTGGTTGGGAAAATGGACTTAGGAGTACACTAATGTGAGAACTATATTCAAATAAGTGCCTATAAGATAATTCTCTACCCTAGAGTAGCCAAATCAATTGATGAATGTGGTCAAACCCAAGATAGAAAATTGAAATTTTTATGAAAAGATATTTTGTACTCCCTTAGAAACAAAGATGCCAAATGAAGACCTAAAAATGAAAAAAAAGACATGTTCAAGACACCGAAAATAGCTTCAATCATACATATGATGGTTATGCCAAAACGTGATCATTTTTTGCAAGGATGGTTTATTCTCAAGTTACCAATATTTGCCGAAATTAGTACGACAAATATGGTTAAAATGCAACATATACCCCTATACATGTTGTACCCCTATGGGTACTTTAAATCGGATTGTACCTCATAACATCGCCTGCAGAGCGATTTAAGGGATCTTGAAAGCTTTGGAACAGTTTCTGGAAGGATATGAATACTTTTTTTAGTAAATATCCAATTCGCTCTACCATTTTGCACCCTTTATATTCGGTATTTCACTGATTGCAGTCCCAATGAATTGCATTTTGACTTCTCATTGGACGGATTATTGTCATGTGAAAGAAGTGGGTCACTCTTTCCATTTTTATTATTATTCATTCAGAATTCAAAACAATAAAAAGTGAACATCTTTTAGTTTTTCAAATTGAAAAAAAAAATCACCAACAATTTTTTTTTTCATTCACATTTTAGGTATATTTTACCGCGATTTTTTGGCCAGGATACCATTCCAAAATTATATGAATTGTCAAAATCCGTCAACCCATTCTATAGTTATAAGCGTAGTACCTAACATAACTTTCTTTTATATTGTAAAAATAATTCTTTATTTTATTTACAAAAAATCTATTGAATTCAATAAAAAAAAACAAATTGAAAAAATAAACAAATCTTCAACTTATTCGATTATTTTTTTACAGCAAAAGTTAAAAGGACCTTATTAGATTCCATTGAAAAAATTGTTCGACTTTTTCCGATTTCAGAATTTTTGCAATGAGATCTCTTTTTAGCGATTTTTGAAAAAGTATCTTTTAATTTTGGCGTGACAGCGTTAAATTATTTCGATGTAACCCGCCTTCAATTTCAGTTCTCAAGTCAATTAAATAAATTGGTATTAATATTCGAATTCAAAAATAAAATATAAAAAACAGTACAAATGTACATTAGAAAAATATAAGTAAAATGGGAAAAAAACATGCAAAATAAAACATTATTATTGTACATTTAAAAAGTCAAAATGAAAGTATTTATATATCACATATTAACCCTATTTTTTGGATTTTATCCTTTTCGGCCAGGAGACAATTCCGAATTTGTATGAATCGTTAAAATCAGTCCAGCGATTCTTAAGTTATAAGCGTAGTAACTAACACAACATTCTTTTATATATATAGATAAAATTTTGAATTCATAAAAAATCAAAAGGGGTAGCGAAGAGCACCGGGTTCAGCTAGGTTTTTACATAAAAGTTATGGTATATTTTATCCGCTAATTATTTTTCTTTTGCCAAATAAAATGGTAGGCTTCTGACCAGCCTTAAACTCTATTCGGCGTCGATTGGTCTATAATTGCGACCTGTAGAGAAACTGAAAAATCAGTTATTTTTTTGTGTTTTCGGTCCATTTCAACCCCTAAGTATTATGCGATCATCTCCAAAAACAATAGGCTTCTATTCTAACCCTAGCCCCACCTCAATGCTACGTTTGCGTGACATACGTGGCAGACGGACTCAGTTCGGTGAGATAGGAAGATCCATATATAGTTTCCTATGTCATTTTTGGTCCAACCAAATTTATAATACCCAAACAATCAAACGTACAAACATTTCCTCTTTTATATATAAAGATGTTTTCTTTACTCAATGTTCGATGGTATTAAAAGTTTTTTACTTGTTTTTTTTATTCTGTTCGATATAATGTTGAAAATCAAATTAGTGCACAATAGTGGTAGCGAACATTTTTGACCAAGTTACTTTTTTTCTTCAATTTAGAAATGACTATCGATTCTGAGGACGATAACATCTTCATTCATCCTTAATGTCCCTTAAATAAATGAGTTAAAAAGAATACAACAATAAATCACAAAACAAGGAAAACATCAATAAGCTTAGAACATGAAAACCCCCAAATTTGTAAATCGACTGCAGTTGTAAGCCGAGATTTTTAGCAAAGTTTAAGCTTTTTTAAAGATAAAAGCTATATATTACTTTGTATGATGCTGGCGATAATCAATTTCGAATAGCCTACTTTGTGAAATTTAAATTCAAATTTACAAATGTCCTTCTCAAAAATAAATCTACATAGGTTAAAACGATTTCCCCTCAGTTACTCTGTTTTGAAATATGGTTCTGGGTTGTTACTTTTTAAGAGTGAATATTCATTTGGGTGACAAGTTATGCGGAATAATATCATTTGTGCAAGTAAATTGAAAATTTCAAATTTTAATCGATTTCAGTACTCGGCGAAAATTTGAAAAAGGCTACGATAAAAATGAGGTTGATATTGTTGAGTAGAGTTTTCAGTTTGCTTTGAGAAAACCACCTCGACGTCTTTTTTCGTGCCAATTGAAATTCTGTTGTCACCGGCAATGGTTCACACAATGTGACCACAACGAATTATTGGTGGAAGATTTTGTGGCAGTTGGATGTTTTTCTTTAGAGCGTGTTGGTCTTTTTTGTTATCCTTTACCTAAACAAAGGGACGTGTGCTGGTCTCTTCCTTTACCGCTGGTGGTTGGAACGTGTTGTGTGTTTGTTTACATATTTGTCTTTGACAAAATGTATTTTATTTGTCAAGACCTGTCGGACAAATGAAGCGAATAATACATCAAACGCCACAAAGTGAGGGTGACAAGCTTAAAACAGTTGATTGCATTTGTACTCCACCGCCTTTATCAGAAAATAGCATTTTGTGGTATGTTAAAGGGATCATTCAAATCCAATGATTGTTTATTTTTCGCCTGTGTCTTATATTGCATGATGTTAATGAAGTTTTGCGATTTGTTGAAAAATAATTAAAAACTTGAGACACCCCTATAATCTACGCCAAACCAGAGATATACATGTCAATTATATTTCTGTTAAAATATTTCGCAGAATTTTAAGTCTACAAAACTTAAATGTTAAGTTAACTAACTTTTCTAAATAATCGAGAAGCACCTACAGAGAATGAAAAAAAATGATAGTATCTGCCGACCAATGTTAATTATTCCCTACAACGTAGTTTTATGGAAAATATTGGTTTAAGATCGGTCAGATTTTTTAAGGAGGAACGTCATAAAGAAACATCCGACCTTTAAATTGGAAGTTAATGCATAATTTATATCCCTAACACTCGGAAACTATGGAACGGAACATGATATTTGGAATGGGTAACACCGTAGATATTTGAATATATCTTAAGGTTCTTTCTCCTGTGGCAGATAGTTGACTATACAGTTTCATGTTTTACTATAGCCTCGATATTATGGTGCCTTTCGATTTTCTGATGATTTTAAGCACAGTATTTTTAGCAGATTCGGTATGTAGAGTTTTTATTGGTTCTGTCTTCTGTAATAACAAATGACTGGAATATGTCCATTATAGTTAAATTTAGCTACATTTGTTAAAAGATTTTTTTCACCCCATGGTAGAGCTTATTAGAAATTCGGTCCGAACTTATGGTGGTTTTGCTTGATTTTTTATTTGCATGGCGCATTCTGTCAAATGCATATGTGTTTGTTTGTATATGTTCTTTTTTAATTATGTGAATATTGATCTTTTAATAAAACCTGAAGATATATGAAATATGATTTTGTAAAGAAACCTTTAATTTTTCACTTTCGTTATTTTGTTAATTTGTTGAAAAAAATAAAATAAACAAAACTGCGTTTTCCATACAGGGTGAGATAAAAAACTGCAACAAAGTCAAACGCTATCATTTTTATTATTTTTTTTTTTAATTTTATTGAATGAAAGAAAAAATGTCAAAAAAAGGATCAAATTTTAGAATAAGTTTAGATTTGTTTGAATTGGTCACCTTTGGCACGAATTATGGCCTTCAAATGGCCAATGAGACCGTCACACACTGCCCGAATGTTGCTCTGCGGTATTTTGGCCCATTCCCGGCGAAGCGCTTGCTTGAGGTGATCGACACTTTGGTAGTTTTTATTGCCAAACTTGCTTTTCAAAATACTCCAGACACAATAGTCCAACGGATTGGTATCCGGAGATTTTGGTGGCCATTGTGCGCTGGAAATGAAGCCAGGAACTTCATTTTGTACCCATTCTTGGGTGGCGCGTGCTGAGTGCGATGGTGCTGAATGCGATGGTGGAATGTCCAAGGTCTGCAGCCAAAATATTTGCGTGAACAAGGCTTTAATACAACCTCCAAAATATTTTCGCGATAATATTCGGCATTTATTCTGATGCCACGATTAATACGGGCGGTGAGCAACCAACGGCTGTTATCTCGGCCCACACCATCAGTATGGCCGGTGCTTGAGTTCTGGTGCCCAACCGAAGGTGCGCATTTTCAGCTGACCTCTTTGGCAAGTAAACACGACTATTTTGTTTGTTTACAAACTGCTGGACAACGAATGTTTTTTTTTTTATCGGAGAAAACCAAATTCGGCAGTTCAACACTTTCGGCCAAGCGAAGCAACTCTTTAGCTCTTTTGAGTCTATTTTCTTTCTGTTGCGGTGTAAGTTTTTGCACTTTTTGGAATTTAAATGGTTTTACCCCGAGCTTATTTTTAAATATGTGCCGAATGGAATATTGCGATATGTTCAGCTTACGAGCCATTTTTCGGCCACTGTGACGCAGGTTTCGATCAAGTCGCTTCTTTACTTTTCGAACCATTTCTGCTAATGTTGCTGTTTTCTTCCGTCCACTTCCTTGACGTCGGGCTACGCTAATAGTATCACGGGAACGAGACACAAAAGATTTGTTCTTATTTAAATGCTGGAGTGCTCCAACGATAGCAACTTGTGGTTTTCCAGCCAAATATAAAGAAATCACATTATCACAGCTGAATTCCATCACGAATAACTTTTTTCTGGAAAATTTCCGAAAAATGCTTTTGTACGCTTGTAAACAATATAATGAGCTGTCACTGGAAAAACTTTAACTGCTGTCGGACTAGTGGCTTAGAAATGATAGCAATCTGAAGTTGGTTGCTGTTTTTGCATCTCACCCTGTATGTATGGTATGTTTTTGACTTATGGAACTGAATCACCTAGTAATGCAGAGAGGACTGTCTCACACGTCATTTTGTGATACGAAAATCAAAAAACGAACGATATCCTTTATAACCGTTATATGGGCAATTTTTTATAGACTGTAGTGCCCATTATGATCTTCCAATACGAAATTTAAAACAATGTTGGTCTTTAATATCGTTAAAATCATCAAATGTTGAGAGGTACCGTTATATGGGCGCTATACGAAAAAGTGGACCGACATGATCTATTTTCGAACTTAACCTACCTAACGACAAAATTTGAGCCTATCTTAATTCTATATTAATATATTAAGAATTATATTATTCTATATTAAGAACTGAGAAGGACAGATTCACTTATCATGAAATTGCAGTTTTCATAGCTATTTATTTCAGTCAAGCCGAATATGAACTTTTTGTGGAATATTTCGTCCTTCCAACTTATGCCAACAGTAAGGCAAACGTCGAAAAACATCAATATTACGAAATACAAAAACTTCTAACGAAGAAAAGAAAAAAACTTAAAAGCATTTCGCACTTTTATAACTCGAATGCACCTGTTAAAAAAGGGATTTTAACCCGAGTCGACGTCAAGATCTGTCAGCCGAAGTATTGCTCTCAATTATGAGGATCAGTTTCGCTCATGGTGAATGATATTAAAAATTTGTAGATGTGTCTAGAGAATCATCACATAAACGATGATACATTTAACAGACATACGCAAATTTATTCATTAATAATCACAAAAGCTAATTAAATTTGTAGAAAATGTGTGCGGACTAAAGACAAGTCGGACGAATACTAGTTTATATTTTTGTATTTAGTAGTATAATAGTTAGAATAAAGAAAGTATATAGAAACTACACGATGCAATAAATGTAAGTCACTGTTTTTTGAAATTAATTATTACAAGTTTCAAGCGGAGCTATCGAGTGTAAATATAAATTAGTTTTTGTTTAATATTGTTGCACAAATCAAGAAGTCCTTAAATATAAACGCTACCTAAAATTTACCATTGAGTCTTTCAAGTGACATTATGCGTAGATTATGCCCTGATTTTGTGTAAAAAGTAATACACCGCCCACTGTGCAAATAATTACAGATATGCATGGTAAACGTGACATATCGCAGATATGAATTATCCTGTGGTTATTCGTGCGACAAACCACGACATGGACTAAGTTCATTAAACACTGTCTTGCAGAGCTCATGTGTCAACTCATACCAAACAATTGCTTGATTTTTCAACCGAACACATGAACTTAAATCTGATGTATAAATAGCTCTTCATTATGGAAATACTGATAAGATGTGGATAGAAGTGAATGTGTTTCTACTAGTTTCTACACCTAGCTGCACTACGACACAACACTAGTACAAGCTACTCGACAACAGCTCGGATGTAAAATAACTTTCACAAAAGCCAATTATATGCCAAGCCGTTTGGATAATTATGGAATATTTTTTTCTTTTACGAGTGTGGGTGATGTAGCTGGTCGCTAATCGACATTATCCAATGTTCTGCTAAAGTTTATCATCAGCAACAGTCTAGCTCTAATGGTTTCAACTGCCTTTCGTTCCACATCTCTGCAAGACAGTGACTGCGGCAGCAATGACAAAGGAGGGAGGGTTTCTGGATGAAGTTGTGTACATAGACATATTATAATAGAATGCATGTTTATGTTAATATTGGAAATGCCGGTGGCCATAGCGAAATGAAGTCCTTGCCAGGGGTTTTTGTTATCCTAGTAAAACGAGAAGGGGAATGTAAAAATAAGAATCAATGTGAAAAACTAACACGTGACCTTGTTTACGTCCGTAAAAGTGTTTAAGAGTTCGCATAGCAATGGATTGTGCAAGCCGAAATAATTTTTGAGACAGAAATGATTAGCACAGACATCATCATGTTATGGGCACTCGGACGATAAAAGCTAACAGCTTTAAAGTGCGAGCAGTGATGAACGACGCTCGGCGGGATGCATATGTTTTTTACCGCAACATTTCATTGAACACGTTCCCCCAGCATTCACCTGATTATGGAATGGGACGCGTCATTTCGAAGCTAAACACAGTTCATCAAGACTTTAATGAAATACTCAATGAACTTGTTGAAGGCGTATATATATGTTTGAACTCATTCTCTATCATCCACAAATTCACGTTATGGGTGCTCATACTCAATTTTTGACATTTTGATGTTGTTGATGTTCTTGGAGTTGTGGCATATACATGCGCCTCTGTTATGTTTATGTTGCCATAAAAGGCTGCTAAAAAACAATGTCACTAACAAAAGGGATACATTACGCTCGTCACGTGTTTCTTGTTTGTTAGATACTTAATTAATTTCATAATAAAAAACAGCATAAGCCTGTATGCCTTTTTGCAGTTTTTTTCAAAAAGGTATCAAATTTCTATGTATACGAAAAATCGAGCATAAGGGCGCTAATATTACTGACATATTACTGCACGAGTGAAGTTAGCTATAACTATTGAGGGCAAGTAGGTTAAAGATTTAAAAAAATTGATTTGAAATTTTATTTTTGCTATGAGTTTTGGCAATCTTAATAACTTGAATGACATATTTGCCAAACTTTCGAAGTGCCACAGTCAAATGAAGATTCAAAGAAACAAAAACCAATATGAGAACCAATTTCAAGATTAATGTTTTCTATGTAAAAAACTAAGGTTTGTTCAATGATTTTTAGCGCATATAATAAGAAAAATCGTCAACAAATTATTATTATTATACCCTCCAACATACTACTAACTTCGTCATTCCTCATTTGTAACCATTCTTGGGTGGCGCGTATTCGTATATATATATATACTAGCTGGCCTGGTCTCGCGTTGCCGGTCCGTAGTTTTTGTCTATTATGCATATTTGTCAAAGCATAATTACAAAGCATAAGAGTTCACGTACTGGTCAATTAAAAGTGTTTTAAAATACCTGTACCTATATTCAATATGTAAACCGTGGGCTTAAAATGTGTGGGTGTGCTATGCAAATCTATTAAAAAGTATATATCAATCTTATCCCCATGTAAGGGATCAAATTAATTTTTAGTGTGGTAAAAATCGTAGCCAGTCAAATGAGGAGTAATTTGGAATTTACTGTATTTTGTACACCTCATAATTGAGGGGTGAATGATTTAAGAATAGCCAAAGTTAATCACTTTTTTAAACCCATTAACATCTTAGATTGTGCATTAGAGTCCTCATAAGTCCCCCTAACCAAATCAAAAATATAGCAGAACAACATAGCATGTCAAACTGAATAAAATTTCGCGTGATTTAAATAAGTAAAAATAAATGAGAGCAGAATGATTTCAGTATAGTCAAATATAATTACTATTTTACACCTGTTACCGTAAGATGGGAATTCCAAGTCCATATTTTTCATCATAGTATAATTCAATGACGATTCAACAAATGTTTGGTCCCGTGCTATTTTGTTATATTTGAATTTGTTCATGTTTTCACAATTTATTTCATATAGATGTATACATCCCAAATCTACGTTCCCAACCAATAATCTTTTGGGGGCTACAAATTCAATAGAATACAAAATTTTCTTTTCTGACCACACATTAGATGAGAAGGTGGACTGGGGATACTCCAATGTGGGGGCTTTACTTAAATAAATTCCAATGTGGCAAGTATCTGTATGATGGTTCCCTACCACAACTTTTTAGCCAAATCAATTGATGAATGTGGTCAAGACCAATATTGGCCCTACTCTGAAAATTTTTAAATTTTATGCGAAGAGGTTCTCTACCACCTTATAAACAAAGATTCCAAATAAGGGCCAAAAAATGAAAAAAGTGGCCAAGACCCCAAAAATAGCTTAAATCATACGATGGTTATATAAATATGAAATCGGGTTGTACCCTTATCCGTGAGTTATTATCGATATCTTTTTTAAGGTATCTTGAATGTTTTGGAAGAATTTCTGGAAGGATAGAAATCCTTTTCTTACTAAAAGTCCCATTCGCTCTACTATTTTGCACCCGTTAAATTTGGTATTTCGCTGATTGCTGTCCCATTGAATTTTGCATTTTGAGCTCTCATTGGACGGGTTATTGTCACATGAAAGAAGTAGGTCCACGGTTTGAAATGAGCCACATTAGGCTTTTTCGGTCATTTTTGTTTGTTTAAATGTGTTCGCATCTTCCAGCTGAACCACGATGTAGGCCCTGGAGGTGAAAGGTAGATGTCAGTTAACATCGTATTTCGCACTTATTTCATTTTTTGGTGAAAAATTGTATATAGTGAAAAATTATTCTTTATTTTGTTCACAAAAAATCCACTGAATTCAATATGAAAATACAAATTGACAAAAAAAATAATAACAAATTCAAAAAACCTTCAACTGATTTCTTACAGCAAATGTTTAAAGGTCCTTACAAAGTTTGTCAATAGAATGTACTATTATTTCAAAATTCGATTCCATTGAATTTTTTTTTGATTTTTTCCCGATTTGAGAGTTTTGCAATAAGATCTCTTTTTCTTGATTTTTTAGCGATTTTGAAAAATAATCTATCTTTTATCTTTGGTGTGACCGCGTTAAATTATTTCGATATCATCTATTCCATTTCGCCACCACATAATTCGGTACTACACTTCCATGTAACCCGCCATCAATTTCAGTTCTCATGAAATCAAGTCAATTAATTGGTATTAATATTCAAATTCAAAAATAAAATATAAAAAACACTACAAATGTACATTCGAAAAAAGTAAGTCAAAATGGAAAAAATCATGCAAAATAAAATATTACTATTGTACATTTCAAAAGTCAAAATGAAAATGTTAATATATCACATTTTTATGCGAGACAATTCCGAATTTGTATGAATCGTTAAAATCAGTCCAGCGGTTTTTAAGTTATAAGCGTAGTAACTAACACAATTTTAGTATACATGACTAAAGAGCAATAAATATGCATTTCAAAAATGTCAATATAGGTTCACATACCGGGTGATTTATAGTGTTTCAAAAAACCTGTTCCTATTTTCCAGCCAGAGGTTTTAATTTGAGAGTCGGAAACCCAAATAATATTGCACATTTATTAAACAGTAAACATAAACTGTTTATAATACTCCCATGTAAGATGGTTCTCTACCAAAGTAGCCTAAACACACATTTTAAGCCAAATTGATTCGAAAATATAACCAAAACTCTCGAAATAGGTAAAACGAGGAGGAACTTTTATATGAGCGCTACTCCAAAACATTGACATTGACAAAACATTGAGGTGACCTAGAATGTGACCAAGACCCTGGAATTAGTTGAAATTAGAGGATGCCTTCATATAGGGGTTATACCAAAGCTTGGTCCTATACTTATAATTACTTGAAAGAATGTTTTGTTCTTTCTAAAATCTCAAATAACCAACATTTAAGGGATTACAAAAGGGCTATATCACAATGCAGACCAACCTGAAACATATTTTGTACAAATGATTCTTTATGTAACCCATAGGACTGCATCAAATTTAAAACTCTATCTTAAATTTTGCGGAGTATAAAGGAAAATATTTGAGGCCATTTGTGTATGTTTAATGGATCCTAAAAAAGTTTGACCCGGAAACCGCCCCTTTTGGTATTTTTATCTACCAACCGAAAAATTTCCCAACCTCATGATTGTCTAGGGCGCAGTGTAATTACTGACGATAGAACATATTCCCCACATGACGTTACCTATAAGTTTGATGATATGAATCTTTTTCTTACTAAATTTTCAAATTGCTCCACTATTTTGTACAGTACGCATATTACATTACCTCTTCACATTCGGTAGTTCCGACCTCAGGATCGATAGTAATTTCTAAATAGAAATCCTGGAAATATGGCTTTAATTTAACTATCATAAATAAGGTGTCATCGATTTATAAAAGTTAGGGACCCCATAAATTATGTTAAAAAGTAGAAATCTTTGTCGATTAAATTATAGCATGTTTTTGTTACAATTTCTACCGAATGAACTGTAATTTGACATTTAATGTTTTGAGTATTGTGAAATCAATACCGGCAGTAACTGTTAAAAAGCACGTTGAACTTTTAAATGTTTTGATGCTTCGAGAAGTATTTTTTAATCACATGTACACAAAATATGTTTTTTTAATAAGAATTTTCTATTCCAAAACGCATGCTGAAACAATTCTACACAAAATTCCATATCCAAATAGAAAAGTTAATACTCAAAATTTTCTTTCTTGAAAACGTTTTCAGTGTAATTACAAATAAATAATAAGTCATCCCCAACTGAAGTTTTACAATGCTTTTTTTAAAAAAAATTATATATAGATCTAAAAAACAGATATATATATATATAAATATATATATATATATATATATATATATATATATATATATATATATATATATATATATATATATATATATATATATATATATATATATATATATATATATATATATATATATATATATATATATATATATATATATATATATATATATATTTATATATTATATATTATATATTGAAGGACATAATTCGTGCCAAATGTGACCAATTCGAACAAACCTAAATTTATTCTTAAATTTGGTGCTATTTCCGACCCTGTATATTGAAGTGTAATATTTTTATTGTTCTAAATTCTGAAGGAATAATAATAACAATGAAATGAGTGCGCAATATGGTTTTGAATGGCGATCTTTCATACCTAAAATTGGCATCTAGCTTTAAACTCCAGGACCTACATCGTGCTTTAGATGCAAACACATTTGAACAAACAGAAATAACGGACAAAGCGGCAAAAATGACCGACAATCCGTCCAATGGGAACTGAAAATGCAAAATTCACTGGGACTGCAATCAGTGAAATACTGAATATAAAGGGTGCAAAATAGTAGAGCGAATTGGACATTTAGTAAGAAAATGATTTATATCTTTCCAGAAATTCTTCCTAATCTTTTAAGATACCATAAATCGCTCTTGCGGGTCATGATATGGGTCATAACCTCCGTATTACGGTACAACCCGATTCCAAGTATATTTTACATTTTAACCATATTTTTATACACTCCACCTTGGAAAGGAGGGTATATAAAAATTCCGTTTGTAACACCCCTAAATATTCGTCGTAGACCCCATAAAGTATATATATTCATAATCAGCATAAAATTCTAAGTCGATTTAACGATGTCCGTGTGTCTGATGAAATCACGATACAGCCCACATTAATTGTCGTAGAGCGTCACAATTTAGCAGAACCAATTGTATTGTGTCTAGGATGGTTGGTATTGAAAATGATGATATATCAGTCCACGTTTTGGTATAGTCCCCATATAACTGTACCTCCCAAGATTCGGTATTTTTTTATTTTTGCCACATTTTTTCACGGTTTTGTTTGAAAATTGGTATTTGTTGGTCAAAATGAGTCCTAGTTCGTGTGGCGAAACATTGTATGTATAGGTCCACGCTTTGGTATAGCTCCCATATAACGGTACCTCCCGATATTCGATATTTTGAAAATTTTTGACACATATTTTCACGGATTTGTCTAAAACTTGGTATTTGTAGTTTGTAATGGGTTCAAGCTCCGGTGGAAAAACATTACATGTATTGGTCCACCAATTGGAATAGTCCCCATATAACGGTGCCTCCCGATATTCGGTATTTTGATAGTTTTTGTCACATTTTTTTACAGATTTGTGGGTCATAATGGGTCCTAGTTCGTGTGGCGAAACATTGTATGTATAGTTCCACGCTTTGGTATAGCCCCCTTGTAATGGCACCTCCCGATATTCGGTATTTGGATGATTTTCGTCAATTTTCTACGGATTTATCTAAAAATTGGTATTTGTTAGTCATAATGCTTTATAGGTTCGTTGGCGAAACATAGCATATATAGGACCACGATTTTGTATAGCCCCCGTATAACGGTACCTCCCGATATTCGGTATATTGATGGCTTTTGTCACATTTTGTCACGGAAATTTAGTATTCTATTGAATTTGTAACCCCCTAAGAGAATATTGGTTGGGAACGTAGATTTGGGATGTAAACATCTATATGAAATAAGTTGTGGAAACATGAACAAATTACAAATATAAGAAAGTAGCACGGGGCCGAACATTTGTGTAATCGTCATTGAATTATAAAGGGTGATTTTTTGAGGTTAGGATTTTCATGCATTAGTAGTTGACAGATCACGTGGGATTTCAGACATGGTGTCAAAGAGAAAGATGCTCAGTATGCTTTGACATTTCATCATGAATAGACTTACTAACGAGCAACGCTTGCAAATCATTGAATTTTATTACCAAAATCAGTGTTCGGTTCGAAATGTGTTTCGCGCTTTACGTCCGATTTATGGTCTACATAATCGACCAAGGGAGCAAACAATTAATGCGATTGTGACCAAGTTTCGCACTCAGTTTACTTTATTGGACATTAAACCAACCACACGAATGCGTACAGTGCGTACAGAAGAGAATATTGCGTCTGTTTCTGAGAGTGTTGCTGAAGACCGTGAAATGTCGATTCGTCGCCGTTCGCAGCAATTGGGTTTGTGTTATTCGACCACATGGAAGATTTTACGCAAAGATCTTGGTGTAAAACCGTATAAAATACAGCTCGTGCAAGAACTGAAGCCGAAAGATCTGCCACAACGTCGAATTTTCAGTGAATGGGCCCTAGAAAAGTTGGCAGAAAATCCGCTTTTTTATCGACAAATTTTGTTCAGCGGTAAGGCTCATTTCTGGTTGAATGGCTACGTAAATAAGCAAAATTGCCGCATTTGGAGTGAAGAGCAACCAGAAGCCGTTCAAGAACTGCCCATGCATCCCGAAAAATGCACTGTTTGGTGTGGTTTGTACGCTGGTGGAATCATTGGACCGTATTTTTTCCAAAGATGCTGTTGGACGCAACGTTACGGTGAATGGCGATCGCTATCGTTCGATGCTAACAAACTTTTTGTTGCCAAAAATGGAAGAACTGAACTTGGTTGACATGTGGTTTCAACAAGATGGCGCTACATGCCACACAGCTCGCGATTCTATGGCCATTTTGAGGGAAAACTTCTGAGAACAATTCATCTCAAGAAATGGACCGGTAAGTTGGCCACCGGTAAGTTGGGGCTACGTCAAGTCTAAAGTCTACAGAAATAAGCCAGCAACTATTCCAGCTTTGGAAGACAACATTTCCGAAGAAATTCGGGCTATTCCGGCCGAAATGCTCGAAAAAGTTGCCCAAAATTGGACTTTCCGAATGGACCACGCAGCCGCGGTCAACATTTAAATGAAATTATCTTCAAAAAGTAAACGTCATGGACCAATCTAACGTTTCAAATAAAGAACCGATGAGATTTTGCAAATTCTATGCGTTTTTTTTTTTTTTTAAAAAAAAAAGTTATCAAGCTCTTAACAAATCACTCTTTACTATGATGAACAATGTGGAATTTATGGGGTCTCCAACTTACAATTTAAATGGTAAATAAAATTATTCCCATCTTACGGTAATGGGTGTAAAATAGTAATTATATTTGACTGTTCTGAAATCATTCTGCCCTCAATTATGAGGTGAATAAAACTATATTTACTCATTTAAATCACGGGAAATTTTTTCAGTTTGACATGCTATGTTGTTCTGCTATATTTTTGATTTGGCCTCTATTTGTCATCTTGAATTATGAGGGGTAGAAGTAAGTTTTGAATGTAGGTCGATGTTTCGGAGTAGTGCCCATATAAAGGTACCTCCTGATTTTACCATATTTCAAAGGATTTGGCTAAAAATGTGTATTTGGGGGGTGAAAATCTTACACAACAATTTCACCATATCTACAAATTTAAGAATTTTCTCCATGTAATAGTACCCCCTCAAGTCCACCTTTTGGGAGACAAACAGGCCGACATGATTAGGGGTACTTAAAAGGACCCTAATGCACAATCTAAGGTGTTAATGGATTTAAAAAAGTAATTAACTTTGGCTATTCTTAAATCATTCGGCCCTCAATTATGAGGTGTACAAAATACAGTAAATTCCAAATTACTGCTCATTTGACTGGAAAATTTTGCTACGATTCTTACCATACTAAAAATTAATTTGATCCCTTACATGGTTATAAGATTGATATATACTTTTTAATAGATTTGTATAGCACATCCACATATTTGAAGCCATGGCTTAAATATGGGTTAAAGTGTTAAAACACTTTTAATCGACCAGTACGTGAACACTTATATCAGTCATATCTTTGAATAATTATGCTTTGACAAATATGCATAATAGACAAAAACTTAAAAATATTTTGATTTCTATTATGATTATTCAAATGTTTAACCCCTTATTGAATAGGTTCCGATGGAATGGGCCAATATTGGCATTTTTGTATCGAACCTAAATAAATATGATATAAATATTAATTTTTAGAAAATGTTAAAATTCCATTTCATGCTTTATCTAATACATATTAAAATATTGGTATCGGCAATATTACAAGAAAATCGAACATTTATATCCAATTTGAGGAAAATCATAAATTCCATATTTGTTTAAATAAGAATTGTCTCCATTTATTTGACATGGAATCGTGGTGCAGTTTGGTGCAACACTTATCGTATTGTACATTCGTTGAAATTTGTTCACTACTTCTTATTGCAACATTCATATGTCAATGTCAGATTTCAACGAATTGGCGCTAAAGCTAACACCTTACTTCAGTCTGTCTTGGTGATCCCGTCTTTGCTATCGGTTGAGTGTTTGTTCTGAACATTGTAAACATTACACGTTCGTGTGTAATTACAAAGGTAAATCTCGTCACCTTTTGATTATATCAATAAAGAATCCACATATTTATTTGCATAAAAAATAAAACGATTGTGTTTTATTTCTATTTTTCTCTCCCCCTTTATCGGAGCGCAATTTCGGCGCACTAACATTGGGTCCAATCGAGACGGATTTTGCAACCCGCTGTCCTACACTTGAAGCATTATAAATATATCAATGTCCATTGATATTGATGTATTTTCGGTTCTTGCCTTCTATGCTTGTATGGAAGAAGTAATCATCACCACAAAATTCATAACATCATCTGCATCATTCATTATTACCCCATCATCATATTTGTCCTTTACTAACAAAGGACAAAAACAGTGAATTTGGCGCATTATATTTTCTATGTTCGTGTGAGATAAATAAAACAAAATCTAACAAAAAATATAAGCATCAATTCTTTTAGTACAATTTGCATTGTTCGGTGTTCTATAATCATATATAATTATATGCACATATTTATGTTGGTGACATATTTATGCTTTACTGCTTTCTCGTTGTTTGTCGTTCGATCATACACACACGCTGTATACGTACCAGAGGGCTGCAATGAGTATGATTGAGTAGGCTTGATCACACACAGTGGAAATACAATCAAACTCAATCAGTCGGTCAGATGCACATGTTCATTCGAGTTACTCAAGCCAAACGAAAAAGTTGTGATCAAACATGTATTGATCGAAGTTTTGTGATCGCAATCAAACAGCTCACATGAGTTATTTGTTTACGAACTTATGTTGAATTGTTCATAACGGGTCGATCATCTATGATGAGTCTGATCGGTTTTATTTATCCTAGTTAAGTGAGTGATTTGATTAAAACACAAATGTTTGAATTTGAGCGAAATCATGATTGTAATTGTACTAAGGATTTAATCTTGAAATCCATATTTCGGAAATACGAGAATTGTGGGAAAAGGTTTTGATCACCTACGCTGAGTGTAAAAACTACCTCACGGCATCCGAGACTGCACAGACTGACCATTTTGATGTCGTTGAGGATAAGTACAATAATGCATTTATTGCATATCATTGGTGTTTGACCACCATAAACAAGCATCTTGTCCGCCTTAAATCCCCACTCAATGAAATTGGCTCTCCTGCTGAGGCTTCTCAGTCCTAACCTGCTCCCAGTTCTAACGTACCAAACATAGCTATTTGTAATGAATCTAATATAACACCACCTTCAGGCTTGCTTTCGAGCGAACCTCTCTTATCGGTTCCTGTGCAGTCTGTTTCTCCACCCGTTGATACTTGTTCCAAAACTTCTGCCACCAATACTTGCTCCAGTCCGCCTTTCGATTACAATAATTTCGCCCTACCTCCACTTGAAATAAAAGTCTTTGCAGGCGATTTTGTGTCTTGGCCCACGTTTCGGGATTTATTTACCACCCTATTTGTGAAAAATGCACGCCTTTCAGATATTGAACGTCTCTGTCATCTTCGACAGAAGACTACCGGTGAGGCTCGAGAAATCGTTAGCAGATTTCCACTCACTAATAGTAGTTTCCATTTAGCTTGGAAAGCTTTGTCGGATGCGTATGATAATAAGCGCATCGTGGTAAATAGTCACATTAAACGTTTATTCGAGCTTCCTACCTTTGAAAAAGAGAATTGCTATTGTTTGAAAATTATTCAAAATGGAATAAATAGTTGTCTTGCTGCAATGGCCGTCTATGACGTCGCCACGGATCAGTGGGATCCAATTATTGTACATATTTGTTTGCAGCGTTTGCCCTTAAACACCTTGACTTTGTGGGAGAAAAGTATCAAAAATAAGTCGTTGTTGCCTTCCTGGCCAGACCTAGATGCTTTTCTCACAGAAAGAATACAAACTTTACAATGTATTCAAAATTTGTGTAAAAATCCATCCACCAACGTTGTTTCTCCCAATTCCTCGTTGTCATCAAAGAATGTTACTTCTAGACCTACAAAGAAATCGTTGTTGCCAAAAAGCGTTGAACTTTCTTGCTGCTCCACTAGATCGTTGGCATCAGAGCATGTTTGTACATCTAGTTTCACCATTAAAAAACCATTGGCACATGGGCCAAAAACTGTGCGTGTCCATCGGTCTACTAATTCATTGTCGAATAGTAATTGTCCCATTTGTTCTAACCAGAGTCATGTTCTTCGACTCTGCCCAACCTTTATAAATCTTTCGTTTGAGGACAAATTTTCGATTGTCAAGAAGAATAAGTGTTGTATAAATTGCCTATCTCGTGGTCATGCTGTTAAAAATTGTCACAGCACAAATAGTTGCAAATCGTGCAAACAGAGGCATCACAGCCTCCTTCACCGGCCACAAATTACTAGAGTTGTTTCAACATCGCAAAAAGTAGTTTTGAAATCTAAGAAGGTACCTCCGGCTTTTACCAAAGTCAAAAGTTGAGGTCCAAATCCCCCTCCGACTTTTACGAAGGTCAAAAGTCGAGTTCCAAAGCCCTCTAAAACGCACCCTCTCTCTGCAAAAAATAATTCGAACAGCCAGTCTCCCAACACCATTGAAGATAATGTGCTTCTGGGGACTGCACTAGGTAATATGGTTCATAATGGAAAAAGTCATACTGCCCGTGCTATAGTAGACCCTTCTTCTAAGGTATCAATTGTTAGCAAGAAACTCAAAAATGCACTTGGCATTACAACTCGTGTTTTAGCAAAATCTAAAAAGGAAATTTGCTCTCTGAAGTTGTCCTCCCCTAAAAATGCATCTAAGACTGTAGAAACGAATGCATTAGTCTTACCAAACGTTAAGGGGAAGTTGTTTTCGTCACCATCTATTAGCAATTTGAAGACTCGGATTCCTAACTTAGATTTAGCGGATTCTTTCGATAATAGCTCAATAGATTTGCTACTTGGCGCTGACTTGTATCCTAAAATTTTAGAAGCTGAACCTCCAAAAATAGTTTTGGATTCTTTGCTGGCCCAAAAGTCTATTTTCGGGTACATTCTCACCGGTTCAGTACCTCCCTCGACTGTAACATAATCTTGCACAGTTTTGAAATCGACCAATCAAGAAAACCATTGTATTTTTTAAAATCCAATTTTTGTTGAAATAGTCACTTGCGCTAAACATGAAATAGTAAATCGCATCTATTTAAAATTCGTCATATCGCTTTGATAATTTGAAAATATGCAACTATAGCTCACTTAGGAATCTGAATTTACGTTCTCTCCTAACTTATAACACTTTATGATATAGATTGCTAGACTCTTAGTTCTAGCAAGGGGGCCGGAATGTATAAGTTCGATACTTTCCACCACAACTTTCCAATGCTCGATCAATCACGGATGCTGATTGGCGCACAGGCATCTCCTCTACAACTCCCCTAGCGGAGACCGTAGTGAGCGGATCGTCGCTGGGCATTGGTTGTTGTCGGTAGGCTCACCTTGCTCTCATTGGAAGTAGTTGTAATTGTAGACAGACATGGGACCCTCAGCGGTCACTCAGAACCACTGCGTTCACTTGTCTTTAGTCTTTGAAACGAAACCCAACACGGCCACTGTCGCCAACACCATATTTGAAAAGAGGTAATTTTGTTGTTTGAAAAGAAAGAGTCACAATAAAGCATAAATTATATTTAGAAAATACTAAATTATCTTTGTTTTATTTCTCGTAATTTTCTTTCTTTTATCCTACACCACACGCGCGAATCACCCGCACCTCACCAAATCCCTCATCTACACCTCTCATCACATAATAACTCTGGGGAGTTTTGTTGCTCTCGCCGCTATACGAAGCCTTTCCTCCACTCCCCTGAGTTAAACACTAGGAAAAAATATATGGTTTGCTTAAGTCAGTTAAAAACGGGCTGTCTGAGGTTAGTCGGCCGAAAAAGTCCTCGTTGAACTCGTCTCGCTGCAGTTCATTAGCATCGTTATCGCAGGATCCACGTGAATTTGGTGTTCAAGCTAGTTCCCCAATATCGTCTATTGGGAATCCTAGTGTCGTTAAGAGTTTTGTTAATCCGCCTCAAATAGATAGTGTCCACAACCTTGTTTTGCCTCCTTGTGATATAGACGTTTTCGATGGTAATTTTCAAAATTGGCCCACGTTTAGAGATTTATTTAGCGCGGTCTATATAAATAATTCGTGTTTGAGCGATATTGAGCGTCTTTGTTATTTAGAGCGCGGAAAACCTCGAAAAATCGTCTCGAGATTCCCCCTGACCAACCGCAGTTTCGGCCTAGCGTGGAATGCCTTAAAGGACGAATATGATAACCCTCAGTTACTCGTAGCTCTATTTTGGAAGTAATTCAACGCGGCATTAATGGATGTCTTTTGTCAATGACCACATATGATATTCCTACAGATCATTGGGATCCAATTATCGTTTTCGTATGTCTCCAACGTTTGCCAAAAATTATACTAACACTGTGGGAGCAAAGTTTCAAAAATAAAACTGCGATTTCTTTGTGGAAGGACATGGATAGTTTTCTGACGGAGGGAATTCGTACTCTCACTTGTCTTCACGATATGATAGAAGTTGAACCATCACAAAAACTGGTTGATAAATCTCGTTCTTGTTCGTTATCTCCTCGGCAGTCATATCGCTCTTGTTGCTTGTTTTGTCCCTCACATAACCATCCTCTTTTTGAATGTCCTGATTTCAAAAATATGACCCTTTCGGCAAGATTTTCTACGGTGAAGCGTCATCGTTTGTGTATAAACTGCTTGCGCAAGGGACATGAGATAAAAAATTGTTGAAGTCGTCGTCGGTGTGTATTTTGTAATCGGAATTGCTTTATAGAGATGGTTCAACAACAAATAGTCCAAGTCCAATGACAACAGCTCCAGGTTCGCGTTTGTTTGGCGAAAATCGGTCATCAAGGCGGTTCATATTCTGCTAGGGCGTTGATAAATCCGGCCTCTGAGTCCTCTTTCGTAACAGACTCGTTTTTCGTTTCAAATCCGCAACTGCGGATTTCTTGGAACTAAAATCCGTAACTGCAGATGTCGTTATTGTATCGTGAAAATAACCCATAACTGTGGATTTTGTCTTGAACTTAAAACGTTTTGCCCAAGTCCGAATCCATAACTGTGGGTTCTTGGTGACTTTGAACTATCAATTTGTTTATCGTTTACTTTCACTGCACTGTACCACCACTTGATACGAACATTACACGTTCGTGTGTAATTACAAAGGTAAATCTCGTCCCCTTTTGGTTATAATATCAATAAAGGATCCACATATTTATTTGTATAAGAAACTAAAACGATTGTGTTTTATTTCTATTTTTCTCTCCCCCTTTATCGGAGCGCAATTTCGGAGCACTAACAATATTCATCTCAGGTTTCTGGCAAAGAGAGTTATATTTAGATGAAGCAAGTTGTAAAAATCGCTGACTTGTTTCGCAAGTTATGAAAGATAAAAGTATGAAAACATTGTGACCCTTTGTGAGCGAGGTATGAGAAAGGGTTCACAGTTTTATATCATTTGTGCAACCGATATTGTATTACAAAAATGTTTGTATGTGTGAAATTTGAAGTGTGTTGATTGTTTATTTCGTTTTTTTTTTTTTGATCGTTGTGTTTTTCCAAATCTTGAAACCTATATAGAGCAGGTAGCAAAATAAATGGTCCGATCTCTACCATATTTATAAGAAATCTTGTGTTGATGGAAATATTTTAGATGTACCAAATCTTCAATGGAATCGGATGTCAATTTCGCTTTGTATAAGCTTCGTGGATATTCAAAATGTTGGGCCTTTGTGGGGAGGTACCAGAAGGAGTAGTATATACCATCTTCACAACGGATCTTTTGTTAGTGCAAATAATGGGATATGTGAATTATAAAGAGAACCTGATACTTTTTTCAGATTTCATTAACGTTTTGGTTTTTCAAAACTTCGACCCTTTGTGGGGGAGGTACCAGAAGGAATAGTACGATCTCTCTTTTTTAACAGATATTCTGTTAATAGAAATATTCAGATGTGCCAAGTCTACATGGAATCAGATGTTAATTTCGCGTTGTATGAACTTAATTGACGTTCAAAAGTTCCTTTTGTAGGGGATATACCAGAAGGTGGTATAGAAGTGGGCCGATATATTCGAACTTAGCACCAAATCTTGGGTTCACACACACACACACACACACATATATATATATATATATATATATATATATATATATATATATATATATAAGGAACTTTTGAACATCAATTAAGTTCATAAAACGCGAAACTAACATCTGATTCCATGTAGATGTAAAAAGTGTAAAGGACTGCACAAGACGAATTGTATGAATTATGCCTGACAAACTGTCTTTGTCTATTGAATCATGTGCTATGTATTTGAAAGACAATGACAACCAACAACATCCCCCATTTTGATTCATGTGTGCCATTGTCTAAGGTTCGATCGTGATATGGCTGACTCGAATATTTAAATCTTGTTCTCCATAAATGCAGGGTGTCGACGATGACATCGATCCATGTCACCGTCAAATTGTGTGTCATTTGTGTGCGTGTGCTTAAATTGAGAGAGTGTATGTGTGTTACTTTCGACGGTGAGGATGGGTTTTTGTGCGTGCTGTAATTTTGAAGTAACAAACACGACATACACATAAAAGTGAGTACGAAATCAATAATTAAACCAGTAAGGAAAGCTCAAAAGTCGGGCATGGCCGACTATATGATACCCTACACCACTATGCATATTTAGTAGAGCTCTCGTAAAAAGGTTTATACAGGGCATTTCAGAGCTCTATGAGATATTTGGTACAAAATCAAAATCTATCTAATTCTATCGTGCATTTTACGAACTATAGCTATCTCTGAACCGGGTTTCTCCAAATTTGACGTATTAGCTTCTAGACTGAATTCGGTCTTATGTACGAAAATTCATGCCATTTGGGCTGATATTGGCCATTTGATGCACAATTAACACGAAATCGGATGAAGATATATATGGGAGCTATAGCTATATCTGAACCGATTTTACTAAAATTGGTGTACTTGCTTCTAAGCTGAATTTGGTCCGATGTACTAAAATTCAGTCCATTTGGACTTATATCGGCCATTTGGTGCACAATTAACCCGAAATCGGATGAAGATATATATGGGAGCTATATCCAATCTGCTCCATCTAATACCTGGTACCAAATATCACGGTTGTGGAGTGAATATTACGGATGTAAGGGACTAAAACACTAAATCGGATGAAACATATATATCGTTGCTATATCTATATCTGAACCGATTTTCACTAAATTTGATATACTTGCTTCTAGGCTGAATTTGGTCCGATGTACTAAAATTCAGTCCATTTGGACTTATATCGGCCATTTGGTGCACAATTAACCCGAAATCGGATGAAGATATATATGGGAGCTATATCCAAATCTGAACCGATTTCGATAAAATTACAAACAGCTATTTCTGGGCTGTATCTTTTATCTGGTACCAAATATCATTCTTGTGGAGTGCATATTACGAATGTGAGAGGCTTAAACACCAAATCGGATAAAACATATATATGGGAGCTATAGCTGTTTCTGAACCGATTTTCTCCAAATTTGTTGTATTTGCTTTAAGGCTAATCTCGGTCACATGTGCCAAAATTCGGGCCATTTGGGCTGATATTGGCCATTTGGTGGCCAATTAACCCGAAATCGGATGAAGATATATATGAAAGCTATATCCAAATCTGAACCGATTTCGATAAAATTTAAAACAGCTATTTCTGTGCTCCATCTAATACCTGGTACCAAATATCACGGTTGTGGAGTGCATAGTAGGAATGTTAGGGACTTAAAGATCAAATCGGATGAAAGATATATATGGGAGCTATAGCTATATCTGAACCGATTTTCTCCAAATTTGATATACTTGCTTCTAGGCCGAACTCGGTTGGGTGTGCCAAAATTCAGGTAATTTGGACTGATAGTGAACATTTGGTGCTCATTTAACCCGAAATCGGATGAAGATATATATGGGAGCTATATCTAAATTTGATCCGATTCTCACCAATTTCAATAGGGTTCGTCCTTGGGCCAAAAAAATATTGTTTGGGAAATTTCATCTCAATCGGATAATAAATGCGACCTGCATTTTGTTCACAAGAATACATGGACAGACGGACGGACAGACGGACTGACATGCATAAATCGACTCAGAAAGTGATTCTATAAAGGTTCTCAAAAGTAACTATGGGTCTATCTCGTTTCCTTCTCCATGTTACAAACAAATGCACAAAGACATAATACCCTTACCACTATGTGGTGTAGGGTATAAAAATATTCTTTATGACGTAGTTGAGGGCTGAGATATTAAGAAAATTTATCAGTTTTTTATACCCTACACCACATAGTGGTAAGGGTATTATGTCTTTGTGCATTTGTTTGTAACATGGAGAAGGAAACGAGATAGACCCATAGTTACTTTTGAGAACCTTCATAGAATCACTTCCTGAGTCGATTTATGCATGTCCGTCCGTCTGTCCATGTATTCTTGTGAACAAAATGCAGGTCGCATTTATTATCCGATTGAGATGAAATTTTCCAAACAATCTTTTTTTGGCCCAAGGACGAACCCTATTGAAATTGGTGAGAATCGGATCAAATTTAGATATAGCTCCCATATATATCTTCATCCGATTTCGGGTTAAATGAGCACCAAATGTTCACTATCAGTCCAAATTACCTGAATTTTGGCACACCCAACCGAGTTCGGCCTAGAAGCAAGTATATCAAATTTGGAGAAAATCGGTTCAGATATAGCTATAGCTCCCATATATATCTTTCATCCGATTTGATCTTTAAGTCCCTAACATTCCTACTATGCACTCCACAACCGTGATATTTGGTACCAGGTATTAGATGGAGCACAGAAATAGCTGTTTTAAATTTTATCGAAATCGGTTCAGATTTGGATATAGCTCCCATATATATCTTCATCCGATTTCGGGTTAATTGACCACCAAATGGCCAATATCAGCCCAAATGGCCCGAATTTTGGCACATGTGACCGAGATTAGCCTTAAAGCAAATACAACGAATTTGGAGAAAATCGGTTTAGAAACAGCTATAGCTCCTATATATATGTTTTATCCGATTTGGTGTTTAAGCCTCTCACATTCGTAGTATGCACTGCACAAGAATGATATTTGGTACCAGATATAAGATACAGCCCAGAAATAGCTGTTTGTAATTTTATCGAAATCGGTTCAGATTCGGATATAGCTCCCATATATATCTTCATCCGATTTCGGGTTAATTGTGCACCAAATGGCCGATATAAGTCCAAATGGACTGAATTTTAGTACATCGGACCAAATTCAGCCTAGAAGCAAGTATATCAAATTTAGTGAAAATCGGTTCAGATATAGATATAGCAACCATATATATGTTTCATCCGATTTAGTGTTTTAGTCCCATACATTCGTAATATTCACTCCACAACCGTGATATTTGGTACCAGGTATTAGATAGAGCACAGGAACAGCTGTTTTAAATTTTATCGAAATCGGTTCAGATTTGGATGTAGCTCCCATATATATCTTCATCCGATTTCGGGTTAAATGTGCACTAAATGGTCAATATCAGCCCAAATCACCTGAATTTTCGTACATAAGACCGAATTCAGTCTAGAAGCTAATACGTAAAATTTGGAGAAACCCGGTTCAGAGATAGCTATAGAATTAGATAGATTTTGATTTTGTACCAAATATCTCATAGAGCTCTGAAATGCCCTGTATAAACCTTTTTACGAGAGCTCTACTAAATATGCATAGTGGTGTAGGGTATCATATAGTCGGCCCCGCCCGACTTTTGAGCTTTCCTTACTGGTTTTTAATAAGGATTGACATTTTGGATTGTTTCGTCAATAACCGAAATGTGAAAATTTTGTGTGGACCAATTAGAAGTACCTGAAATATGTTATTATTCGCCAAGAAATACTTTATTACAAAAAATGTATTTTTTCACATATCGGAAAAACAGGTAGCGATAGGAAGCTAAAATTTTGCACAGATCTCTCTTTTGTCTGCAGGCAGGTCAAGTTCGAAGATGGGCTATATCGGTCCACGATATCGTATAGCCCCCATATAACGGTACCCCCCGATATTCGGTATTTTGATGATTTTACCCACATTTTTCAACGGAATTGTTTGAAAATCCACACAAGGAGTTCCTTGTGGATACTTTATACCTCGGCATAGAATTATCTATATAGGTCCACGATATCGTATAGCCCCCATGTAACGGTACCCCCCGATATTCGGTATTTTGATGATTTTACCCACATTTTTCAACGGAATTGTCTGAAAATCCACACAAGGAGTTCCTTGTGGGTACTTTATACCTCGGCAGAGAATTTTCCATATAGGTCCACGATATCGTATAGCCCCCATGTAACGGTACCCCCCGATATTCGGTATTTTGATGATTTTACCCACATTTTTCAACGAAATTGTCTGAAAATCCACACAAGGAGTTCCTTGTGGGTACTTAATACCTCGGCAGAGAATTATCTATATAGGTCCACAATATCGTATAGCCCCCATATAACGGTACCCCCCGATGTTCGGTATTTTGATGATTTTACCCACATTTTTGAACGGAATTGTCTGAAAATCCACACAAGGAGTTCCTTGTGGGTACTTAATACCTCGGCAGAGAATTATCTATATAGGTCCACAATATCGTATAGCCCCCATATAACGGTACCCCCCGATATTCGGTATTTTGATGATTGTAGCCACATTTTTCAACGGAATTGTCTGAAAATCCACACAAGGAGTTCCTTGTGCGTACTTTATACCTCGGCAGAGAATTGTCCATATAGGTCCACGATATCGTATAGCCCCCATGTAACGGTACCCCCCGATATTCGGTATTTTGATGATTTTACCCACATTTTTCAACGAAATTGTCTGAAAATTCACACAAGGAGTTCCTTGTGGGTACTTAATACCTCGGCAGAGAATTATCTATATAGGTCCACAATATCGTATAGCCCCCATATAACGGTACCCCGCGATATTCGGTATTTTGATGATTTTAGCCACATTTTCAAATCGTATTGTCTGAAAATCCACACACGGAGTTCCTTGTGAGTACTTTACACGCAGACATAGATTTGTCTTTATAGGTCCACAATATCGTATATCCCCCCATATATCGGCACCTTCCTATATCAGATATTTTAAGGATTTTAAAAGAATTTTTATTGGATTTTATTTTTTTGAAAATTTTCTAATTCGTTCCAAATGGTGGAGGGTATTCAAAGTTCGGCCCGGCCGAACTTACTGCTTTTTTACTTGTTTTTTTTTTTGATTATTACATGTTATGACGATGGGTTTGAGTCTGACCGACATGACGAGACATCGAGCATTTGGTTGGATGTCACGTCCTGTTATGCGTTTGATCAAACAGGGCACAACATGACGAGCGTTTTCTCTCCATGGCATATATAGAAAAATATGTCACACTTGCAGCCCTTTATTAAAGTGTAGTACCGAATTATGTGGTGGCGAAACGGAATAGATGATACCGAAATAATTTAACGCGGTCACAAGAAAGTACAAAGATAATTACTTTTTCAAAATCACGAAAAAAGAGATCTCATAGCAAAAATCCTCATATCGGGGAAAAATAATAGTACATTCTACTGACAAACTTCGTACGGACCTTTAAACTTTTGCTGTAAAAAATTATCGAACAAGTTGAAGATTTTTTTTTTCTTTTTATACCCTCCACCAAAAAAAGTATGGAGGGTATATTAAGTTCGTCATTCCGTTTGTAACTCATCGAAATAATCATTTTAGACTCAACAAAGTATATATATTCTTAATCAGAGTAAAATTCTAAGACGATTTAGCCCTGTCCGTCCATCCGTCCGTCTGTTGTAATCACGCTACAGTCTAAACGAATTAAGATAGGAAGCTAAAATTTTGCACAGATCTCTCTTTTGTCTGCAGGCAGGTCAAGTTCGAAGATGGGCTATATCGGTCCACGATATCGTATAGCGCCCATATAACGGTACCCCCGATATTCGGTATTTTGATGATTTTAGCCACATTTTTCAATGGAATTGTCTTAAAATCCACACAAGTAGTTCCTTCTGAGTACTTTACCCCCTGAGAGAGAATTGTCTATACAGGTCCACGATATCGTATATCCCCCATATAACGGTACCCCTCGATATTCGGTATTTTGATGATTTTACCCACATTTTTCATCGGAATTGTCTGAAAATCCACACAAGGAGTACTTTGTGGGTACTTTATACCTCGGAAGAGAATTATCTATATAGGTCCACGTTATCGTATATATATCTATATATATCATATAACAGTACTCCCCGATATTCGGTATTTTGATGATTTTAGCCACATTTTTCAACGGAATTTTCTGATAATCCACACAAGGAGTTCCTTGTGAGTGCTTTAGACCTTGAAAGAGAATTATCTATATAGGTTCACGATATCGTATAGCCCCCATATATCGGCACCTTCCGATATTAGATACTAGCTGGCCCGTAGTTTTGGTCTATTATGCATATATTCCCAAGCATAATTATTCACAGATATGACTGATATAAGTGTTCACGTACAGGTCGATTTAAAGTGTTTTAAAATACCTGTACCCATTTTTAACCAGTGGGCTTCAATATTTAAACCGTGGGCTTCAACTGTGTGGATGTGCTATACAAATCTATTAAAAAGTATATATCAATCTTATCGCCATATAAGGGATCAAATTAATTTTTAATATGGTAAAAATCGTAGCAAAATCTTCCAGTCAAATGAGCAGTAATTTGCAATTTACTGTATTTTGTAACCTCATAATTGAGGGCTGAATGATTTAAGAATAGCCAAAGTTAATTACTTTTTTAAACCCATTAGCAACTTAGATTGTGCATTAGAGTCCTCATAAGTCCCCCTAACCATGTCAGTCTGTTTGTCCGCCAAAAGGTGGACTTGAGAGGGTATTATAACATGGATAAAAATTCTAAAATTTGTAGATATGTTGAAATTTTAGTGTAAGATTTTCACCCCCCTAATACGCATTATTAGCCAAATTCTTTGAAATGTGGTTAAATTAGGAGGTACCTTCTTTATATGGGCACTACTCCGAAACATCGACCTACATTGAAAACTTTCTTCTACCCCTTATAATCCAAGATGACAAATAGAGGCCAAATCAAAAATATAGCAGAACAATATAGCATGTCATAGCATTTCGCGTGATTTAAATAAGTAAAAATAGTTTTATCCACCTCATAATTGAGGGCAGAATGATAAGATGGGAATTAATTTTATTTGCCATTTAAATTGTAAGTTGGAGACCCCTTAAAGTCCATATTTTCATCATAGGATAATTCAATGATGATTAAACAAATATTCGGTCCCGTGCTACTTTCTTATATTTGTAATTTCTTCATGTTTCCACAATTTATTTCATATGGATGCACATCCCAAATCTACGTTCCCAACCAATATTCTCTTGGGGGTTAAAAATTCAATAGAATACAAAATTTTCTTTTCTGACCACACATTAGATGTGAAAGTGGACTTGGGGATACTCCAATGTGGGGACTTTACTTAAAAAAATTCCTATGTGGCAATTATCTGTATGATGGTTCCTGACCCCACGGTAGCATAAATACAATTTTTTAGCCAAATCAATTGATGAATGTGGTCAAGACCAATATGGGCCCTACTCTGAAAATTTCAAATTTTATGCGAAGAGGTCCTCTACCCCCTTAGAAACAAAGATGCCAAATAAGGGCTAAAAAATGAAAAATGTGACCAAGACCCCAAAAATAGCTTAAATCATAATCGGGTTGTTCCCTTATCCATGAGTTATGATCGATATAAAGACCTGCAAAAGTGATTTTAGGTATTTTGAATGTTTGGGAAGAATTTCTGGAAGGATATAAAACCTTTTATTACTAAAAGTCCCATTCGCTCTACTATTTTGCACCTTTTATTTCAATATTGGTATATTACTTATTATTCTCCCAAAGAATTTTGCATTTTGAGCTCTCATTGGACGGATCATTGTCACGCTTTGAAATGAGCCCCATTAAGCTTTTTCGGTCATTTTTGTTTGTTTAAATGTGTTCGCATCTTTCAGCTAACCCACGATGTAGGCCCTGGAGTTGAAAGGTAGATGTCAGTTAACATCCTATTTCGCACTTATTTAATTTTTTTAGTGAAAAATTATTCTTTATTTTGTTCACAAAAAATCCACTGAATTCAATATGATAATACAAATTGAAAAAAAAAAATTGACAAAAAAAAAGAATAACAAATTGAAAAAGTCTTCAACTTTTTCGCTAATTTTTTACAGCAAATGTTTTAAGATCCTTCCTTACAAAGTTTGTCAATAGAATGTACTATTAATTTAAAATTCGATTCCATTGAAAATGTTTTTTTGATTTTTGCAATGAGATCTCTTTTTCATGATTTTTCAGCGATTTAGAAAAAGTAATTATCTTTTAACTTTGGTGTGACCGCGTTAAATTATTTCGATATCATCTATTCCGTTTCGCCACCACATAATTCGCTACTACACTTCCATGTAACCCGCCATCAATTTCAGTTCTCAAGAAATCAAGTCAATTAAATAAATTGGTATAAATATTCGAATTCAAAAATAAAATATAAAAAAACACTACAAATGTACATTAGAAAAAAGTAAGTCAAAATGGAAAAAAATCATGCAAAATAAAACATTACTATTGTACATTTCAAAAGTCAAAATGAAAATGTTAATATATCACATTTTTACGCGATTTTTTTAGATATTATCCTTTTCGGAGAGTAGACAACTCCGAATTTGTGTGAATCGTTAAAATTAATCCAGCGGTTCTTAAGTTATAAGCGTAGTAACTAACACAACTTACATTTATATATATACTAGCTGGCCCGGTCCGCGTTGCCGGCCCGTAGTTTTTGTCTATTATGCATATATTCCCAAGCATAATTATTCACAGATATGACTGATATAAGTGTTCACGTACAGGTCGATTTAAAGTGTTTTAATATACCTGTACCCAATTTTAACCAGTGGGCTTCAATATTTAAACCGTGGGCTTCAACTGTGTGGATGTGCTATACAAATCTATTAAAAAGTATATATCAATCTTATGGCCATATAAGGGATCAAATTAATTTTTAATATGGTAAAAATCGTAGCAAAATCTTCCAGTCAAATGAGCAGTAATTTTGAATTTGCTGTATTTTGTATACTACATAATTGAGGGCTGAATGATTTAAGAATAGCCAAAGTTAATTACTTTTTTAAACCCATTAGCAACTTAGATTGTGCATTAGAGTCCTCATAAGTCCCCCTAACCATGTCAGTCTGTTTGTCCGCCAAAAGGTGGACTTGAGAGGGTATTATAACATGGATAAAAATTCTAAAATTTGTAGATATGTTGAAATTTTAGTGTAAGATTTTCACCCCCCTAATACGCATTATTTGCCAAATTCTTTGAAATGTGGTTAAATTAGGAGGTACCTTCTTTATATGGGCACTACTCCGAAACATCGACCTACATTGAAAACTTTCTTCTACCCCTTATAATCACAGATGACAAATAGAGGCCATATCAAAAATATAGCAGAACAATATAGCATGTCATAGCATTTCGCGTGATTTAAATAAGTAAAAATAGTTTTATCCACCTCATAATTGAGGGCAGAATGATAAGATGGGAATTAATTTTATTTGCCATTTAAATTGTAAGTTGGAGACCCCTTAAAGTCCATATTTTCATCATAGGATAATTCAATGATGATTAAACAAATATTCGGTCCCGTGCTACTTTCTTATATTTGTAATTTGTTCATGTTTCCACAATTTATTTCATATGGATGCACATCCCAAATCTACGTTCCCAACCAATATTCTCTTGGGGGTTAAAAATTCAATAGAATACAAAATTTTCTTTTCTGACCACACATTAGATGTGAAAGTGGACTTGGGGATACTCCAATGTGGGGACTTTACTTAAATAAATTCCTATGTGGCAATTATCTGTATGATGGTTCCCTACCCCAGGGTAGCATAAATAACATTTTTTAGCCAAATCAATTGATGAATGAATGTGTGTCAAATAAGGGCCAAAAAATGAAAAAAGTGACCGGCCAAGACCCCAAAAATAACTTAAATCATAGATGGATATATAAATATGAAATCGGGTTGTTCCCTTATCCATGAGTTATGATCGATATAAAGAACTGCAAAAGTGATTTTAGGTATTTTGAATGTTTGGGAAGAATTTCTGGAAGGATATAAAACCTTTTCTTACTAAAAGTCCCATTCACTCTACTATTTTGCACCTTTTATTTCAATATTGGTATATTACTTATTATTCTCCCAAAGAATTTTGCATTTTGAGCTCTCATTGGACGGATCATTGTCACGCTTTGAAATGAGCCCCATTAAGCTTTTTCGGTCATTTTTGTTTGTTTAAACGTGTTCGCATCTTCCAGCTAACCCACGATGTAGGCCCTGGAGTTGAAAGGTAGATGTCAGTTAACATCTTATTTCGCACTTATTCAATTTTTTAGTGAAAAATTATTCTTTATTTTGTTCACAAAAAAAAAAATTGACAAAAAAAGAATAACAAATTGAAAAAGTCTTCAACTTTTTCGCTGATTTTTTACAGCAAATGTTTTAAGATCCTTCCTTACAAAGTTTGTCAATAGAATGTACTATTACTTTAAAATTCGATTCCATTGAAAATGTTTTTTTTTGATTTTTGCAATGAGATCTCTTTTTCATGATTTTTCAGCGATTTAGGAAAAGTAATTATCTTTTAACTTTGGTGTGACCGCGTTAAATTATTTCGATATCATCTATTCCGTTTCGCCACCACATAATTCGCTACTACACTTCCATGTAACCCGCCATCAATTTCAGTTCTCAAGAAATCAAGTCAATTAAATAAATTGGTATAAATATTCGAATTCAAAAATAAAATAAAAAAAAAACACTACAAATGTACATTAGAAAAAAGTAAGTCAAAATGGAAAAAAATCATGCAAAATAAAACATTACTATTGTACAATTCAAAAGTCAAAATGAAAATGTTAATATATCACATTTTTACGCGATTTTTTTGGATATTATCCTTTTCGGAGAGTAGACAACTCCGAATTTGTGTGAATCGTTAAAATTAATCCAGCGGTTCTTAAGTTATAAGCGTAGTAACTAACACAACTTACATTTATATATATAGATATAGATTTTAAATATTTTAACAGAATTTTTAATGGATTTTATTTTTTGAACATTTTCTAATTCGTTCCAAATGGTGGAGGGTATTCAAAGTTCGGCCCGGCCGAACTTACTGCTTTTTTACATGTTTCAATTTGTTTTTCTTTTTTTATACCCTCCACCAAAAAAGGTATGGAGGGTATATTAACTTTGTCATTCCGTTTGTAACTCATCGAAATAATCATTTTAGACCCAACAAAGTATATATATTCTTGATCAGCGTAAAATTCTAAGACGATTTAGCCCTGTCCGTCCGTCTGTCCGTCTGTCCGTCTGTTGTAATCACGCTACAGTCTAAACGAATTAAGATAGGAAGCTAAAATTTTGCACAGATCTCTCTTTTGTCTGCAGGCAGGTCAAGTTCGAAGATGGGCTATATCGGTCCACGATATCGTATAGCCCCCATATAACGGTACCCCCCGATATTCGGTATTTTGATGATTTTACCCACATTTTTCAACGGAATTGTTTGAAAATCCACACAAGGAGTTCCTTGTGGATACTTTATACCTCGGCATAGAATTATCTATATAGGTCCACGATATCGTATAGCCCCCATGTAACGGTACCCCCCGATATTCGGTATTTTGATGATTTTACCCACATTTTTCAACGGAATTGTCTGAAAATCCACACAAGGAGTTCCTTGTGGGTACTTTATACCTCGGCAGAGAATTTTCCATATAGGTCCACGATATCGTATAGCCCCCATGTAACGGTACCCCCCGATATTCGGTATTTTGATGATTTTACCCACATTTTTCAACGAAATTGTCTGAAAATCCACACAAGGAGTTCCTTGTGGGTACTTAATACCTCGGCAGAGAATTATCTATATAGGTCCACAATATCGTATAGCCCCCATATAACGGTACCCCCCGATGTTCGGTATTTTGATGATTTTACCCACATTTTTGAACGGAATTGTCTGAAAATCCACACAAGGAGTTCCTTGTGGGTACTTAATACCTCGGCAGAGAATTATCTATATAGGTCCACAATATCGTATAGCCCCCATATAACGGTACCCCCCGATATTCGGTATTTTGATGATTGTAGCCACATTTTTCAACGGAATTGTCTGAAAATCCACACAAGGAGTTCCTTGTGCGTACTTTATACCTCGGCAGAGAATTGTCCATATAGGTCCACGATATCGTATAGCCCCCATGTAACGGTACCCCCCGATATTCGGTATTTTGATGATTTTACCCACATTTTTCAACGAAATTGTCTGAAAATCCACACAAGGAGTTCCTTGTGGGTACTTAATACCTCGGCAGAGAATTATCTATATAGGTCCACAATATCGTATAGCCCCCATATAACGGTACCCCGCGATATTCGGTATTTTGATGATTTTAGCCACATTTTCAAATCGTATTGTCTGAAAATCCACACACGGAGTTCCTTGTGAGTACTTTACACGCAGACATAGATTTGTCTTTATAGGTCCACAATATCGTATATCCCCCCATATATCGGCACCTTCCTATATTAGATATTTTAAGGATTTTAAAAGAATTTTTATTGGATTTTATTTTTTTGAAAATTTTCTAATTCGTTCCAAATGGTGGAGGGTATTCAAAGTTCGGCCCGGCCGAACTTACTGCTTTTTTACTTGTTTTTTTTTAAATTTTATATTATGTACAATTTTTTCAATTTGACTTATCATATTGAATTCAACCGATATTTTGTAAACAAAGTAAAGAATTATTTTCACAATATAAAATAAAGTTATGTTAGCTACTACCCTTATAACTAAAGAACGGTGACGGATTTTGACAATTCATACAATTTTAGAATGGTATCCTGGGGAAAAAATCGCTGTAAAATATACCAATAAACATGTGAATAAAAAAAATCTTTTTGGTCCAATTTTTTTTCAATTTGACAAATTATATTGAAGTTAAAATTTTTTATTGTTTTGAATTCTGGATGAATAATATTAAATTTGAAATGAGTGACCTACGTGGACCTACTTCTTTCATATGACAATAATTCTTCTAATGCGAACTCGAAATGCAACTCATAGGTTCGTGGGATTTTTTTTCAATTTGACAAACTATATTGAAGTGAAAATTTGTTATTGTTTTGAATTCTGAATGAATAATATTATAAATGAAGTGAGTGACCTACCTACCAAACCTACTTCTTTCATATGATAATAATCCGTCCAATGCGAACTCAAAATGCAATTCATAGGGACTGCAATCAGTGAAATGCCGAATATAAATGGTAGAGCGAATTGGAATTTAGTGAGAAAAAAAGAATATCCTTCCAGAAACTTTTTCTAAGCTTATTGTATTGGTAGTTTGAGAAGAAACCATCCTTGCAAAAATGATCATATTTTGGTATAACCATCATATGATAAAAGCTATTTTCGGGGTCTTGGACATTTTTTTCATCTTTTAGGCCTTTATTTGGCATCTTTGTTTCTAAGGGGGCAGAAAATCTACTCTCATAAAAATTTTGATTTTCGATTTTGATTTCAATTGATTTGGCTAAAAAATTTTATTTAGGCTACTCTAGGGTAGAGAATTATCTTACTTGATAATTGTCCACATAGGCATTTATTTGAGTATAGTTCTCACATTAGTGTACCCCCAAGTCCACTTTCCCAACCAATGTGTGCCCAAAAAAGGAAAATTTGGTACTCTATTGAATTTGAAACTCCTAAGAGAATATTGGTTAAGAACGTAGATGTGGGATGTTCCTCTATATGACATAAACTCCGAAATGTCTAATTGTGGCAGAAATATGAAAAAGATCACGAATATTAATTACTTTGATCGTCATTGATTTGGACTTTATTGATTTGGTCATGAAAAATATGGACTTTATTGGGTCTCCAACGCACAATTTAAATGACAAAAATAAATTAACTCCTATCTTACCGTGGTGGGTGTAAAAGAGTAATTGTCTTTTACTATTTTGAAATCATTCTGCTTAAATTATGATGTGGACAAAAGTAAATACCGCGCAGCACGGTATTCTAAACATTGAAAATGCAAACTCCAAATTACAGTTAATGTGAATGGAAAATGTTGCAAAGCTGTTTGCAATGTCATAAATTGAGCTGAGTTTTCACATGGGGCTATTATAGAAGTTCTGTAACATATAGGTTTTTAATACTCAATTATTATTACATGAATCTGTATTGACATTTCTGCGATGCGTATTTATTTCTATTTAGTCATCATTTATACTAAAATTTGTGTCACTTATGTGAGCCAGATCTGTGAATTGGTATGCTTTAAAAACCATGCATTAAAGACTAAATGTACAGGGAGGCAACGCGGACCGGGCCAGCTAGTTGCCTGCCTGTACTTTTAATCTTTAATGCATGGTTTTTAAAGCATAGCAATTCACAGAGCTGGCTCACATAAGTGGTAATAGCCCGTTGTAAGATGGTTCTCTACCCCCAAAATAGCCTAAACACACATTTTAAGCCAAATCGATTCGAAAATATAATCAAAACCCTCGAAATAGGTAAAATCAGGAGGTACTTTTATATGGACGCTACTCCGAAACATTGACATTGAATTTGCGCGAAGAGGTCTTCTACCCCCTTAGAAGCTAAGATGCCAAATAAGGGCAAAATCAATTGAAAAATTTGACCAAGACGCTGGAAATAGCTGAAATCAACGGATACCTTCATATAAGGGTTATACAAAAGCATGGTCCGATACAATATAAAATCTTAAATTACCAACATTTGAAAAATTTGAACGGTGCTATATCATTTGAGGGGGGCAATATAAATTATTACGTATCAAGGTTTTGGCTTATCTAGGATTTCCACTCTGCTTTTTCAGAAAATTGTCCAGTATGCCAAAACTCTCTTAAATATTATCTCAAAATATTCGTGTTAGCTGCAGTATTTCATATTTTTTATTGATTATTATTGTTAGAAGTTTTGTCAGTCGAGACAAAAACAAATCTAAAACAATAGTATTTTCAGAAAAAAAACTTCTACATTTCTATATTTCTACAATTCGTCAATAACATACATTTGCTTTCAGAACCCAGCGCGAGGTGCTTTTTTAAGATTTAATGCGTATTAAGATGCAATTGACAGCACATATTGGATTTGAAATAAAGATGTGAATACACTGTACCTGAAAAAGGAAAGCACCTTACATGATTTTAATACCCTCCACCATGGCATGGAACAGCATATGAAAACAAACGAAACGACGTACTGGTCGCACGAATTCACAAACTTTTAATTTTTATACCCTACACCACATAATGGTAAGGGTATTATGTTTTTGTGCATTTGTTTGTAACGTGGATAAGAAAGCGAGATAGACCCTTACTTATTTTGAGGATCTACATAGAATCACTTTCTGAATCGATTTATGCATGTCAGTCCGTCCGTCGGTCCATGTATTTTTGTGAACAAAATGCAGGTCGCATTTATTATGCGGTTGAGATTAAATTTTTCAAACAATATTTGTTTGGTCCAAGGACGAACCCTATTGAAATTGGTGATAATCGGATCAGGTTTAGATATAGCTCAAATATAACTTCAACCGATTTCGGGTTAATTTTGCACCAAATGGCCAATATAAGTCCAAATGACCTCGATTTTGGCACATCCAATCGAATTCAGTCTAGAAGAATTTGGTGAAAATTGGTTCAAAAATATAGGTATAACTCCCATATATATGTTTCATTCGATTGGGTGTTTAAGGCCCTCATATTTGTAATATGCATTCAGTATTGGATATGCCTCCCATATGATAGTTCCCTCTGAAAGCAACCTATAACTGCTCTAAAGCCAATGTTGATAGGTGATATGATCTACTTCATATAAATTCTTTTGTTACGAGAGCTCTACTAAATATGCATAGTGGCCGTTTCCAAACGTTTGCTGTGCGGAATGTTTTTTTGCACTTTTTATACAAACAATCGAGTATCGAGGGTATATTAGGTTTGTCCATTCGTTTGTTAAACCTCCAAATATACATTTTTAACCCACAAAGTATATATAATCTTGATCAGCATAAAATTCTATGTCGATTTAGCAACGTCCGTCTGTATATCCGTCCATGAAAATTACTCTAACTTCCGAACGAAATGAAGTAGGTTGATACAATTTTACTCATAAAGGTCCACGTTTTTGTATCGCCTCCATATAAATGTATCGACAGATTTAAGTTTTTTTGCTAGCTTTAGTCACCATAGCAGGCGAAAAAAAAACATAAATTTACTGTAAATTTGCAGCATATGTTCTCAATATGTAAGAAATATCCTTGTATAAAACTGTCAATGTAGGTCTAAATTTTGATATATTCCCCGTATAACTGTAGCTCCAAATATTCGGTATTTTTATGATTTATGTCACACTTTTCACCGGAAGGGTGAAAATTTGTAATTTGAAGTTCCTAATGTGTACAGACAGAAAATTGCACATATAAGTCCACATCTCCATATAACAGTGCCTCCAATATTAGTTATTTTTCTGATTTTAGCGACATTATTCGTCGAAAGTGTATAAAATTTCATATTTGATGTTCTTAATGGTTACTACCACATATGACAGAAAATTGCATATGGAGGCCCAGGTCTTCAAATAGCCCCCCATATAACGCAACTCACTATATTCAGTATTAGGATGATTTTAGCGACATTATACACCGAAAGTTTTGTGGTTGAATATCGTAATGGCCTATGACGAAGACTGCATTTAGAGGTCCTCGTTTTCGTATATGCCATTATAAGGAAAAATCTCTATATTCGGTATTTTTCAATGGATTTTTTTTTCAAAGTTCGGGCAAATTGTTTTTAAGCCCTACAACACTATGTGTTAAGGGTATTATAAGTTTGATTGGGCCAACAACTATGTAACACCTCGAAATATTGGTTTCCCACATAGAAAAAAAGTGTATATGGATCTTCCTATCTCGCGGAGCTGTGTCGATCTAGCTATGTATGTCCGTCCGTTTGTCCGTCTATCCATATTAATTTTTAATCACTCTACAGGTCGCAATTATGGCCCGATCCTCACGGGGGTTATGATCAGAATAGAAGCATTTTGCTTTTGGAGATGGACGCATAATATTTAGGGGTTGAAATGAACCAAAAACTGAAAAATTTCCTGTTTTTGCAGTTGGTCTACAGGCCTCAGTTATGAACCAATCGACGTGGAAATTAGCATGGGGCTAGAGCTTAGAACTGGGCAGAAGCTTTCCAGTTTGGATGATCATCGGGTAATATTTAGTGGGTGAAATAGACCTTAACATTTGTGTTAAATAAAAGTCAAATTTTTAATTAAACCTCGAATATTTTTTATACCGAAATCACAAATAGACGAAAAGGTAAACTCTGACCGTTACGTAGATGGAGATAGTAAATATGTCGGATATATAGTTAGCTAGAATGCTTATATCTCAAGAATGGCTCGACCAATTTTGACAATTTTTATCAATTCAGAATGCCCTCTTGGCATGACAGAAAAAAAAACAAAAAAATCGCATAAAAAGATGCCAATAATGATGTTAATATAACGATTCAGACAAATTCGGAATTGTCTCCTCTCCTTAAAGGATAATATCCACAAAAAATCGCGTAAAAATGTGATATATTAACATTTTCATTTTGACTTTTCAAATGTACAATAGTAATATTTTATTTTGCATGATTTTTTTTCCATTTTGACTTAATTTTTTCTAATGTACATTTGTAGTGTTTTTTATAATTTATTTTTGAATTCGAATATTAATACCAATTTATTTAATTGACTTGATTTCTTGAGAACTGAAATTGATGGCGGGTTACATGGAAGTGTAGTACCGAATTATGTGGTAACGAAACGGAATAATAGATGATATCGAAATAATTTAACGTCGTCACACCAAAGTTAAAAGATAATTACTTTTTCAAAATCGCTAAAAAATCACGAAAAAAATTTAATTGCAAAAATTGTCAAATCGGGAAAGAATCGAAAAAAAAATTTCAATGGAATCGAATTTTAAAATAATAGCACATTCTATTGATAAACTTTGTAAGGATCTTTAATCATTTGCTGTAAAAAATCAGCGAACAAGTTGAAGATTTTTTCAATTTGTTATTTTTCTTTTGTCAATTTTTTTCAAATTTGTATTATCATATTGAATTCAGTGGATTTTTTGTGAACAAAATAAAGAATAAAGTGAAAACATACAATTTTTCACCAAAACATGAAATAAGTGCGAAATACGATGTTAACTGACATCTACCTTTCAACTCCAGGGCCGACATCGTGGTTCAGCTGAAAGATGCGAACACATTTAAACAAATAAAAATTACCGAAAAATCCTAATGGGCTCATTTCAAAGCGTGGACCTACTTCTTTCATGTGACAATAATCCGTCCAATGAGAGCTCAAAATGCAAAATTCTTTGGGAGTACAATCAGTAAAATACCAAATTTAAAGGGTGCAAAATAGTAGAGCGAATGGGACTTTCTGTAAGAAAAGGATTTCTAACCTTCCAAAAATTCTTCCCAAACATTCAAGATACCTTAAATCGCTTTTGCAGGTCATGATACCGATCATAACTCACGGATAAGGGTTCAACCCTATTTCCTATTTATATAACCATTGTATGATTTAAGCTATTTTTGGGGTCTTGGCCACTTTTTTCATTGTTTGGCCTTTATTTGGCATGTTCGTTTCTGAGGGGGTAGAGAACCTCTTCGCATAAAATTTTAAATTTTCAGAGTAGGGCTCATATTGGTCTTGACCACATTCATCACTTGATTTGACTAAAAAATTTTATACCACCCTGGGGTAGGGAAACATCATACAGATAATTGCCACATAGGAATTTATTTAATTAAAGTCCCCACATTGGAGTATACCCAAGTCCACTTTCACATCTAATGTGTGGTCAGAAAAGAAAATTTTGTATTTTATTGAATTTGCAACCCCCAAGAGAATATTGGTTGGGCCACGTTTTGGTATAATCCTCATATGAATGTATCCCTGATTCCAGCTATGACTGTGGTCTTGGCGGATCAATATTTATATTAAAATTTGTTCACCTTTATGAGCTAGATTTGTGAAAGATTATGCTATATAAAATTTGCATTACAGACTAAAACTACGGGCCGGCAACGCGGACCGGGCCAGCTAGTAGTAGTATAAAAACATTGTCATTCCGTTTGTAACATCCCTAAATATTCATCGTAGACACTATAAAGTATATATTCATAAACAGCATACAATTCTAAGTTGATTTTACGATGTCCGTCTGTCTATTGAAATCACGATACAGCCCACATTATTTGACGTAGACCTTCAGAATTTGACAGAACAATTTGTATTGTGTCTAGGATGGTTGGTATTGAAAATGAGATATATCGGTCAACGTTTTGGTATAGCCGCCATGTAACGGTACCTCCCGGGTTCTACATCGTGTGGCGGAACATTGAAGGTATATGTCCACGTTTTCGTATAGTCCCCATTCAATACAGACGAAATCTACAATACAATTTGAAAGAATTTACTTTTACACAAAATTCCGTCACACCTTCCATATTTCATTGAAATTGGTGCGTCACATACGTGAAAATATTATTGTAACCAACTTACGTCACATATCCAAATCTGCACTGATTTAAATTTAATTTTCAAATTTATTTTGGTACCAAATTTCGTTACACATTCCAAATTTCACTAAAATTGAATATACATAGCGTGTTTGTATGAAACAAAAAAAAAAAACAAATCGGCCGAAAATATATTTAAATTCCATTCCTCAACCGATTTTCATATAACTTCACTAATTTATTTTTATTTTTTTGCCAAATTCTTTGCAAACTTTATTGGAATCAGACAAACGTACAGTGTTTGTTGTATCAAATGTGTGAGATTGGCCGAAAATATATATGGGAGCTATATCCAAATCTGAACCGATTTTATATATATCTCGTTTGGTATATATATATATATATATATATATATATATATATATATATATATATCGTTTTATATATATATATATATATATATTTATATATATATATATATATATATATATATATATATATATATATATATATATATATATATATATATATATATATATATTCGATTCAAACAAAACACCAATATAAAAACACCATATATAAATTTGAAACAAAAATAAATTTTGCCAAATTATATTGAAATCGGTTCAGATTTGTATGTAGCTCCCATATATATTTTCGTCCGATTTCACATATTTTATGCACCCAACGCGATATGTATGTCCAATTCCAAAGAAATTCAGACAGAGAGACGAAATCTGGTACCCAAAAAAAATGCCATATTATATTGAAATCTGTTGAGTTTTCAATATGGCTACCATGGATGATTTCATGTATGTTGTGCACCAAACACGATATATAAGCCGATTCCAATGATATTCAGAATGTGTGGCGGAATTTGGTTACAATAATAATTTCACGTATGTGACGCACCAATTTCAATGAAATAAGGAAGGTGTGACTAATTTTTGTGTAAAAGTAAATATTTTCAAATTGTATTGGAATCAGTTCAGATTGGGATGTGATTTTATTAAGAAGCATCGACAACAATTTAATTAAGGATACGATTATTACGGGTTGCTATCTCGAATTCTCTAATTGGCACAGAAATGCCACGTAACTTCAAAATATTGCAGTTTCCTGCACTCTTGGCATTTGCTATGAAATTAATAAATCCGAAGAACAAACTCTTTGTGTATACGGACTAAATTTGGCGTGTTCCTGCCTTCCGCATGGTCAGCTGTGCCTGGCAAGTTCACGCGTTGGTAGACCGAGCTATTTGTCTGTTTACGCATTATAGTATTTTTTAATTTGTATTATTTTTTTAAACAAACAAATATTTGTATATAACATTTTTTAATGCATTTAAAATCAAAAGGGGTAGCAATGCGCACCGGGTTCAGCTAGGATTGTATAAAAATGAATTTACCAAATGTACAATATCATTTGGTTTAGATTTGAATATAGCACCAAACACAGTATATTTGGACGATTCCAATTAAAAACTATAAATTTGAAATTGTGCATTTTGACTTTTGGATTGTACAATAGTAATTTTTTATTTTATATAATTTTTTTAATTTTGACTTACTATTTTCGAATGAAAAATTGTATTGTTTTTTTAATTCTAATATGATGTGTAATATTTTTGGGGAGTATAAAGCGACAATGGACAAAATTGTTATTTATAGATTTCATGTATTTATTACGTAAGTGGAACTAGACAAATAATATCATGTCAGAAGAAAATAAGCTGTGCGAACGGTTTTTTTAAATTTGTTTAACTTTATTTTATTGACTCGATTTCTTGAAAACTGAAATTGCAGGCGGGTTACATTGAAGTGTAGTATAGTGGCGGCGAAACTGAATAGCTGATGGCGAAATAATTTAACGCAATAACACCAAACTTAAAGGGTAATTACTTTTTAAAATGTCTAATAAATCACGAAAGGATTATCTCATTGCAAAAATTCTAACATCGGAAAAAACGAGAAAATTTTTTCAATGGAATCGAATTTCAAAATAATAGTACATTTTATTGACAAACTTCGTAAGGATCTGCTGTAAAGAATCAGCGAACAAGTTGAAGATTTTTTTTTTTTAATTTTTTAATTTGCTTTTCTTTTTTTGTTAATTTTATATAATGTACGATTTTTTTAAATTTGGATTTCATATTGAATTGAGTTTTTTTTGTAAACAATATAAAATTTTTTTTACCATATAAAACAAAATTATATTACCTACTACGCTTACAACTCAAGAACAGATTCAAACAATTAATACAATTTAGGAATGGTATCTTGGCAAAATAATAGCGTGAAAATGTGCCAATAAAAATGTGAATGAAAAAAATATTTTTGTAGTGAAATTTTATCAAATTGACTTACAACATTGAAGTGGACATTTGTTATAATTTTGAATTCTGAATGAATAATATTAAAAATGAAACGAGTTCGCAATACTACGTTAAATGGCGATATTTCATGTCTGAAATTGGCATCTAGCTTTCAACTCCAGGACCTACTTTGTGCTTCAGCAGGATGATGCGAACATATTTAAACAAACAAAACTGACCAACAAAGCGTTATGGGGTTCATTTCAAACGTGGACCTACTTTCTTTATATGACAATAATCCCTCCAATGACAACTCAAAATGCAAAATTTATTGGGACTGCAATCAGTGAAATACCGAATATAAAGGATGCAAAAAAGTTGATTGAATTGGACATTTAGTAAGGAAATGATATAATGTGGGCCATAACCCCCGGATAAGGATTTAAAGTTATTTAATATTTTAACTATTTTTTTATACCCTACAACAGTATTTGTTCGAGGTATTATAAGTTTGATTGGGCCAAAAATTCGCTGAGCTGAGTCGATCTAGCTATATAGGTCCGTCCGTCCGTTTGTCCTTCCGTCCATTTTAATTTGTAATCAAGCTACAGGTCGTAAATATGGCCCGATCTTCACGAAATTAAAAATGGAGGTGGGTTAGCGTCAAATAGAACTATATTGTTTTTCGATATAATTGCAAAATATTTAGAGGTTGAAATGGACCAAAAACAGTAAATTTTCCTGATTTTTCCTGCTTTTTTTTCCAATCGATACTGAAATTTACATGGAGTAATAGTTTAGGACTGGGCGTACTAATTTGGGCGGCCATCGGACAATATTTAGCGCGCAAAATAGCTTCTAACTTTTATGTAAGAAAATAGGAAAATTTCCACTAAACCGCGAATGTTCTTAATACCAGCCAAAGTACAAATACATTAACAGGTCACTTCTAACCATTAAAGTGATGTTGATAGCCCAGAAATCGGATATATAGCAAAAAAGGTACAATATATATGTAAAAGAATAGATCTTATCTTAAGTTATCAATTCGGAATGATCTCTTGCCAGAAAAGGATAAAATCTAAGAAAATCGCGGAAAAATATACCAATAAAAAAGCGAATATCTTTTGTTCCATTTGTACAATTTTTGTCATATTTTTTATCGCATGCAACTTTTTCCACTTGATTTACAATTTTGAATTGTAAATTTTCTAAATTTTTAAACCCCGCAACACTATGAGGTATTGTATGCATGTCGCAAATATCGACTGGTCCTCACGAAATTTTGCATGGGGGTAGGGTAAGGATCAGAATTAAAGCCAATTGTTTTTAAGATGTACATTTAGGAGTTCAAATGGACCAAAAAATATATTTTACTAATTTTCGCTCTATAAGCCACAATTGAAAACGAATCGACACCGAATTTCGCATCAGAAGAGAGTTAAGGACAGGGACATTACTTCAAAAACGGAATCTTCCAAAATGGATTTGGACATAAGGGGACTTCGAACATATTTTAGTGCTGTAGGGTATCATATGGTCGGCCCCGCACGACTATAGCCTTTGCTTACTTGTCTATACTAATTTAGGCAAATGTTGGTAACTTGAAAAGAAACCATGCTTGCCATCATACCACGTAAGCTGTTTTCGGAGTCTTCGCCATTTTTTTTGCCCTTATTTGTAATTATTGTTTCTATAGGGGTAGAATATCTCATCTCATAAAATTTTCAGTTCTCGGAGAAGGGCCTATCTTGACCTTGATTTGACTAAAAAATTGTATTTAGGATACCCTTGAGTAGAGGGTATCCCATTGTCCACATAGGCATTTGATTAAGTATATTTCCCCATGTGTACACCCGCGAAAGGTTAACTGAACTCATTCAGTCGGAATTTGTGGCAGAAACAGGAAAAGAAATTACGAATATTAGTAAGTAGCACGCAAAATAAACATTTGTTAATCGTCATTGAATGATACTATGATAAAAAATAAGAGCTTTATGCACAATTTAAATGACAAAAAATAATAATTCCCATCTTACGGTAATGGGTATAAACAAGTAATTACCTTAGGCTATTCTGAAATCACCATAATTGAGGGCAACCTAACTGAGGGCAGCCTCAATTATGAGGTGGTCAAAACCAAATACCACATAGGACGGTATTCTAAAAGTTGGAAATACAAATTTTAGATTACAGCTCTTTTGAATGGAAAATGTTGCTAAGCTCTTTACAATACCAACAATTGAGCTGAGTTATATATATAAATATACTAGCTGGCCCGGTCCGCGTTGCCCGTAGTTGTTTGGTATTATGCATATTTGTCAAAGCATAATTATTCACAGATATGACTGTTATAAGTGTTCAGGTACTGGTCGATTAATTATACCCTACACCACAAGGTGGTCAGGGTATTATGTCTTTGTGCATTTGTTTGTAAAGGCAAAAGGAAACGAGATAGACCCATAGTTCCTTTTGATGATCTGCATAGAATCACTTTCTGAGTTGATTTATGCATGTCCGTCTGTCCATGTATTTTTGTGAACAAAATGCAGGTCGCATTTATTATCCAATTGAGATGAAACTTTGCAAACAACATTTGTTTGGCCCAAGGACGAACCCTATTGAAATTGGAGATAATCGGTAAACATTTAGATATAGCTCCCATATATATCTTCATCCGATTTGACTTTTATTGTGCACCAAACGTGTAATATCGGCCCGAATAGTATGGCATTTTTTATGGATCGAAATCGGTTCAGATATAGCTATAGCTCCCATATATATTGTTTGTTATTTTTGTCCTCCGCAGCGGTAACAACAATATTTGGGGAAATATATCAAATGAAGCTCAGAAATACCTTTGCTAAATTTTATCGAGATCGGTTCAGATTTGGATATAGGTCCCACGTATAACTTCGTCCGATTTACCTTTTATTGTGCACCAAACGTCTAATATTTGCCCAAATGGGATACAACCGAATTTAGTCTAGAAGCTAGTATGCCAAATTTGGTGAAGATCGGTTCAGATATAGCTATAGCTCCCATATATATTGTTCATCCGATTTGTTGTATTTGTTACCTACAGCCGTAATATGCACTCCGTAGCAAGTCGGGCGGGGCCGATTTTATGATACCCTACACCACTTTGCTAATTATCTCGATAAAATTTGGCAAAGATATTTTTGAGCTGTATTAGATATATTTCCCTAAATATCGTTGCTACGGAGTGCATATTACGGCTGTAGGTAACAAATACAACAAATCGGATGAACAATATATATGGGAGCTATAGCTATATCTGAACCGATCTTCACCAAATTTGGCATACTAGCTTCTAGACTAAATTCGGTTGTATGTGCCAAATTCCATCCCATTTGGGCAAATATTAGTTTGGTGCACAATAAAAGGTAAATCGTCCGAAGTTATATATGGGAGCTATATCTAAATTTTTACCGATTATCTCCAATTTCAATAGGGTTCGTCCTTGGGCCAAACAAATGTTGTTTAGAAAATGCGAAATCTCGAAATAAATTTGTACATTTTCATTGAAATCGGTACAGATTTCGATATAGTTCCTTCATAAAAATTTCGCCTGATTTCGTGTATTTGATGCACAAAAACTATGTATGTAAAATTTCAATGAAGTTTGGAATTTGAGACAGAATTACGCTAACAAGGCTAACAGTAAAAAAATTGCTCAACAAGTTATGTGAGGCTTCCGTTATTACGGGAACATAAGTACGTAAGTTGATATGTATTGCTACCTAGAATCCATCCAATAGCTACAAAAATGCCGTTTAACTTAGTTGGCATTTGCTATGGCAGTTCATATACCCCAAAGACAAACTCTTCGTGCATGCGGACTAGATTTAACATGTTTCTGCTTTTCTCATGGTCAGCTGTATGTGGAATGTTCACGTGAGGGTGGATTTATCCATTTGTTTGTTTACACTCGTGCAGGGAAAAAATAATGTATATCATAAAGCATTACAACAAATAAGTTTTTTGAAGTCTTGAATTTGTTTAATTTTTAAAAACTACAAAATATTTGTATATAAAATTTTGAATGCATATAAAACGAAAGGAAGCGCGTCGAGTTCAGCTAGTATATTATAAAACAAATAAGCAAAGCCTATATTCGTGCAGAGCCGATCATATGATACCCTACAATACCTTTTCTGTCGTTTTCGTTTTTGAAATAATGTCATACAGCCCTTTTGGTTGGCATATTTTTTCCAATTTTTTATAGATTTTATCCTTTTCTGGCAAGAGATCATTCCAAAATGGTGAGAATTGTCAAAACCAGTCCAGCGGTTCTTGACTCATAAGCGGAATGACTAACTTCAATTTTTTGTACCTAAAGATAGTGATATTGTTTTTTACCCAATATCTTGACTGCAAAGATCAAAATTAATAATTGAACCCAGAATTTTTTTACATAAAAGTTATGATATATTTTCCGATGACCAAACAAAATGTTTGCCTTCTGCCCAGCCATTAACTCTAGCCCCATGCTAAATTCCGTCTATAATCGATTGGTCTATAATTGCGACCTGTAGAGCAGCTGCAAAATCAAAAAATTTTTCACATTTTGCGACCATCTCCAAAAATAGGCTTCTGTACTGATCCTAACCCCACCACCTCCATTCTAAATTTCGTGAGAATCGGGGTATAATTGCGACCTGTAGCGTGATCACAATTTAACATGGAGAGGCTGACAGGCGGATCGACTCAGCTCGGCGAGATAGGAAGATCCATATACAGTTTCCTATGTCGGAAATCAATATTTCGAGGTGTTACATAATTTTTGGCCCAACCAAACATAGTGTTGTAGGGTATAATAAATATATTATAACATTTATTGATACATAAGAATATATTGAAATTTTGCATGCATCTATTGGAACATTAGGGGACTAATCTGGATTAAATTTGGCATGCTATATTCAAGACTGAACTCAGTTGTATGGGATCTATGAACTAACACAATTTCATTTTTTTTTCTAAAAAAAGGTAATTGTACAAAATTTTATTTTGACGTATTTATAGTCCGACCTGTACTTTGATTACAAGAATGCTTTGCCTGAATCGGCTCAAAAATTTATTGATGATTCTATGAAGATCAGATAAAAGTCACCACATTAATAACTTTAATGTAAGAATGCACATCAGTCATCAGCGTAAAAATAGTTCTTCAATAAATAATGATATTACTTTTGAATTAATCCCCATGCACAAAGAAATGGACACAGCCATTATGCCCTGTACCATAGAGTAAGTAAAATATTTGTCTCGTAAAGTGTTAATACACAAATATATGTACATGCTCAGATTGAAAATTGCATGATTTATATTTATTGGTGGATTTCATGTTTCACGCTTTCCCTTGGCGCCCGTTTTGACTTGAAGCACAAACTTGTCAGTGGGGGTCCGCACGCGCTTTCGTTAGCGTAATCATTTTTTAAAGCAGGATTACCTACAAATGTTATGTTGTGGCTAAATCCACAGAATCTAAACTGCGAAATGCGTTAAAGGCATTAATATAATTAAAATATATAACACTTCGTAATGCTATCATTAACAGGACAATAAGTACGTTAACAAGTATGTAAATACTGCCTCAGTTTGTATACAATTATTATCCAGTGTGACAAATTTACTATATCTTCCGAATTATTGATAAACACCGATACAAGATACTGTACAATTTGAAATAACTACTAACAATTTCGAAAAGTAAAAAAATAATTAACATATAAGTAATTGTGTAACATGTAAACATAATGTATTGAAAGACTAAGAGGGTATGCATTTCAAACTTTAAATCGAAGTATGATACTTCTGTTCACATATCGTTTAAATATTAGTCAAAACCTGTTAAATTTTGGTTTATTTTATTTTTTGACGCTTGTTTTATTTTTTGTAATACTTATGTGATTCCTGTTGACAGCTCTTCCTAAAAATATAAAAAAAAACTGTGATTTGCAAATAACATATTCGAGTTAATAATAAAAACATAGTAATTTAATTTTTATTTTTTTTCCAGTTTCAGTGCCATTGAACGTCAGTGCCATAATTTTATGCCGCATACAAAAGGTCATTCTATTCTCTTTCTCGCGATAAGAATGGCATAAAAGTTAGTGCCAACTTCTTCTCTTTCAACTTCCACAGTACAAAAATCTCAATTTGTCTATACCGCACCATTTACTTACTTGGCAATTTTCTTACGTTCAACTTCACATCAAACCTAACCTAAACCAATGCCAAAGTAAAAGTAGAATTTATTGCTTAATTAAGACGACTATTAGCTAATGGTCTGTTTATTTGAAGCAATCTTACTACAACTTGAAATAAATGGTAATCATTTAAAATATATACTCGAAATCGAATACTCCCTTTTATGAAATCAAAAAACAAAATAACACAATATTCGTACTCATTTATTTTAAGAAAGGTTTTTATTTCTTTTTATACCCTACAACACTATGTGTTGAGGGTACCCTACAACACTATTTTTTATTCCCGGCTAAATAACAAAAAGACAAAAAGGTTAATTCTGATCGTTACGTAGATGCCGATAGTAAATATATCGCATATATCTAGGGAAATATATACAATGTGCATATACAAAGGAAAGGGATTTTATCTAGAATCTTATATCTCAACAAATTTTGTCAATTCAAAATGTCCACTTGGAATAAAAGAATAAAATCTAAACAAATCGCATAAAAAGATCCCAATATAGATTTTGTAATATTTTGTGATATTTTTTATTTTTTCATATTTTTTATCGGATGCGATTTTTTTAATCTATATATATAAATAAATCAATTGTTGTTCGTTGGTAATGGAATCAGTTGAGAACGGCTAAATTTGCATAGTTTTCATAGTGTTTTGTACAAACGTTCGTCATACCCCGAGTTAGGTTTTTAAATAAAAATATATTGACCATGCCTACTTTTACTGTCACTATTTCAATTTATCTAAAATCCTTATATTTGCCAAATAATGAAGATATCGGTTTAAAAATCATTACACGACATACAAAAATTATTATACGACACGACTTTCCCTCCAATCCTTAGTATTTATTTGGGGGCTGAGGATCTGACCACGCCTTCTTTTTAATCTATATATAAACCAATTGTTGTTCGTTGGTAAACGAATCACGTGAGACCGGATAGAACTATTTGTATATATATTTTTTAAATGTTCGTCCTATCCCGATTTAGTTTTATATTTGCGCCCATTTTTTCGATTTATCTAAAATCCTATTATTTGTCAAAATCATGAAGATATCTGTTCCACAGCTAGTATACAACATAATCTTGACTCTCCCTCCAACCCTAGGTATCTGTTTGGGGTCAGAGGAACGGGCCTGGCTGGGCCCATTTACCTCAAAATTTCTTTTGGTTATTTGTAATTACAGTAGAAAAGTTGTCATGAAATAAAATTTTGAGAAAAATCGTGGAACTGAAAATAATTGACTGTTCTATTGTGATATGGAATTTTGTGTAGAATTGTTTCAGAATGCCTTTTGGAATTGAAAATTCTTATTGAAAAAACCGAAAAAATCGGTTTCATATTTTTTATCGCATGCGATTCTATATATATATAAATCAATTGTTGTTCGTTGGTAATGGAATCAGTTGAGAACGGCTAAATTTGCATAGTTTGCGTAGTGTTTTGTACAAACGTTCGTCGTACCCCGAGTTAGGTTTTTAAATAAAAATATATTGACCATGCCTACTTTTACTGTCACTATTTCAATTTATCTAAAATCCTTATATTTGCCAAATAATGAAGATATCGGTTTAAAAATCATTACACGACATACAAAAATTATTATACACGACATACAAAAATTACTATACGACACGACTTTCCCTCCAATCCTTAGTATTTATTTGGGGGCTGAGGATTTGACCACGCCTTCTTTTTAATCTATATATAAACCAATTGTTGTTCGTTGGTAAATGAATCACTTGAGACCGGATAGAACTATTTGTATATATATTTTTTAAATGTTCGTCCTATCCCGATTTAGTTTTATATTTGCGCCCATTTTTTCGATTTATCTAAAATCCTATTATTTGTCAAAATCATGAAGATATCTGTTCCACAGCTAGTATACAACATAATCTTGACTCTCCCTCCAACCCTAGGTATCTGTTTGGGGTCAGAGGAACGGGCCTGGCTGGGCCCATTTGCCTCAAATTTTCTGTTGGTTATTTGTAATTACAGTAGAAAAGTTGTCATGAAATAAAATTTTGAGAAAAATCGCGGAACTGAAAATAATTGACTGTTCTATTGTGATATGGAATTTTGTGTAGAATTGTTTCAGAATGCCTTTTGGAATTGAAAATTCTTATTGAAAAAACCGAAAAAATCGAGAAAGTTTGCATAATTTCTATACATGCTGTTATATGGTTGCCATACCCAAATTTTCAATTTTCCAATCCAATGAGAACTCAAAATGCAAAATTCATTGGGACTTCAATCAGTGAAATGCCGAATATGAAAGGCGCTGTAGCATGGGGAATATACAAAATAGCGGAGTGAATTGAAAATACAATAAGAAAAGGATTCATATATATCATAGGTAACGTTATACGGGTACTATGCGCTATCGTCAGTAACTACACTACGCCGCAGACAATCTTGGGGTTAGAAAATTTTTCTGTTGGTAAATGAAAATCCCAAAAGAGGGGTTCCCGGATCTAACCTTTTTAGAGTCCATTTTATATAGCTTAAGCATACACAAAGGACCGCAAATATTTTGCCCTATACTCCGCAAAAGTTACGATAGAGTTTTAAATTTGATACAGTCCTAGGGGTTACAGGAGGAATCATTTGTATAAAATATGTATCAGGTCGGTCTACATTGTGATATAGCCCCCTTTCCGTTTTAGAAAGAAACACAAATTCTTTCAAATAATTATAAGTATGGGACCGTGGTTCATTATAACTCTTATGTAAATGTATCCGGCGATTTTAGCTATTATCAGGGTCTAGGTCAAATTTTTCAATTGATTTTGCCCTTATTTGGCATCTAGCTTCTGTCAATATTTGGGAGTAGCGCTCATATAAAAGCACCTTATAATTTTACCTATTTCGAGGGTTGTGATTATATTTTCGAATCGATTTGTCTTAAAATGTGTGTTTAGGCTACTTTGGGAGCAGAAAACCCAGTTACGTAAGCCTATTATACACAGTTAATGCATTTTTTAATATATATGCTATATTATTTAGGTTTTTAACTCTCAAAGGAAAACCTCTTACTGAAAGATAGGATCAGGTTTTTTGAAAGACGAATTTATTTCTATTTAATCGAGTCATCATTTATACTAAAAATTGTGCAAATTATGTGAACCAGATTTGTGAATTATTATGCTTTAAAAACTATGCATTAAAGACTAAAACTACGGGCCGGCAACGCGGACTGGGCCAGCTAGTTTAACTTATAATATTGAAGTGTAAATTTCGTAATATATTTTCACTTTCCAACAAAGGTTGGTGTTATTATATACAGATTGCAATTATCGTCCGATTCTCACGAAAAATTTCATATCAGTAGGGTTATGCTCAGAAGGGCGAAATGGATCAACAACTAAAAATGTTCCTGATTTTGCAGTCGTTATAAAGATCACAAATAGAAACGAAGGAACATGAAATCTCGCATGAAATTAGAACTAAAGACTGCGGGTAGAATGGACCACTATATTTGTGTGAAAAATATACCAACATTTCCATTCTACTGAAACGCTGAAAATAACTTACACATACATTACAAAACTACACAAATAAAATATAAAATACACAAAAGGCGAACTTCTGGCTTTTTTATGCTGATTTAGTTGATGAATATAGCCAAATATCGTAGGCAAGCATACCATATATATATATATATATATATATATATATATATATATATATTAGGGGTTCAAATGAACCAAAAACAGAAAAATTTTCCTGATCACACACTTGAAACCAATCGACACTGAATTTTGCATGAGAAGATAGTTAAGGGCAGAGAAGAAGTCTGTCATTTTGGATGACAATTGGATTATAATTAAGTGTAAAATGGACCACAAGAACTAACTTCACGACGGAGTGCGGAAAAATGGATTTGGGCATAAGGAGGGTTGTAGGGTATCACATAGTCGGCCCCGCACGACTACAGCCTTTGCTTACTTGTTTTTATTTTTTATTTTGTATGTGTTGGGATTACACTTTCAATTTAGAAAAATATCGTAAAATATATGTCAATCCAATTAAAAGAAAATCATGAGTTTAGTGAAATCCTATATTACTCGACTTCGTGTGACTGCTTTAGTTACGTTTTCATTTTCGATTGCCTTGGAAAAACTGAGATCTGTGACTAATGACTACTGGAATGACTGTAAGCCCATTAAGGGAGGAATAAGTGAATCAATTTTTAGTTCATTAATAAAGTCACTTTGCTTTTTGGACTCATTGTGACAGACAACTGGTCAGGAGCATTACCTGATTACATTTTAATAACTGATTTCAAAAGCATTGCAGAAATACGTTTGTTTTTCAGGAGAAAGATATTGACACGATTAGTTGAAGTACGACATAAAATATCAATATACTTAGAAGGAAACCCCGAATATATTGAACATCTACAGGCCGAAGAATTAAATTAAATAAAAATAACTGGCGGGTATATATATATTTTTTTTGTTTTCAAGTTAACTTGGTTTCGCCGATATTTTGGCGTAGACACACATTTCTGATAAGAGATGTAAAAGTTGGAAAAGTCGAAATGGACATGTAACTCATTTCTGACCAAATAAAAGCTATTACGTCGACAAAAGCAAGTAAAGATCTCATAAATTTATCGGAAGGTAAAATATTGAAAAATATTAAATAAATATTTTTAATTGCTACCAATTATCGATATTCTGGCTACCGGTTGCTGGGAAGTATTCTTGCCTGAATGATAATACTATCAAATTCTTCTCCTTTTTACTACCTCATACCTATGTGTGCCCGGATTTTCAGCAAAGGTTAGAATAAAAACTAAATACACTGCGATAAAAAAAGTTACTAATATTTAAATTGATGTTCATCTATAATGACAAACAATTTCAAACTGGTATTGCCAGTATTAATGTGGGCTCAATTTTTTTGGGCTTTTATTAGATGTGAGATAAATTTAAAACCTGTGAGTGAACCACCAATACCTACACCATTCCCATTAACTAATTACCTGGGTGGGTTTAATAATACACATACTATTAAACAACTACCACGCTTTTAATCCTTTATTTGGATTAATTTGTGGTTGCATGGCAATTGTATGTTCTATTCGGTTTGATGTGGTTATCATTGTTTTATCGACAATAAACGACAAGAGCGGATCGCCAATTACATTATTTAAACAGACAAAGAGACGAGTGACTTGGTGCTGGTGTCGCAAATATTAAGTCGTATACTAAAGCTTAGCGAAAACAGCATAAGTTTCATCTCAGTAATCGTGGTATTCCTTGGAATTCCATAAATGGACCCCTACAGTGATAAATACCCCCTGTGGAAATTCACTCTCCACATAATACTTTAATGTTTGCTGTCCGATTTTAGCGGCTAATAAACGGCTTTAGTATCTAAATAACTTGTTTAATAACGACGATTAGTGTAAAATCTTTTTTAATTTTATTAAAGACGCGTCCATTGCAAAGCATCGAGCATCGTGGCGGCAATGTTCTGGCTATAACAGAACGTGTCAGTAGTTCAGTTGATTGAGCTTGATTTAAAGTTTGTCTTACACCACAAGACGAGTGACAAGCTATAGCTGAACATAAGAAACCGATTGCGAAAGCAAATCTTGTATGGCTCCGTCGACGTTTGGTTGAAATTGATTTGTGGAAGCTTGGATCCACTTATTGTTAATTAATTTCACAACGATTTGCCCTTTGGACACACCGTGCTTTTCTACTGGTTTCATCACACACAGTTAAAGATGAAATATTGCAAAGCCGCTAAAGAAATATAAGATGATTTGATGTTTACCTGCTACTGTGCTTCCAAATTGTTGCCCAATCGGCAATCGGTATACGGGCATATAATTGCTGGTGCGACTGTGGATGATTTGTCTTATTTACGCGTCTAAAGAACAGTCATTTACGAAGGTTATAATCTTTTAGGCTTTTTTATTGAAATCCAAGAGTAATCGTCACCTGGCAAACGAACATAATAACAAGTAAAAAAGTATACACTCCACAAATTGGAATAAACTTAAAAAATTAAAAAAATCTGAAAACCCTGCTTACGAAATTGTTTGTCATAGACTGTAGTACCCATTACGAGCTTCAAATAACAAATTTTAAACAATTCCGGTGAATAATGTCGCTTAATAATCAAAATACCGAATATCGGGAGGTAACGGTATATTGGGGCTATATGAAGACGTGGACTTGCTTACGAAATTTTCTGTCTTAGACTGTAATATCCATTACGAAATTCAAATATCAAATTTGAAACAATTTCCGTAAATAATGTCGCTGAAAGCAACAAAATACCGAATATTGGGAGGTGCCTTTATGTGGGAGTTATACGAAGACTTGGACCGACATGGCCCACTTAACCTGGCTACTGGTAAACTTTGCATGTCTGCAAAATTTTAGACTTCCATCTCAATTCGTTCGAAAGATAGCACGATTACAACAGATAGACAGACAAGCGGATCCATCTGTTCGGGAAGCAGTTTACAAGATTTTTGTGCAGTATATGATATAGGTATCGATATGTATATATCTTGAGTGTGTATCATTCATGGTATTCATTTTTTATTTATTTCGATTATAAAATAAATTCTTACCGACTAGAATATACCAAATATAAATTACTAGCTGTCCCAGTCCGCGTTGCCGGCCCAAAGTTGTAGTCTTTAATCATATTTTTAAAGCATAATAATTAACTTTTATATGGACGCGAAGTGGTATTCTACCCCCTTAGAAGCTAAGATGCCGAATAAGGGCAAAATCAATTGAAAAATGTGTCCAAGACCCTGGAAACAGCTCAGGTCCCATACAATATAAAATCTCAAATTACCAACTTTTGGGAAATTTCAAAGGGGATACATCACTTGAGGGGAGCTATATCACAGTGTAGACCGACCTGATACATATTTTGTACAAATGATTCTTCATGTTACCCCTAGGACTGTAACAAATTTAAAGACCTATCGTAACTTTTGCGGAGTGTAGAGCAAAATATTTGAAGAATATAAAATGGACTCTAAAAAGTTTGACCTGGGAATCCCACTTTTTGGGATTTTTTATCAAACGAAAAATTTCCCAACCCCATGATTGTTTGCGGCGCATTGTAATTACTGACGATAGCGCATAGTGCCCGTATAACGTTACCTGTTATTTAAGGTTACTTTTAAGGGTTCGGAAGAGAATATGAATAATTTTCTTACCAAATTTTCAATTCGCTCCACTATGGTGTATAGTCCGCATATTACAGTGCCTCTTTATATTCGGTATTTCACTGAATGCAGTCCCAATGAATTTTGCTTTTTGATTTCTTATTGGATTGATTATTTCCATATCTAGTCAATATTTTGGAGTTTTGGATTTCAGATTCTATAGTAATTTCTAAATTGAAATCTTGGCAATATGACTTTAATTTAACTATCATAACTAAAGTTTCTTTGGTTTATAAAAGTTAGAGACCCCATTAAATAAATTATGTCCGTTAGCCTCTCCGTTCACCATTTTCAATTACGAAAGAGGTCACCATATTTAATATGCGTCTTTCGAACTTTGCGCCGGCTTTTATATTATTCTTAGCATGATTGATGTTACAAAAATGTATATTTTTACACATACTCCTCATATAATATTATCTCCTAAAAAATCGTCAACCAAATGTGCTCTAATTTGGCCGATTTGAGGTATTTTGAAGGGCTGAAAACCATTTTCATTTGTCAAAAAATTACAACAAAAGTCCACTTTATGATTTATTTTCTATTCCCCAGTACCTCTTTATATTCGTTATATCATCGTATTTAATAAAATTATCAAACCTCAATTATCAGTATTATAAAGGCAGAGTATATCCGTTTCGTTTAGATATGTAATATCACTAAAAATTCGCCCTTTTGCATGTTTTTGTTGCAATTTCTACCGAATAAACTGTAATTTGACATTTAAAGTTTCAGTATCAACTGTTTACTATTGGTTCCTCAATAGACATAGCCTCAATCTAAAGTATGTTAAGATCTTATGTGTTTTGATGCTTTGAGAAGTATTTTTTAATCAAAATAAAAAAATTTGGTGTGGCAACTATATAATTATATTATGTATAGAAAATATGCCAAATTTCTCAATTTTTTCGGTTTTTTTCAATACATATATATATATATATATATATATATATATATATATATATATATATGTATATATATATATATATATATATATATATATATATATATATATATGGCACATTCATTAAACAGTACACATCATCTGTTTATAACAGTCCCGTGTAAGATGGTTCTCTGCCAAACACATTTTAAGCCAAATCGATTCGAAAATATAACCAAAACCCTCGAAATAGGTAAAACCAGGAGGAACCTTTATATGAGCGCTACTCCAAAACATTGACATTGTGACCTAGAATGTGACCAAGACCCTGGAAATAGTTGAAATTAGCGGATGCCTTCATATAAGGGTTATACCAAAGCTTGGTATTATGACACCACAAGGTGGTCAGGGTATTATGTCTTTGTGCATTTGTTTGTAACAGGCAAAAGGAAACGATATAGACCCATAGTTCCTTTTGATGATCTGCATAGAATCACTTTCTGAGTTGATTTATGAATGTCAGTCCGTCTGTCCGTCTGTGCATGTATTCTTGTGAACAAAATGCAGGTCGCATTTATTATCCGATTGAGATGAAATTTTCAAACAACATTTGTTTGGCCCAAGGACGAACCCTATTGAAATTGGAGATAATCGGTAAAAATTTAGATATAGCTCCCATATATCTTCGTCCGATTTGTCTTTTATTGTGCACCAAATGAGTAATATCAGCCCGAATAGTATGGAATTTTGCACATACAACCAAATTAGGCCTGAAAATAAGTATGCCAAATTTTATCGAAATCGGTTCAGATATAGCCATAGCTCCCATATATATTGTTCATCCGATTTGTTATTTTTGTCCTCCGCAGCCGTAATATGCACTCTGTAACAACAATATATGGGGAAATATATCAAATGCAGCTCAGAAATACCTTTGCTAAATTTTATCGAGATCGGTTCAGATTTGGATATAGCTCCCATATATAACTTCGTCCGATTTTCCTTTTATTGTGCACCAAACGTCTAATATTTGTCCAAATGCGAATGGTACATACGACCGAATTGAGTCTAGAACGTAGTATGCCAAATTTGGTGAAGATCGGTTCAGATATAGTTATAGCTCCCATATATATTGTTCATCCGATTTATTGTATTTGTTACCCACAGCCGTAATATGCACTCCGTAACAACGATATTCAGGGAAATATATCAAATACAGCTCAGAAATATATTTGCCAAATTTTATCGAGATCGGTTCAGATTTGGATATAGTTCCCATATATATTTTTATCCGATTTCAAATTAATTTCGCACCAAATGGGCAATACAAGTCCGAATTTAAAAGATACAAATGCTTCGGCATATTTAGTCCTTTGAATTTTAAATTATAATTATAATCATAGCGTGTATGATTGAATTCTCCCATAAAAACTTTTAATTATTAAGTGGAGCTCAACTAAATTAGCAAAGTGGTGTAGGGTATCATAAAATCGGCCCCGCCCGACTTTAGGACTTTCTTTACTGGCTTTAAATTAAAAAAGGGCTATATCACAATGCAGACCAACCTGAAACTTATTTTGTACAAATGATTTTTATGTAACCCATAGGACTGCATCAAATTTAAAACTCTATCTTAAATTTTGCGGAGTATAGAGGAAAATATTTGAGGCCCTTTGTGTTTGTCTAAGCTATATAAAATGGACCCTAAAGAAGTTTTGGTATTTTTATCTATCAACCGAAAAATTTCCCAACCTCATGATTGTCTAGGGCGCAGTGTAATTACTGAAGATAGCACATAGTTACGGGTTTGTTTAAGGGTTGGGAAGAATTTTTAGATGATATGAATATATTTCTTACTAAATTTTCAATTCGCTCCACTATTTTGTACAGTACGCATATTACATTATCTCTTCATATTCGGTAGTTCCGACCTCAGGATCTATAGTAATTTCTAAATAGAAATCCTTGAAATATAAAAGTTATAAAAGGGACTGCATAAATTATATTAAAAAGTAGAAATCTAAATCGATTAAATTATGGCATGTTTTTGTTACAATTTCTACCGAATGAACTGTAATTTGACATTTAATGTTTTGAGTATTGTGAAATCAATAACGGCAATAACTGTTTAAAAGCACGTTGAGCTTTAAATGTTTTGATGCTTCGAGAAGTATAACGGCATGTACACAAAATATGCAAAATTTCTCGGGTTTTTTCAATAAGAATTTTCTATTCCAAAACGCATTCAGAAAGAATTCTACACAAAATTCCATATCCAAATAGAACAGTTAATACAGTTCTGCAATTTTTCTAGAGACTTTTCTCAAAATTTTCTTTCTTGAAAACATTTTCAGTGTAATTACAAATAAATAATAAGTCATCCTCAACTGAAGTTTTACTATGCTTTTTTAAAAAAATTACATATATATCTAAAAAGTGGGTGTTGGCAGCTCCTCAGACCTACACAGATACTTAGGCTTGGAGGGAGAGTCAAGATTATGTTGTATACTGTGGAGCAGATATCTTCATTATTTTGGCAAATAGAATTTTTGGTAAATCGAAAAATGGACGTAAAGTTGGGCATGGTCAATTTTTCTTTGCATAAATATGTAACTCGTGGTAGGACGAACATTAAAAAAATATATACCAATCGTTCCAGCCGTTCTCAACTGATTCAATTACTAACGAACAGCAATTGGTTATTATATATATATAGATTAGAAGTATACGTGGTCAGTTCCTCAGCCCCCAAATAAATCCCTAGGGTTGGAGGGAACGTCAACAGTATCATGTCAATCAAATCGATATCTAATATAAAGATTTTATATAAATCTAAATGGTGAGCGGTAAAGTAGGCGTGGTCAGTATTTTTTTCTTTAAAAACCTAATTTGGGGTATGACGAACGTTTGTACAAAAAATAATGCAAATCGGTCCAGCCGTTTTCAACTGATTCCATTACCAACGAACAACAATTGATTTATATATATATATATATACTAGCTGGCCCGGTCCGCGTTGCCGGCCCGTAGTTTTTGTTTATTATGCATATTTTTAAAAGCATAATTATTCACAGATATGACTGATATAAGTGTTCGCGTACTGGTCGATTAAAAGTGTTTTAAAATATCTGTACCCATTTATAAGCCGTGGACTTCAATATTTAAACCGTGTGCTTCAAATGTGTGGATGTGCTATACAAATCTATTAAAAATCTTATCCCCATGTAATGGATCAAATTAATTTTTAGTATGGTAAAAATCGTAGAAAAATTTTACAGTCAAATGAGAAGCAATTTGGAATTTACTGTATTTTGTACACCTCATAATTGAGGGTTGAATGATTTAAGAATAGCCAAAGTTAATTACTTTTTTAACCCCATTAGCACCTTAGACTGTGCATTAGAGTCCAAATAAGTCCCCCTAACCATGTCGGTCTGTTTGTCCGCCAAAAGGTGGACTTGAGGGGATACTATTGCATGGAGAAAATTCTAAAATTTGTGAATATGTTGACATTTTTGTGTAAGATTTTCACCCCCCCCAATACACATTTTTAGCCAAATCCATTGAAATATGGTAAAATCAGGAGGTACCTTTATATGGGCACTACTCCGAAACATCGACCTACTTTGAAAACTTTCTTCTACCCGTTAAAATCCAATATGACAAATAGAGGCCAAATCAAAATTATAGGTATTTCACGTAAGATGGGTAAGATGGGAATTTATTTTATTTTCCATTTAAATTGTAAATTGGAGACCCCATAAAATCCATATTTTTCATCGTAGTATAATTCAATGTCGATTCAACAAATATTCGGTCCCGTACTACTTTCTTATATTTGTAATTTGTTCATGTTCCCACAATTTATTTCATATAGATGTACATTCCAAATCTACGTTCCCAACCAATATTCTCTTGGGGGTTACAAATTCAATAGATTACAAAATGTTCTTCTCTGACCACACATTGGATGTGAAAGTGGACTTGGGGATACTCCAATGTGGAGACTTTACCTTAATAATTCCTATGTGGCAATTATCTGTATGATGGTTCCCTTCCCCAGGGTAGCATAACAAAATTTTTTAGCCAAATCAATTGATGAATGTGTTCAAGACCAATATGGGCCCTACTCTGAAAATTTCAAATTTTATGCGAAGAGGTTCTGTACCCCCTTAGACACAAAGATGCCTAATAAGGGCCAAAAAATAAAAAGGGACTAAGACCCCAAAAATAGCTTGAATCATACGATGGTTATATAAATATAAAATCGGGTTGTACCCTTATCCGTGAGTTATGATCTATATCATGACCTGCAAAAGCGATTTAAGGTATCTTGAATGTTTGGGAAGAATTTCTGGGAGGATAGAAATCCTTTTCTTAATAAAAGTCCCATTCGCTCTACTATTATGCACCTTTTATATTTGGTATTTTCCTGATTGTACTCCCAAAGAATTTTGCATTTTGAGCTCTCATTGGACGGATTATTGTCACATAAAAAAGGTATGTTCACGCTTTGAGATGAGGCCCATTAGGCTTTTTCGGTCATTTTTGATTATTTAAATGTGTTCGCATCTTCCAGCTGAACCACGATATAGGCCCTGGAGTTGAAAGGTAGATGTCAGTTTACATTCTATTTCGCACTTATTTTGGTGAAAAATTGTATAGTGAAAAATTATTCTTCATTTTGTTCACAAAAAATCAACTGAATTCAATATGATAATACAAATTGAAAAAAAAAAAATTGACAAAAAAAAAGAATAACAAATTGTAAAAATATTCAACTTGTTAGCCGATTTTTTACAGCAAATGTTTAAAGGTCCTTACAAAGTTTGTCAATAGAATGTACTATTATTTTAAAAATCGATTCCATTGAAAAAATTTTTTTTTTCGATTTTTTCCCGATTTCAGAATTTGTGCAATGAGATCTCTTTTTCGTGAGTTTTTAGCGATTTTGAAAAAGTAATTATCTTTTAACTTTGGTGTGACCGCGTTTAATTATTTCGATATCCTCTATTCCGTTTCCCCACCGCATAATTCGGTACTACACTTCCATGTAACCCGCCATCAATTTCTGTTCTCAAGAAATCAAGTCAATTAAATAAATCGGTATTAATATTCGAATTCAAAAATAAAAAATATAAAAAACACTACAAATGTACATTAGAAAAAAGTAAGTCAAAATGGAAAAAAGTCATGCAAAATAAAACATTACTATTGTACAATTCAAAAGTCAAAATGAAAATGTTAATATATCACATTTTTACGCGATTTTTTTGGATATTATCCTTTTCGGAAAAGAGACAATTCCGAATTTGTTTGAATCGTTAAAATCTGTCCAGCGGTTCTTAAGTTATAAGCGTAGTAACTAACACAACTTCCTTTTATATATATATATATATATATATATATATATATATATATATATATATATATATATATATATATATATATATATATATATATATATATATATATATATATATATATATATATATATATATATATATATATATATATATATATATATATATATATATATATATATATATATAGATAAGTTAGGCATAGTATAATTTGTCAAACATGGTATGAAATTGATTGAATACAATGAGCCGACTTCTTAATGTAGGCAATTTTCTAACATTGAGTATGTGTATATAGGAAGGTAGGGTTTGAATACTTCAGCCGCAGCCTCAGTAACAAAATAATATAAACTGCTTTTCAACGGATTCAAGCCAATTTTTTCTGGTGGAAGGCAGCTCAGCTGGAATCTTCCACTGTCGATCAATCACAATAGACTTCGATACGTTACTTTGATATTCGAAAAAGACAACAAGTTACAATTTTGTGAACTTTGAATGCTCTCCACCATGGGGCGAAGACCTTAAAAATGAAAGTATCGGTATTTAATATTCGTGGGAGTTTAAATTTTGGCCGTGAAATGGATTGCATTAAAAGTCTTAAAAATATCATAAAGTGTGTGGAACCGTTATATGGGACTGCGCCTAAACGTGAAACCACACAGGCAATTTCCCGATACATAAGTTGTTATCAATTGTGAGATTCACAAACGAAATTTGAAAAAAAAAAAATTGTTGAAAAATATGACTAAAACATAAAATATGGACCTATTCAGACAACCTACAACTGCAGGAAATTGATCCCATTACAAACTCTACAACCAGAATGCTGAATGATTCCGCTAAAGTCATCAGAATACCGAATATGGGAGGCACCCGTTTATGAGGACTGCAGGAAAATATAGACTTATATAGAAAATATTCTGACACAAGAGGAAAAATCCACTAAGAACTTTATGAACTGAATTTTGATAGAAGAATATTTCAAAATTTTATAGAAGAATATTTTTTTATAAAAATAAATCAAATTGAAGAATGTAACAGCGCGTTTACATATAAATGGGTCAACCAATGGATTTGGATTTAAATTGTCATATCCATTACATATACTTCAAATAAATCCTCCTAAAGTAAGTTTATCCTCACAAAGTTCTAACATAAACTTTGCTTAAAAAAACATATGTGTATATTGCAATATCCAATATTATTATACCCTCCACCATTCTATGGTGGGTATATTAACTTTGTCATTCCGTTTATAACTCCTTGAAATATTTATAACCCTATAAACCCTATAAAGTATATATATTTTGTATAAGCGTAAAATTCCAAGACGATCTAGCGATGTTTTGCCTTGTTATACCCTCCACCATACTATGGAGGGTATATTAACTTTGTCATTCCGTTTGTAACTCCTCGAAATACTCATGTCAGACCCAACAAAGTATATATATTCTTGATCTGCGTAAAATTCTAAGTCGATTTACGATGTACGTCTGTATGTCTGTCAGTCCGTCTGTCTGTCTGTCTGTTGTAATCACGTTATCTTTCAAAAGATTTGAGATAGAAGGCTAAAAGGTTACATAGTTTACCAGTAGGCAGGTAAAGTTCATAAATGGCTATGTCGGTCCACGTATTCGTATAGCCCCCATATAACGATACCTCCCGATATTCCGTATTTTCATGATTTCAGCTACAGTATTTACCGGAACTATTTCAAATTTCATATTTAAAGTTCGTAATGGGTACTACTTTTTTGAGCCAATGCACACTCATCCCAAATTATGATTCTGCATGATTGGAGTACTTTATCCATCGAATTTCTCTACACCACATAGGGGTAAGGGTATTATGTCTTTGTGCATTTGTTTGTAACATGAAGAAGGAAGCGAGATAGACCCATAGATATTCATAGAAGCACTTTCTGAATAGATTAATGCATGTTGGGAAATTGCCAATAATGTACCCATATACAGGGTGAGATAAGAAAACTGCAACAAAGTCAAACGCCATAATTTTTAATTTTTTACAAAATGTCGTAAATAGTATAAAACTTTTGAATAAGTTTAGATTTGTTCGAATTGGTCACCTTTGGCACGAATTATGGCCTTTAAACGGCCAATGCAATCGTCACACACTGCCCGAATGTTGCTGTGCGGTATTTGGCCCCATTCCCGGAGAAGCGCTTGCTTGAGGTGATCGACACTTTGGTATCTTTTAATGCCAACCTTGCTTTTCAAAATACTCCAGACATAATAGTCCAACGGATTGGTATTGCGGAGATTTTGGTGGCTGTTGTGCGCTGGGAATGAAGCGAGTAACCTCATTTTGAAACCATTCTTGGGTGGCGCGTGCTGAGTGTGATTGTGCTGAGTCCTGTGGGAGTATCCAAAGTTTGCGGCCAAAATGTTTGCGAACCCAATGAATAAAATTTGGGAAATTAATTTTTGAACCAAATTGCGTTACATATGCCAGAATGAAGACTGTATCAGATCAATAGATATCTGCACACAAAATCCAAATTTTTTGGAGGTACCTCAGATTCTTTATCTCCAGTTCCAAGTGGAATTTCAAACAGGCAGTTCTGCAGGATATTTGGAAATTTGCAGCAAAACCAGTATAGCGGTTTTTGATTCTATAAATTACAAACATTTTTCTTTTTCCCTTCACCATTTGGAAGAATTTTAATTTTTCTAAATTTCAATGTAAAATAGTGCTAAAATCATAAAAATACGGAATATAGGGAGATACATTTGGGACTTATACGAAGATTTGTACCGGCATATGCATTTTTTTATCATAAGTCATTATGTAATTCAAACACGAAACTTGAGACAGCTTCGGTGAATAATGTCGCTAAAATCATCAAAATACTGAATATAGGCAGGTACCGTTATATGGAAGATCTGGATCTGCGTAGGCAATATTCTGTCACAGATGACAGTACCAATTAGAAACTTAAAATGCGTAATTTGAAACAATTATGGTGAATAATGTCGCTAAAATCGTTAATATACCTAATATATGGAGGTACATGTATATGGGGCCTACACCAAACCGTGGACCTATATAGCCCATTTCCAAAAGTCCTGCTCATGTAAGGTACACAATTTATATTATAAATTAGCAGACCCGGCAAACGCATATTTTATATATCTTATAATGTATTCATTAGGATACCATTGAAAAAAATAAAATGTTTATGGAATTGTAATAAGTAGATTGTGGAGTTCTCATTTTCCCTCACGGGAGCATACATTCTTACTAATTACTTGGCATTTTGGCTAACACTCCTTTGAACTTGTCCTTCATTTTCGATTAAAAAGATTCCGCAACATGATTGAGACCGATCCCATTTACAGCTGTAGATTATTGCCCGTTCACTAATCCAACCTAAATTTAGTAAATTGCTAAATTAATGACAGCAGGGTAAGGTTCATGAATGGGAAATAAAAAAAAATAATTGTCTTGTTACAATTCAGCTGATGATGATTTCAGTACAGTTAAAGCTAAGCATTTTCGAGGTTATAAATCTTTTTCAAAAAATGCAACAAAAGTCGAATTTATGACTTATTTTCTCTTCACCAGAACCAGTATTATTTAAAGGTCTTAGCAACATTTTCCAAAATAATAGTACTTTTGAATTCGAAACTTTCAGAAGACCATGTTGTATGGTATTTAGTTTTATCAATCTCATTTATTCTAAAACCTTTATACAATATTCCCAGGATGAATGGAATATATACGTCTCGTTTATGTTTAATACTGCCACTAAACATTCGTCCATCTGCGTGTTCTTGTTACAATTTCTACCGAATTATCTGAAATTTGACATTTAAATTTTTCAGTGTTGTGTTACCTGAAAATTCCATAAAAAACAACCTTCGATTTATCAATTTCGCGACTTTTCCAAAGGTTTCTTTAATTAGAAACCTTTCCTCTCTAATTACAAATAACCAAAAGAAAATTTGAGTAAAATTGGCCCAGCCGTTCATAATTGATTTGTTGTTAATTTTTTATACCCTATACCACAAGGTGGTCAGGGTATTATGACTTTGTGCATTTGTTTGTAACAGGCAAAAGGAAACGAGATAGACCCATAGTTTCTTTTGATGATCTGCATAGAATCCCATTCTGAATCGATTTATCAATTTCGCGACTTATCCAAAGGTTTTTTAATTCGTAAAACCTTTCCACTCTAATTACAAAAAACCGAAAGAAAATTTGAGTAAAACCGGCCCAGCCGTTCATAATTGATTTGTTGTTAAAATTATATACCCTACACCACCAGGTGGTCAGGGTATTATGACTTTGTGCATTTGTTTGTAATAGGCAAAAGGAAACGAGATGACAAATAGCTCCTTTTGATGATCTGCATAGAATCACATTCTGAGTCGATTTATACATGTCCGTCCGTCAGTCTGTCCATGTATTTTTGTAAACAAAGTACAGTTCGCATTTATTGCCCTATCCAGATGAAATTTTGCACAAATTATTTGTTTGGCCCAAGGACGAACTGTATTGAAATTGGAGATAATCGGTCAAAATTCAGATATAGCTCCCATATATATCTTCGTCCGATTTGCCTTTTATTGTGCACCAAACGTGTAATATCAGCCCGAATAGTATGGAATTTTGCAGATACAAGCAAATTAAGCCTGAAAATAAGTATGCCAAATTTCGAAATCGGTTCAGATATAACTATAGCTCCCATATATATTGTTCATCCGATTTATTATTTTTGTCCTCCGCAACCGTAATATGCACTCTGTAACAACAATATTTGGGGAAATGTATCAAATACAGCTCAGAAAGACATTTGATAAATTTTATCGAGGTCGGTTCAGATTTGGATATAGCTCCCATATATAACTTCGTCCGATTCACTTTTTATTGTACACCAAACGTATAATATTTGTCCAAATGGGATGGAATTTGGCACTTACGACCGAATTGAGTCTAGAAGCTAGTATGCCAAATTTGTTGAAGATCGGTTCAGACATAGCTATAGCTCCCATATATACTGTTCATCCGATTTGTTATATTTGTTACCCACAGCCGTAATATGCAATCCGTAACAACGATATTCAGGGAAATATATGAAATACAGCTCAGAAATATCTTCGCCAAATTTTATCAAGATCGGTTCCGATTTGCATATAGCTCCCATGTATATCTTTATCGGATTTCAAATTAATTGTGCACCAAATGGACAATACAAGTCCGAATTTAAAAGATACAAATGCTTCGGCATATTTAGTCCATTGAACTTTAAATTATAATTATAATAATAGCGTGTATGATTGAATTCTCCCATAAAAACTTTTAATTGTTATGCGGAGCTCTACTAAATTAGCAAAGTGGTGTATGGTAACATAAAGTCGGCCCCGCCCGACTTTAAGACTTTCTTTACTGGTTTTACACTATATTTATACATATAGATTTAAAGAAGTAGGCGTGACTAGTTCCTCTGACCCCAATTAGATACTTGGGTTGGAGGGAGAGTCAACAGTACCCCGTATACTAACTTTCTAACAGTTATTTTCATTTTTTTTTTTTTTGCAAAAATAAGGATTTTAAGTAAATTCAAATATGAAAGTGGTCAAAATTGTCATTGCACAAAAACCTAACTCGGGGTAGGACGAACTTTTGTTAAAAAAAATGTCCAAATATATAGACGTGCTTACAATGGTATCTTAGCTAAAATGAATTTTTTTCATCTTGTTAAGTTTTTAGAAACACTGTGCTATAAAACACTAGTATCTAAAAATTAGACATGATAAATTTATCTTTCCCCTAAGTCTGGGTAAGACGAACATTTGTAAAAAAATATATCCAAATCGGTTAAGCTGTTCTCAAATGATACCAACGAACGACATTTGATTTTTTAGTTACATTTTTTAAAAAGTAGGCGTGGCCACTTCATCAGCCCCAAAATAAATACTTAGAGTTGGAGGGAAAGTCAACAGCATTTCGCATAATAATTTTCAAACCGTTATCTTTATTACATTGGCCAATATAAGGATTTTACATAAATCGAAATAGTGGCATAAAAGTGGGCGTGGCCAATATTTTCCATAAAAGCCTAACTCGGAGTATGATTAACGTTTGCCAAAAAAAAATTATCCAAATCGGTCCAGCCATTCTTAACTGATTCAATTATTTCTTCGCAAACCCTACATTAACGATATTTAGGATAGCGTGGTTCGAGAGTACCTTACCTTGATTAGGATTTCAGTTCCGTTTTCTACTTACCTCATCATCTTGTCATGAATTTTGAAATTAAGAGTAGGTTTTAATGCTTCGAATAAGACTTTCAACGGAATAAGTCTTAATGATATTCTTCACTTTGCAAGGAGGCTTAGTTCTGTCGATTTTGAGATGGAGAATATTTCAATACGTGTTTAACTGTAATATTCTGTTAAGAGAGTCACCTTCACACTAAATCCAAGATTATGAATTGCAAATAGTAACCTTTTAATTGTACACCCTTCTTAGCTATTCGCACTTTGCATCAATTAGCTCGTCAATGCCGCAATCAGCTTACCAATCTTGTATCCACAGCCAAATATGAATTGCGTAAATCGACTTCCAACCATAAGTTATTGCTAGATAGATTCTCTACAGAGGAACAAGTTGATGCTGAAGTATTACCGTTTGTGGAATACAGTTCTTTTAAACCATTGGGAATATGATGGAATGCGCGCTTAGATTCGTTTTATTTCTGTGAAAATCCAATCGTACAAAAAGAGCAATATTTTAAGCGGGATGTTTAAATACTGTTGCCAAACTTTTTGTCCACTTGGTTAGGTTAGGTTAAAGGACGCGCGGTTACCATATGGCAACCGCTCCACTCGGAGACCTATAGGTCCATTGTGTTCATCCTAGAAAAGAGTGTTAAGAGATAGAATAAAAAGTGATTGGTAAAAAAGGTGAAGATAGAAAGTAATGTTGTAGAGTGTGATCTACGGCTGAGGAGTTTGCCGTGTCGTCTTTAGCCACTTTAATCTTCTGGCTAGTTGAAGTATTACTACAGGGTCCGTGTTAGAAAAAGACGACAAGTCATGTGACACTAGTTCTCCCACTAGGCTGTGTCTCACATTAATGAGTGCTGGGCAGTGGCAGAGCAAGTGTTCGATTGTCTCGATTTCTTCTTCATCTTGACAGATCCTACAGTAGTCAATGCCGTCGCTGTCCCATTTCGAAGTCATAGCCCTCACCTTACAGTGACCTGTGATGATACCCTCCACAAGTTTTAAATCAGGTTTTGACAATGACATCAGCGACCTTGTTCTCTTCTCCGAGAGTGTGGGCCAGATTCGTTTGGGGATGGTGCATCCCATTCCATCCAGCCATTTTTGTTGGATTTTCTCAGAGTAATGTTTGTGAATAACCTGTAGGAAATGGCACCGTGGTGGTTTAACCGAGTTGTCTATTTCAATTGTAGTTGATTCGGATCCTAGTCTGGCCAATTCGTCTGCAGTCTCGTTACCTGGGATGTTAAAATGTCCAGGAACCCAACAGAGCTAGATGGATAACTCAGTGTTTTCCAAGGCTTCCCTGCAATTCAAAACAGCCCTAGACTTGATTGTAAAGGAACTCAAGGCCTTCAGTGCCGCTTGACTATCGACATATATAGTCACCGGACTACTGACTTCAATGCTCCTCGTGACCAGCAGGTCAATGGCCTTTTTGACCGCAATGATTTCCGCCTGAAATACGCTACAGTTGTTTCCAAGCTTGTAGGATTCACGAACATTAAGGGTATCACAGAAGACACCAGCTCCTGTGGTACGGGACATCTTTGAACCGTCGGTATAAATGGGCGAATGGGGCGAAAGATTGGCTCACACATCCATTTGATGATGTGCGGTTTGAGGCCCCAGCTTTTGCCTATAGAATTCTTACAGGAATAGAGTGCAATCAAGCCTCTCTTAGCTTGTTCCTCTTCCAACTTACTCGGCGGTCAAGGATAGTGCCAAGGTATTTGGCTTCTAGCGAGAGGTTTAAACTGACTCCATCTAGTTTCGGTGGTGTAAATGAAGGATATTTACGTCTTTTAGTGAAAAGTACGAGCTCTGTCTTTGATGGGTTCACGCGCCCACCGTGATAAGGTGACTAGAGCTCCTTGCATTAGGTCCGAGATTGTTTGCAGGAATTTCCCGGCAATTAATAGGACGACGTCATCAGCGTATGCGACTACTTTCGTCCCTGTTACCTCTAGATCTATAACTGTATTGTTAATGACCAAAAGCCATAGTTATGGTGATAGGACACTCCCTTGCGGAGTGCCCCTAGTGACCAATTTCCTGACGGATGTTTCCCCAATGCTCGAGTTGATGATTCTGCTGCTAAGCATGGTATCAATCCAGTCTATGAGGAGTTGGGGTACTTTAAGTTTTGATAATGAATCATGAATGGATTCTAGCGTGACGTTGTTAAAGGCTCCCTCAATATCGAGGAAGGCAGCCAAGGTGAATAAGGAACCATTCATGTTCTTCTCTATATACCCTACGACATCGTGTTGCGCTGTTTCAACAGATTTACCTTTCATATAGGCATGCTGAGCAGTGCTAATGACGGTCTTGGGTAATAGAGATCTGATCTCTATGTCTATCAGCCTTTCCAATGTTTTCAATAAGAAGGATGAGAGAGTTATCGGTCTATAGTCCTTGGGAAGTGAGTGACTCGGTTTCCCCGCTTTGGGGATATAAGTGACTGTGACTTCTCTCCATGATTCCGGAATGTAGAATAGACACAGACAAGCTTTGAAAATCTCCCCCAGTATTGGGGATAATGATGCTGAGACACGCTGGATCATAGCGGGAACAATACCGTCTGGTCCTGGAGATTTAAAAGGCTTGAATGTATCTATAGCTCATTTGATTTTGGGTAAGCTTACTATTCTGTTAGCCAGGTTTTGGTCACTAGCCGTATGATCACGATGCACTTGATCGGTTTGCCGATTGCTTGCAGTGTCGATATAGCCAGGGCAGTGTGTGTTGGTTAGCAGGTTAAGGGTCTCTAGTCCAGAGTCAGTCCATGTGCCGTCAATCCGTTTTATACTTTCTATGGATTTAGGATACTTCGAAAGAACTTTACGAAATCTGGAGGCATCGTTGACACTTTCTATCGACTCCGTGAAGCATACCCAAGAGGTGCGCTTGGCCTTCTTGATCTCACTGTTGTACTTGTTAAAGGATGCCTTATAGGCGTCCCAGTCCGTACGTAGTTTGGTCTTGTTGGCCCTATTATACAGTCGCCTACTGTCCCTCCTTAAGTTGGCTAAATGTTTTGACCACCAAACTGGTTGACATTTTTTGCCTGGGTAGGTTAGCGGACAGAATTTTTCATAGCAATCAATCAAAGCACTCGTTATCGCATTTACGGAGTTGTCTATATCGAGGGTTGAAGTTAAGACCATGTTGTCGAAACAGTGAAGCCTGGGTATAGCCAGTTCCGTAAATTTGTCCCAATGTGCCTTTCTTGGATTTCTATGTGGTTTTTGAAGAATACCATCTACTAAGACTTCTTCCGGTGGTCTGAAAACGAGCACTCAGGAGAGACTTTCCAATCTTGTATTAGAGATTCATCCTTGTTAGTTAGGGTGAGGTCAATGACCTCGGCCCTATCTTTGATTTGAAATGTTGCATCGTTGCCCCTATTACAAATTTTGAGATTATATTTTAAGATAATATCAAAAATGGACTCACCTCTGACGTTGGTATCGTTGCTGCCCCATTGGAAGTGGTGTGCGTTGTCATCGCAACCTATGATTATATGCCCTTTGTCAGCCAGATCTTCGAGTAACTCCTCTACTTCATGTCCAGGAGTGTCAGGTCGCTCGTATGGTAGATAGAGAGATATGAAAATGTGAACCCTCCCGGATTTAGACTCCAATCTCGCTACCGTAACATCTCCTCCACTGTAGTTGCTAAGGAAGATAAGATTTAAACTCTTTTTGGCAACAATACACGTCCTTACCTTATCACCATTGGAGACCGCATAAGAGACATACTGCCCACTCCCTAGTCCAGTTACCCTATTATTGTATATATAGGGTTCCTGAACCAGAGCTATGTCTACTTCAGCTTTCGAGAGGGATAGGAGGAGTTCGGCAGCAGCTGCTTTGCAGTGATGCAGATTAATCTGCATGATGCTAAGTAGCCGCTGTTTTCTTCCACCTAATGCAACGGCGTTAGACGGAAACGGATCCATCCAGCGCCGAAATGCAATTTTCCCCCACGAGCTTGAAGGTATTCCTGGCCATCCGTATCCATAGATACTTTGATGACCAGGCCCCCTCCCTCAGTGTTTGAACTGACAAGACGCCAGTTGTCCGTTTTGAGGTTGGGATTCTGCTTGCCCAGTATTGTCAGGATGCGTGCCGGATCCACGGATGGTGGTGTCACCCAAGCTGTCACTACCTTACGACAGGGGATGTCCTTTAAGGATACAGCCGCCAGATCATATCCCTGCCATCGACTGTCGCTGATTTTACCTTCCGGTTCAGCCTTGTCGATGATTGCTACCCGAAGATTGTCCGGGTAGATGGTTTGTGAGTATTTCCTCTTCCGTCCTGTTTGGCCTGCCGTTTGTGACTTGACCTCTCCCTTGTGGACCTTGTCAGGCTTAGGGAATGTGCTGGTGGGGGCGGTTTAGTCACGACCGACTTGCTAGCGGACGGAGTAGAAGTTGTGAGCAAAGGCCGAGAAGCAGGGCCCGTGGATGCCTTCTTGGCCTCAGGGTGTGGTTTTTCTGTAGACCGACCCCTTTTCAACGCTGGGCGTGAAGAGGTATCGGCCTCCGGTTAGGCTTCGGTTTCTTGGCCTTGTTTTTCCTGCGCTTTTTGGCAGCTGGTCACCTCGTGAACAACGACCGTGGTGGTCTTGTTATCGGCGGTGGAATTGCAGACCTCCGCAGGGCCCTCAGCAGAGGGTTGAACCACAGGTTGGTTTACCCTACTGCTGATAGCAGATTGTAGGAGAGGTAGAAGAGTCTGGTTAAGAGAACAGCTTGATAAATGCGGGTGGTTCTCTTCGAACTTTGCAATTACCCTGAGGTTCATCTTAATCTCTCTCTCCGTTATCTGCGCGGGGTCTTGGCCGATAAATTTTTTACAATAATTTACCGACCTTTTATAGCCCCACTTGGTTGGTTGTCGCCCGTAATAGTAGTCGCCAAAATGGACTTATCGCTATTTGCCATTTTTGTTGGGGTAGGAGACATTTTTTTGGAGTGTTAACATTATTCCTATTCGCCGTTGGGTTATTGTGCGGCGATCGTGTGGAACTTAACGTTTTCTCTGATGCATCGGAAAAGGCCTACGCAGGCGTTGTTTATTTGCGAACTATATCCTCGTCTGGCACTATTCATCGTGAATCTTTTATCCTCAAAGACCAAAGTAGCTCCTCGCTTTAGATCCGCTCAAGCCTTTGGTTGAGAAAATTGGTATCTCGATCGATTTGGTATATTGTCTGATTCTACAATTGTCCTTTCATTGTTGCGGAAACCTCCTTCGACATGGGCTAACTTCGTTGCTAATAGAGTTAGAGTTACTCAAATTCCAGAAAATAGGCACATTTCTGAAAGGCATCTTGTTAGATATTAGGACAATCCTGCAGATTTAGGCAGTCGCGGCATTTCCTCCCACATGGGGGGTCACATTGATTATTTTTTGATTCGTCTCGTTACGCGTTTTATTATATGTGCTCCGGTTCGTTAACAATTCACATCCGAGACTCAAGTTACTATATCACTACTCGTCACACTTCTACACAAGAAATTAAATCTGCCAAGACACTTCTTGCTAGTATGCCTCAAAAAGTTCACTACGGCGAAGAATATAATTGTGTATTGCATAAACGAGTGCTACCAAGCTCTAGCTCGTTCGCATTGAATATTGGGTTACTCGGATAAAAACCTTAATTTGCGGTCAAAATATCATGGCTGTGTTGCCCCCAAAAGTCATTTACGGGTCGGGCCTGTAGAATCGCCAAAGGTTACGTTGGTGTTTCTCTATTAAAGCTGTTCATCTAGAGGCGGTATCAGATTTGTCAACGGAATCTTTCTTAGCCGCATTTCACATGTTTGTTTCACGTCGTGGTTGTCTCAGACAATGGTACGAACTTTGTTGTTGCTTCCCGAGTTAAGTACGGTACTCGCTCGAATTGAGGCGTGTCTTAATTCTCGAACTCTGTGCCCCATGTCGGAAATTTCAAAAGGCGTTTTTGCTTTAACACCTGGTCATTTTCTTGTAGGAGCTACTCTTCTTTCTCCCCCTGAAGCGGCCATGGATTAATTGACTCCTAGTCTCGTTAACAGCTAGTTAATATATATATATATATATATATATATATATATATATATATATATATATATATATATATAAAAGAAAGTTGTGTTAGTTACTACGCTTATAACTCAAGAACCGCTGGTCTGATTTTAACGATTCTGAAATGTACAATAGTAATGTTTTTTTCTTTGCATATTTTTTTTTTCATTTTGACTTACTACATTCGAATGTTCATTTGTAGTGTTTTTTTTTGCCCTCCAACATAGTATGGAGCGTATATTAAGTTTATCATTCCGTTTGTAATACCTCGAAATATACATTTTAGACCCAACAAAGTATATATATTCTTGATCAGCATATATGTCGTATGTATATGTAGATTCATAAAATTTTACTCAAATGTTTACTATGTCTGCATGACTTTTGATATTAAAATGGGCAACGTTTTGCTATAGCCCCCATATAACGGTACCTCCCGATAATCGGTATTTTGATGATTTTGGCGACATTATTCATCGGAAATGTTTCAAATTTGGTATTTGAAGTTGGAAATGGTTGAAGTTAACGGATTTTTTTGTTTTTGAGATTTGCCAAATTCGTTCCAAATAGTGGTGGGCATTCAAAGTTCGGCCCAGCCGAACTTACAGCTTTTTTTATTTGTTTTTTAATTCTAATATGATATGCAGTCTTTGTAGGGTAGTACGAAGCAACAACGGACAAAATTGTTATTTATAAATTTTATGTATTTACTAGCTGGACCGGTCCGCGTTGCGGACCCCTACTTTTAGTTTTTATTAATGCATATTTTTTGTATATAATAAGTAATGAATCCATAGTAATTTCTAAATCGAAATAAATATTCATGGCAAAAATTATAATATATGTTCGCCTACCGTTGGTGTCAGATATTTTAATAGCCTGATCTTATTTTCCAGCTATAAGCTTTGATTTGACTGTTAAAAACCTATATAATATAGAACATCTATAATATCACCAGGTGAAAACCCAGCTCAATTTTTTGTATAATAAAGAGCTTAGAAACATTTTCCATCTAAATGTGCTGTAATTTGGACTTTGTATTTCGCGCTGTCTACCTCGTAATTGAGAGCAGAATGATTTTAGAATAGTCAAAGATAATTACTCTTTTACACCCATAAGATGGCAACAATTTTTAAATTGTGTGTTGGAGACCCCATAAAGTCCATATTTTTCATATTGGCATAATTCAATGATGATCAAACAAATAATTGGTTACGTGCCATTTTCTTATATTCGTAATTTTTTCATGTTTCTGCCGCAATTTCCGACTGAATGAGTCTCAGTTTCACATTTTGGAGTTTATTTCATATGCACGTACATCCCAAATCTACATTTCCATCTAATATTTTTTGGGTGTTATAAATTTAATGGAATACAAAATTTTCTATACTGACCACACATTGGGTTGATAATGCCTAGGTGGACAATTATATGTAAGAAGCCAAATCAATTGATGAATGTGGTCAAGACCAAAATTGTAAAATTACGAAGGTAACGTCATTTCAATTGAGCATATCCATCTCTGCATTTTCTGTAATTTACCTTGTCAAATTTCACTTCACATATGTTTGCATGACTTTACTTTCTTCATTCTACCATGGGCCCTACTCTGAAAATTTTAAATTGTATGCGAAGAGATTTTCTACCCCCTTAGAAAAAAAGATGCCAAATAAGGGCCGAAAAATGAAAAAAGAGGCCAAGACTCCGAAAATAGCTTAAATCATATGATGGTTATACCAAAACCTAATAATATTTTTCAAGGATGGTTTCTTCTCAAATTACCAAAATTTGCTGAAATTAGTATGAAGAATATATACTTGAAATTCGGTTGTACCCTTATCCGGGGGTTATGACCCATGTGATGACCTGCAAAAGCTATTTAAGGTGTCTTGAAAGTTTAGAAAGAAATCCATTTCTGACTAAATGTCCAATCCACTCTACTATTTTGCATCTTTTATATTCCGTATTTCACTGACTGCAGTCCCCATGAATTTTACATTTTGAGTTCTCATTGGACGGATTATTTTCATGTAAAAGAAGTAGGTCCATGTTTTGAAATGAGTCCCATAACGCTTTGTCGGTCAATTTTGTTTGTTAAAATATGTTCGCAACTTCCAGCTGAAGCCCGATTTAGGTCCTGGAATTGAAAGCTAAATGCCACTTTTAGACATAAGCGATCGACATTAACATTTTATTGGCAAATTTTCATGGTATTTATTATTATTATTATTATTATTATTATTATTATTATTATTATTATTATTATTATTATTATTATTATTATTATTATTATTATAATTATTATTATTATTATTATTATTATTATTATTATTATTATTATTATTATTATTATTATTATTATTATTATTATTATTATTATTATTATTTATTTTTTTTTTTTGGCAAGATACCATTCCGAAATTATATGAACTGTTAAAGTCTGCCAAGCTGTTCTTGCGTTTTAAGCGTAGCAATTAACATTACTTTCTTTTATATGGTGGAAATAATTCTTTATTTGGCATTCCCTTCTGAATACTTAAATTTATAAATAGCATTGTTGTCCGTTGTCGCTTTATACTACCGTAAAAAGACTACATATCATATAAATTTTCAAAACCAAAAAAGAAAAAGAAAAAAAAAGATGTGTGTACATTCAATCAAACAAAAATGGGCAACATCGCTGTATGGGACTCATATTAAAACGTTGACTCACTTTTTTTTATATGGCAATATGGCAGTGAAATACCGAATATAAACCCTCAACCTATTTAAACCATAACCATATACAAATGGCCTTTGAACAAAATACGGGTCACGTTGGTCTACGTTTCTGTATACTCCTCATATAAGAGTATACCCCGAGTTCAAGTATTTTTTTATATTTTGGACTTATTTTTCAAAATAATTTGCCAAATTTTGGTAATTTCTGCTTTTAAAATGAGAAAAACATCCTTTCAGAAATTTATAGGTATACGATCACGTTTTGGTATACCCCTCATATAAAGGTATGCCTGATTTCAGCAATTTCCAGGGTCTTGGCCAAGTTTTTTAATTGATTTGGTCCTTATTTGGCATTTTGGATTCTACGGGGGTAAACTACGCAGAAAATTTTCAATGTAGGCCAATGTTTCGGAGTACCATCTTATTTAATATAAAGATACCTTCTAATCTGAGGGTCTTGACCACATCTTCCACTCGATTTGGCTAAAAATGTGTACTTAAGGTAGAGAATCATTAACAAAAAAAAAAAAATTGGCACATATTTTGGTATCTAACAGTACCTTCCTGGTCCACCGATAGATAGTACTTATTTAAATTAACGCCCATAGCTGAGAAATAGGACCAGGTTTTTTAAAACACTTTAAATCGACCTGTACATGAACATATATTGACATTTTTGTCATGGGTATTTATTTTAATTTTCCCATTTATATGAGTCAGATCTGCGAGTTTTTGTGCTTTAAAAATATGCATTAAAAACTTAAACTACGGGCCGGCAAACCATTGCGATATAGTGAAAAAAACATTGTGATATAGTGAAAAAAAAAAAAAACATTGTGATATAGTCTTAAATCTTGGTAGAAATAATCTCAACAATAGTTTTCTCAATCCTAATATGGTTTTGTGAGTTTAATAAACCACAACGTCCAGCTTTTAAAACAAAGATATATTCAAAACCAGGGACAAATTTATGTTATTTTGCATAGAAATCTACCACGATGGACTACGTAACCCTAATGTGCTTCATGAGTAAAGAAACTGATATTTCTCACATTTTACAATCCCTGAAATAAACAATTGGCCATATTGACCGTGATGAACGAAAAATGTCCTATGAGCTTAGTGTGCGGTAGAACACCATATTCCACTCATTTCATTTAGCTCAAAAATTAAACAGTCAGTACATTATACATAAATGTGGTATGAATGAACTATACTAATGAACGTATCGATTTAAGAGAATTTTTATACCTTCCACCATAGTATGCAGGGTATATTGAGTTGGTCATTCCATTTGTAACACCTTCAAATATAAATTTTAGGCCTCACAAGTTATAATATCGCTATGGTGATTTAGCGATGTCCATCCGTCTATCCGTCTGTGGAAACACTTTAGCTCCCGAACGAAATGAAGTAGGTTGATAAAATTTGTCTGCAGGACTTTTGGTATTGATAATGGGCCATGTAGGTCCACGTTTTGGTATAGCCACCATCCGATATATTTAATATTTATGTTATTTTATATGGTTTATTCAGTTTTAGAAAAAAATAAGACAAGGTGTAACCAGCCTTGAAAAAAAGTGAGCTATACATGTAATCCTTTTCTTAATTTATTACCTTACCTGAAATACACAAAGACTGTTTTATATTAATTAAATGTAGTGTGTAGACTGTGCTTTATTTTGTTTTTGTTGATTAAAAAATGCGTTAAAAATGTAAAGTTGTTAAATACTTATTCTAGTACAAGCATTTTCCTAAAAATCTCCAAATGACATATAGTTCAGAAAACCTAATATAATGCAGTGATTATTTGGTTCACACGTCACCATAAAATCTGAAAAGATCAAACCCTTTTTACTGACTATTTGGTTCAAATGTCGCCATATAGTCTTAAAAG